>NC_090930.1:55074612-55679821 GCF_040938575.1 Ambystoma mexicanum | reverse complement strand
GGGACAGCTCCCGGGGAGAAGAAAGCAGAGCGGAGGCGCTCGAACACAGTAGCAGCCTTTCTATTGATCTTCTATTGATCTTAGCAAATCGCTGCATGGCTATAGCATGGAAGTACGCTCATCAATGACTTGCAACTGTCACCTGACAATCTCACAGGAAGATCCCCGATGGTGGGGAAAAGGATGCATCACTAGCGTACCCACTAGCCTGACGGACTGAAGACACAGATATGGCAATCCCGTAACCAAGATATGTGACCGGACTAGGGATTCTCTGAGTTTGAAGGGAGTGGGAGGAGGGCGAGAGGGAGGGAAAAGGGGAGGGAGAGTGGGGGAAAGGGTTATGCTGTTGTGTTATATGCTTGTTTACAAACCTTTATAAACATATTTCAATAAACAAAATGTTTTGTATTTCAACCCAATGATGCAACATATCATGATTTGGTAAGGCACTGTACTTAAACAGAAAGAGACGTTGGCCCTAGGAACCAAAAGTAGCTTCTAGTAGTGGTTGGTTCCAAGCAAGCCAGGCTCAACTATGCTAGAAGCAGGAGCTACATAGCTCCCAGCAATTTCAAACCCTGGGAGCCCAATCCTTACCACCCCTTCATGGTTTCTGCGTGTGGACAGGGCCCCTCCCTGCTCCTGCTTACCTGTGCAGATGGCAGCGTCCTTATCGCAATGAGGAGCCGGAGCCCCAATACTACCCCCAATACGCAGATGAGCACCGCCGCGCTTAGGAGAACACCAGCAGCACCGGGTGGGAGCGGTATGACGACCTCTCATGCCAGAGAAGACCTCAGTGGAGACCGATAGGGATCCCGGAACCAGAGAGAGGAGAGCGACGTTGCAGGACGTGATATATCCAGCAGTGGGTTGCACTGTGGTGAGTGCAACCATACCAGACACCGCTGGGGAAAGGAAAGCGCGGCTCCAACTGATAGTGTCAGCTGATGCCCGATCGGGTAAAGCAAATCACCAACCCACCAGGGATTTATTTTTATGGATCAAAGCCCTCTACAAAGTCCTAAATGCACTAAACCAACAGGGATTTACAAATAAATAAAGGCATTTAAAACAGCCTAATGATAACCTCCACTAGCCCACCATGGATTCCATATTAATTATAAATAAAGGCCTCCATGCAGGCCATGTTGACCCACTATGCCACCAGGGATATGTGGGGAGATTGGGGTTCCCTAAGGTCAAGTACATGGACCAGGTTGAAATGCTGCAAGACTGCATGGAGAAAGGTGTCAGGGCTTACAAGCCCTTATCAGCTCTCACCAATTCTTTCCCCTGAAACACCCCCTTGAGCAAGGTACGTGATTCACCAGGGTAAGTAAACAGTAATGGGAAAGGGTGGGGTATTTTAAGGAGGTGTGTGCAAATGGTTTAGTGTGGGTACGTTGGGCGAGAAAAGGAGGTGGAGGAGAACGGCAGACACCAGACAATGCGAGAGCGAAAGGAGTGTGGAGGCTTTTGGAGAGAGGGTGTCTGTGGAGTGTTAGTGAGTGAGTTGTGACGAATCCAGGGAAATTGTCCCTTGTCCCCAAATGGGAGCCCCTCCCCCCTGTGAGGCTAGGGAGGGGAGCCCGCTCCGCAACACCCTCACTAGGGATCGAGTAAATTGAGGCTCACCAGGAGAGGCTCCCCCTGTGGGGACAAGGACCGCCATTCCTCTGAGGATCTCCTTAGGCCATTCCACTTAATGGCATATATGGAAATGTCAGATGTAAAGAACATTACGGAATCTAGAGACTTGGATAAAAACAAACCCATAATATAGGACTACGGTCTGTCTATTTAAGGAGAAAACTTAATTTAACTGAGATGAGTACGCTGGATAGGAGGAGCACACGGACAAGGGGCGAAGCAGACAGAGAGCATAAGCTGGGGAAGCCCCTTGACAGCATCAGAGCTAAGAGAGGCTGAGTCAAGGATAGGCGCGGGGACCGCAGCTTTCAGAAATATTCCAACCGCAAGACTGAAACACTGGAGGCTTTGTGTTTACATGTACAGGAGAACAGAGGAACAGGAAGCCAAATCCTGGTGGTGGCATGACCACGACTGTTTCGTGGTGAGCAGTGTGCCCGTCCAATGACGCTGATACCATCACGTTGGAGAAACAGTGAAGTATTTGGTGGCCGGCAGCAAAACTAGGTCGAGGAGAAGGGAAAGACCGACCGACAGCAGGACGCTGGTGGAGTTCATGAGAGAATGAACCAGAGACAAAGAGAAGAACCTGAACGAGCCCTGCTCCCGGGGATGTTCCCCAACAACCCAGAGGTAATGGGGAGGACGGGAGAACCGGCAGGCTGCCGGGGAATCATTAATGCATCAGGAAAAACCCAGTGAAAATGGCGAGATATAAAATAGAAAGGCAATAAAATGGAACTGTAACAATGTGAGAAAGAGAATCCTGAGTAACTCTGTAAGAGAAACTAATAAGCATTGAGTACAAATACCCTGGGAAAAGGAGACAATATCCCAAAGACAAGAAATGCAATGTGGAACACATCAGAAAGGTAAACAAACATATGACTACAAAGTGAAGGCCACTAGAGCCTACAAAAGAACGGCCAAGTGAGCTACCTCAGGAGAGGAAGCGCGTTAATTACCAAGAAACTCTATCAAAACCTAAGAAAGTACATGTCACAGGAGTCCAAAGGGCATAGCCGCCTTGATCAAAGGATAAGAGAAAGAATAAGAGCTTATTTGAACATTGACCAGGGAAAAGTGAATAAGCCAAAAAGTCTATTGAAGGAGTTACAAGATTGGGTACAGAAGGTGACGAGAGACTATCTAAAAACATCTTATTACTCGAGCTTTGCTGTGAAGAAGGAAGTCTTTGAGAATAGACAATGAAGAGATGGGCGTAATTCCCCTGACTTAATTTCCTAGGGGTAGGGTCAGGTGGAATTATTTTTTTTTGGGACATCAGACTGTTTTTGTTTGGAGACATGCCAACGACTGACAAGCACCGTAGTTATTTATATAGGTAGGGAAACCCCTCAAAGCAACAGGGAAAGATAGGCATTATTCTTATAATTTAATTAAATATTCTCTAGAAGGGTCAACATTGTGTTTGCGCCCTTCTTCTGGCCTGCCACAGAGAGTAGGGAGTGTGTGGAATAATGATAGAGTAAAGATATTGATACTGGGAGTTAGTAGTAGTTGGGAGTGGAGAAAGTGGAGAAAGTAGTAGTTGTAATTGCTGTGAAGAAAATTGTTGTGAAGAATAAGACTAAAGGGAAGACGGGTAGTAGAATTATAGTGTTAATAACTGAGGGCCTCATCACGAGTTGGGCATTAACGCCGGCACTATTACTGCCTGTGCTATTAGCCCTACCGCCGTCACGGGTTTGGCGAACGGTTAGTGCCCATTCCCCATTGGGCCCATTCGGGAATTCCTCATCCCCCATTGGGTCCAATGGGAAAAATTCATGATATTACCGCCGGCAGATTTCCCGCCGGCGGTATTAGCGCCAAAAATGGGCAAATTTGCCATGGATTTCCCCCCAGCTCAGAGCTGGGGGGAAATCCGCCAAGGCCATGATCCGGCGGGCACTTAAATGCAGTGGTAATAGCGCTATCGCCGCATTTAAGGGTTACCGCCAGACTCGTGATGAGGCCCTCTTTTATTTCCTCTGCATTGTGCAATTTCTGGTTATTTACAAACCTTAAGCACATACCTAAATTAAAATGTATCTTAATACTATATTGTCACTATTCAATACATATACAATACATCTACAAAGCTTTATCGCATTCGTTTTAAACATTCTTTCCAAATAAAATATTCTGTAGCCGACATTATCATTGAGTCGGCACTATAAAGAAAAGACCAAAATTGATCCAGTTCAATGTTGCATAAATCTGTAACAAATTTGCTATATCCTTTAACATAGTTATTTTTCAATACTGGACAAGTAGTAAGGATATGCCGTACAATCTCTATTTTTAGCCTGTCTTCCAGTGTAATTGTTCTCCATGACCCCAGAAGTTCCTCAGTTTGTAGCAGATTCAAACTCATTAGTAATAGGAAGCGTTTTAATTCATGCGAAATATATTTGGCCAAATAAGATCGGGGTGAGGCAAATGGGAAACTTTGGGTAGAATTTTGGTAAACTTATGTCTTCTGATCTTTGCAATTTTGTTGACATTACGCACTTTATCCCAATGACCAGACTTAGCCTTCATTAGTGTTTCTATGTTAGGAACCGCCAGAGCCATCTCTAACTAAATGAAATGTCTAAGGCAGCCAAATTGTTTAGGGCACATTGTTTTAGTTTATTATAGAACCTATTTTTGCACTCCTTTTCATTTTGAACCTTTCCAATTAATGTCTGTAGTGGATTCCTGTTTATAGCACTGGGAGTGGTCTTTAGAAATAGCCAGGTGTGTTGTGTTAACCACACTGACTGGAGAGAAGTTAGACCATATTCCAGTCTCAGAGTCTCCACCGGCGTGGAGACAGGCAAATTAAAGAGGCAAAACTACAAGAGAGCACAGAGAGAGTGTACAAAATGCCAGGTATGCTGCTGACTAGGTATATCTCCAGCATTGCCATCACATTTTGCCCGTCCTGCTTCACTATGTACTGCTTTACAACACACCATTTTCTCCATATTCTGGGGAACATCAAATGCTCATAATAATATGCATTGGGTTTAAGTTTGATTAAAAAAAACAGATAACAATAGTCCTCCACTTTGGACAGAGTGGTATCTTTAATTTTCCAATTTAAGGACGTCTTTTTTAGTATAGCACCACCAAGACACATGATTTTTGATTTTGATATATTAATGATCATTGAATTTGTTCCGCACATTTCTGTAAAGACTCAATTGAGTGTTGAAGTCCGATTGGGGTCCGATCAACAGGATTGTGTCATCTGCATAGGTAAGACACACAATAGGCATACCATTGATTTTAGGTGAAAAATGATGGGGTGAATTGATGGAATTAGACATATCAGCCGCGTATAGATTATATAGCATAGGTGCTAATGCGCAGCCTTGCTTTAGACCACGGTTATAATATTTAAAGCCTGTCAACTCGCCCTCTTGGTTTAATCGGACCGCAATCGAAGTGTTTGTATACAGTAACTTGATCAAATATAACAATTGCGATTCAATTCCCCAAGATTCCAATTTCTTCCACAAAAGCGGGCGTGATACTAGGTCGAATGCTTTACTGAAGTCGATATAGCAACAGAATAGGTTCTGAGAGCTAACTGTCGCTTCTGCCATTAAATATGGCAGGGTGGCAATGTTGTTAATCGTATTATAGGTTTTCCTGAAACCTGTTTGGAAGGGTCCTAATAGGTCCTTTTCCGTTGCCCACCTTGTCAATTTTCTTAAAAGAATAGCGGCAAAAATGTTCTGAATGCAGTCCATCATAGCCAGTAGCCGATAATTTGATGGGCAAGTTGATCCCCTTTTTTGAATACTGGTATAAGTATGAACTTTGTCCAGCTATTCGGTAAGCACCCTGTAGTCTCAATTACTTTAAAGATATAAAATAACATATTCCACCAAAATTGTGGCTTGGCTTTGTAAAAGAGGTTGGGTGTGCCATCAGGCCCCGCCTCTCTCGAGGACTTTAGATTAGTAATTATATTACAAATATCATGAGGATCATAATCCTCAAATATGGTGTAATCTTTCTCAATAAGGGTCATCCCCATCTGCTTGTCCTCTGTCTGATCATAATATAATTCTGTGACATAAGTGCTTCGGGTAATGGCAGCAATAGGATTTAATTCCACTGTGCTAAGGTCTGGCTTGGCATTATTAAAACGTGCCCAAAATGTGGTTTTAGCATTAGATTTGAGCAGCCTGTACAGTAATAGGCACTTAGTATTGTGCAAGGATTGTTTATGCATCTGCAGCCAATTCTTGTATTGTGTCTTAAGGATAGTTAGCTGCACATTTTTAAAAACATTTAAATAGCAGAGAGTGCCCCTAACTACAGCTCTTTATTTACGATAGAGGAATTTTCTCTGCTGTATCAATATATCAAACGGTGATCGATACAATGATTTCCCATTGATTTATTTATATCTATCTGATTCGAATGCGCAATTTATTCTATCATTGCTTCCATTCTCCAGTAGCTATGGGTCATCCATTTGGTAAACTCATCTTGATTAGAATAAATTAACTCCTTGACCTCTTTTATTTTTGCCCCTGTCTAGATTATCCGATTGGCCTGGTTATTGATCTTTATATTGCTATTACAGTACATAGTAGGTTGGTGCTCCCCATACTAACCGCTCATGAGAGCAGAGAGTAATCACTTACCTCTACGGCACACTGCTGCAGCCCCCTTAACTGCAGAAAGGGCAGTAAAATACCTGCAGCAACTTGCTGCACCCCTCAACTGCACATGGCAGTACAATACCTGCAACACCTCACTGCCCATAACTCATTCAGAAGCCACCCAGTATTCTGAACACCACCTACAACAACCACTACCATCCTTTCAGAACCAAACCTGCCACTCTGAATCCTAACCACCCATTCATTCAGAACCCACCCGGCCTTTGCTCCAGATAGGATTTTGGCATGATAGTATTTTACTCCAGGTTTTTAGAATTGGAGAGTAAATCCAATTACAAGAGAGTAAAAATGAGTTTCTTCTTTCGCAAGAGCGTAAAAAGGTGTCTGACAGCTATCCAATTTGTGCGTTAAAAAACATTAGTGACAAAGAACTTGTCGATGCGTACTACCCAGCTTCATCTTCATTATACTTGGACACCAAAACTCTGTTAAGAACTACTTCAGATGCCAGCTAGTTACATCATAAATGAAGTCCCTCACTCTGCCGGCATCACTTCTCTGCCTCTCGGGCCTACTGCTGCTGCCTGGCAATACCTGCTTGACAGCCACTCCATGTTTTTGACTCATCTCTTCTCCCCTTTGCTACTCTGTTTCCCCTGTCTCTCACTTTCTGATGTTCTGCCTCTCACTCTTGCTATGCCACGTTTTGCGGTCTGTTGCTCTGTCACTCTTCCTCTCCCATCTCTGCATTCTATTATTGCTGTTTCCCTCCTACATTGTTCTGTATCGGTTGATATAACTCCTCTTCCTCTCTCATGTCATTACTCTGACTATATCAGTTTTTTCTTTTTCTCGGTTGGGGTTGCTACTCTTTTTGATGATCTTTCTTGCACTGCCTCTTATGTTATTGGCCTGCCTTTCTCTAATCTGGATTTTCGATTTCCAGATCTCCCCGTCTGCTGTTGATATGTGTTTTCTGATTTTACTGTCTCTATATGTCTCTTTTGCTCTGCTTCTATCCCTCACTCCTACTGTGTGTATGTGTCCTATTATGTACCTCTATTTCCCTTCTCACGTTCTTTGTTGCTCTTATGTAGCTCATTGGTCTCTCTCTTCCTGTTGCTCGAACTCCTGTTTTGGATTGTCTAATACGTTCTTTGTTCTGGTGGCCTCTCCCCCCACCCCTCACTTTGTGCTCCTGTATTGCTTCGGTTCTGAGTTGCTCTTTCTCTCCTTTTTGTCTTTCGACATAGCACTAATAAATATTTAAAAAGCTGAAAATGACTTTTTCATTTACAAATCCAGTGCAGCTTTACGATTGGGTGCTCCTTTTTTAGATGTGTGCAAACCTTCTTTTGGCCATTAAGCTGGGAATTATAGAGTTAGAGGTGTGTCTCACCAAAGGCAGTACTTGCTTGAATGCAGATGCTTTACCAGCACTGTATGCCATTACAAGTATAAGAGCCCAGGGTGAGATGTGTGTTCTGAGCCATTACAAGTATAGCAGCCCTAATCGGGTGTGCTTTTTCTGAGCCATTACAAGTATAGCAGCCCTAATGAGATGTGTGTGTTCCGAGCCATTACAGGTAGAGCAGGCCTGATGAGAGGGGATATATGTGATCACTGTGCCGTTTTTACTGCGACCACCAAAAATGCATATTTTATTTTTTTAAATCAACACCCTTTTCACCCCATATATGTGACCCCCTGCAACCTCCTGCTACCCCCTACATTTATTATATACTGTACCCATCCCCCCACATATATATGGGGTCAAAATAAAAAAGTCACAATTTTTTAGTGGTCGCCGTAAAAAAGGCGCAGTAATTGTATGCTCCCGGTGAGAGGTTTGTGTTCTGAATCGGATCTGTGTGAAATGACCGAATGCAAAAGTCTGACTACCAAAAGTCTCACCTTTTTTTTTCTCTCCATTTTTCCGCAAATATATATGTGGGGGGGACCCCCACAGACCCCCACCTTATCCCTATACATTTGTATTAAATTTACCCCCCCACATATATATCTGTGGAAAAATGGGGGTTGTACTTTTGGGGGTCGATCTTTTTGCCCTCGGTCATTTTGTCCTATTCCCCTGAATCACTGAAGATTTAGTACAATGGAATGTTACCTGCATCTTAAACACATACCTCTGATGCAGACGCATTAGCTCACCTATCAACAGGATTTGAAGAACCAGGTTACACAACGATCTCTGCAGAAGGGTTATTGACCAACGGAGATACCTTTCCCAACATGCTGTTTGTTGACTTGGAAAGGCACATAGGGATAGCGCATGTGAGGTTTGCCTTACATAACTGGATTGTCAAAATGTCTCAACCTGTTTGGACTATCCTACATGAGTCAGTAGATTCATAATGAGACTTTGAAATGTGCTAGATTTTTGGTAGTGGGACTCAGTAATGTGGGGAGAAGCAGAGGTTTTGAAAAGCACAGGAGGGATTGAAGTATATGACAGCATTGCCATCTTCTCACACTGTCCTCCAGTGTGCATCACAGCAGCTCAGGAGGGTGGTGGGAAGGTTCTACATGAAAATACCACATTTTGTACTGCGAGGTCGAAAATCCAGCATGTAAAAAGACACATTTTCTGTATTTTTATAACAGGGGGAGACCGCTTGAAGCACATCCCCTCAACACCCACCCACTTTATTAAATACCCCAACCGAATGCCCCTCCCCATCTATTCTTTGGGGGACATTTTTTGTTTTTAATGCAAGGTTTTGTACATCGCAGTATGCGTTTCGGGAATTTTGTAGTGAAACCGGTGGGAAGAGCTCAGACACTGTTCTTGCTCAGTACTGCAGAAAATGCCAACACATGTTCCTGCTTTGTCATTACAGCAGCTCTTTTAAGAAATTCAGGGACTGTCCCAAAACATAGCAGTCCTGCTAAGAAATGTGGGCATGATGCAATCAGCCCTGCGGTGAATAAATGGCCCTGTGCCATTAACATGTGTATAGCAGCTCTGCTGATAAACTAGGCTACTTTGCCTGAATATATAGCAGTCCTGTTCAGAGGTACCTGTACATTCCGTGCCACTGAATATGTAATGTATACAGCACTGCTTCTATCTGCATCCATTGCGCTGGGCGGGTGGTCAGAAAGGGATTTAAAGTAAAGTTCAGACTACATGCCCTCCAAGACAACAAACTATGTGCAGCGTCCTTTCATGCATACACATGCACAAGGGCACATACAATCTAGAGACTAAATAAAAACATCAACATATAGAACACAAAAGATTTTCCCTCTCACGAATGCCAAACAACTACTTGCTGGGAGGCTCTTCTAAAACTTCGAGACATAAAACACAATTGATGTGCTTCTGTGAAAAGAAAACAAAGTATGAAATGCCCATGATGCTGCAACTGGGCTGCCTCTATCAAAACAGAGGAAAAGAAGCAGAAACGCAGCGCTTATTTAAGACCATTTTCATTGTACACAATACTACATGTGTCCTAAAGCAATTGATTGATTGATTGATTGTTTATTTATATAGCGCCTATACACAATGTGTTTCAAAGCGCTTCAAGGAGGGAGGGAACATAGGAAAATACAGTTACATTCGGTTAAAGTCCTTGAAACAATACAGAATGTGAAAAATAACTATCGTAATAGGCCTGTCGACATTTCTGATAGTGCAAGTGCATAGAAAAAGTAAGGCAAGAGGAAAGGGAAACGAAGGAGAACAAAGCAAGCAGTAACATTACTATGTCTGACGACAATTGATGTAGTGCAGGAGGTATACAATGTGAAAAGCATGATCATGATTCAAAATGCTTCAATAACACTGTAACCTACAAAATGCAGGCAGTTGAACAAAGTGAACAAAACATAAAAGTCCCTTCTACATTACTCAGCAAGTATTATCTTGTCAGAATTATTAACAGAGAGTGTTAAAATAAATAGTCAAGTACTCATCACAGTTGCTTTTTTAAAGGAACTGTGTCAATTGCTAAAGTAAAGAGTGGGTTTCCAAGTTGCTGCTGGCCAGCCTGTCTCCAGTGACCTTCATGATTTATGAGGGTGCTCCTATAAATAGCCTGTGTAAGCTGTACGCAAGGAAGAATTAAAAGGGTCGTATTGACAAAATGTCTGTGCGTAAAAAGGCCTGATAGCACCTTATCTGTAGGGCTGCGACCCGGCCATTTTGAAAACACACCATATACCAGTAGAGACTCTAAAAACTGATCACTCAACCAGTGGAAAACCCTACAACACATAAGACAACAACACATAAATGCGTAAACCAGAATGCATCTTTCAAATATATGGCACAAAACCAAAAATATGGAAATGACGTCGCTCCCTCATGTCCCAACCTACAGAAACATGAACCTTGAATCTCCAAAATGTTCAGTGAGTACTCCGCACCCAAAAGTCCACAATGAAAATGTACTCAAGAAACAGAAATGTCCCAAACAATATTCTCACGTAAATTCTGCACACCCTCTAGTCCAAAACATAGGTTTGCCAAAAGAATGGAAACACATGTCCCCTTTTTGAAACCCATGAAATCCTAACCTATCCTGAGGCCACAACATGAACACAAACAGCAATTTGATATGGCAGGCCTCCCACAAACACCTCATCATCGTACTTGAACAAACTCTACTTTTCCCTAACCCTTGAGGCCACTACACAAGAACAAACAGCATTAATAACACCAGCCTCCCCAACAACTAAATGAAGTCATTACTCCTCCGTAATAAAAATCACCGCACATACATCCCGTGCCAACATGGTCACCTTAACCCTCTTCACACTGTGAGGGTCCATGATCGATTTCCTACTCTTTGACTCTCCTGCCAACTCCTCATTCGCTTCTCCTTCACACAGTTCTGAAACACACGGGCAGTTGACCTGGCTGTGATGGCCCAGCCTGTGAGCAGCCGTAACAGCACTCCACCAACCCTTTCCCATGGTAACACTCACCCTACAGCGGGAACTTCACATGCAATGATCCACCAGATTCCTTTGACGGTAACGTCATCCTTCCCTTGCTGTCGGTGGACAATGCAAAAGCTCCACAGGATTCCATCCACCCAACGGCCACTACCGACACAGACCTTCGCGCTCCCACAATGTGCTGGCTCACCAGACATGCCCCTCTAGGCATCCACATCTGGGATCTCCGTCCGACCGCAAATATTCCTCCGGGTCCTGCCAACAAGCCTGGTTGCTCACAGTCTCCTCAGCATGACGCTCCCCAAACTCTGCTCTCCCTGCCAAGTTGAGTACAGGGAACAATAGCTCCACTGAACAGGCAGCCAAGTTTCACTGCACCAACACCCTTGACCACCTGGCGCCCCTCAAATACTCAGGGCACCACCAGCACCACCATGTGGACCACCAGGCTGCTTCCCCTTTCGGATGGCATAACAATCTTGCACCGCCCAGCCTTAAAATGACACTAGACCAGCTTTCCTTAAACGAAGCACGGCTGGCACTCCTACAGCCAAGCAGTATGGCTTTACCCACATGTTCCTGCTGTCCGCGCCAGTCCCTGCTGTGCCAAGCTGCCGCCGGCTCCTTTTTTTCCACTGGCAACCATTTGCATCACCCGGCCTGCAAGTCCTTCAGGGTGTCAGCGCCGTCCTGCCTGGTCCATGTCTCCAGCTGGCCCCAACCTGGATGTGGGTGAGTCTTTTGGAGGTCAGTGTCCGTCTCTGCGCTGCTCCCTCCACTGCAGCACACCTGGTACCAGTCCCTGGCACCCCTACAATACCAAAAGACCACATTGTCGCCAGAATATTGTGGGTTTGTCCACCAAGAAGACACTGGACCCAGGCTTCACTAAGATAAGTTTATTGTCCATATGTACACATCAGGTAAGAGACATACAGGTAAGTTCCATAGACAAGACACTGGCACATCCACACCAGCCAGACCCTAGGTGTAACAGCCAGTCTCTGAATCTCTCTTGCAGACACACACCCAACATTCCATGATGACCTCACAACATGCCACAACATTCCAATAGCTCTGCAATGCACCCCAACCTGAGGATCATAACACATACGCCTTTAGAGCATCTCAATCTTTCCCTTCGGTGTGCATCTATGGCACTTTGTATATACCTTTGCAGGGACAAACAATGCCAGATAAGCATTTACTCTCTTCCATTCGGTTTCAGGGAGTAGAATGTCTTTAAAAAATAGTTACCTCTCACAATAATGCTCCAGAATGAGAATGTTATAAATAATATAAATGTAATGTATTTAGTCATTGACAGCATACCATATAGCACACATGACTCGAGGTGCCTGCTTCAAAACACTGATGTAAAGATGGGGGAGCAATAAGCAGGTAGGGGAGAAGACAAGGGTTAAGTCCACAGGTTTAGGATCTGAAGGCTAAATGGAGCAGACAGTCTTTAATGCTCTTTAGAATTTCAGAAATTCATGTCCAAGACACAGGCATAGTGCGAGTACCAGAGTACAAAGCTTTAAGCATGGAGGATCCTGCCATACCAATAACAGCAGTCTTTTGGAGGATGACCTTAGGAGTCTGGTCCGCTGTTACGATGCAACACAATGGGGAGGTATCCAATGGTAACCCAGTGGAAGCCCTCAGAACAAGAATGCCTATTTTTTTATTTTGTATTTATTTATAAATAATATGCATTCAGGCTTTACATATAACACATTATACATTTACGATACATCTTACATCACTAAATCATATATAATATAACAATTAAGAACATTTTATAACACAACGTAATAGCTAAAATCCTATTTAAAAACCAGAATTCCATATGACAATCTTCCTAAAATGGATACAATTACATCATAAAATTTCATCATATGATAAATCAGATTATCATCATTCCCAATCAACACATTTCCCCAGATATCACTTATACTATCTAAATTCTTAGAATTATCATAGGCATGTAGGTCTTTGAGTCTCAATAATAATAAACTTTCACAATCACGGAGAACATGTTTGGCTGATTCAATTATGTTATCTCTCTGTTAAAACAATACCAAGTTTCGGACCTAAAACCTCTAAAACATCACATTGGTTGAACTTAAACAATAAATATCTCTGAATACTTTGGCTATCAGGATATGGGCATCTGATATGCTGGCTTAACTGGGATATTGGAACAAAATTCCAGGTACAATACACTATTAACTTTAGTAGACAAATTGACTATATTTTGTTCACGATCCAAGCTGTATATACATTTTTTCAAATGCTATTTAATTTTATACATAGAATATAGTGGACAACAGTCACTAAAGTCAAATGTCCATTGTTAGGGAGAATTCTCTTATAAGGCTAATTTCCCAAACCTAGTGAGTCCCCCAGCAGCTTTGCTGGATTTTGGGGGTTTGTTTTTTTCTCCTGCTAAGAGTGAGACTCTTTTCCTCCCACTCTTTGGCATGATTTGAGGTATGTCTTTGATTGTTGTGTGCTTATGGGCTATGGGGTTTTCTTTCTACTCCATAGGGGATCATCTATTTTTTATGTGTGTGTTACACAGCACCCTCAGTGCAGTAACACAGGGGTGTCATAGTGACCCCCAAACATAGACTCCATACCCTGGGACTGACTACTGTCTCCCAGGGAATGTACAGTCACCATTGACTTTACTAGTCCTAAATTTTGAACAGAACCAGTAAAAACCATCATATTGTGGAAGTACTGGAAGGGGTTAATTATAATGCCCCTGGGTCTGTTTTCAAGGGGGCACTGTCCAGTCCCACCTTGCCGAGTTTCTGGCTGGTGGCAGTGGTTACCACGCGAAATATTCCACCGGAATATTCTCTATGGGATTTTCCCATAGATTTTAAATGCACCACTTTTTGGTGCAATGTTAAAGATACCGCCGGTTTATTTATTTAATATTAAATCGCCGGTTGGGTCTTTTTGCCAGAACTCTTTTCTAAAATGGCGTTTGTGTCCGTCTCTGTAACTCTGACCAAGGTCGAGCCCTTTGTTCCACTATTTTGGCGGGCTTCTCCACAGAAGCCCTCCAAATGGTGCCACTCTGTCTGGGTTCCACAGGAGGGGTCAAAGGGGGAATTGGCACCCTGGACTGAGTTGCCTCTGCAACCCAAGTCGCACTCTACTCTGATTGGCGCAGTGGTGAGCCGCCCGGCTCACCACTTAGCATGTGTGATTGAAAGCTAGGCTGATGAATGGGGGTTTTTCTGCATAAAAGCAGGTCCTTTGGGACTGGAACTTCAGAAGACGCCACAGGACCTAAGAATCTGAAGAGGGGAGAAGTTGAGCCATCTGCAACGACGACACCACCGGTGAAGCCCTGCTGCAACTACCTCACCACTTTTCCGACGACAAGTGAAGATCTTCTGCTGGACGAGTCTTCTTCCTCTGAGCTGGTGAGACCAACCAGTTTGCCCTTTTCGCCTTCTAAAGACGTCTCTTGGTCGAATCTCCCGTGCCAAGCTCCCCGGCGGCCGGAAAGCCAAGCTTCACCACTTTGACCGTGAATAAAAGGAACGCTCCTTTTATTGACGAACTCCGCGGCTGGTTTCATCCCTGTGCAGTGCAACGACTCCATGTTTCCTCCTCGACGAGATCCTCTCTCCCCCTGGTCGAAACAACGAACTACAACCACTGCCAGGAACAACTGCCACAGCTGGAGCTTCCTCTCTGTTTAAGGTACTGTGCCCTGCCTGGCCTTCCATTCTTCGGTTTGCCCAAGGTGATCCTTAAATCCTTGGCTTGCCAACCGGGTTGGCCTCAGACCTCCTAACTTTACCTTCTTGAATCGCCCCAACCTCTTTTGCACATTCTGCAAAGACTTTTAGTGCATTTTAAACTGTATGATCCTGGGCACATTTCGCTTTGCTCCCTTTTAAATGGGCCTGGCCTATGAACTTTGGCTCTAAAGTCTATACTGCCTTTATTCCCTTGCTGAGAACTCCTAAAAGTGTTTTATTTCTATGCTCTGCC
This sequence comes from Ambystoma mexicanum, assembly GCF_040938575.1. Lineage (NCBI taxonomy): Eukaryota > Metazoa > Chordata > Amphibia > Caudata > Ambystomatidae > Ambystoma > Ambystoma mexicanum. Next base: position 55,664,582 of record NC_090930.1, on the reverse strand, counting down.
TTTTTCTCTCCCTTTAACTGAACTATTGGAGTGCCATCAGGTTATGCGCTCACCTCTGTTTAACAAATCGTGGTGTTTTAATTCTGACTTGTCTAATAGTTATTAAGGGAGGTGTGTATACTTTACCTGACTGTGTTTTAACTTGCTTTTCATTTAGAGTGCTAGTATATTGCCTAAAGTGTGTTTTAAATAAATAATTATATACTTTTTTTTTACAAAGCTCTGGTCAGTGTTTGTTTGCTCTACTGTGTTTTTAGCCCTATTGTGTATACTCTATATACTGCCCTACTCTTCTTGAGAGAAGTCTGACTGCTCAGCCACAGCTACCAGGTAAATCTGGGTGGGGCAGACTGCTACCAATTGGGTTTACTGCTTACTCCTGTAGTCTTAATCTTTTTGTAGTGTTCCCCAAGGGAACTGCACAGATTCTGCCTAACATCCATTTAGAAAATGTTTTTTCCCATGTATAAAGCAAGGTCATAGCCTGTTTATTTTCCATCTTAACATATTGCGATATTGTTTCCACAGCAAGAGTACCATTGTTTAGACTTAAAGGTTTTGCATAAAAAATTGGTGTCATGTATTGAATTTTACTATTTGCACTATTTATGTTACATTCGGTTAATATATGTTCACGTGAGAGACATTTACGCATTCGGAACAGTTTCTTCAACATTTTTGCCTCGAATCTCTCCAACTCACTAGTAAAATAACTCTAGATCTCAGCCCCATACAACAAACATGAGACTACTTTTGCAGAGTACAATATAATCACAGTACTTATGGACAGATTCCCTTGCATACCAATAAAACTACTCAACGCTTGCGTAGCTATCATACATTTTCTCTTTATGGCATGCCAATGATCTTTCCATCTAAGTCGATTATCAATAATAACGCCTAGATATTTGTTTTTGTCTACCACTTCAATCTTCTGATTTTTGATATACCAATTCATCTGCTTACTTTCTTTTCTTTGTGTTTTTTTGAAAAATGTCATTACCTTAGTTTTACTTATATTGACAACTAGATGGTTCATTTCAGCAAATTTGTCTAAAGCATCTAACTTTGCTTGAAGTCCCTTTGGAGTATAGTCAAGCAAAAGGAGGTCGTCGGCATAGCCCAACCAACCCAACCTAGCTTTTCCTAGTTTGATGTTATTTATATTCTTATCAACAACTTCTTTCATAAAATCAGCCAGGTAAAGGTTGAAAAGCGTAGCCGCTAATGAACATCCCTGCTTGACTCCACGTTTGGATATACTCTCTGACAGTTTTCCTTCTGCATCCAATCATACTTTCACAGTAGTCTCACTATACAAAAGCTGTATCATAGACAATAGGCCTTGTGGAATTCCCCAAGTTTTCAACTTTACCCACAATATTTTGTGCACTATTGTGTCGAAGGCCGCCGTGAAATCAATATATGCAACATATACCTGCATCCCACGACTGTTCCACGAATACTCAATAGCCGCAACTAATATGGCAATATTGTGTATCGTCGCAGATCCTACTCTAAACCCTGATTGAAACACAGGGAGGATCTGATTCAAAGAGATCCACTGGTTATGTTCTTCTAATAATATTTTAGCAAATATTTTGGCAGGTATGTCCAGCATTGCCAGCATCCTGTAATTTGCTGGATCGTTCCACACTCCTTTTTTGAACACAGGGAGGATTATACTACTTCTCCAAGATTCAGGTATCTCTCCATTCACACCAATCCATTGATATAACATATCTAAAACTTCTGCCCATTTCTCAGGTGATAATCGCAGCAGAGCATTACACGTATTGTCGGATCCTGCTGCTCGAGATATGGGGAGTGTTCTAATCAAATGCGTTCATTTTTCTAACGTGTTAGACTCACGCCACACTGATGTCTAAGGGTTTACCAATGTCCATCTGAACCTCGCGTATTTTTTACATACGGTATCCAATCTCTTTCAGCTACACTATTAGGGGCCGATTCATGGAACAAATGAGCGCCGAAAATCTTGGCACAAGCTGGCGCAAGCGTGAAATGAAAAAGCAGGCGCACGCGCACGTGTGCGATTCATGGAAGGCCTTGCGCGTGTTTCCCTCGGGATGTGCACCAAATCCGTGCGTGGCGCAAACGGCGCACACGTCATTGCAACATCCCGAATGCCGTGAGCGACGCGCACAGGGAAAGCGCACAACGTTGGCGCACACCCCAAAAATGGGGCGGGACATGGGGCGTAACACGCAGAATGGGGAATAACGCATGAAAAAGAAGAGATATGTCCTTGATCCGCTATGAAGTTGTGATGGTGCGTGAAACAACACGAAGTAGCAACACACACGTCGGTCTCTAAGAAAGTCACGTACAGCGAACTGCTGGCCCCGCTCACCTTTAACCCGTGCTGAGGGAAACGCCCGCGTGCATCACGTCACTTACGCGCTTAGGCCCTTTCCTTGGATTACACGTATTAACGTGCTGTTTTTTCATGTGCTGAATCACTATGCATCCGTCTCGAGGAAAACGCCCGCATGTCACAGATGCGCTTACACGCTAAGGGCCTTTCCTCGAATGACACGCTGACGTGCACTTTTGTCACGTGCCAAGTCACTCTGTATCAAGCTAGCCACGCGATAACGCCATTTTCCTGCTCCCCCAAAGCTCACTCACTTGCTCCCATTGTGTGTGTGTGACAGACATGTATTGATGTGCATACTTGCCATTTGGGATGTATCATGTAATGGGGATTTCAATGTGGGGTGGATGTAATACTTGGTTGGGTGTTTGGACTGGGGTGGCATGGGGTGGGATTTGGGTGGCCATAAGGGCCATGATTGTGGATTGTGATGACGTGTTGGGGGGGACATGAGTCGGGGCCTGCTGGCAGGTGCCTGTCACTGCTGGGTGGGTGGGGGTGCAGGGGGACATGAGTCGGAGCCTGCTGGCAGGTGCCTGTCACTGCTGGGTGGGTGAGCGGGTGGGGGACATGAGTCGGGGCCTGCTGGCAGGTGCGTGCCACTGCTGGGTGGGTGAGTGGGTGGGGGGACATGAGTCGGGGCCTGCTGGCAGGTGTTTGTCACTGCTGGGTGGGTGGGGGTGCAGGGGGACATGAGTCGGAGCCTGCTGGCAGGTGCCTGTCACTGCTGGGTGAGTGGGTGGGGAACATGAGTCGGGGCCTGCTAGCAGGTGCCTGTCACTGCTGGGTGGGTGAGTGGGTGGGGGGACATGAGTCGGGGCCTGCTGGCAGGTTCCTGTCACTGCTGGGTGGGTGGTGGTGCAGGGGGACATGAGTCAGGGCCTGCTGGCAGGAACCTGTCACTGCTGGGTGGGTGAGTGGGTGGGTGGACATGAGTCGGGGCCTGCTGGCAGGTGCCTGTCACTGCTGGGTGGGTGAGTGGGTGGGGGGACATGAGTCGGGGCCTGCTGGCAGGTACCTGTCACTGCTGGGTGGGTGAGTGGGTGGGGGGACATGAGTCTGGGCCTGCTGGCAGGTGCCTGTCACTGCTCGGTGGGTGGGGTTGCAGGGGGACATGAGTCGGAGCCTGCTGGCAGGTGCCTGTCACTGCTGGGTGGGTGAGTGGATGGGGGACATGAGTCGGGGCCTGCTGGCAGGTGCCTGTCTCTGCTGGGTGGGTGAGTGGGGGGACATGAGTCAGGGCCTGCTGGCAGGTGCCTGTCACTGCTGGGTGGGTGAGTGGGTGGGTGGACATGAGTCGGGGCCTGCTGGCAGGTGTGTCACTGCTGGGTGGGTGAGCGGGTGGGGGGACATGAGTCGGGGCCTGCTGGCAGGTGCCTGTCACTGCTGGGTGGGTGGGGGTGCAGGGGGACATGAGTCGAGGCCTGCTGGCAGGTGTCTGTCACTGCTGGGTGGGTGAGTGGGTGGGGGGACATGAGTCAGGGCCTGCTGGCAGGTGCCTGTCACTGCTGGGTGGGTGACTGGGTGGGGGGACATGAGTCCGGGCCTGCTGGCAGGTGCCTGTTACTGCTAGGTGGGTGGGGGTGTAGGGGGACACGAGTTAGGGCCTGCTGGCAGGTGCTCGTCAATGGCGGGTGGATGGGGGACATGTGTGAAGTCTCCCAGGTGTATGGTGCCATGCGGCCTGCCTGCGGAGCATGCCCAGGGGTGATGGGCTGCCTGTGGGGCATGGGGAGAGGGGTAGGGACGTAGGGACACACCAGGGTGGGCCCACACTGCAAATCGCGTGTGAAACACCCTGCGCACCCCTCAGAATACACGTATCCCGCTCGCCCAAGCCCTATCACATGTAAAACGTCCCGCGCACCCCCGAAATACACATACCCCGCTCGCCCTAGCCCTATTGTATGTAAAACTTCCCGCGCACCTCAGATATACACGTACCCCACTCGCACAAGGCCTATCGCTTGTGAGACTTCCTGCGCACCCCCGAAATACACGTACCCCGCTCGCCCAAGGCCTATCGCATGTAAAACTTCCAGCGCACCCCACAAATACACGTATCTCGCTCGCCCAAGCCCTATCGCATGTAAAACTTCCCGCGCACCCCCAAAATACACGTACCCCGCTCGCACAAGGCCTATCGCGTGTGATACTTCCCACGCACCCCCGAAATGCACGTACCCCGCTCGCCCAAGGCCTATCGCGTGTAAAACTTCCTGAGCACCCCACAAATACACGTACCCCTCTCGCCCAAGGCCTATCGCGTGTAATACTTCCCACGCACCCCCAATATACACGTACCCTGCGGACATCCAGTCCCCAAGGAAGGACCCAGCAACCCCATATAGGGGCCCTTTGGACAGTTTCCTGGCGCCTATGGCGCCAGGCTCATAAAAGACATCAGTCCTGGCGCCATAGGCGCCAGGCTCATTATGGGAGTGCTTGGGTGCACTTACCTGATGCAGACCATGCTGCAGGATCCCGGCCTCCTTGAGGCCTGAAAGGAACTACTTTACCTGTGGGACTAATTTACCATCTGGGCGTGGTCGGGGAAGGATACATACCTAATTGGAGGAAGGATACATACCTGGAACTTCTTCCAAGACTATTTAAACCCCACCCGAACAGCCACACGTGCTTCGCGTTGATCTGCATCTAGCAGCTGGACGCTCACCGCGTCTCCTCCTGCATCCTGACTTCTGCCACGCCTGCCAGCATCCTGGATCACCTGCAAAGGAAGAGAAGAAGAGAACAGAAGAAGGAAAAGTCCTTACCTGCTAAATCTGCATCCCAGAGACATCTCGCTGACAATCCTGAAAAGGAAGACTTTTATTTAAAAGCTCATTGCGTCGATCGCTGCAGCGCCGCATTCCACTCACCTTTACAGGGCGCCTCCATGTTCAGCAGCAATCATCTGGATTCGCAGTCACGCCCCAGCGCCTAGGGAGAAAAAGACAAGAACAAAAGGTGAGAGAGAGAAGGGAATAAAGAAAGCTAAATCTCCATGTTAAAGACTTACCTGTTGATTCATTCCCTCTTCATTTCGGGTCCGCGCCGCATCCTGGCATTTCCGGACCCCGGCCCCTAAGGGGAAAAAAAGACATCAGCGTTAATGAGCGAATGAAAAGACATTACCAAAAAACGCTCATTAAAGACTTACCTGATTTATACAAGGATTTCACCTCTCATCTCGGGTCGGTGCCTGTTCCCCGGCATTCCGTACCCCGGCCCCTATGGGGAAAAAGACACTAGCATTAGTACATTAATGCATGGACACAAGGGGAACCTCTTATCAAAAAACTTACCTGGAAGCCAAGCAAGTTTGGTTCTCACCAATCCGAAAATCCAGTGAAGTAACTGGATACCAACGCGCCCCTGCATCAGAAGCAGGATGGAGAGCTCGTCCTTCCAGACCCTAAGGTGAGATGCTACAGGGAATCACAGAAGGGTTTCGAGGAGGGTGAGAGGGAAAAGCGGGAGGCCGATTGCATTACCCAGCAGACAGTTAATCCCCTATTTTTGCCTAGAGAAGGATACTTCTGCGAGTCAGACAAGCCAGATTTGGGGGCCCGGTCCAGTCCGTCTTCCGAACCCTGCGCATCACCTTAGAAGAGGTCACAGCAGCGCGAACCAGGCCAGCGCCTCCGTGGGAGTCAGGTGAGCGTTACACCCCCGAAATACACGTACCCTGCTCGCCCAAGACCTATCGCGTGTGAGACTTCCTGCGCACCCCCAAAATACATGTACCCCGCTCGCCCAAGGTCTATTGCGTGTAAAACTTCCTGCGCACCCCCCAAATACACATATACCGCTCGCACAAGGCCTATAGTGTGTGATACTTCCCGCGCACCCCTGAAATACACGTACCCCGCTCGCCGAAGGCCTATCGCGTGTGATACTTCCCGCGCACCCCCGAAATACACGTACCACGCTCGCCCAAGGCCTATCGTATGTGAAACTTCCCGCGCACCCCCCAAATACATGTACCCCGCTCCCACAAGGCCTATCGCGTGTGAAACTTCCCGCGCACCCCCCTAGTTTACGCAGGCACCCCATCCACCCTGGGCATGCCCCACACGCAGCCCATGCCACAGGGGGGTGCTTTTTCTACGCAATTTACCTGGCGCAAGCGGGGTATGTGTATTCTGGGGCGTGCGCAAGGAGTTTTACATGCGTTTTCGTGGTTGGGGGGCTGTATACTGGTCCACTGGCCTTTGCGCCATGTACTGGATTTGCGCGCTGTTCATGGCGCACGGGGCGGGGTTGGGGGCGTAACTGGCGCTGCTGCAGAGTCGCTGTGCCACTCTGCGCCACGGCTGGTTATGGATGTTGAAATCCATGAATACGCTGTGCGCTGAAATGGGTTTTGGCGCACGCGGCTGGCGCAGACTGCCACATGAACACTCTGTGCGCCAGCCGCGTGCGCCACTTGTGCGCCGAATTCTATGAATTACCCCCTTAATTGGGAGCATTTTCTTTTTACTATTGTTAATAGTGGCCCACATCTCTAGATTGTTTTTCTTTTTGGCTTGATATGCCAGTGTAAGCCAGATCTCTTCATGTTTCTTTGTACGATGGTGCCTTCGCCATTGCCTATAATATTTTTTGGCTATAGCTATGCTGTTTTTTTCCTCTATATTTTTAACATTTTGATTTATCCTTATGGTAGCTCTGAGCATTTGTTTAGCAGTGTATATAGTTGTGTAATATCTATTAGATTTCTTGTGCGTTATATTCCAGCGCTCACTATTAGACCGGTAATTACGTTTTGTTGTCATAGCAGATTTTATTGCTTTTATTACCTGGTACAAATTGTTTATCATAGTGCTTTGATGATCTATATGATTTTTTTGACTTTCAATGAGAAACTTCGATAGTTCACACTCTGCTATAATATTAGTTTAGTTGGACTCCACACTATTCTATTACTTGCATTAATCATACCAATATCGCAGTTTAATTGATGTATAACTGGCCTTATATTATTGCAGGTATTAAGCAGTAAGAAGAGGGGAAGATGATCACTTTCCTCTCTACTGCCTATTGCCATATCTTGTACTAAAGAGTGTGCACTCTTGTTAACTATCATAAAGTCCAAGATGCTCAGTCTATTTCCACATACACTTGTGGCACTACTGCCGCTATCACTGAATGTGTTCCCATTTAATACTAACAGTTGGTGCTCATTTATCTTTACCCAAGCCTTTCCCACCTTATTAGAAACTTCATGGGTAATAGGTTCAGATCTCAAGCTGTCATGACTTGGTTCATTTACATGGCATATCTTTGCATTTAAGTCAGCTACTATGATTATGGGAACATCAGTACTAATATTTCTAAGGATATCATCTACCGTTCTTATATTAATTTTGTTATATACTCTATTTCAGAGGGTTATATATATTTATTATAACCATTGTGGACATTTACTAAACTTCCTAATATTAGCTAATAGCCCATTATCACTCGTATAATGGGAATTCCCCTGTATATACCATGATATATAATTACATCGCGCTCATCAGGAACATTGTTCAAAATGTGATTTCAATACTACTGGCAACCATTGCCAATACCCATCTGGGTTTTCTGAATTCTTTAACAACTCATCAACCTTAGGTCTTTGTGGTATTATTGAGTTGTCAGACTCACCGACTCTAGAACCACAGGGATTATTAGATTCACTTTTAGAACGGATGATTTTCCGGGGTTCTACTTGTTTCGGCTTACTAGCTGCATATTTGTTTTCACTCATTGTTGTTTCACTACAATAATAGCCAATTTTCTCAAACATTTTACCATGGCTAAGGATATAGTCATGGATAGCTATGTCTGTGCACCATATTTTTGAGATATTTTTTATGTAAAAACCATCTGGTCGACTATCTTAAAGTCACCAGACGTAATCATCCGCAGAGGTACAATGGATAGCCATAATTTATCTTTTTTTTGTAACACATTTTATTAGTTTCATTTTATACATACCAACATTGGATTCTCTTAGAATCGAATCCCAACAACAAGCATTAGTCTCTGGATCCACAAAGCCATATACAGTACTCTTTATATATTGTTTCTACAGTAGCACAACATTTCTTAGTTCATGTGTTGATCAGGTTAGCCATTTCACTGCGCGTCTTCCCATTTCTGCCAGATTTTCCCGGCTTTCCCCGGACATCCCCGGGCTCTGTATAGCCTCTGTTGCATTGCTATGCATACATTTACGTCTGCTACCCATTGCTCAACTTGCGGTGTCACATCAGATCCCCACAATTTCACTATGTTCATTTTGATCAAGGCTGTGGTGGTCGAAAAAAGTGCCTTTTCGTATCGTGTCATTTCCCCTTCATCCTCCACCCCCATCAGTTTGGGTTCATCCTCCAGTAACATCAGTTTGGGTTCTCTAGGAATTACCCAACCTAAAACTTTCGTGAGTTCATCACATCACTGTTGCCAGTAATGTTGAATATGTGGGCAGTCCCACAGTATGTGCAAGAAGGTAACTTCTTTGCGTCGGCAGCGCAGACAGTTTGGATCTGCAATCTTAGCCCACCGATGAAGTGTCACTCTCGGGTGAAATATTCTATGTAGTAATTTTAACTGAATAAGTTGAAGTCTAGATGAAATAGCCGTTTCCCAGGGGTACATCAGTATCATGACCCAGTCCTCTGGTAGAATATTGCCCACGTCCCTCTCCCATTTGGCTTTTAGACTTAACAGTTCAGGTGTCGCATAGGAGGTTATAGCACTGTACATAACAGAGGTAACTTTATTGTTAATACATTCAAGGACTATATTCCTCTCCATAGGGGTACTTTCTGGCATGTTAGATAGCACCGGAAGATGGCGCTGCAGTTCATGGTGTAGTTGTGTATAGTGGTATATTTCCGTTTCTGGGAGGTTGAACTTAGTCACCAGATTTTCGAAGGGAATCAGTTTGCCCTCTGTAAGTACATCGCCCACCTTGGTTATTCCCAATGTCACCCAATTTGGCCATTTAGGGAGTTGGTTTACCTCCGGGTGCTTTCCGTTTCCCCATAGCGGTTGCACTTGGGTGATTTGTTTGTCCCAGCCAATGAATTTGAGTGTCTCTGCCCAGATTAGTGTTATTTGAGTTGCCATTTCCGGAGGGGCTGTTGTGCTTGGTTTCTGGTAGAGGTGTTCCAGCGGACACTGTGTCCGTTTTATATCAATCTCTGCGCTCACGTGTGGTAACGCTGTGTCCCCATGCAACATATCATTCACCACTGCCATTTGACCTGCCCAGTAATAGGTCTGCAAGCGCGGAAGCCCAATACCTCCCTCCCATATGGATTGTTGGAGTGTACGGAGCGCTATTCTTGGCTGTCCACCTCCCCATATGAGTTTCCTAAGTATGCAGTCAATTTTGAGGAACATGTTCATAGGGATATGGAGTGGGGCATTCTGTAGGATGTATAGGAAGCGGGGCAGGGCAAGCATTTTGAATAACGCCGCTCTTCCCAGGAGGGTCTGTGGCAAGGAGATCCAATGGAACATGTCATCCGCGAATCTCTCCAGGATTGGATGGAGATTTCTGATTGTATATTCTTTCAGATCTTTCGTGTATACCCAAATAGCAAAAATGGCTTTCCTCAATCCGATAAGGACAGTTTTCTGGGATTGCATCCCTCATCCCCGTAATTGGAAACAGTATAGATTTCGACCAGTTTACTCTCAGGCCACTGAATGCACCATATTGTTCTAGTAGATGCGTTACAATGGGGCAAGAGCTAGCCGGGTTCTTCAGATATATGAGTAGGTCATCTGCATATAGGGAGACCTTATCATCCCAGTCTTCTGCTCCCTGAAAGCCGCTTCACGTTTGTGTTTCTCTCAATAGTCTGGCTAGGGGTTCTATTGCTAGTGCAAGGAGCAGTGCAGATAGGGGGCAGCCTTGTCTCATCCCTTTTCCCAATGTGAAGGGTTTCGATGGCCAGCCATTTACTCTAGTTTCAGCTACAGGGTAACTATATAGCAGCCGCACCCAGCCCATAAACTGTTCGCCAAACCCCATATATCTCATTATTTCCCATAATGCCTCCCAGTATATTGAGTCAAAGGCCTTTTCAAAGTCTATTGTCAGTAGTCCCAGAGGCTCTCGGAGATCTTGTGTTCTCTCAAGTGCCAGGTGCAGTCTACGTATGTTAATTCATGTGGATCTATGTGGCATGAACCCAAATTGGTCCGGGTGTATTAGTGATGTTATAACTTGTTGCAGTCGAATGGCTAGTATTTTTGCAACGAGGAGCTGTGTTTCGCTATTTATGAGGGAGATTGGTATGTAGGAGCTGCACTTGTCTGGAGGTTTATCGGCTTTGGGTATTACAATTATGGTGGCCTTCCTGAGATCCGCTGGTAATTTCCCCTGTTCCTTCGAGTGTCTGTACATATTTAGCAGGTGGGGGGCCACTTCGTTTGTCCCTATTTTCTTCCAGATCTCGATCGGGATGCCGTTTGGGCCCAGTGTTTTTCCCGATTGGAGCTGTGACATTGCTGCTATCAGTTCCTCCTCCGTAATCTCTTTTTCCGAAAGGGCAATTTGCTCAAAATTTAGGGAAGGGAGGGTAATTGTGTCTGGTATGGAGGTGTCTATCAGGGCGCTGGGGGATCTATAGAGCTCAGCATAGTAGGCTGCAAAATCCTCCGCAATGTCACCATCCGTTAAGAGCGGCTCTGCATTGTCTGGCTTAATTACCTTCACCTGACTGTGCCCCTCATCTCTGTGTTCCAGCCACGCCAACATTTTCCCTGCCTTATCCCGTTTCATAAATTCTTGCTCTCATTGCTCTATGGGCATGTTTAGCATTGTCTAGCGCTATGTTTTGTAGGTGTTTTTGGGCTGTTATCAGTGATCTATGTGTGTCTGGCCGGTCACATGCGAGATGTGCCTCTTCCACTGTTTTCTGATGTGATTTCTGTGTGCTGTGGTCCAGGAGAGAATCTCTCCCCGGAGCACCGGTTTGTACGTTTCCCACAGTATTCTTGGGCTTTCCACTGTTCCACTGTTTAGCTCAAAATATGTTTTTGTGGCTGTTTGTATGTGTTCTATAAGTTCCTGGAATCCTAGATAATAGTTGTTAAGGCGTCACGATAGGGGCTGGAGTGGCCGCGTTGTTGCAAGCTCTATTAATAGAGGGGAGTGATCCGATATACCCCTTGGGAGAAGCTTTGCCGTTACCGCTTTATGTAGGACAATCGCTGGGAGGAAAAAGTAGTTCAGCCTTGACAGTGAGGCGTGTACCCCGGAGTGGTATGAGTATTCTCTTGAATCAGGATTTAGGTCCAACCAGACATCACGCAGCACCAATGCGTCAGCGAAAGTGGAGAGTTTTGTGTGGGTTTTAGGGTTTCTGTTAGGAGAATTCTCATTTATGGCTAATTTCCCTCACCTAATGAGTCCCCAGGCAGCTTTGCTGGACTTCTGGAGTTTATTTGTTTTCCACTTGGTAAGAGTGTGAGCTTTTCCCACACTCTTACCTATGTTTTGCCATGTGTATTTCTCTGTTTTTATGATTGTGGACTCTGAAGTACACCACTTCAGTAGCCCCCTTCTTTCTGTGTGTCACCCAGCGCCTTCAGTGCCGTGGCACAGGGTTGTCTTTGAGACTTCCCCCGACTCCATTTCTGAGGCTGACTACAGTCCCCCAGAAAAGGGTAAAGTTGCCATTAACTTTACTTAGTCAATCTACCACAGATCCAGTACACCCCATCTTCCATGGTGTACTGGAAAGGGTTAATTCGTATCCCTTTTCATCTGTACCTCCTTTAGACTTGGCTGGTGGCAGAGGTATCTACCCTAACTTTCCTACCACGATTATATTATATAAACGTGGTATTGTTCTTGGCTATTATATTAGCCTCGAACATAAACCCGCTGGACCAAATCGTCTTTCTTTTGGCCCCGGTTGGGTTTATTCAACATTTCTTTTTTTTAACGTCCTTCTTATATTTTACTTTGTGCGGCAAACTAGGTTTGCCTTCTTTGTTCACTGTCTTTTGGCGGGCTTCTGCTCAGAAGCCCTCCACCAGGCGCCTGGGTGTCTAGGTGGGCAGAATGTGAGGGAGGGGTGTAGTCACCCCCTGCACAGGGTATCCTAGGAAACCCAAGTCACACTTTGCCATAATTGGCTGAGGTGGTTGTCCGGGCTATTTACCAACTATGCGGATGACACTCTATGTGTCATCCCGCTTCTTGGGTCTCACAGACTGGATGAAATTGCCATTAATAAAGTCTTCACTATAATTGAAACCTGGATGGTTCATAACAAACTGGCATTAAACAAATCCAAAACCGAACTATTGGTAGTTGGTTCACCGCACACCATTATTAAACTTGGCTCACAGTACGACAATTTCCAGCTGGGTGAAGAATCCATCAAACCTTTCAAAAAAGTAAAAACTTTAGGAGTAACCTTTGATCAACATCTGTCTATGAAACAGCATGTTAGTAGTATTGTTTCTTCTTGTGCATACTACATTAAACTTTTAACACATCTAAGGCCTCTTATCTCTCAGGATAATGCAGACACTATTGCGAGAGCAATAGTAGGTTCTAAAATAGACTACTGTTCGAGCCTTCTTATGGGAATTAACAAATCTGAAAGTAACAGGCTACAAATCTGTCAAAATGGGGCTATTAGAGCCATTATGAAGCTCAAACACAGAGATCATGTTACACTAGCGTGACGTGAGCTGCACTGGTTGCCTGTGGGCGCTAGAGTTCTATTTCATACCCTGACTATTGTCCACAAGTGCAGATCTGGGAAAATGCCGGGTTACTTACAACAGCTATTACCCATAAGAACCAACATAAGAGCACTTAGGTCTAATGATTCGTTCTTCTTATCTATACCTAAGTGCAACACTGTCAGAGTAACCGATTCAGCCTTCTTCTTTGCTGGTCCTAGAGCTTGGAATGCTCTGCCGCTCGAGCTAAGATCTATTGAATCTTTAGAAATCTTTAAAAAAAGACTAAAGACATATCTGTTCTATTAAATGACCTTCTTGCCTGTGATATTCTCGCTCGGCCCTGCTTCATGACATTGTCTCTTGTTTTCTGTTTTATGTGTTTTGTAGTGCCCTCACGCCTTCGGGTCCATGGCCGCGCTATATAAATATATTAAAGTAAAGTAAAGTAAAGTGAGAGTGTTACTTTAGAAGAAATAGATGAGTCCTTGTTAGGAAACCCTACAACTCCTTTGCCTGCTCAGAAAGCACAACCTCTGTCCACAGGGACCCCCACAGGTCCTACACTTACTCCTGAGTTTATTTCATTTGAGAAAATGAGACTTGAATTGGAAGTGAAACGTAGTGATGCACAAACTGCCATGAAACATCAAGAGTTAAGGCTCAGAGAAATGGAGCTGAACCATGACCTAGAAATGAAGAAACTGTCTCTAGAAAATGCTTCTCTCCCAGAGTCCTCTAGGTCTTCCAGCCCTAAGAGATCCCATTTGCCAAAAGAGATAATTGGTATGTTAGCAATGTTTGAGTACAATCATGGGTTTCAAGGTATCTCAGGGAATCAGTTGATTCCTTGGCTTTTCTCTAGGCTCCCCCTTGCTGTAAGTGATGCTGTAATCGAATTGGGGGAGGTGGATAAACAGGATTACGAGTGTGTGAAACTAGCATTAATAGCTAGATTTGAGAAGACCCCTTCCCAGTATCCTAAGAGGTTTAGAACCCTCAAAAAGCATGATAGTACCCGTTGGGCTACCTGGGTGTGTGAATGTTTGAAAAACTTAGATGGTTGGGTTAAGGGTTACAAAGTGAACACTTATGAAGGTTTGAGGAATCTTGTAATGTTGGAGTTTATTTTTGATGTCTGCTCTCCTGAGCTTAGACAGCACCTGGCTGATTCAAAGGAGATAGGTCCTAAGAAGCTAGCTAAGGCTGCTGACAAGGATTATGGGGCTACTCAGAAGAAGGATGAGGGGAAGCAGCCAAAGAAAGACAACAAAGAGAATTCCAATAACTCCAATCCAAAAGAGGGCCCCCAACATAACCAGGGTAAGCCACAAAGTAAACCGAATCAGGCTAGTGCACCACCTGGTTCCACACCAGATGGAGGTCAGAGCAAACTTCCATTCCAGAGAGTATTTGGGAAATGCTTTGTTTGTGGGTTGCCTGGCCATGTGAAAGGAGATCCCAAGTGTAAGGGTAAACCTTCAGGGATCAACACTGTCTCCTTAGCCTTCTCCCAGGTGGATGAAGTACCTATGACCAGTGGAAACTTTCAGATACTAGCTGATGAGCCCATGAGAGTCTCAGCTAGTGTTTCCTTAGTGTCCTTGGGTCTTTGGGAACAACAGAACTTAGATGTCTATAACTCAATCCCAGATAATACTAAAGGGTATTACAACGATAGTGTTCTTGTGAATGGTCAGGAGACCCCTGCCATCAGAGCCAGCATAACTGTGGTTGATGAATGTTTTTTCAAAATGGAGGATGTTGCTAAGGCACCCAAACACTTAACCAAGTTAGCTGGAGGCCCTGTGCAAATGGTTCCCCAGTTACCAGCTCTCAGCCAGTGTAATGACATGACTGTCAGGATACCTGTAAGTGTGCAAAATAACGTACCTGTGAGTGTCCTGCTGAGTAATGACCTTAACACTCTTGGAGTTGTGTCTAGTACCCCCAGGACCCCCAGCAGGAGGAAGCAGGAGCTCACAAGGTCTGCAAGGGAGAGAACCTTAAGAGGCTCTCCCGGGGACATGATAGAGGAAACTATCACCCCAAGTCCAAAGGACTTACTGCCATTGCAGGACAAGAAAAGCAAAGGGGAAACCTAAGTCTGCCAGCAAGAATCCAGCAACTACTCCTGTGCCCAGAAGGACATCTCCGAGACTGTCCAAAGTCACACCTGTGACTCCCACACCAGCTGAGGCTGAGTGTGAGGTTCAACCCTGTATGGTCAAACTAGATACTGAGGAATCATATCTAGAAGTGGATCTTACCTTGGTAGGAGATCTTGACCCTGTTGACCATCCTGAGCTGCACTCTTTACTGGCAGAAGGTGGACCCAACAGGTAAGATTTCAGTAAGGGACAAAGAGAGTGTCCTACCTTGGAAGGTCTTCGCCAACAGGCCACTTCTCAGCTCAATGGGACTGAGCCTGTGAAGTATAGGTTACACTGTGAGGATGGCCTCTTCTACAGTGAACCAACTGAGTCAACCCCTGGAGACTACAAAAGACTTGTAGTACCTCTAGTGAACTGACTCCAGTTTCTGCAGTTAGCCCATGAGGCACCTTTGGCTGCTCACTTAAGTTTTAAAAAGACCAAAGAAAGGTTATCTCTGCACTTCTACTGGCCTAAGATGGGTACAGAAGTAGACAAATTCTGCAGAAGCTGCCACACTTGCCAAACCTCTGGCAAGAGTGGGTCCAAGAATGTGGCACCCTTAGTGCCTCTTCCCGTGGTGGGATTTCCTTTTGAGAGGGTTGGGATTGACATTGTTGGTCCTCTTGACCCTCCCAAATCTTCAGGCAACAGGTTCATCCTGGTTGTTGTGGACCATGCCACTAGATTTCCTGAAGCCATACCTATGAGGACTGTTACGGCTCCGGCTGTGGCTAAGGCCCTACTTGGTATTTTTACCAGAGTAGGTTTTCCTAAGGAGGTGATATCTGACAGGGGATCACATTTTATGTCCCACTACATGCAAACCATGTGGCAAACCTGTGAAGTCACCTACAAGTTCTCAACTACCTACCACACCCAAACCAATGGGCTGGTGGAGAGGTTTAACAGAACTATGAAGAGCATGATAGGTGATTTAGAAGAACCCCTTAGAAGAAAGTGGGACCTTCTACTGCCATGCCTTCTCTTTACTTATAGAGAAATCCTTCAGGAGGGAGTAGGATTCAGTCCCTTCGAACTTCTCTATGGCCATCCAGTCAGAGGTCCATTGGCCCTGATTAAGGAGGGGTTGGAGAGTGCTCCTTCCCCCAAGCCAGTCAGAGTGACTGACTATGTGATTGCTCTCCGGAGGTCTCTGTCACACATGATGGCAGAGGCAAGTGATAACTTGAGGGCTGGTCAAGCTCTGGTCAAACATTGGCATGACCAGGAGGCTAACATGGTTGAGTTTACTCAAGACCAGCTTGTTCTTGTTATGGTGCCAACAAGGCATAGGGCCTTTCAGGACAAATGGATAAGACCCTTCAAGGTTGTGGGTAAACTTGGAGAGGTGAACTATCTGGTGGACTTGGGCAATCCTAAGGAGGCTCCCACAGTCTTTCACACCAACCGTTTAAAGGCTTATATCTCTAGACCTGACATAGGAGCTCTGCTTCTAGCTTCAGCTCAGGAGGAGGGGGAGAGTGAACCTCTGCCTGACTTCCTCAGAGGCTTACCTTTAGATGAGCAAGTGGAAAGAGTTAATCTCTCTTCCAGTCTCACATCTGACCAGCAGGATGAGTGCAAGTTACTGTGAATCAGTTTGCCTCCATGTTCTCACTTTCACAAGGCTTGACCCCTTGGGGCCAGCATGAAATACACACTGGTGACTGTTTGCCTGGCAAAAGCTGGGGGTACAAAATGTCAGACAATATCAGCTCCCACATAAGGTATGAGGTCAACAAGATGCTTGAACTCGGGGTTATAGAGCCCTCTACTAGCCCATGGTTTAGCCCAGTTGTGCTTGTACCAAAGGCAGGATCTAAGGAGTTGAGATTCTGCGTGGACTATAGAGCTCTAAATGCAGTCACCACGACTGATGCCCACCCTTTGCCTACGACAGATGAGCTGGTGGACACACTTGCTGCACACAAGTACCTCAGCACATTTGACCTAACATCAGGCTATTGGCAAATAGCCCTGACAGACCATGCCAAGGAGAAAACTGCATTCTCCACCCCAGCTGGCTTCTACCAATTCAAGGTAATGCCTTTTGAATTAAAGAATGCACCTGCTACACTTCAGAGGATGGTCAATCAAGTTCTGAATGGGATGGTGGACTTCTGCATGGCATACTAGGATGACATTGCAGTGTTCAGCCCTACATGGAAAGAACATATTGAACACCTAAGTTATGTATTGCAGGCTCTGGAACAGGCCCATCTGACCATAAAGGAAAGCAAATGTCGAATTGGTCAGAGTTCAGTGGTCTACTTTGGACATGAGGTAGAAGTAGGTGAAATAAGGCCATTGCCTAGCAAAGTACAAGCTTTACAAAACTGGGCCACCCCTACTACTCAAACCCAAGTGAGAGCCTTCCTAGGTCTCACTGGGTACTATAGGAACTTCATAGAGAACTATGGGACCATAGCTTCTCCCTTGAATGTCATCTCCTCTCCAAAATTTCCTAAAAAGGTCAGGTGGAATGAGGAGTGCAATCAAGCCTTTGAAGGTCTAAAGAAAGCCCTTTGTCAAGCTCCAGTCCTAAGAGCTCCTGACTATCACCAACCCTTCATTGTACAAACTGATGCTTGTAATGTAGGTATAGGTGCAGTCCTTAGTCAACTGGATGAGAAAGGTAGGGAACACCCCATTTGTTTCATCATCAGGAAGTTAAAGGATCCTGAGACACGGTGGGCAACAATAGAACGTGAATGTTATGCTATTGTGTGGTCACTGAAGAGGTTTAGACCATACTTGTATGGATCTACCTTCATCATTCAGACTGACCACCAACCCTTGAGATGGCTGATGCAAATGAAAGGGGAAAACCCAAAGTTACTCAGATGGTCAATCTGCCTGCAAGGATTTGATTTTTCCATTGAGCACAGAGCAGGAAGTCACCACCAAAATGCTGATGGTCTCTCTAGGATGTTTGTAACCGACTAGAGGTATGAGGTCCATCCAGGAGTGGATGAAATCCTCCTGCCCCTTAGTCTGGGAGGGGTGAGTGTTAGGGAGAATTCTCATGTATGGCTAATTTCTCTCACCTAGTGAGTCCCCCAGCAGCTTTGCCGGACTTCTGGAGTTAATTTTTTTCCACTTGGTAAGAGTGTGAGCTTTTCCGCCACTCTTACCTATGTTTTGCCATGTGTATTTCTCTGTTTTTATGATTGTGGACTCTGAAGTACACCACTTCAGTAGCCCCCTTCTTTCTGTGTGTCACCCAGCGCCTCCAGTGCCGTGGCACAGGGTTGTCTAGGAGACTTCCCCCAAATCCATTTCTGAGGCTGACTACAGTCCCCCAGAAAAGGGTAAAGTTGCCATTAACTTTACTTAGTCAATCTACCACAGATCCAGTACACCCCATCTTCCATGGAGTACTGGAAAGGGTTAATTCGTATCCCTTTTTATCTGTACCTCCTAGAGCATTGTTTCGCTCTTTTAACATTTAGACTTGGCTGGTGGCAGTGGTATCTACCCTAACTTTCCTACCGCGATTATATTAGATAAATGTGGTATTGTTCTTGGCTATCATATTAGCCTCGAACATAAACCCGCTGGATCAAATCGTCTTTCTTTTGGCCCCAGTTGGGTTTATTCACCATTTCCTTATGTTAAAATCCTTCTTGTGTTTTACTTTGCGCGGCAAACTGAGCTGAATGTGAGGGAGGGGTGTAGTCACCCCCTGCACAGGGTATCCTAGGAAACCCAAGTCACACTTTGCCATGGTTGGCTGAGGTGGTTGTCCGGGCTGGACAACCCCCCTGCTGGGTGATTGACAGCCAGGCTGTGTGAATGGGGGTTTTGCGCATAAAAGGCAGGTCTCTTGGGCTAGAAGTCAGAGAGTCGCCACTGGAACTACAAGGAACCGAAGAGAAGCGGAGAGAACGATGGCTGCTGCAACTATCCCGTCCCGGTGAAGCCCTGCTGCAGTCATGAGCTATCTACCCTTCAACGACTAAGAGAAGATCCAGTCCGGAGTCTTCTTCCCTTGAGCCTGGTGGGGATAACCACCTCATCTTCCACAGCCAGAGGATCCTCTTCCTTGGTCGAAATCGCTGCACACAGCTGTAGTGGTCCGGATAGCCATTTGAAGAGCCTCTCCTGTTTTTATGGAGCGCGCCTTTTATTCGTTGTCACTGCTGCCGGCTTCATCCCTGTGTGGTGCAGACCCCCTTCAGACGTCCTCCTTCACAACGAAGCTCCAGGAATCGTGGGACTGCGGGAAAACAACAGGAACAACTGCCAGGGCACCAGCTGCACCATTGGAATAAGGTACTGTGTTCTGCTTGAGGAAACTGGGTGAACCCCTTTTCTTCATTTCCAAGGCTTGCCCTTGTCTTGCCTCCTTCTTATAACTTTTGCTTCCGAACATTGACAATATTCAAGTACTCTTTGCTACGTTGAATCGTGAACTATCTGACTGTGTAATCTTCGGCAACAGGCCCCCGGTGTCACTTGACTCTGGCTCTGGCCCTTTGACTTTTGAACTCTTGTCTCTGAGTGTTTCTCGATTCTGTCTGCCTAACCAAAATATTGCCTGTGATTTTTGCCTCCAACTCCCTCTGTGTATCTCAGGTGCTAAGTGTGTTTTTGCCCCGGTAGCATTTCATATCATGAATACGCGTTTATTTAGTAGACCGAACTGTCAAAAAGTGATCGCAATTGTATCCACGGTAACGTGTTTTGTTCATAACACCGGTTCATTCAAACACAGGGTACTTACCTTGAGACATACTGTACAAAGTGAATTGGTTAGTTGTAGTATATTTGACGTGTGGTTTGTGTTTAAGTTTAATAGAAGTGTTGTGTTTATAACGAATGGTTTAAAAATAAATGTACTTATATTTTTCTACCTGAAACCTTGAGTCAGTGTTTGCTTGAGTCACAGTAATTGTGGTCCCTTTGTGTAATCTCTGCTACTGTTCATATACTCTTGAGATAAGCCTGGCTGCTCCACCACTGCTACCACTCTGACATAGTAGTACAGGCTTGTAACAAAGGTAAAACTTGTATTGCCACCTGTGGTCTTAATTGTGTCTAGTGGTCCCTAAGGGCACTGCACAGGATTCTGCCTAACAGTTTCTTCCCCATAAGTGCGTACGGTCTAATGCCACGTTCATAACCTCATTGAAACCACCCCCCAGGATTAGCATATCTGTCATGTCATTGGCAATTACTGGTGTGATATCATTTATCAACGCGGCTAGTAGTATGGGGGGGGGGGGTGAGTAGACCGCCAACAAGGCAATGGTTTGGTTCCAAAGTGTTCCAGCAGCATATGTATATCTGCCCCCCGTGTCTTGTATTACATTGGAGAGGGTGAATGGGAGCCTTTTATGTATTAATATGAGCACCCCCTGTGAGCCCATGGTGAAACCAGCGTGTATCGCGGTATGGTAGTTGGTGCGTTTGAACAGGTTACAGGTTGTCCCTGCTAAATGGGTTTCAGTAAGGAATACTATATCCGGTGTGTGCTTGTTCAGGAATTGTGTGACTAGTCTTCTCTTCAGACAACTGCCTAACCTGTTAACGTTCCAGGTTATAAGTTTTAGGGTGCGGACATTGTTTGTTTTGTTTGTTTATTTATTTGGTAATGCGCGCCAAACCGTTGGTTCCTGTTCTGGTGGGCGTGGGGTCGGCGGTCCACTTTCTGACGGGGGTCGTGGCTCTCTATTTCTGTTCCTGTTGGCCCGTGCTGATCTCCAGTCTCCTTCTATGTGTTGCTCCGCCCACTTCCTTGCTTCTTTGGGATCCGTTTAGTATTTCTGTTTGCTCTCGGTACAAACAGCTTTTTATTAATAATACTGATGCATGATTAACTAAATGCACCCAGCAGCAAAATAAATTCATAAGCTGTATATATGATACCTATTTCTGTCTGAACTACTTCTTGTGCATCTTCACATTTACAGTGTTTTTGTATTTCCTTGGACACAATAGAAATTACCTGGGCCTACTAGAATCAGTAAGTAGTCCCGCCCCTAAAACGTTACACGTCAGAACAGACCCCCCTTGTTAACCAAGTATTACTAGCCCATTGTTCTGTCGTTGGTGGGCTATCCCTCCAGTTACCAATTGCTAAACACCAGTGACAGAAACTGAGCCATTTGCTCCTATACTGAGACCTCGTTGAAGGTTTTCTAGCCGCCTGGATAATACGCATATTATCCGCAGACATGTTGAAACTTTCTAACGATTTGAACTCAGACATCAGGCCACCAAGTTGAATCATTTTGGGGAGGGGTGCCACATCTGCGGATCGCTCTGGTGAAGCAGGTAGGGAATCAACGGAAGCCTGATCGGTGAGCAGACTGACAGATGCTGAAGCTCCGAAAACCAGCCCTGGCTAGCCACCACAGGGCTATGAACAGGAGAGTGCAATGTGTCGTGTTCCTGAGTTTGCATAGCGCCCGGTGAATCAGAGGAAGAGACGGGAAGGCGTAGGTCCTCATGTTGTGCCACAGAATCTCGAGAGCATCCACCAGGGAAGAATCTCTGAGCCTGTTCCTGGAAGCATAAAGGGGAAGTTTCCTGTTTGATGTCGTCGCAAAGAGGTCCACTTCTGGAGTGCCCCAATGGCGAAAAAGGTTGGAGAGGATCTCTGTGTTCAGCTCCCACTAGTAGCTGACCACCGCTCGTTGGTTGAGAGAGTCTGCAGTCACATTCAGATGGCCCGGAATGTGCTCTGCCAGCAGCCAAACACCGTACTGAATGGCCCATTCCCAAATCTAAATGGCTAGATCTACGAGGGGAGGTGACCCGGTACCCCACTGCTTGTTGATGTAAAACATGGATACCGCATTGTCAGTGTGGATGCGGACCACTTTGTTCACAATCACTGGCTTGAAAGCTTTGAGTGCCAGGAAAATCGCCAGAAGCTCCAGATAATTTATGTGAAATTGTCGGTCCTGTGGTGACATGTCAAAAACCTGAAGATGATCCATCGTTGCGCCGCACCCGATAAGGGAGGAGTCCGTTGTAATGGTCGGTTGAGGGGAGGGCTCCTGAAAAGGAGCACCCACCGACAGATTGCTGGAAGATGACCACCATAGGAGATCTGTCATCATGCAGGCTGGAACCGGAATCCTTTCAGTGTCCGGATCCACTGCCTGAAGCCAGGAGCTCCGAAGAGCCATCACGGGGAAGAGCAAGCATGCACAATACCATGAGGCCTAGAAACCTCTGGATCCACCAGGCCGACATGCTCTCTGACTGAATGAAAACTTGACACATGGTTAACAGATCCGCCATCTTGTCCACAGTCAGGTACACTCTGCAGTCGATCGTGTTCCAACAGAAACCCAGAAAATATCAGGTCCTGAGAGATCGTCATGGAGGATGCCAGTTCACCGACAGCCCAAGACCGAACAGGAGCTGAAGAAGAGACTGAAGATTGCTCGAGGCTTTCACTGGACAAGGTTTGTGCACAAGCCAGTCGTACAAATATGGATACACATGAATACCCTGTAGCCGTAGAAAAGCTGCAATGACTGACATCATCTTCGTGAAGATATGCAGCGCTGAGCTGCGACCAAAAGGGAGCACTCGGAATTGGAAGTGCTCCTCTCCCAGGGAGAACCGCAGATATTTCCGATGCAGGCTCCAGATCAGGATAAGCATATACGCGTCCTGAAGGTCCACAACGCGGAGCCAGTCGCCCTTTTGAAGCAAGGACTTTATTTGGCAGGGCGTGATCATCTTGAAATTCTCTTGGGGAAGAGAAAGGTTGAACTGCGAAAGGTCTAGAATGGTGTGCAGGCCAGCCTAGTTGGGTTTGGGCACTGTAAACAGACGAGAGTAGAAGCCTCCCCTCGTTCCACTAGGGGAACGGGTTCCACTGCCTTGAGGTCTAGAAGCTTCTGGACTTCGGCTCTGAGGGAGGGCATCCCCGAATGCTAAAAGGGAGTATTGAAGAGTGGGGTAAGGGGGAGGGGCAAGCGGAAGCCCGCCTGAATGATGAACAAAACCCACCGGTCTTCGGTGATGGTTTGCCACGCATCCGGATGAGACGCGATTCGTCCTCCTGTCGGAGTCTCGTGCGAGCGCCAAAAATATAATTTTGCATGGTTTTTGGCAGAGAGACTACCTGTCCCTGAAGAGGAGGCTGAAGATCTACAGAAAAATCAACCCCGTTGCTGTCTCCAACGGGAATTACCTCTCAGCGGATCAGCCTTACGAGACCTGCGGTCCTGGAACTCTCTGAAGCCTGAGGAGGACTGTTAGGCAGAATCACATGCAGTACCCTTTGAGAACACTACACACAATTAAGACCACACGTGTCAGTACAATTTCACCTTTGGTACAAGCCTGTACTATACAGTAATATGGTAGCAGTGGCAGAGCAGCCAGACTTATCTCAAGAGTAAAGTGAGCAGTACAAGGGGTTACACAAAGGACCAGCAATCACAGTGATTCAAACAAACACTTAGTTAAGATTTCTTGGTAAAAGAATATACCTTTATTTACAGTCAGTTGGAAAACATTCCACTAGTAAGAGCAGCTCAATATCACAATCTAATATACTACAATACAGACCCAATCAGTTTCTGAAAAAGTTCAGCTCCCCTGAAGTGGGAGCAAAATGGCACTTACGTTACTTTAAAAAGGGGTAAAAAGACAAGGTTAAGAAGAATCAAAGCACAAATACTTTCAGAGGTAGGGCAAATAGTTTCAGTTCACTATAACCAGCAATTCAATTCAATAGGCCTGGGCCAAATTCAATGGTTCAGAGTCTTGTATAGGATAGCACAGTTCTGGTAGTAAACGATTAAATCTTTGCCAGGGTTTTTAGAAGTAGTTGGTCAGGCGAAAAGTTAGATGTTGGTTTAGGGAAGGAAAAGCCTGCAAAGTTGGGAAAGTTTCACAAACTTTCACCGTAGCCGAACAGAGTTCTGCACAGTATCTTTTAAATGAAATGAGCTGTAGCTGAGGCAGTTGTTCCTGGCAGTTCCTGCAGATCTCGCTGTTCCTGAGCTTCAGTCGTGGGGACAAGAAGGAGGACGTCGGGAGGTTCCTGCACTGCCCAGGGAAGAGGCCACAAGCTTGGCAAAATGTCGGTTTAAGATGTGAGTGCCTTAAAGACCACAAACTGGTATCATTCCCACTGGCTATCCGGTTTTCAATAGCACTCTGAAGAAAATTCGACCAGTATAGGGACGGTGTCCAGGTGACTTGCGAGTTGGTTGTTCCCACCGAACTCAAGGGAAGAAGTTAACCTTGAAGTGCTTCTCTGTCGATGGAGTTTCAGGCAATTTGGACCTGCAGCAGGGCTTCAGCGGTGGACCAGGAGTTGCAGCAGTTGTCTTCCTTCATCTTGTCTTCGGTTCTTTCGTTCCACTGGTCGACTCTGCTTTCCAAGTCCCAGAGACCTGCTTTTAAACAGTTTTCCCCGATTCATTCCAGCCTTGCTGTCACTCACACAGCAGGGTGGCTGTCCTTTGCCGTACATCCAGCCGGCCAATCACGCCAGAGTGCATTCAGGTCTCCTAGGAGACTAAGCACATGGAGTTACGGGCACCTCCCTCACATCCTGTACACCCCAGACACTCAGGCGTCAGAGGAGGGCTTCAGCACTGAAGCCCACCAAAGGCCAACGAACAAAGGGACCAAACTTGGTTTGGTGCGCAGAGTTAAACACAAGAAGGACCTTTCCTAAAAGAAACGGCGGAAAAAAGTCGACCGGAGTCTGTTTTTACAGATAGGTCTTGAGCGCCATATTGGAAAACATGGCTGACCCGATTTTTAGCTACAGGTGTTCACGATCAGGAAAAATCATGGTAGTTTGTTAAAAACCACTGCCACCAGCCATTTCGAGTAGAAAAGGGTAAGATTTGACTGTTACATGAGTGTTTTTACTCAGGGGGTGCTAGGCAACCCCTCCAGCACTCTATAGGAAGATAGTGTGTGCTGGGTCTGTAAATTTAAAGAGACTAGAAAAGTCAATTTAAATTTACATGCTCTGGGAGACAGTAGTCAGTCCCAGAGAAGGTATTTAAACCTTGAGAAGTCTGAAAGACATCCCTGTGCCACTGCACTGAAGGTGCTGTGTGACACACAAGACAAAGATGATGTCTATGGAATTGTTTTAAAACTCCATATCCAAAGAATACACAAGTAAAACACACATCAAAACACATGAAATAGTGGGAAAAAAAGGCTCACACTCTTTCCAGGTAAACATTAAAATCCTAGAAATCCATCAAGGTTGCTGGGGGTCTCAGAAGGTAAGGGAAATTAACACATT
This sequence comes from Ambystoma mexicanum, assembly GCF_040938575.1. Lineage (NCBI taxonomy): Eukaryota > Metazoa > Chordata > Amphibia > Caudata > Ambystomatidae > Ambystoma > Ambystoma mexicanum. The sequence continues at coordinate 55,639,072 of NC_090930.1, read as the reverse complement.
CTTGTGAATTCTCCCTAACAAGGACCGACTGGGATCCAGATCTCTAAGCGTTGACTGGGGGCTTCACTAGCACCGACAGAGACTTGGCAGTTTGCATGCTCGCCTTAGTCTTTGTGAGCTTGTCACCCGTTGAAGAATGAAACAACTTTTTGCCATCAAAAGGCAGGTCCAGAACGGGGAAGAGCAAGCATGCACAATACCATGAGGCCTAGAAACCTCTGGATCCACCAGGCCGACATGCTCTCTGACTGAATGAAAACTTGACACATGGTTAACTGATCCGCCATCCTGTCCACAGTCAGGTACACTCTGCAGTCGATCGTGTTCCAACAGAAACCCAGAAAATATCAGGTCCTGAGAGATCGTCATGGAGGATGCCAGTCCACCGACAGCCCAAGACTGAACAGGAGCTGAAGAAGAGACTGAAGATTGCTCGAGGCTTTCACTGGACAAGGTTTGTGCAGAAGCCAGTCGTATAAATATGGATACACATGAATACCCTGTAGCCGTATAAAAGCTGCAATGACTGACATCATCTTCGTGAAGATATGCAGCGCTGAGCTGCGACCAAAAGGGAGCACTCGGAATTGGAAGTGCTCCTCTCCCAGGGAGAACCGCAGATATTTCCGATGCAGGCTCCAGATCAGGATAAGCATATACGTGTCCTGAAGGTCCACAACGCGGAGCCAGTCGCCCTTTTGAAGCAAGGACTTTATTTGGCAGGGCGTGATCATCTTGAATTTCTCTTGGGGAAGAGAAAGGTTGAACTGCGAAAGGTCTAGAATGGTGCGCAGGCCAGCCTAGTTGGGTTTGGGCACTGTAAACAGACGAGAGTAGAAGCCCTCCCCTCGTTCCACTAGGGGAACGGGTTCCACTGCCTTGAGGTCTAGAAGCTTCTGGACTGAATGATGAACAAAACCCACCGGTCTTCGGTGATGGTTTGCCAGGCATCCAGATGAGACGCGATTCGTCCTCCTGCCGGAATCTCGTGCGAGCGCCAAAAAATATAATTTTGAATAGTTATTGGCAGAGAGACTACCTGTCCCTGAAGAGGAGGCTGAAGACCTACAGAAAAATCAACCCCGTTGCTGTCTCCGACGGGAATTAACTCTCAGCGGATCAGCCTTACGAGACCTGCGGTCCTGGAACTCTCTGAAGCCTGAGGAGGACTGTTAGGCAGAATCACATGCAGTACCCTTTGAGAACACTACACACAATTAAGACCACACGTGTCAGTACAATTTCACCTTTGGTACAAGCCTGTACTACACTGTAATATGGTAGCAGTGGCAGAGCAGCCAGACTTATCTCAAGAGTAAAGTGAGCAGTACAAGGGGTTACACAAAGGACCAGCAATCACAGTGATTCAAACAAACAGTTAAGATTTCTTGGTAAAAGAATATACATTTATTTACAGTCAGTTGGAAAACATTCCACTAGTAAGAGCAGCTCAATATCACAATCTAATATACTACAATACAGACCCAATCAGTTTCTGAAAAAGTTCAGCTCCCCTGAAGTGGGAGCAAAATGGCACTTACGTTACTTTAAAAAGGGGTAAAAAGACAAGGTTAAGAAGAATCAAAGCACAAATACTTTCAGAGGTAGGGCAAATAGTTTCAGTTCACTATAACCAGCAATTCAATTCAATAGGCCTGAGCCAAAGTCAATGGTTCAGAGTCTTGTATAGGATAGCACAGTTCTGATAGTAAACGATTAAATCTTTGCCAGGGTTTTTAGAAGTAGTTGGTAAGGCGAAAAGTTAGATGTTGGTTTAGGGAAGGAAAAGCCTGCAAAGTTGGGAAAGTTTCACAAACTTTCACCGCAGCCGAACAGAGTTCTGCACAGTACCTTTTAAATGAAATAAGCTGTAGCTGAGGCAGTTGTTCCTGGCAGTTCCTGTAGATCTCGCTGTTCCTGAGCTTCAGTCGTGGGGACAAGAAGGAGGACGTCGGGAGGTTCCTGCACTGCCCAGGGAAGAGGCCACAAGCTTGGCAAAATGTCGGTTTAAGATGTGAGTGCCTTAAAGACCACAAACTGGTATCATTCCCACTGACAATCCGGTTTTCAATAGCACTCTGAAGAAAATTCGACCAGTATAGGGACGGTGTCCAGGTGACTTGCGAGTTGGTTGTTCCCACCGAACTTAAGGGAAGAAGTTAACCTTGAAGTGCTTCTCTGTCGATGGAGTTTCAGGCAATTTGGACCTGCAGCAGGGCTTCACCGGTGGACCAGGAGTTGCAGCAGTTGTCTTCCTTCATCTTGTCTTCGGTTCTTTCGTTCCAATGGTCGACTCTGCTTTCCAAGTCCCAGAGACCTGCTTTTAAACAGTTTTCCCCCATTCATTCCAGCCTTGCTGTCACTCACACAGCAGGGTGGCTGTCCTTTGCCGGACATCCAGCCGGCCAATCACGCCAGAGTGCATTCAGGTCTCCTAGGAGACTAAGCACATGGAGTTTCGGGCACCTCCCTCAAATCCTGTACACCCCAGACAGTCAGGTGCCAGAGGAGGGCTTCAGCACTGAAGCCCACCAAAGGCCAACGAACAAAGGGACCAAACCTGGTTTGGTGCGCAGAGTTAAACACAAGAAGGACCTTTCCTAAAAGAAACGGCGGAAAAAAGTCGACCGGAGTCTGTTTTTACAGATAGGTCTTGAGCGCCATATTGGAAAACATGGCTGACCCGATTTTTAGCTACTGGTGTTCACGGTCATGAAAAATCATGGAAGTTTGTTAAAAACCACTGCCACCAGCCATTTCGAGTAGAAAAGGGTATGATTTGACTGTTACATGAGTGTTTTGACTCAGGGGGTGCTAGGCAACCCCTCCAGCACTCTACAGGAAGATAGTGTGTGCTGGGTCTGTAAATTTAAAGAGACTAGAAAAGTCAATTTAAATTTACATGCTCTGGGAGACAGTAGTCAGTCCCAGAGAAGGTATTTAAACCTTGAGAAGTCTGAAAGACATCCCTGTGCCACTGCACTGAAGGTGCTGTGTGACACACAAGACAAAAATGATGTCTATGGAATTGTTTTAAAACTCCATATCCAAAGAATACACAAGTAAAACATACATCAAAACACATGAAATAGTGGGAAAAAAAGGCTCACACTCTTTCCAGGTAAACATTAAAATCCTAGAAATCCATCAAGGTTGCTGGGGGTCTCAGAAGGTAAGGGAAATTAACACATTCTTGTGAATTCTCCCTAACAAGGACCGACTGGGATCCAGATCTCTAAGCGTTGACTGGGGGCTTCACTAGCACCGACAGAGACTTGGCAGTTTGCATGCTCGCCTTAGTCTTTGTAAGCTCGTCATCCGTTGAAGAATGAAACAACTTTTTGCCATCAAAAGGCAGGTCCAGAACGGGGAAGAGCAAGCATGCACAATAACATGAGGCCTAGAAACCTCTGGATCCACCAGGCCGACATGCTCTCTGACTGAATGAAAACTTGACACATGGTTAACAGATCCGCCATCCTGTCCACAGTCAGGTACACTCTGCAGTCGATCGTGTTCCAACAGAAACCCAGAAAATATCAGGTCCTGAGAGATCGTCATGGAGGATGCCAGTCCACCGACAGCCCAAGACCGAACAGGAGCTGAAGAAGAGACTGAACATTGCTCGAGGCTTTCACTGGACAAGGTTTGTGCAGAAGCCAGTCGTATAAATATGGATACACATGAATACCCTGTAGCCGTATAAAAGCTGCAATGACTGACATCATCTTCGTGAAGATATGCAGCGCTGAGCTGCGACCAAAAGGGAGCACTCGGAATTGGAAGTGCTCCTCTCCCAGGGAGAACCGCAGATATTTCCGATGCAGGCTCCAGATCAGGATAAGCATATACGTGTCCTGAAGGTCCACAACGCGGAGCCAGTCGCCCTTTTGAAGCAAGGACTTTATTTGGCAGGGCGTGATCATCTTGAATTTCTCTTGGGGAAGAGAAAGGTTGAACTGCGAAAGGTCTAGAATGGTGCGCAGGCCAGCCTAGTTGGGTTTGGGCACTGTAAACAGACGAGAGTAGAAGCCCTCCCCTCGTTCCACTAGGGGAACGGGTTCCACTGCCTTGAGGTCTAGAAGCTTCTGGACTGAATGATGAACAAAACCCACCGGTCTTCGGTGATGGTTTGCCACGCATCCAGATGAGACGCGATTCGTCCTCCTGCCGGAATCTTGTGCGAGCGCCAAAAAATATAATTTTGCATAGTTATTGGCAGAGAGACTACCTGTCCCTGAAGAGGAGGCTGAAGACCTACAGAAAAATCAACCCCGTTGCTGTCTCCGACGGGAATTAACTCTCAGCGGATCAGCCTTACGAGACCTGCGGTCCTGGAACTCTCTGAAGCCTGAGGAGGACTGTTAGGCAGAATCACATGCAGTACCCTTTGAGAACACTACACACAATTAAGACCACACGTGTCAGTACAATTTCACCTTTGGTACAAGCCTGTACTACACTGTAATATGGTAGCAGTGGCAGAGCAGCCAGACTTATCTCAAGAGTAAAGTGAGCAGTACAAGGGGTTACACAAAGGACCAGCAATCACAGTGATTCAAACAAACACTTAGTTAAGATTTCTTGGTAAAAGAATATACATTTATTTACAGACAGTTGGAAAACATTCCACTAGTAAGAGCAGCTCAATATCACAATCTAATATACTACAATACAGACCCAATCAGTTTCTGAAAAAGTTCAGCTCCCCTGAAGTGGGAGCAAAATGGCACTTACATTACTTTAAAAAGGGGTAAAAAGACAAGGTTAAGAAGAATCAGAGCACAAATACTTTCAGAGGTAGGGCAAATAGTTTCAGTTCACTATAACCAGCAATTCAATTCAATAGGCCTGGGCCAAAGTCAATGGTTCAGAGTCTTGTATAGGATAGCACAGTTCTGATAGTAAACGATTAAATCTTTGCCAGGGTTTTTAGAAGTAGTTGGTAAGGCGAAAAGTTAGATGTTGGTTTAGGGAAGGAAAAGCCTGCAAAGTTGGGAAAGTTTCACAAACTTTCACCGCAGCCGAACAGAGTTCTGCACAGTACCTTTTAAATGAAATGAGCTGTAGCTGAGGCAGTTGTTCCTGGCAGTTCCTGTAGATCTCGCTGTTCCTGCGCTTCAGTCGTGGGGACAAGAAGGAGGACGTCGGGAGGTTCCTGCACTGCCCAGGGAAGAGGCCACAAGCTTGGCAAAATGTCGGTTTAAGATGTGAGTGCCTTAAAGACCACAAACTGGTATCATTCCCACTGGCAATCCGGTTTTCAATAGCACTCTGAAGAAAATTCGACCAGTATAGGGACGGTGTCCAGGTGACTTGCGAGTTGGTTGTTCCCACCGAACTTAAGGGAAGAAGTTAACCTTGAAGTGCTTCTCTGTCGATGGAGTTTCAGGCAATTTGGACCTGCAGCAGGGCTTCAGCGGTGGACCAGGAGTTGCAGCAGTTGTCTTCCTTCATCTTGTCTTCGGTTCTTTCGTTCCAATGGTCGACTCTGCTTTCCAAGTCCCAGAGACCTGCTTTTAAACAGTTTTCCCCCATTCATTCCAGCCTTGCTGTCACTCACACAGCAGGGTGGCTGTCCTTTGCCGGACATCCAGCCGGCCAATCACGCCAGAGTGCATTCAGGTCTCCTAGGAGACTAAGCACATGGAGTTTCGGGCACCTCCCTCAAATCCTGTACACCCCAGACAGTCAGGCGCCAGAGGAGGGCTTCAGCACTGAAGCCCACCAAAGGCCAACGAACAAAGGGACCAAACCTGGTTTGGTGCGCAGAGTTAAACACAAGAAGGACCTTTCCTAAAAGAAACGGCGGAAAAAAGTCGACCGGAGTCTGTTTTTACAGATAGGTCTTGAGCGCCATATTGGAAAACATGGCTGACCCGATTTTTAGCTACAGGTGTTCACGGTCAGGAAAAATCATGGTAGTTTGTTAAAAACCACTGCCACCAGCCATTTCGAGTAGAAAAGGGTAAGATTTGACTGTTACATGAGTGCTTTGACTCAGGGGGTGCTAGGCAACCCCTCCAGCACTCTATAGGAAGATAGTGTGTGCTGGGTCTGTAAATTTAAAGAGACTAGAAAAGTCAATTTAAATGTACATGCTCTGGGAGACAGTAGTCAGTCCCAGAGAAGGTATTTAAACCTTGAGAAGTCTGAAAGACATCCCTGTGCCACTGCACTGAAGGTGCTGTGTGACACACAAGACAAAGATGATGTCTATGGAATTGTTTTAAAACTCCATATCCAAAGAATACACAAGTAAAACACACATCAAAACACATGAAATAGTGGGTAAAAAAAAGGCTCACACTTTTTCCAGGTAAACATTAAAATCCTAGAAATCCATCAAGGTTGCTGGGGGTCTCAGAAGGTAAGGGAAATTAACACATTCTTGTGAATTCTCCCTAACAAGGACCGACTGGGATCCAGATCTCTAAGCGTTGACTGGGGGCTTCACTAGCACCGACAGAGACTTGGCAGTTTGCATGCTCGCCTTAGTCTTTGTAAGCTCGTCATCCGTTGAAGAATGAAACAACTTTTTGCCATCAAAAGGCAGGTCCAGAACGGGGAAGAGCAAGCATGCACAATAACATGAGGCCTAGAAACCTCTGGATCCACCAGGCCGACATGCTCTCTGACTGAATGAAAACTTGACACATGGTTAACAGATCCGCCATCCTGTCCACAGTCAGGTACACTCTGTAGTCGATCGTGTTCCAACAGAAACCCAGAAAATATCAGGTCCTGAGAGATCGTCATGGAGGATGCCAGTCCACCGACAGCCCAAGACCGAACAGGAGCTGAAGAAGAGACTGAACATTGCTCGAGGCTTTCACTGGACAAGGTTTGTGCAGAAGCCAGTCGTATAAATATGGATACACATGAATACCCTGTAGCCGTATAAAAGCTGCAATGACTGACATCATCTTCGTGAAGATATGCAGCGCTGAGCTGCGACCAAAAGGGAGCACTCGGAATTGGAAGTGCTCCTCTCCCAGGGAGAACCGCAGATATTTCCGATGCAGGCTCCAGATCAGGATAAGCATATTCGTGTCTTGAAGGTCCACAACGTGGAGCCAGTCGCCCTTTTGAAGCAAGGACTTTATTTGGCAGGGCGTGATCATCTTGAATTTCTCTTGGGGAAGAGAAAGGTTGAACTGCGAAAGGTCTAGAATGGTGCGCAGGCCAGAATAGTTGGGTTTGGGCACTGTAAACAGACGAGAGTAGAAGCCCTCCCCTCGTTCCACTAGGGGAACGGGTTCCACTGCCTTGAGGTCTAGAAGCTTCTGGACTGAATGATGAACAAAACCCACCGGTCTTCGGTGATGGTTTGCCACGCATCCAGATGAGACGCGATTCGTCCTCCTGCCGGAGTCTCGTGCGAGCGCCAAAAATATAATTTTGCATAGTTGTTGGCAGAGAGACTACCTGTCCCTGAAGCGGAGGCTGAAGATCTACAGAAAAATCAACCCCGTTGCTGTCTCCGACGGGAATTAACTCTCAGCAGATCAGCCTGACGAGACCTGCGGTCCTGGAACTCTCTGAAGCCTGAGGAGGACTGTTAGGCAGAATCACATGCAGTACCCTTTGAGAACACTACACACAATTAAGACCACACGTGTCAGTACAATTTCACCTTTGGTACAAGCCTGTACTACACTGTAATATGGTAGCAGTGGCAGAGCAGCCAGACTTATCTCAAGAGTAAAGTGAGCAGTACAAGGGGTTACACAAAGGACCAGCAATCACAGTGATTCAAACAAACAGTTAAGATTTCTTGGTAAAAGAATATACATTTATTTACAGTCAGTTGGAAAACATTCCACTAGTAAGAGCAGCTCAATATCACAATCTAATATACTACAATACAGACCCAATCAGTTTCTGAAAAAGTTCAGCTCCCCTGAAGTGGGAGCAAAATGGCACTTACGTTACTTTAAAAAGGGGTAAAAAGACAAGGTTAAGAAGAATCAAAGCACAAATACTTTCAGAGGTAGGGCAAATAGTTTCAGTTCACTATAACCAGCAATTCAATTCAATAGGCCTGGGCCAAAGTCAATGGTTCAGAGTCTTGTATAGGATAGCACAGTTCTGGTAGTAAACAATTACATCTTTGCCAGGGTTTTTAGAAGTAGTTGGTCAGGCGAAAAGTTAGATGTTGGTTTAGGGAAGGAAAGACCTGCAAAGTTGGGAAAGTTTCACAAACTTTCACCGCAGCCGAACAGAGTTCTGCACAGTACCTTTTAAATGAAATGAGCTGTAGCTGAGGCAGTTGTTCCTGGCAGTTCCTGCAGATCTCGCTGTTCCTGAGCTTCAGTCGTGGGGACAAGAAGGAGGACGTCGGGAGGTTCCTGCACTGCCCAGGCAAGAGGCCACAAGCTTGGCAAAATATCGGTTTAAGATGTGAGTGCCTTAAAGACCACAAACTGGTATCATTCCCACTGGCTATCCGGTTTTCAATAGCACTCTGAAGAAAATTCGACCAGTATAGGGACGGTGTCCAGGTGACATGCGAGTTGGTTGTTCCCACCGAACTCAAGGGAAGAAGTTAACCTTGAAGTGCTTCTCTGTCGATGGAGTTTCAGGCAATTTGGACCTGCAGCAGGGCTTCAGCGGTGGACCAGGAGTTGCAGCAGTTGTCTTCCTTCATCTTGTCTTCGGTTCTTTCGTTCCAATGGTCGACTCTGCTTTCCAAGTCCCAGAGACCTGCTTTTAAACAGTTTTCCCCCATTCATTCCAGCCTGGCTGTCACTCACACAGCAGGGTGGCTGTCCTTTGCCGGACATCCAGCCGGCCAATCACGCCAGAGTGCATTCAGATCTAGGAGACTAAGCACATGGAGTTTCGGGCACCTCCCTCACATCCTGTCCACCCCAGACAATCAGGGGCCAGAGGAGGGCTTCAGCACTGAAGCCTTCCAAAGGCCAACGAACAAAGGGACCAAACCTGGTTTGGTGCGCAGAGTTAAACACAAGAAGGTCCTTTCCTAAAAGAAACGGCGGAAAAAAGTCGACCGGAGTCTGTTTTTACAGATAGGTCTTGAGCGCCGTATTGGAAAACATGGCTGACCCGATTTTTAGCTACAGGTGTTCACGGTCAGGAAAAATCATGGTAGTTTGTTAAAAACCACTGCCACCAGCCATTTCGAGTAGAAAAGGGTAAGATTTGACTGTTACATGAGTGTTTTGACTCAGGGGGTGCTAGGCAACCCCTCCAGCACTCTATAGGAAGATAGTGTGTGCTGGGTCTGTACATTTAAAGAGACTAGAAAAGTCAATTTAAATTTACATGCTCTGGGAGACAGTAGTCAGTCCCAGAGAAGGTATTTAAACCTTGAGAAGTCTGAAAGACATCCCTGTGCCACTGCACTGAAGGTGCTGTGTGACACACAAGACAAAGATGATGTCTATGGAATTGTTTTAAAACTCCAAAAGGCTCACACTCTTTCCAGGTAAACATTAAAATCCTAGAAATCCAGCAAGGTTGCTGGGGGTCTCAGAAGGAAAGGGAAATTAACACATTCTTGTGAATTCTCCCTAACAAGGACCGACTGGGATCCAGATCTCTAAGCGTTGACTGGGGGCTTCACTAGCACCGACAGAGACTTGGCAGTCTGCATGCTCGCCTTAGTCTTTGTAAGCTCGTCATCCGTTGAAGAATGAAACAACTTTTTGCCATCAAAAGGCAGGTCCAGAACTTTATCTTGGACCTCCTTTGAAAACTTTGTTGCATGAAGCCAAGCTTGACAAGAGGTTTCCACCCCCAACATGAGGCCTCGAGCTGAGGTGTCGACATTGCGCGCAGCAGCCTCCAGCATATCCTACGCCAATACCTTGGCATCTGACAAACTGCCTTTAAAGTCTTCCAGCCTGTCCCCAGGAATGAACTCCTGGAAGTCCGCCAAATCCCTTGACAGTTACATATTCGCTGCCGCCAAAATGAGCTCCACGTTAGCCTGACGCAATTACAGCGCTGAGTTGGCAAAGGAGTCGAGCAACTTGTCTTCCTTGGCCAGAACCTGAGCTGCGGCAGCAGAGGTCGCAGAGGCTGGCTTGGATTGCAGAGTGGCAGCCGCAACCACCGTTGAGGAAGGGAGCGGACATGACGCCAAGGCTACTTCCTCGGAGGTGTGAAGCCTGTAACGGGCATCGACTCTCTTATTTATATGTAGCCCAGTGTGGGGTTTAACCCAGACTTTGCGGGCCTCACCCAGAAAGTCCTTCTAAAGGAACAGGCTGATGCACTCATGTGGAGACAAAGTGAGCGCCCCCGAAAGCACCCCTTCCTGCAGAGTGGGTGCCTCAGGTACTGGTATGTCAAGGAGTGACATCATGTCCAGAACCCGGTCGTAGAATGCTCTGACAGAGCGGGGCTGGTCCTCGCTATCTTGGTCTGCCTGAGAGTCGTCCAGAACGTCAGGATCTGCCATTTGCGATGCGACCGGCGTCAAATTGACGTCTCGCTCTGCTGGAGTCTTGTCAACAGGAGACAATGGAGGCAGAGGCGGAAGAGGTGGAGGCAGGCCGGGAGGCAGAGGTGGTACTGCTGCCGGGGCGACAGGTGCCGTGACAGGAACGGCTGGGGCAGGATGCAGCACCAGAGGGTAGATCTCCCTAAAAAGGCCTTTAAAGTACTCCCTCATGGGATCAGTGTTCATAAGACTCTGAAACCTCTCAAAAAAGGCATCCTCTGCTGAAACTTTAGGAACTGGGATGGGCAGAGGCCGCTCATGAGGGGCATACCCCCACGAACATAGTGAGGAAGGGTGCCAAGAGGGCCCGCCACCAACAGGGTCTACATACACCAGTGTGGCAGAAGCAAGAGGTAGCGGTAGTGGCATCCGAGCGCACCAGTCATAGGAAGGGGGGAACGGATTCATACCGTCCCGTGGACAAGGTTTCCACCAAAAAGAAAGCTCCCAGCACCCGCTGTCGATATCGTGGGAGTGAGGGAGAATCCAAAATGGCTACCCTAGACCACGCGGGAAGGTCCGCCATTTTGTGAGCATCTGAGGAGAACTGCATCACATGTGTGGATGAGGCAGGTGACTCCACAGACTGGCAGGGGACTTGATCGAAACTTTAGCCTTGACACAAGGATCCTCGGCAGAGCGGGAACTATGGGGCCTGGGATGTTTACTGGACATCCTGTTGTGACCCTTTGAGTTAGCCTGCAAGAGAGGAACCTCGGCCAAGCCGGTAACAGAGGAGAAATGGTCAGAGACCTCTCCCTGTGCCCCCTCAACAGAAATGGTAACACCGCGAGCTCAGGAAAGTTGAGGAATCCACCTCACAGACAAGACCTTAACAGGTCTCTCAGTTCTGTCAGTACACACCTTAGCCTCGATAAGAGGAACCTCGGAACAGAGTCTGGTCTTTATAGCTCTGCCGAGAGGGGCCTCGAACCGTGGTTCGGTACAGAAAAACTCAATGGAGGCCTCAGGGCGCACCCCAGTGTCTGTATGGGAAGCTCCAGACAAGGAGACCTTGGAGCGAACTCTGATACCCAACGCCTCAGCACAACGAGGCTGGCTATTAGCACCTGATTGGGGAACCTCAGATTGTGATCCGGTATCGGCAGGCCCCTCGCAGGAACCCTCGGAGAAAACCCTGGTACGCCCATTAGGCCTGCGAAGCACCTCAGGAGAAACTCTGGTAGCAGAGCCTTTGAAGCCCCTCCCGGACCTGGAGGACCCCGGGAAGGAGTCCCCAGGCCGGGGTGCCCTGAAAAGTAAGGAACTTACCGGGCGTCTCTTCTTTCTGTCGATGAAGAGTTGAAAATACGATGGAGGAACTCTCTGAAAAATCTCCTCCCACCGACTGAGACTATGCTAAAGTGCCCAGATCGAAAGGGAGTCGCAGTAGAAACACGAGTCCAAATGGTGATCCGGTCACAGACACTCCAAACAGAGAGAATGGGGATCCGCCCTAGCGAAGCGGCGTTCGCAAGAGGAACAAACGACAAATCCCAAACGATCCGGCATAGACGGAAGATGATGCGACCGCAGAACCGGAGCAGGAGAGAAGGACAACGGTGAAAGAAAAAGGTCTTCCCGGTGATGAAAGTGCATCCAGCCGCAACCGAGCGGAGAAAAGGACTGAAGGGCGATGCGCGGGACGGAGCTAAGGAGGGCTGGGTTACGGCCGCAATTTGATGCTTTTTTACAAAAAGTGCTCTGGTCCCGTCCCACAGGACATAGTATCAACCTCCATACACACCATGTCATGATCTGACCAGCCCACTCTGTTCCCGGGTTTAACAACAAATGGTAAATTCTCGTGTCAGTTTCATGAGATGTGGAATAAAAGCTGTATCCTCTCTGCAGGTGCATGGTCCTCCACACAACTACAAGCCCTCTCTTCTCTAGCTGAAATACCATGGTGTTTCCAAACATGGGTCTCTAAGCAAATGCCTAGCCATGTCCCCATCCCCCCATGAAATACAGTCACCCCCTATAGATCACCCCACCCTCATTGCCATCACCTCATCAAGTGCTTGAGCTTTACATGCTATTTGTCCCTTGGTTGGAGTATATAAGGAAGCGATCACCAAGTGAACCCCCCTAATATTCCCTTTACTATTAAGAGGCGACTATCCATCAATTTGGACATCTTGGTATGCGTCATCTGTAAACTTTGTAAAATCTTTTTTTATTTTAAAGACACATGAATACATAACCAAAGAAGAGACACCAGGTATACTCTAAGGCATTATTTGAAAGCCAAACTTAAAAAAGAGCATTGTCATGCACAGATCCTGGTGCATATTATTCCCTTAGAACGTGCCAGGTCTTACAATACTATTCAGCCCCACCCAAACAAAACTGTGGACCACCTGGCCACCCCCACCGACCCCAACCCCACAAGATATGCTCTAATTTACCCCATATTGACATGCACTGCAAAACATAGCAATAAATATCGTAGCTTATAAGTGTTTCTCACATTGTTTGTTTCCAGGGATGAGGTACTATAGAGAGCAAATCTCTGAACAAAGAGTGGATACGTAATGGTCCATCCAAGGCCTTAGAATCTTTTAAAGACACTAGGACATGAGATTAAGATAGAACAATTGTGGTAATACTGTACAAATATCAATCTCCATAGCTGTCATGATTCCTGCCCCTCATGTCCCCAGCCCTCCAAGATGTCAGGCTGGAGCCAGGCCATGATCACCTACATGGCCCTCAAGGGCCTCTCCATCTCTCCAAAGACCCACTTGGAGTCAGACTTGGCGCTTGTGGCACCAGACTCACTCACTCCCATAGGATAACATTGGGGATTGGACTTGTAGTGCATTGATGGGGACAAGATGGATGTCCCCACACATTTCGGTTCCCAGAACTGCATGTGCGGTCTAGTCTTTTGGGTGTGGTTCAGCCCAGAGACACCTGGGATACCACACCCAGGCTGAGAAACATGCTTTGCGTTTTCTGCACCTGCAGCGTGACACTCACCGTGTTCGGATCGGTCTCCAGTAAGCCTGCATCTTTCTTCTGCACTCAGCTCCTGCAAGAACAAGAACACCGTTAGGAACAGCCTTACCTTGCTGCGCTTCTGCCCATCATTCATAGCTCCTTCTGTTCTGCGGGCATCTTCGGCGGTGTCATTCCCATCCCGGCACGCCGCTTCCTAAGGAAAAGGGAAAAGAACAGAAAAAAGGCATTAGTAAGCATTCTGCAAATCTTCGCTTATTTTTAAATACTGTACGAGCTTCAAACGCTTACCTGAATCCCAGCCGCTCTGGGAGAACTCTGTCTCTGGAACTTCTCATCCATCTGCAAGAGGGAAAAGACACTCCAGGTTAGCGTGGAAACATCTAGAGGCGCTGCATACCGCGCTTACCCACTGCATTTGTTCTTCATAACCGCCATTCACGCTGAAAACGTCGCGGCACCTAAAAGACACAGAAAAAGAACTCAGTTCAATGCAAATACGAAAGGGGTGCATCGCGCATCACGCTCTCACTCACCTTCAGCGTTACTCATCTCAGCAGCACGCCACCATCCCCGGACGCCGGCCATCATCTAAGGAAGGAAAGGAACGAAGTTAGAGAACTGTTCAAAAGACTCATTATACTTACCTGTCGGACTCTTGCCAGTGAAGTAACTAGGCAGCAACGAGCCTGCATCCATCAACGTGCCCCTGCGCGGAAAGCAGGATGGAGAGCACACTATCCAAGAAAAAAAGGTGAGCTGTGGATCAAAGGGAAGGGTTGGACCCCGGGGAAGAAGGGGTTCAAGCACACAGAGACAATAGGGAGTTCAACTCTACCAATCCTGTGTTTCAGGCCCAGTCTCTAGTCGAATAGCCTCCAGGGAAGGGTTTGAGGTCGTAAGAGGTCAGAACAGGCTGAGTGACGCCTCCGTGGATACCAGGTGAGCGTTACAATACCTTAGTCATACCCAAAATCATAAACCTTAACCCCCATTCATCTTCCCATATTACAGTCCAAAGTTCCAAGTGTGATTAACAGATGGCAGCAGCTATTGCTATAGACATGGCCTCCTCCTTCCGCCATCCGTAGCCGATCCACTAGAGGGAAGACCATTTATATATATCAGTCCAATAAGTCCCAATACCGTTCCACCTGCTTAGCATTCAAGGAGGATTGCTGTTTAAACGCGGCCCGTTCCATTGAGCATGTTTTGGAGAGCAATTTAGTCCATACTGCTGCAGTAGGTGGGGAGCTTGCTTTCCAGTTATAACCAATAGCTTGCGTGCAGTAAAACGCATTATACCTATGAGCCTACTGGGTCTGCGTGCCAATCGCTACATCCTGCCCAAAACAACACGGTGTCGGGGGTCTGCGTGACTTAGGCTCCTTCTATGTTCGAAACCTGTTGGTGTACCAAACGCCAGAACGGTATCAGGGCTGAGCAGGACCATCAGACATGTCCCTATAATGTCACATCCCCTGCAGCATGGACACACCCATCATAAAAAACTTTGCCGGGGTATAGTATATGCATTGGATGATTTTAAATTGTATTTCTCTATTTTTAGGATTCAAAGAGAGGGTTGGGATAGCAGTGAAATCGTCATATATTTCGGCAGCGTCAATTGGTATCCTCAAATCTTCTGTCCATGCAGTTGCTAAAATGGGGTTAGTGCCCACATTATTAGGAATGGAAATAGCATAGAATGTGCAGTCGTGGGAAGATAGCGAGGTGTTGCTCCATTTCTGATTCGCAAGGCACTGGGGGAGTTAGGTGGGTATCTTCCTATATATGTTTAAGAATTAATACTTGTATTCTTTTGTTGCAGAGCCAATCCCCACTCTCAAGGCCCAATGTGTGGCATGCAGCATGGAACTGTACTAAGACCTCCCCCTTGCATATCTCCATGATACGTATGTGTGCCCACTCCATGTCCTGTCTGGGGTGCAGTTTATGTACGAGTGTTAGGCAGAATCAGGTGCAGTGCCCTTAGGGACCACTACACACAATTAAGACTACAAGTGGTAATACAAGTACACCTTTGGTACAAGCCTGTACTACCATGTGGTAGCAGTAGCGGAGGAGCCAGGCTTATCTCAAGAGTATATGAGCAGTAGCAGAGATTACACAAACGGACCACAGTTACTGTGACTCAAGCAAACACTGATTCAAGGTTTCAGGTAAAAAATATAAGTACATTTATTTTTAAACCATCTGTAAAACACAACACTTCTATTAAAACCCCATGTAAAATAGACTACAACCAACCAATTCACTTGGTACAGTATAACTCAAGGTAAGTACCCTATGTTTTAACGGACCGGTGTTTTGAAACAAAAGAGGTTACCGGGAATACATATGCGATCACGTTTTGACAGTAATGACAGTTCGGTCTTACGAAAGATACGCCTATCCGCGGAAAGAAATCTTACCGGGGCAAAAACACACTTAGCACCTGAGTTAACCCGAGAGAGTTGGGGGCAAACATCATAGGCAATACTTTTGTCGAGGCGGACAGAATCAGAGAACACTTGCTGACAGGAATACAAATGTCAATAGGCCGGAGCCAGTGTCAAGTGGAACCGGGTTCCTGTTGTTGAGGATCACACATTCAGACAGTTCAAGATTCAACGTTTTCAGGAGTACTTGGATATTGTCAACAGAGGAAGCAAAAGTTATAAGAAGGAGGGAAGACAAGGGCAAGCCTTGGATGAGGAGAAAAGGGTTTCACCCTAGTTCCTAGAAGCAGAACACAGTACCTTATTCAAGGAAGAAGCTGGTGCCACGGCAGTTGTTCCTGATAGTTTCCTGCAGACCCATGGTTCCTGGTGCTTCAATCGTGGAGACAAGAGGGAGGACGTCTGGAGGGGTCTGCACTACCCAGGGATGAAGCCAGCAGCAGCGACAGTGAATAAAAGGTGCAATCCTTTAAAAACAGGAGAGGCTCTTCAGATGGCTATCCGGACCACTAAAGCAGTGTGCAGCGATTTCGACAACGAAGAGGATCCTCTGGCCGTGGAAATGAGCTGGTTGACCCCAGCAGGCTCAAGGGAAGAAGGCTCCGGACTGGATCTTCTCTGGTCGTCGAAGGGTAGATAGCTCAGGACTGCAGCAGGGCTTCACCGGGACGGGGTGGTTGCAGTAGCTGTCTTCTCTGCTTCTCTTCGGTTCCTTGTAGTTCTAGTGGCGACTCTGACTTCCAGCCCAAGAGTCCTGCTTTTTATGCGAAAATCCCCCATTAACGCAGCCTGGCTGTCAATCACGCAGCAGGGGGGTTGTCCAGCCCGGACAACCACCTCAGCCAATCATGGCAAAGTGCGACTTGGGTTTCCTAGGATACCCTTTGCAGGGGGTGACTACACCCCTCCCTCACATTCAGCCCACCTAGACACCCAGGCTCCTAGAGGAGGGCTTCTTGGCAGAAGCCCGCCAAAAGACGGTGAACAAAGAAGGCAAACATGGTTTGCCGCGCAAAGTAAAACACAAGAAGGACTTTAACAAAAAAAAATGGCGAATAAACCCGACCGGAGCCAAAAGAAAGAGCATTTGGTCAAGCGGGTTTATGTTCGAGGCTAATATAATAGCCTAAAACAATACCACGTTTATATAGTATAATCACGGTAGAAAGGTTAGCCAAGTCTAAATGTTAAAAGAGCAAAACAATGCTCTAGGAGGTACAGATAAAAATAAAGGGCTAAGGGTTAACCCTTTCCAGTGCTCCATGTAAGATGGGGTGTACTGGATCAGTGGTTATTTGACTATGTAAAGTTAATGGCAACTTTACCCTTTTCTGGGGGACAGTAGTGAGCCCCAGAAATGTAGTCGGTGGGAAGCCTAAAAGACAACCCTGTGTCACTGCACTGAAGGTGCTGTGTAACACACAAAATAGTGGGGCCACTGAAGTGATGTGCTCCAGAGACCACAATCACAAAAACAGATGAGTTACACATGGCAAAACACAGGTAAGAGTGGGGGAAAAGCTCACACTCTTATCAAGTGGAAAAAAGTAAACTCCAGAAATCCAGCAAAGCTGCTGAGGGACTCACTAGGTAAGGGAAATTAGCCATTGAATGAGAATTCTCCCTAACACTCACTCCCCCACCCCAAGGGACAGGAGGATTTAATCCACTCCTGGATGGTTCTCATACCTCTAGTCGGTTATAAACATCCTAGAGAGATCATCAGCATTTTGGTGGTGACTTCCTGCTCTTTGCTCAATGGAAAAATCAAAGCCTTGTAGGCAGATTGACCATCTGAGTAGTTTGGGGTTTTCCCCTTTCTTTTGCATAAGCCATCTCAAGGGTTGGTGGTCAGTCTGAATGATGAAGGTAGATCCATACAAGTATGGTCTAAACCTCTTCAGTGACCACACAATAGCATAACATTCACCTTCTGTTGTTGCCCACCTTGTCTCAGGATCCTTTAACTTCCTGCTGATGAAACAAATGGGGTGTTCCCTACCTTTCCCATCCAGTTGACTGAGGACTGCACATATAACTACATTAGAAGCATCAGTTTGTACAATGAAGTGTTGGTGGTAGTCAGGAGCTCTTATGACTGGAGCTTGAAAAATGGCTTTCTTCAGGCCTTCAAAGGCTTGATTGCACTCCTCATTCCACCTGACCTTTTTAGGAAATTTGGGAGAGGAGATGACATTCAAGGGAGAAGCTATGGTCCCATAGTTCTCTATGAAGTTCCTGTAATACCCAGTGAGATCTAGGAAGGCTCTCACTTGGGTTCGAGTAGTAGGGGTGGCCCAGTTTTGTACAGCTTGTACTTTGCTAGGCAATTACCTTATTCCACCTCCTCCTACCTCATGTCCAAGGTAGACCACTGTACTCTGACCAATTTGACATTTGCTTGCCTTTATGGTCAGATGGGCCTGTTCAAAAGCCTGCAATACATATCCTAGGTGTTCAATATGTTCTTTCCATATAGGGCTGAACACTGCAATGTCATCCAAGTATGCCATGCAGAAGTCCTCCATCCCATTCAGAAATTGATTGACCATCCTCTGAAATGTAGTAGGTGCATTCTTTAGTCCAAAAGGCATTACCTTGAATTGGTAGAGGCCAGCTGGGGTGGAGAATGCAGTTTTCTCCTTGGCATGGTCTGTCAAGACTATTTGCCAATAGCCTAATGTTAGGTCGAATGTGCTGAGGTGCTTGGCTGCATGCACCAAGTTTGTCCACCAGCTCATCTGTCCTAGGCAAAGGATGGGCATCAGTCTTTGTGACTGCATTTAGAGCTCTATAGTCCATGCAGAATCTCAACTCCTTGGATCCTGCCTTTGGTACAAGCACAATTGGGCTAGACCATGGGCTAGTAGAGGGCTCTATAACCCCGAGATCAAGCATCTTGTTGACCTCATTCCTTACATGGGTTCTTACATTGTCTGACATTCTGTACCCCCTGCTTTTGACAGGCAAACAGTCACCAGTGAGTATAACCAGGTTACTCACCGTAGTGATCACCTTATTCCTAGTCCATAGCCCCCTTTCCTCCATACTTATGGGGACATTCCTCGTCCTGTGGGACGGGACCGGAGCACTTTGTAAAAAGCATCCCAAAAAATGTTTTCAAAATTTTAGTCCACGCGCGTCGCCCATCAGTCCTTTTCTATCGCCAGATCAAAGACCCATTAACAATAACAGAGGAACCTTATTAGAGGGGACGGCGGGCGGGCGTATGGAGGAAAGGGGACTGTGCACTAGGAGTAAGGTGGTCACTACGGTGAGTAACCTGGTTATACTCCTACATCCCGTCCCCTTTCCTCCATACTTATGGGAGATTCCCAAGCACTCCTTACAGGAACTATGGGTGGATGGAAAAAAAACCTTACTGAAAAAAGGTTCTTCAGCACAGCCTGACCAAATTGAGCATCAGATCTTGAGCTCATGTCCAGACAATAATGCTTACAAAAAGCAGAAGGGGAGGCCCAAGTAGCCACCTTTGTGATGGTCTCCCAGGGGACATATTTCTGAAAGGCATCCCCGGCTGCCTTGCCCCGCACCAGGTGTGCATGAATACCTTCAGGAGGCTTCAGCCCTTGGACGGTGTAAGACTCCGTAATGCAGGCAGTGATCCATCGAGACATGGTCGCCTTACAGCCCGGCTTACCTTGTGGATTACCAAAGGTCACAAACAGTTGACAAGAACTCTTAAACTCGGATGTTCTGTCTAGATAGAACTTAAGAGCCCTTCTAACATCAAGGCAATGCAGAACCCTGTCTGCCTCTGAGGCAGGGTTCGGAAAAAAGACCGGCAGGGAGATTGACTGGTTAAGATGGAACTCAGACCACCTTCGGTAGGAAAGTAGGATTTGTTCGTAGGACCACCTTATCCTTGTGAAAGACCAAGAAGGGATGCTCCACCGACAAAGTCTGGAGCTCACTCGCCGTGCCTTGCTGAAGTAACGGTAACAAAAAAGGACACCTTCCACGACAGGTGTTTGAGGTCCACCGTGGTCATTGGTTCGAAAGGTTTATGGCACAACACCGTGAGGACCACATTTAGATCCCACACTGGGTGCGGACTACGAATCGGAGGATAAAGGCAAGTCAAGCCTGCAAAATGCCTCTTAACTTCTGGGTTAGACAGAGAGTAAGAGCATTGGTCCGTAGATAGGTAGGCGGAAACCGCCGAAAGGTAAGTTCTGCATGACAGAGCGTGAACACCCGACTCTGCTAAGTGGGATACAAAGGACAGTACCGTGTCAATTGTAGCCCCCCTTGGGTCCAACTGCTTGTTTAAACACCAATGACAGAACCTGAGCCATTTGCTTCTGTACTGGGACCTAGTCGAGGGTCTCCTGGCTGCCTGGATAATGCGCAGGCTAAAATGTATTAAAGACTTGAACTCAGGCACCATGCCGCCAAGCTGAGCAATAGTGGGAAGGGGTGCCACAACTGCGGTTCCCCCTGGTGAAGAAGATCAGGGGTCACCGGTAACCTGATCGGCGGATACACCGACAGGTGTTGAAGTTCTGAGAACCAAAACCTGGCCGGCCACCACAGGCCTATGAGTAGAAGAGAACAGTTCACAGAGTTCTTCAATTTGCAAATCGTCCGGTGAACTAGAGGAAGAGGTGGAAAGGCATAAACCCTCATGTTGCCATGGAATCTAGAGAGCATCCCCCAGAGAGGAGGCTCCCAGCCCACTTCTGGAGGCATACAGAAGAAGCCGGCATAGCGAAGAGGCCCATTTCCGGTGTGCCGCAACGCAGGAAAATCCATGAGAGGACCTCCGCCTTCAACTCCCACTCGTAGCTGACCATCGTCCACCGGCTGAGGGCATCTGCCGTGCCATTCAGCTGGCCCGGGATGTGTACTGCAAGTAGCCAGACACTATGAAGAACCGCCCACTCCCAAATCTGGATGGACAAATCTGGATGGACAAGTCCACGAGAGGGGGAGACTTGGTTCCCCCTTGCTTGTTGATGTAATACATCAACACCACATTGTCCGTGCGGATACGGAACACTTTGTTGGCAATGATCAGTCTGAACGTCTTGAGCGCTAGGAAAATCGCCAGAAGCTCCAGATGATTTATGTGAAGGAGCTTGTCCTGAAGCGACCAAAGATCCGAGACCTGAAGAAGGTCCAACGTAGCACCCCACCCAAAAAGGGAGGAGTCCCTCGTGACCGTTACCATCGGGGCTGTATCCTGAAACCCCGCCCCTACCGACAGGTTGCTGAGAGACAACCACCAGTCCAGGTCTGCTCTCATGAAAGCCGGAATTGTTATCAACTTGGAGTCCGGATCCACAGCCTGAAGCCAAGAACTCCGAAGAGCCATCGGAGTCCACCTCATTTTTAGACGGGCAAGAGGAAGAGCCAACACGCACAAGGCCATGAGACCCAGAAGCCTCTGGAACCACCAGGCCGACATGCTCTCCGACTGTGCAAACATCTGACACGTTGCTAACAGATCCGCCATCCTGTCCTCGGTCAGGTACACTCTGCAGTCGATCAGGTTCCAGCGAAAACCCAGGAAAATCAAGTCCTGAGAGACCGTCATGGAAGATTTCCGCCAGTTCACCGACAGCCCAAGATGGAACAGGAGCTTGGGGAGAGACTGAAGATTGCAGGAGGCTTTCAAAGGGCACGGGCTGCGTAAGAGCAAGTCGTCCAAATACGGATACACATGGATACCAGACGAAGATAGGCCGCGATCACCGACATCATCTTCGTGAAGACACGTGGCGCCGAACTGAGGCCAAAAGGAAGCATTCGAAACTGGAAGTGCTCCTCTCCCACAGAGAAGCGGAGATATCTCCTGTGTGGACTCCAAATCAGAATATGCATGGACACCTCCTGAAGGTCCACCACTGTTAGGCAGAATCCAGTGTAGTTCCCTTAGGGATCACTACACCATATTAAGACTACAGGTATGAGCAAGAAAATCCCCTTTGGTATCAGTCTGTACCACAAAGATTAAGTGGTAGCTGTGGCTAATCAGTCAGACCTATCTCAAGAGGGAGATGAGCAGTATTCAGGGTTTACACAATAGGTATTACAGCACTATGGCACAAGGAAACACTGACCAAAGGTTTGTATCAAAAAGAGAATATATAGATTTATTTTATACACATCTAAGTCAACACACCAATCACAGTTGATAAAGCAAGTTAAATTTAGTCAAGGAAAGTATATACAACGCCCTATTCAATTGTAGACAGGTTTGCGGTAGAGTGAAAACTGAGCAAAATGGCACAGTGAAAACCAACTACAAATGGCACTCTAACAATTTAGCGAAAGGGAGGGAAAGCACAAGTTAAACTGAAATATCTTCAAACACCCCCTAGCAACACTTCCCTGAAGTTTTGTGAACAAGTAATGCACAGTAATACTTTAGCAGAAAGATAAGTAATTGAAAACTGAGCAAAATGGCACTTCACAAGTTAAAACAGTAGGAAGGAAGAGGGATTTAGAAGATTTAGGAGCATCAACACGTTTCTTATTGAGGATCAATCTAGTGAGAGCAGATCTAACAAATCAGCCAGAGTCAATAGGCCTGATCCAGAGTCAGTGGTACAGGACCAAGAACTTAGGAGCAAAAATTTTCTTCTAGCTGCAGTCAAGTCCTTGGTTAACAAATGTGAAAAGGTAGATGCAAGGCGAAACCCAATGTTAGATGAAAGGGCGGGCAACTCAACAAGTAGTTAAAGGATTTAAAACACCTTTAGGGCTGCCACGCAGAAAAGGAGGCATAGCGGAACAAAGTACCTTTGAATGAAGAAGTGGCTCCTGCGGTGGCGGTTGTTCCTGGTAGTTCCTGCAGTTCAGGGGATCCAGCAGAGGAAGGGAGGCTCTCGTCATGGAGGAAGGTTCGAATTACTGCACTACCCAGGGATGAAAGCAGCCGCGGTGCTGCCCAACGAAAAAAGGTAAGCTCCTTTAAATCGCGGTCCGGGTGGATGGCTGCCTGGCTATCCGCCCTCCAAGTGCTGTGCACTGGCAATTCGACCAAGGCAGGTCCGAGGAAGCGATTGACGAACTGGTTGGTCCCACCAGCTCAAGGGAAGAAGGCTCTTGCGAAGAAAATCTCCTCTCGTTGTGTGGAAGAAAAGTGGTGAGACGCTGCAGCAGGGCTTCACCGGTGGTGTAGGTGCTTGTAAAAAGGATGAAGCAGACAGCCGATGACTTAAAGGAACGCTAAACAGCCTTTATTCAGGTTCAACAAAATAAAAAAAATGATGGCTCAAAGTTCACAAATAGCCTTCTTCCTTCTTCTGTGATACGGATGAACAGTGAAAAAATGATGCCCAGTCCTCGTATGCCCAGAGCGTCTCAGGTGCAGTTCTCTCTCTCTCTCCTCCGGTGATCTGCAAGAGATTCGGAAAGACACACCTAGTCCGTCATTAGTTTCACCCTTATATAGGGGCTGGGGTTGGTTGGACCAATCAGGACTACTTTGTGCTGGTTTTCTATAAATACGTCCCCAAACCCCACCCCTTTCTCTTTGCATGAAGTTCACCATCCAGCCTCTCTCGTCAAAGCCGGTAACTCGCGGGATACCTCTGCCTCAATGCAAGTTGATACAACTAATCCTTCCGGAGTGTTGTCTTCCAACAAGGAAGGTAAGTAACCCGTGTGAAATCGGGGCTGTGAAATGTTCATTACCCTGGCAGCGTCTGTTGTGCTATTCTGTTTGTTTGCGAGGGAAGCCACATGGTTCACAGCCGAACGGGACACGGGAGCGTGTAGGGAATGGTAACGCTTTGCCGTGTATTCATGCTGGTTGAAAAACGGACTTGCGGTTTCGCGTGACAGTTCCCTGTCACTCGTTTTTGTTTGTGGGTCAGGAAAGGAACAATTGTGAACCAGGGGAGCGGGAGCTGGAGTGGCAACTGCAAGGTCATCGGCTCCACGCGACTGACTCGGCTCCATGTGACGCTGTGTTCAGCCCGGAAAGGCGGCGTTGTTTTTCCCCCTCTCGCTGGCTCCCAGGCTGTCTCCCTTCATTACTATGGTGCTCCCACGGCATTTGTTCCCCCTTCCTTTTTCCCATTTCTCCCCATTCACAGTGCTGAAGATGTCTGCGGCTTCTCTGCCCTTCGTTTCCGTACTTCCAGTGGCAACGTCTTGCTCTTCCAGTCCTCAGGACCCTGCTTTTATGCAAAAAGAACTCCATTCATACAGCCTAGCTGTCACTCTCACAGTGGAGTGGTCATCTTGGCGGGAGACCCTCCAGCCTATCAGGATAGAGTGCGACATGGGTTGCGGGGCAACCCTGTGCAGGGGGCCTTCTCCCCCTCCCATACAATGGACCCACCCCAGATTCAGTGGCGCCGAAAGGAGGGCTTCTTGGCAGAAGCCCACCAAAAGGACGAACAAAGGAACCCCGACTTGGATTAGGAGTTTAGAGTAAGTCACGAGAAAGAATTTATATTAAAGTTCTGGCAATTAAAACCTACTGGAGTAAAGTTAATAATAAAATGGACCGGCGGTATTTTAGAGGCTGTCAGAAAAGGTGGTAGCTTCGAACAATGGGAAAATCCCATAGGAAAATATTCGCGGTCGAATATTTACGGTAGTAACCACTGCCACCAGCCAGAAACTTTAGAGACAGCGACTTTAAGGTACCCCCTCGAAAATGAACCTAAGGGAAAAACTATTAACCCTTTCCAGTACCTCCATAGTAAGATGGGTTGTACTGGTTAAGTTCATAAAAATTGACTAGTAAAGTCAATGGGGACTTTACCCAGGGTATGGAGTCTATGTTTGGGGGTCGCTACGACACCCCTGTGTCACTGCACTGAGTGTGCTGTGTAACACATGTGAATAAAGATGGTTACTACGGGGGAGAGAAAATCCCATAGGCATTAAACACAAAAATAGCCTACAACACACATAGCAAAAATACCTAAGAGTGGGAAAAAGAGCCTCACTCTTAGCAGGTAAAAAGAAACAAACCCTTAAAATCCAGCAAAGCTGCTGGGGGACTCTATAGGTAAGGGAAATCAGCCATAGAATGAGAATTCTCCCTAACAACCATGCTGAGCCAATCGCCCATCTGCAAGGAGAACCGTATTTGGCCTTGAATTTCTCTTGGGGTAGGAAAAGATTGAACTGGGAAAGGTCTAGGATTGTGCGCAGGCCAGCCTGGTTGGGTTTGGGCACAGTAAACAGTCGGGAGTAGAAGCCCTCCCCTCGTTCCCCAAGGGGAACGGGTTCCACAGCTCTGAGATCCAGAAGCTTCTGAATCTCCGGTTTTAGGGAGGACGACCCCGACTGTTGGAAAGGAGGGGTGAAGGGTGGGTAGGGGGTAAGGGTAAGCGGAAGCCCGCCCGATCGACTGACAAGACCCACCTGTCCTCGGTGATGGTCTGCCACGCCTCCCAATGAGACGCACTGCGTCCTTCCACCGGGGTCTCGTGCGAGACCTGAACCTGAGGAGGAGGCTGAGGAGTGGGAGAAAAACTGAGTCTGTTGCTGCCTCCGGCGGTTGTTACCCAAAGGGGTATCCACTCTACGAGATTTCCGGTCTAGAAAACCTCTAAACCTCAAAGAGGGCTGGCTTTGCGATGACAGTCACTGGGTCTTGAAAGGATTTTTAACCAGGACTGACAAGGACTTAGCTGTCTGGGTGCTGTCCTTCGTTTTGGTCAGCCCCACATCCGTTGTAGAATGGAAAAGCTCCTTACCGTCAAACGGAAGGTCGAACACCTTGTCCTGCACCTCCTTTGAGAATTTGGTGGCATGCAACCATGCCTGTCGGGAAGTATCGACTCCCAGCATAAGGCCCCGAGTCGAAGTGTCTACGTGTTGAGCCGCGGCCTCCAGTAGATCCTGGGCTAAGACACTGGCAACGGACAATCCCGCCTTAAAGTCTTCTAGCTTCTCGACGGGAATGAACTCCTCGAACAACGACAGAACTTTCCACATCCTCATATTCGCCCCCGCTAACACTAGTTCTGCATTGGCCTGCCGGAGCTGTAAGGCCGAGTTAGCAAAAATGTTCCTCCCAAGGGGGTCGAGGAGCTTGTCCTCCTTCCCCAGAACCTGAGTAGCCATCGTAGAAGAGGATGCTGCAGGCCTGGACTGTAAAGTGGCCGCAGCCACCACTGTGGAGGAGGGGGGCGGACAAGACGACAGGGCCACCTCTTCCGAAGAATGCAGCCTGTATCGTGCGTCAATTTTCTTATTG
The DNA here is from genome assembly GCF_040938575.1 of Ambystoma mexicanum. Taxonomy (NCBI): domain Eukaryota; kingdom Metazoa; phylum Chordata; class Amphibia; order Caudata; family Ambystomatidae; genus Ambystoma; species Ambystoma mexicanum. Next base: position 55,612,983 of record NC_090930.1, on the reverse strand, counting down.
ACAAAAAGTCCAGAGTGTGGCTTTTTCAGACTCTACGGACCTCAGACAAAACGTTCTTCTACAAGAACAGGCCGGTAAGCTCCAAAGGAGACAGGGTGAATGCCCCAGAAAGCACACCCTCCTGCGGAGCGTGTGCCTCGGGCAACGGAACATCCAAAAGCACATCATGTCCAGTACCCGGTCATGAAAAGCTCTAATAGAGCGGGGCAAGTCCTCGTTGTCCTGATCGCCCCTGCACCTCATCCGACAGGTCAGGATCCTGCTGAACCGTGTCAGGCACTGCCTTGTCCACAGGGGACAATGGGGGCAATGGCGGGAGGGTCGGGGAAGGCACCGTAGGCAAGGGCGGCGCCGGCGGAACCACCGGAGGAGCGGGTGGGGCCGGAGGCGCAGGTGGGCATATCTCCCTAAAAAGACCCTTGAAATATTCCCTCATGGGGTCGGTACGCATGAGCGTCTGAAATTTGTCGAAAAAGGCATCCTGCGGAGACGGTTTTGGAGCTACCGGAGGAGGCCTCTCATGTGGAGGATATTTCCAAGGACGCAAAGGGGAGGGTTGCCACACAGGCCCATCCCCCGAAGTGTCCACAAAAATCAACAGTGCCGATCCCATAGGCAACGAATTTTATGTTCACCCACAGAAGCAAGCCCTACACCTGAGGCCGATGGCGTAGTTGCAGGGGAAGCACCCAAAATGGCCATCGTGGTCGTGGTGGGAACGGCCGGCATTTTGCCATAACCTGAGGGGAACTGCGGCACATGAGGAAGTGAGGCAGGGGTCCCCGTCAATGGATCAGGGGTCTGAACTTTAACCTTAATGTAAGGAACCTCAGCCAAGCCGGTACTATGGGACCTGGAATGTTTCTGCGACCTACCAATAGCCGAGTTAGCCTTCTCAGGAAGGACCTCAGCACTGCCGGTAAAGGAAGAACTTTCCTTCTTTGCCCCCACAACAATTCTGGCTTTGCCACAAGAGCGGGAACAGTGAGAAACAACGTTCACCGATAAGGACTTGCCAGGCCTCTCAGATATGTGGGTAACTTTAGCCTCTGTACGAGGGACCTCGGACCTAGGTCCGGTAACAGCCTTACAAACACGAGCCTCGAACATCCGTTCGGTAACACCAAGCCCAACCAAGGCCTCGGGGTGCACCCAGATTTTATTTTTGAGGGAAGCCAATAAAGAGGCCTCAGAGCTAGCTCTCTCTGGTACCCCACGACTCAGTAGAACTGGGTCTACAAGCAGCCCCCACAGGAGGGGCCTTGGAGTGTACTCTGGTATCACAGGGCCAAAAGGCACCTCGGGGCAATCCCCGGTGACAGAGTGACTAACGCTCCACCCGGCTCGGAAAGAGCCCGGAAAGGTATCTCCCAGCCGGGGTGCTCTGAAAAGTAAAGAACTTACCAGGCGTTTCTTCTTTTCGTCGATAAAAGCTTGAAAATGCAAAGGAGGGGCATGTCGAAACACCTCCTCCCAGCGCTCCAACCGACGTTGAAGTGCCCGGACCAAAAGGGAATCACAGTAAAAACAGGAGTCCCAGCGGTGGTCCGGACCCAAACACTTGAGACAAAGAGGATGGGGGTCTGCCCTCGCGAAGCGTCGGTGACACGATGAACTATCTGGAAAGTCTAGTTTGAACGACATAGACAGACAAGTACACGATCGCTAGCGAGAGCCAGAGAGGAAAAAAGGGAAGAAAATCTTCCACGGATGCAAGTGCGTCCAGTCCCGAACGAGCGGAGAAAAGAGAGGAAGGACTAAAATTTAGAAAAAAAATATTTGGATGCTTTTTACAAAGATCTCCAGTCCCGTCCCACAGGATGGAGGAATATCCCCATAAGTATGGAGGAAAGGGGACGGAATGTAGGAGTATGTCATGCTGGCCCCAGGGGGTCAAGCCTGGTGAAAGTGAGAACAGGGAGGCAAACTGATTTAACAGTAATTTGCACTCATCCTACTGGTCAGATGTGGGATTGGAAGAGAGATTAAATCCTTCCACTTGCTCATCTTGCTCATCTAAAGGTAAGCCTCTGAGGAGGTCAGGGAGAGGTTCACTCTCCTCCTCCTCCTGAGCTGAATCTAGAAGCAAAGCTCCTATGTCAGGTCTAGAGACATAAGCTTTCAAATGGTTGGTTTGAAAGACTCTAGGAGCCTCCTTAGGATTGCCTAAGTCCACCAGATAGTTCACCTCTCCAAGTTTACCCACAATTTTGAAGGGTCCTATCCATTTGTCCTGCAAGGTACTCTGCCTTGTGGGGACCATAACAAGAACAAGCTGGTCTTGAGTAAACTCAACCATGTTAGCCTTCTGGTCATGCCAATGCTTGACCAGAGCCTGACCAGCCTTCAAGTTATCACTTGCCTCTGACATCATGTGTGACATTCTCCTCCGGAGACCTATCACATAGTCAGTCACTCTGACTGGCTTGGGGGAAGGAGCACTCTCCAACCCCTCGTTAATAAGGGCCAATGGACCTCTGACTGGATGGCCATAAAGAAGTTTGAAGGGACTGTAACCCACTCCCTCCTGAGGGACTTCTCTATATGCAAAGAGAAGGCATGGCAGTAGAAGGTCCCACTTTCTTTTAAGGGGTTCTTCTAAAGCACCTATCATGCTCTTCATAGTTCTGTTAAAGCTCTCCAACAACCCATTGGTTTGGGGATGGTAGGCAGTTGAGAACTTGTAGGTGACTCCACAGGTTTTCCACATGACCTGAATGTAGTGGGACATAAAATTTGATCCACTGTCAGATATCACCTCCTTAGGAAAACCTACTCTGGTAAAAGGTAGGGCCTTAGCCACAGCCTGAGCCGTAACAGTCCTCATAGGTATTGCTTCAGGATACCTAGTGGCATGATCCACTACAACCAGGATAAACCTGTTGCCTGAAGATGTGGGAGGATCAAGGGGACCAACAATGTCAATCCCTACCCTCTCAAAAGGAACTCCCACCACTGGGAGAGGCACCAGCGGTGCCACATTCTTGGCTCCACTCTTGCCAGAGGTTTGGCAAGTGTGGCAGCTCCTGCAGAATTTGTCTACTTCTGAACCCATCTTAGGCCAGTAAAAGTAAAGAGAGAGGCTTTCCTTGGTCTTCTTAAAACTTAAGTGACCAGCCAAAGGTATCTCGTGGGCTAACTGCAGGAACTGGAGTCGGTTCACTAGAGATACTACAAGTCTTTTGCCGTCGCCAGGGGTTGACTCAGTTGGTTCACTGTAGAAGAGGCCATCTTCCCAGTGCAACCTATACTTTCCAGGCTCTTTCCCATCGAGCTGAGAAGCTGCCTGTAAGCGAAGACCTTCAAGAGTAGGACACGCTCTTTGTCCTCTGCTGAAGTCTGCCCTGTTGAGTCCACCTTCTGCCAGTAAAGACTGCAGTTCAGGATGTTCAACAGGGTCAAGATCTCCAACCAGGGTAAGATCTTCTTCTAGATATGATTCCTCAGTATCTAGTTGAACCATACAGGGATGAACCTCACACTCAGCCCCAGCTGGTGGAGGAGTCACAGATGTGACTTTGGACAGTCTCGGAGATGTCCTTCTGGGCACAGGAGTGCTTGCTGGTTTCTTGCTGGTAGACTTAGGTTTTCCCTTTGTCTTTTCTTGTCCTGCAATAGCAGTAAGTAGGTCCTGTGGACTTGGGGTGATAGTTTCCTCTATCATGTCCCCAGGAGAGCCTCTCAAGGTTCTCTCCCTAGCAGACCTTGTGAGCCCCTGCTTCCTTTACCCGGGAGGTCTGGGGGTACTAGACACATCTCCAACAGTTTTAAGGTTATTACCCAACAGGACTCTTCCAGGTACGTCACTTTGCACACTTACAGGTATTCTGACAGTCATGTCATTGCACTGGATGAGAGCTGGTAACTGGGGAACCATTTGCAGAGGGCCTCCAGCTAACTTGGTTAGGTGTTTGGGTGCCTTAGCAACATCCTCCACCTTGAAAAAACATTAATCAACCACAGTTATGCTGGCTCCAGTGTTTCTGATGGCAGGGGTATCCCAACCATTCACAAGAACACTATCTTTGTAATACTCTTTAGTATTATCTGGGATTGAGTTATAGATGAACAAGTTACTTCTTACCTTGTAACGTTCTTTCGACGGGATGTTCCTCCGACGTATTCCTCATCTTAGATATCTCCTTCCAGCTCTGCTGGCCTCGGAAAATTTTTTCTCTAGAGGGCGTTGCGCGTCGCCGTCCTCCGAGTCGATGTCCTTCGACAGCCGCCGTATCGACGTCGACGTCATCCTGCCTATAAAGGCCGCGCGCAGCGTCCGTTGCTCAGTTCCGTTTTGTAGCCCACAATAATACTTTCTGGACTAACTAATCACCCTGAAGGAGCGTAAGCTGCAACAACAAGGGAAGTAGAACTGCGGGGATGGATGGGAGGGTCGATGAGGAATACGTCGGAGGAACATCCCGTCGAAAGAACGTTACAAGGTAAGAAGTAACTTGTTCTTCGAAGGCATTGTGTCCTCCGACGTATTCCTCATCTTAGATAGGCTCCCATAGCAGTATTCTATTATCGGAGGAGGGAGTACTGACTTCACGCTGTCTTCTATTGATGAATAGAATGCAGTACAGCCCTTCCAAACCTAGTCTCTTGACTGGAGGAGGAATCCAGATTGTAAAAACGTGTAAAGGTATGGACAGACGACCATGTAGCGGCCGCACATATGTCTTTAACTGGCACGCCTCTTTTGAGGGCCGATGAAGCTGCAATACCTCTGGTCGAGTGAGCCCTAAGGTTTTGAGGGGGCTCCTTCCCTGCCAGTTTATAACATTCCAGAATGGCTAGAATGATCCATCTGGAAATGGTCTGCTTAGTTATTGGTAACCCCAGCTTGTGACCTGCGTAACCTACAAACAGCTGGTCTGCCTGTCTTATCCTGGCTAGTCTACTAATGTAAAAACTTAAAGCCCTCCTAGGGTCTAGCCTGTGTAACCTCTATTCCTCTTTCCCCGGGTGAGGAGGAGGATAGAAAGATGGTAGGGTAATCTTCTGAATGATATGGAATTCAGAAACCACCTTTGGGAGGAAATTAGGCTTCACTTGCAGGACAACTTTGTCTTTGTGAAATATAGGGCCTCATTCCGAGTATGGCGGTAAGGGATAGCGGCCACCGCTAACGAGAGCGGTGGCGGTAATCCCTTACCGCCATACTCCGAGTTCCCTTAGCGCCATGGTGCTTTTAACACCTGCTTTTAGCAGGCGTTAAATACCATGGCGCTAAGGGACCTTGATGTTAATTACGCCACCGTAATTTACGGTGGCGTAATTGACGCCTTCCCCACTCCCATTATGCCCTATGGGGCAAGAATGGGAATGGGGAAGGGTAAATGGGGATTGGGGAATTACCGCCCCGCCAACCTTGGAATGGGGCGGTAATTCCGCCAACCACCAAGGCGCTGCCGGTCCGGGTACGGCGTCAACCAAGGCGTTAATAGCGCCATTGGTTAGCGCCGTACTCGGAATGAGGCCCATAGTATGAGGGGGTTTACAAGAAAGAGCTTGTAATTCGCTCACCCTTCTAGCAGATGTAAGTGCTATTAATAAAACAGTTTTAAGGGTAAGGAATCTTAACGAACAAGAATGGAGAGGTTCGAAAGGTGTACCCATCAGGAAAGTTAGTACTAAGTTTAAATCCCATAGGGGAACTTGGAATGGTCTTGGGGGGTAAACATTGGTTAACCCCTTTAGAAACTGTATTACCAAGGGTAATTTGAAATAGGATGGTTCTTCCGCAGTACGCTTAAAGATGGATAGCGCTGCGAGATAGCCCTTAATGGTGCCAACTTGAAGGCCTGAATTTGCCAAATATGGTAGGAAGGACAAAACCATTGGTGTACCACATGAAAAAGGGTTGATATTCTGTTCTCTACACCAGCTGCAAAATCTGTTCCAACGGCAGCGGTATAAAGACTTTGTTGCTGGCCTCCTTGCCGAAAGCAACACCTCCATAACATCATCAGGGAGGTCCCAATCCTTGTACCTCAGCCTTTCAGAAGCCAAGCGTGAAGGTTGAGGGTTTTGATGTCTGGATGGAGAACCTGACCTCCCTTCTGTGAGAGTAGGTTCTCTCTGAGTGGAAGTCGAATTGGAGGGCAGATGGACAAGTCTAGAAGGTCCGGGTACCACGTTCTCCTGGCCCAATCCGGGGCAATTAGGATCATGGTTCGCCGGAATCTTCTCAACCTCCTGATCATTTGAGGAATGACAGGGACCGGTGGGAACGCGTACAGAAGCGGAAACTCCCAGTCCACTATGAACGCGTCTCCCAGAGCTCCTCTCGGGGGAAATTCCCTTGAGCAGAACAGGTCGCATTTCCTGTTTAGGCTGGTGGCGAACAGATCTACCTGAGGGGTTCCCCAAAGGGCGAAGATCTCTTGAAGGACTTCCTGAGCTAGCTCCCACTCGTGGGAGACTGTGTTCTGCCTGCTCAGAGCGTCCGCTGTCAAGTTCTTCTCTCCGGCTAGGTGAACTGCCGATAGAGAGATTCCTTCTTGGATTGCCCAAAACCAGAGCTGCATCGCCTCTCTGCACAGGGGTAGTCATCCTAAGCCTCCTCTTTTGTTGAGGTAATGCATGGCCACCGTGTTGTCCGTCATTATCAGGACGTTCTTCCCTTGTACAGCTGGCAGGAACGCCTTCAGCGCAAGTCTGATGGCTCTCAGCTCTAACAGGTTGATGTGTAGTCTGGACTCCGATGGAGACCAACGACCGCTGATGGTCAAGTCGTTGGCGTGGGCTCCCCACCCCGTGAGTGAGGCATCCGTGACTACTGTTATCTCCGGCCAGGGTTGCCAAAACTATTCTCCTTTCAGAATGTTCTCCTGACAGGCCCACCACTGAAGGTCTCGAGCCACCCTGCCGGGAACCTGAAGAAGATCTGTCATTCTCCCTGAGAATTGTGACCACTGAGTCCTCTGTGCCCACTGGAGGGATCTCATTCTCAGGCGAGCCTCTGGCACTAGGAAAATGCAGGATGCCATGAGGCCTAGCAACCTCAAAAAGTCAAAGGCTGGGAGACGTTGGGCATGCTGGAACTTGGTAACCATCTGTAGAATATCTTGAGCCCTCACCTCTGGTGGCGAGGCTTTTCCCAGGGAAGTATCCAGGATCGCTCCTATGAACTGGAGTCTCTGCGATGGTATCATTTGTGACTTCTTTAAATTGAGGGAGAAGCCCAGTCTGTGAAGGAAGTGGCACACGTGATTTAGCTGGATCTGAGCATGTTCCGGAGAAACAGCCCTGATCAACCAATCGTCCAGGTAGGGGTAGACGTGAATCCCTTCCCTCCTTAGACTTGCAGCCACTACCGACATTAACTTGGTGAAGACCCTCGGGGCGGAGGTCAGCCCAAATGGCAGCACTCGAAATTGATAGTGAGAGTTGCCAATTGCGAACCTCAGGTATTTCCTGTGTTTGAGATGAATAGGCACATGGAAATAAGCGTCCTGAAGGTCCAGAGATACCAACCAGTCCTGGAACTGAAGGGCCTGGAGGATCTGAGAAAGAGTGACCATCTTGAATTTGTCTTTTCTGAGGAATTTGTTCAATTCTCGCAAGTCCAAGATGGATCTCATTCCTCCGTCTTTCTTTGGAATGAGAAAGTAAGGGGAGTACCAGCCCTTGTTCCTCTCCGCTACAGGTACCGGTTCTATGGCACCTTTCTCTAGCAGGTCCCAAATTTCCTGCAAGAGGAGCGGATCTGGAGCTTTCTGAGAGCTGATCCCCGGTGGATGACTCTGAGGTATACGTAGGAAAGGCAGGCAGTAACCTTGGGCAACTGTTTCCAATGCCCAAGCATCTGACGTGATAGCCTGCCATACCGTCAGATGTTGAGTCAACCTGCCTCCTACAGGTGTCCTGTGAGGGAAGTCCTCAGAGTGGTTTTGGGGTGGCTGATGCAGATGCCGATGGTAAAGAGGCACCTGCTGTTGCTGCAGCTTTTGAATATCTACCCCGTCCACCTCGGGTAGTTCTTCTTTGACCCCTTTGAGCCGGTCGTCCTCTACCTCTTCCGAATGCGGAGTAGAAGCGAAAGGACTTGCCCCTCGCAGAGGTTCCTGTGGGACGAAAAGGAGTCTGACGGATTGCAGCTCCTAGGGATTTTGCTGCTGCTTTTGAAGTTTGCAGTTTCTCTAAACTGTCATCCGACTTTTTCCCGAACAAAGAAGAGCCATCGAATGGCATGTTCAAGAGCCTGGCTTGCACATCTGGGGCAAAACCCGACTTTCTCAACCAAGCGAATCTCCTGGTTGATGTACTTGCCGCCATTGCTCTGCTGATACTGTCAGCCGAATCAATGCCCGTCTGGAGGGATTCGCACATAGCGTCTTTACCGTCCTGTATAATATTCAGGAACGCATCCCTTTCTTCTCCCTCCGGGATGCAGTCAGTCGCTGTAGAAGCACACTCCCAAAGTGTATGGCTGAACCTAGCAAGGGTGCAAGTAGCATTAATAGATTTTAACGCCATGCTACATGCTGAAAAGACTTTCTTTGCCATAGCATCATATTTTTTATCGTCCCTGTCCTGTGGGACGGTAGGATAAGCCGTCTTGACATCGGTAGAGGATGCTGCCTGTACCACCAGACTTTCTGGGGATGGGTGTTTAGACAAAAACTCTGGGTCTGTAGAAGATACCCTGTACTTTGTAGACAGTTTTTTATTTACTGCTGGTACTACATCTGGGGTTTCCCAGTTTGTCATGATCTTTCTCTGAAGAGCTTTATGAAAAGGCACCACAGGATCCTCCTGTGGGCCTTTGTCAAGAATATCCGTGAGGTCATCTTGTTGGAAAGATTGTGACGGTGCAGACCACCCCATGAACTCTGTAATCCTGGCCATTAAGGCTCTGTAGGGGGTTTCAGCATGCTCCCCCGGGTCTGGTTTAGCAAACTCCACCTCAGGGGAAGTGTCTAACCCACTTGCCTCATGTAAAGAATCATGAAGATCCTTTAATCTGCGCTCTTCAGAGGAAAATTCCTCTCTAACTGGGGTTAAAGGTCCCTGTAACTCAAATGTGTCTTCCTGTTCAGACAAATCACCCTCTTCTAAAATTGAGGATATAGTTCTCAATTGTTCTGAACTCATAAAGGGAGATAATCCCATTTCCAAGGCAGAGGGTGCCGAACTTGTCATTATTGGCCTCGAAAACGTCGATGTCGTCGACGCCGACGTCGAAGGCTTCGAGCGTGGCGTCGAAAACAGAGGCGGAGGCCTCGAAGACCTCGACAGAATTGGAATTCTACTCGACAATATCGAAGCCATCGACGTCAAGGGCCTGGGGATAGTCACTGGATGTGTGGTAACCATGACTTTTCTTGGCGTCGACGCCGGTGTCGAAGCCGGCGTCGAGTCGACAGACCCGTGTGTCGAAGGTCCCTTCGACAACGGCGTCGAAGACATCGACCTCGACGTGGACGGAACCTTCGTCGACAGCGTCGACGGAACCTTCCAGGAAGGTTTGAAGGTCATAGTCCTGCTCGAGGGTTCGAGACGCGCTCGAGAGGTTTCTTTCGCCGGGTACTGCGACTCGCTGCGTTTTTGACTTTCGGGTCTTTCGACCAGAGCATCGCTCTCGGCAGTCTTCGAGGTGGTCGAGGCCGCTTTCTCGAAGACGCTCATCATATTTTTTCAGAATTCCTCCCATTCAGCCCGGGAACTATGTTTCGTGGGGCAAGGGATTCTTTTTGGCGAAACAGAGGAAGAGGAAGACGGAGAAGGGGATCTTCGACATCTCCTCTTCGAGTGCTTCGATCTCGAGGAGTGATGAGACCCACTCCGAGACCTGGAGCGAGAATGGTGACGAGGAGAAGAATGTCTCGACTTCGTCGACGAAGAAGAAGCTTTAAAAATCTTACCTTTCTCCAGCTTCCCCCTACGCTCCTTCAGGGCCTTAGCTGTCATGGACATACAGTCCTCGCACTCCGAACAATGGTGTTCAGCTCCCAAACACCACAGACAAATTCTGTGAGGATCGGTCAACAACATCTTTTTCCCACAATCTCGACATTTCTTGAAGCCGGATCGAGGAGTTGTCGGTTCTGACGAGGAAGCCATCGAGTACGGATCGAATAACTCGAGGTAAATAGGATTAATCTGACTAAGAACTGAGCAACGGTATTCTGAGGCACTGAGTAAGCGCGGAAAAACAGAACTGAGCAACGGACGCTGCGCGCGGCCTTTATAGGCAGGATGACGTCGACGTCGATCCGGCGGCTGTCGAAGGACATCGACTCGGAGGACGTCGAAGTGCAGCGCCCTCTAGAGAAAAAATTTTCCGAGGCCAGCAGAGCTGGAAGGAGATATCTAAGATGAGGAATACGTCGGAGGACACAATCCCTTCGAAATCTAAGTTCTGTTGTCCCCAAAGACCCAATGAAACTAAAGAAACACTAGCTGAGACTATCATGGACTCATCAGCTAGTAACTGAAAGTTTCCACTGGCTATAGGTACTTCATCCACCTGGGAGAAGGCTAAGGAGACAGTGTGGACCCCTGAAGGTTTACCTTACATCTGGGATGCCCTTTCACATGGTCAGTTGACCCACAGGCCAGGCAAAGCATTTTCCAAATGCTTTCTGGAATGTGGGTTTGTTCTGACCTCCATCTAGTTTGGGACCAGATGCTACACTAGCCTGATTCGGTTTTCCTTGTGGCTTACCCTGGTTATGTTTGGGGACCTCTTTTGGATTGGAATTATTGGAATTCTCTTTGTTGTCTTTCTTTGACTGCTTTCCCTCTTCCTTTTTCTGAGTTGCCCCAGAATCCTTGTGAGTAACCCTGTTGGCAACCCACAAGTCAGCAACCTTAGCTAACTTCTTAGGATCTATCGCCTTTGAATCAGTCAAGTGCTGTCTAAGCTCTGGAGAGCAGACATCAAAAATAGACTCCAACATTACAAGATTTCTCAAACCTTCATAAGTGATCACTTTGTAACCCTTAACCCAACCATCTAAGTTTTTCAAACATTCACACACCCAGGTAGCCCAAGCGATACCATCATGCTTTTTGAGGGTTCTAAACCTCTTAAGTTACTGGGAAGTGGTCTTCCCAAATCTAGCTATTAATGCTACCTTCACACACTCATAATCCTGTTTATCCTCCTCTCCCAACTCCATTACAGCATCACTTGCAACAGGGGGAAGCCTAGAGAAAAGCCAAGGAATCAACTGATTTCCTGAGATACCTTGAATCCCATGATTGTACTCAAACATTGCTAACCAATCCAAAACATCAAGTTTAGTCTCAAACATACCAATCATTGATTTTGGCATACAGGGTCTCTTAGGGCTGGAAGACCTAGAAGACTCTGGGAGAGAAGCATTTTCTAGAGACAATTTCTTAATTTCTAGTTCATGGTTCAGCTCCATTTCTCTGAGCCTTAATTCTTGATGTTTCATGGCAATTTGTGCATCAATACGTTTCACTTCCAATTCAAGTCTCATTTTCTCAAGTGCAATAAACTCAGGAGTAAGTGTAGGACCTGTGGGGGTCCCTGTGGATAGAGGTTGTGCTTTCTAAGCAGTTAAAGGAGTTGTAGGGTTTTCTAACAAGGACTCATCTACTTCATCTAACTCAACACTCTCAGAATCAGAAACATCAGTATCCACATTTGTTGGAGGGTTAGGCCCTTCTGACCCACTCTCCAGACTTTGTTTTCCCATTAACTTTGCAAACAGTTCAGATTTTTTTCCTTTACCAGAGAGATTCTTTTCTCTACACATGGTTCTCAGAACCTCAGCAGTATAGTTTAAGAGACCCTCTTCACTGTAGTTTTCCATATTTGACATTATTTCTTTAGTTAACAGAATTAGTGGTGTTTAGCCTTGTGCTTAGTTGAACCGAAGCAACAGCAGCACTCTAAGTATAATCACTATACTTCCAAATCCTCACCGCTGTACACCAGTGTTAGGCATAATCCTGTGCAGTGCCCTTAGGGACCAATACACACAATTAAGACTACAAGTGGTAATACAAGTTCACCTTTGGTACAAGCCTGTACTATTATGTTAAAGTGGTAGCAGTAGCAGAGCAGCAAGACTTATCTCGAGAGTATATGAGCAGTATCAGAGTTTACACAAAGGGACCACAGTTACTGTAACTCAAGCAAACACTGACTCAAGGTTTCAGGTAAAAAATATAAGTACATATATTTTTAAACCATCTGTAAAACACAACACTTCTATTAATTAAAAACCACACGTAAAATACACTACAAACAACCAATTCACTTGGTACAGTATAACTCAAGGTAAGTACCCTATGTTTTAACGGACCGGTGTTGTGAAACAAAAGACGTTTCCGGGAATACATTTCGATCACTTTTTGACAGTAATGACAGTTCGATCTTATGAAAGATACGCGTATCCGTGGAAAGAAATGTTACCGGGGCAAAAACACACTTAGCACCTGAGTTAACCGAGAGAGTTGGGGGCAAAAATCATAGGCAATACTTTTGTCAAGGCAGACAGAATCAGAGAACACTCGCTGACAGGAATACAAAAGTCAATAGGCCGGAGCCAGTGTCAAGTGGAACCGGGTTCCTGTTGTCGAGGCTCACACAGTCAGACAGTTCAAGATTCAACGTTGCCAGGAGTACTTGGATATTGTCAACAGAGGAAGCAAAAGTTATAAGAAGGAGGGAAGACAAGGGCAAGCCTTGGATGAGGAGAAAAGGGTTTCACCCTAGTTCCTCAAAGCAGAATACAGTACCTTATTCAAGGAAAAAGCTGGTGCCACGGCAGTTGTTACTGGTAGTTTCCTGCAGACCCATGGCTCCTAGTTCTTCGGTCGTGGAGATGAGAAGGAGGACGTCTGGATAGGTCTGCACTACCCAGGGATGAAGCCAGCACCAGCGACGGTGAATAAAAGGTGCTCTCCTTTAAAAACAGAAGAGGCTCTTCAGATGGCGATCCGGACCACTACAGCAGTGTGCAGCGATTTCGACCATGAAGAGGATCCTCTGGCTGTGGAAGATGAGCTGGTTGACCCCACCAGGCTCAAGGGAAGAAGACTCCGGACTGGATCTTCTCTGGTCGTCGAAGGGTAGATAGCTCAGTGTTAGGAAACTGACATGCCCTTAAGACAGTCAGTACTGGGAGACTTTGTTTCCCTTAGTCCTTTCCTCATGTTGCAGCTTCTGTGCAAAATGAAACAAGAGTGCCCCGTAACTTACATTACGCTCTTGGGTCTCTAGTCATTCTCTATTTTTGAACCCTTTTTTGCCATGTTATCCGTGCTTCCCGCGTTTGGCACAAATGAGTGGTCTGGCTCCAAAATGGCCATGTCACGAGGTTCTTTGTCCTGTCCGCTGACTGTCTTGCCCCTTCACCTTCCCCCAGGTCGAGCCGACCCGGGGCAGTCCTTATTTGGTCATGCACTTTCCCACGTAACACAACGCTTCTGCGGGCTTCTGCATGCCTTGTGTGTGCCTCCAGGATGTAGGCTGGGATGTCTGGTCCCAATACACATCCTGGGTGCCAGAGAGTCTAGAGTGTCCTGAATGCCTGGGACCACTGTGGTCCATGATAGGTCCACGTATGGTGTGAGTGTTTGTGAGCAGATCTCCCATTGGGCCCTCTCCGTTTTGGCGCGAAGGGAACTTTGGATAAGAGGAGGCTGAAAACACCACTACCATGTCGATCTCCTGAGTTCACACCGAACAAGGGATAAGGAGCCAAGTATCCTGCAACAAGAAGCTGAGTCGAGGAACCGCTGGTGACCCGCTGAAGGTTTGGCATCCTGAACTGCTGTCATCCTGCGAGACCCCTCTGCATCTGATCGTCCTAGAAGGTCTGCGAAGGCGCTTCGGCCCTTTGGAATAGTGGGATCAACTATTCCCGGCACCTTCATCAAACCCTGCAAGTAAGCCTCTTCGGAAGTGTCCCTGGGCCAACCTTGCTCTGTCACTGCCGCCGTTTCGGGGAAGCCCTCGAAACTTGGTTTACTGCTTGCTCTGCATCCACAGCACCCTCACACCGAATTTCGTACACTTGGCATTCCCAGGTCTGAAGTGAGATGAGTGCGCCCGGACCAGAGTAAACGCGGTTGCCGTGTTGCCCTACTGTGGTAACTACCTGTGCACGTCCGCTGCATTTGGGACACCGTCGACCCTGCATCCTGCTACGCAGAATCGACACAGTGTCAAGACGTCCTGATCATCGCAGCTGAACCTGCAAGCAACGTGAACTGAACTGGAGAAGTCTGGGTCTGCCTGCGTCGGGGACCGGTGAGTAGTCCATACCCCAACCGGTGGCCCCTCGCGCAGGAGTCTGTTTCTTTTCTACCGCTGTTGTGAAATAGCGACTCTATCCCGCACTCTCACCCTGCCTTTGCCCACAAGTGGAGGCCTTGCTTGAGTAGTGGGGACTTGTTCTGCATCGCTTCATTCACCTTCCTGAACTGCCTGATATCCTCGGAGAGGACCTCTTTTGTCCATTGGCACCAGCGTGTACATAAGGCTCCTCTCTTCATAGGGCTCGGACTTCCTCCTAGTTAGGTGTATTTCAGATGTCGAACTGGGTCTAATGATTACTTGGACTGCCTGTTTCCGTCCCCCTCTAGGTGGTCCACATATTACGTGCTCCTAACTCCTTAGACCCCCTCGGTCTTGTATATATATTGTATTGATTGTGATGCATTGGTTTACTTTAGTATTATCGTGATTCTTTGCTATGGTCGATGTTACAAAGGCCTTGTAATAAATGTGTCTATATTTTTAATATAGCACCTGTCTGGAGTAATTTGTAAGTGTCCTTGCTTTGTGTGCTCATTGAGGTCTTTCCGTCACCCTCACCCCTCTTGAGACTTAGTCTTGACCGCCGCCATCGCTACCCTGATTGGTCTGGCTTGTCCAGAGGTTACCCTGCTCCAAGAAACTAGGCTGGCCTTCTGAACCCCTGCCCCTCCAGGACAGAGTTCAGAAATCCATCTTAACACTCAGGACTGCAGCAGGGCTTGACTGGGACGGGGTAGTTACAGCAGCTGTCTTCTTCTCCGCTTCTCTTCGGTTCCTTGTAGTTCCAGTGGCGACTCTTGACTTCCAGCCCAAGATACCTGCCTTTTATGCGAAAATCCCCCTTTCACACAGCCTGGCTGTCAATCACGCAGCAGAGGGGTTGTCCAGCCCGGACAACCACCTCATGTCAAAGTGCAACTTGGGTTTCCTAGGGTACCCTGTGTAGGGGGTGACTACACCCCTCCCTCACATTCAGCCCACCTAGACATCCAGGCGCCTAGAGGAGGGCTTCTTGGCAGAAGCCTGCCAAAAGACGGTGAATAAAGAAGGCAAACCTGGTTTGCCGCGCAAAGTAAAACACAAGAAGCACTTTAACAAAATTAAATGGCGAACAAACCCGACCGGAGTCAAAGGAAAGAGTATTTGGTCAAGCGGGTTTATGTTCGAAGCTAATATAATAGCCTAAAACAATACCACGTTTATATAGTATAATCGCGGTAGACAAGTTAGGGTAGATACCACTGCCACCAGCCAAGTCTAAATGTTAAAAGAGCAAAGCAATGCTCTAGGAGGTACAGATAAAAAAAGGGCTAAGGATTAACCCTTTCCAATACTCCATCTAAGATGGGGTGTACTGGATCTGTGGGTATTTGACTATGTAAAGTTAATGGCAACTTTACCCTTTTCTGGGGGACAGTAGTCAGCCCCAGAAATGGAGTGGGTGGGAAGCCTAAAAGACAACCCTGTGTCACTGCACTGAAGGTGCTGTGTAACACACAAAAGAGTGGGGTTACTGAAGTGATGTGCTCCAGAGTCCACAATCAAAAAAACAGATGAAATACACATGGCAAAACACAAAGTGGGGGAAAAGCTCACACTCTTACCAAGTGGAAAAAAGTAAACTCCAGAAATCCAGCAAAGCTGCTGAGGGACTCACTAGGTAAGAGAAATTAGCCATTGAATGAGGATTCTCCCTAAACATGAGCCCATGTGACAGCACGACTCGAATGCTCGACCACGATATTACTTTCTGTGTAGATGCTCCTGTTAGGGAGAATTCTCATTTTATGGCTAATTTCCCTTACCTATAAAGTCCCCAGCAGCTTTGCTGGATTTGAAGGGTTTGTTTCTTTTTCCTGCAAAGAGTGAGACTCTTTTCCCACTCTTAGGCCTTTTTTCTATATATGTTCTAGGCTATTTCTGTGTTTAATGTCTATGGGATTTTCTCAACCCCATAGGAACCATCTTTATTCACATGTGTTACACAGCACCCTCAGTGCAGTGACACAGGGGTGTCGTAGCGACCCCCAAACATAGACTCCATACCCTGGGACTGACTACTGTCTCCCAGGGCATATAAAGTCCCCATTGACTTTACTCGTCAAATCCTATGAACTAAACCAGTACAACCCATCTTACTATGGAGGTACTGGAAAGGGTTAATAGTTTTTCCCTTAAGTTCATTTTCGAGAGGCTACCGTACAGTCCCTCTCTCAAAAGTTTCTGGCTGGTGGCAGTGGTTATTACCGTAAATATTCGACCGCAAATATTTCCCTATGGGATTTTCCCATTGTTCGAGGCTACCACTTTTTCTGACAGCCTCTAACATACCACCGGTGCATTTTAATATTAACTTGACTCTAGTAGGTTTTATTTGCCAGAACTTTAATATAACTTCTTTCTCGTGTCTTCCCCTAAACTCCTAACCCAGGTCGGGGATCCTTTGTTCGTCCTTTTGGCGGGCTTCTGCCGAGAAGCCCTCCTTTCGGCGCCACTGAGTCTGGGGTGGGTCCATTGTGTGGGAGGGGGAGTAGGACCCCTGGACAGGGTTGCCTCAGCAACCCATGTCGCACTCTATCGTGATAGGCTGGAGGGTCTCCCGCCAAGATGACCACTCCACTGTGTGAGTGACATCTAGGCTGTATGAATGGGGATCTTTTTGCATAAAAGCAGGGTCCTGAGGACTGGAAGAGCAAGACGCCGCCACTGGAACTAAGAAGCCGAAGAGGAGAGAAGCCAAAGACATCTGCAATGACTGAACCACCGGTGAAGGCCTGCTGCAGCGTCTCACCACTTTTCTCCACACGACGAGAGGAGATCTTCGTCTGCAAGAACCTTCTTCCCTTGAGCTGGTGGGGCCAACCAGTTTGCCAATCGCCATCCCGGACCTGCCTTGGTCGAATCTCCTGTGCCCTGTACTCGGAGGCCGGATAGCCAGGCACCAAGGAGCGTACCTTTTATTCGTCGGGCAGCACCGCGGCTGGTTTCATCCCTGGGTAGTGCAGTAACTCGAACCTTCCTCCACGACGAGAGCCTCTCTTCCTCTGCTGGATCACCCGAACTGCAGGAACTACCAGGAACAACCACCACCGCAGGAGCCACTTCTCCATTTTAAGGTACATTGTTCCGCCAGGCTGCCCTTTCTTCACGGTAGCACTAAAGGTGTTTCAAATCCTTTACCTACCTGTTGGGTTGGCCTCCCCTTTCTCTTAACATTGTCTTTTCAACTTCTGCATCCACCTTTTCAAAATCGTTAACCAAAGACTTGACTGCAGCTACAAGAACATTTTGCTCCTAGACCCTTGCCCTGTACCACTGACTATAGCAGAGGCCTACTGACTCTGGTCACATTTCTTAGACCTGCCTTCTTTAGATTGATTTTCACTGAGAACTGTATTGGTGCACCTACTTCTTATAACTACCCTTTTCTTCCCCTTTCTAAACTTTGTGAAATGCCATTTTGCCTATACTGATGCACTGTCTTGCTTAAACTGGTTTACAAACTTATGGGTAGTGTTGCTAGGGTGTGTAAGAAACTATTTCTATATAACTTGTGCTTTTCCTCTCTTGTGAGAAATTGGTAGAGGATCCCTTGTGTGTGTTTTTCACTGTTCCGTTTTGCTCAGTTTGCACTCTGGTGCACTTGGTCTACAATTTAACTTGGGAGTGTGTATATTTTTCCTTTGACTTAATTTACCTTACTTGATGACTGTGATACATGTGTTTTATTAGAAGTGTATAAAATAAATATATATCTACTTTTTAATACAAAGCTTTGGTCAGTGTTTCCTTGTGCCATAGTACTGTAGGCCTATCGTGTAAACCCTGACTACTGCTCATCTCCCTCTTGAGATAAGTCTGACTGCTCAGCCACGGCTACCAACTAAATCTATGTGGTACAGACTGACACCAAAAGGGGATTTATTGCTCTCACCTGTAGTCCTAATCTTCTGTAGTGCTCCCTAAGGGAACTGCACAGGATTCTACCTAACAGTTTCCTGTACGAACCACATCCGATGCCATTGCACGATTTTCGGCCCCAGTATTGGATGTAACCTAATCTGCGATGGTAGTTTAGTTGGGGGCATGGTCATTATTTTTATGGGGGACAGCTATCCCTAGAATCCAACCAGCATTTTACCCAACAGAACTGGGCTGCTTGATAGTTTGCCCTCTACGATGGTACTGCCAATCATCCCTCCGCCTTAGCTGCTTGTAACACTTTGCGTCAAAGCCGTGTTTTTTTCCTCGCCAAATGAACTTAGTGATTGAGGTATCTAAGGTCTTTAAACATGGCAGGTGAGGGGCTGATAGGCAGCAACATAGCAATGTACACCAGTTTCGGTAGCAAGTGCATTTTCCGGGTGTTATCCTTCCCATCAATAAGAGAGATAAATTACCCCATCTTCTGAAGTCCGAGCGGAACCGGTCCAGGACTTGCGGGTAATTCAGGTCTCGAAGTTCACCAAGAGAAGCACTGATATTAACCCCCAAATATTTTATGTGATGCATCTGGATCGTAAAGGTGGCAACCCCTTGGGCATCCTAGGTGATGTCACGCCTCAAAGGAAGGGTCTCAGACTTGCCCCAATTGACCTTGAAGCCCGCCACTGTGCCAAATTCCTGCAAAAGGGATCTTATATATGGAAGGGTAGTGAGGCCATTACTGATGTACAAAAGTAAGTCATCTGCATATAGAGATACACAATGTTCTTCTATACCCCGGCAGATACCCATCCGCCCGGGATCAGTACGCAGTTTCACAGCAACCAGTTCCATGGACAGCACGTATAATAAGGGCGACAATGGGCACCCCTGGCGTGGTTCAGAAGGAAGGCTAAACATGGGGCAGGTAACCCCATTGGTAACAACCAAAGCCATAGGTCTGGTGTACAAACAATTTGATTGGCCTGATGAGTTGTGAAGGAAAGCTGTATTTAGCCAGGGCAAGGAACATGAACTCTCAATTGACTTTATTGAAAGCTTTCTGAGCGTCGACCGTCAGAATCACGTCCTCCGGATATGCAGTAATCTGTGTACGTTATCCCCGGAATGTCTCTTTCGAATAAAGCCAGTTTGATCCTTATGGATCAGGGATGGCAGGATCTCCTCTATCTGTTGCGCCAGGCATTTCGTTAAAAGCTTGGCATCAGAGTTAATCAATGATATCGGTTGATAGGAGCTACGCTCTTCCGGATCTCGTCTGGTTTTATGGAATACCACTATGTTCGCTGCTAACATTGAGAGAGGTAGTTGCCCCCGCTCCTTCGCCTCCTGGAATAAGGATTCCAGTTTTGGCACTAATATATCTGCCAAGACTTTATAAAAATTGATGGGGATTCCATCTGGACCCAACGCCTTCCCCGAAGAGAGTGATTGGGTCGCGCCTGGTATTTCAGAAGTCGTGATTGGGGTGTTAAGTTTGTCCAGTTGAGCAAGGGACACTTGAGGTAGTGTAACAGAATCGAGAAACTCACACACGTTACAGTCAGAGATCGAATATAGCTCTTGATAATATTTTGCAAATTGGATATTGATTTGGTCATCCCCCACCACTAAGTGTCCGCAGGTGTCCCTATTTGATGCAATCATTTGTGTGGCCTGTCTTTGTTTCAATGCTAGCACCATCATGTGTAACAGACTATCGCTCTCAAGATAGTATGCCTGTGTCCAACTCGTGAAGGATTTCTGTGCCCTCACGTTGGAGAGTTGTTTAATCTCCATTAGCAGTCTATGGAGCTGGGAATGGATATGCCGATCTTGCATCTGTTTATGACGCTTTTCAGCTGCACAGAGTTCCTCAGTCAGCTGGGCTTCTTTTTTTCTCCAGGTCTTAAGTTTGTAGGACCAGCATGATATGCATTGGCCACTGACGAAGGCATCCAAACAAGCATAGGGAGTATACTCTGGATTGAGACTGGTTCCCCAGAAAGTGGCAGTATCCTCCTGTAGACGGGCGAGGAAATCCGGATAGCCTAGTGCTCTCAAATTAAGGAGCCAGGTCAGAGCTCTGCATACTAAGTCTGGTATCGCTAGACACAGGAGTACAGGGACATGATCTGAAAGGGTGGTGGGAAGTATTGTGCATTCCTTAACCATATGTAACGCATTGGCGGGAAGCATCCAATGGTCTATTCGGGAGTAGCTATGATGTTGATGAGAATAAAAAGTGTAGTCCTGGCGTTCCCCATGTGTATCTCGCCAAGTGTCCCTAAGTCATAGGTCGTCTATCAGCGTCTGGAAAATCTTGCGCTTTCTCGTGTTGGTCGGACCACCAGAAGGGGTTCTTTGTCAGCCTAGGATGGGATCAAGAGTGATATTTAAATCCCTGCCCACAATGGTCAGGCTCTCCAGAAATTGTATGCATGATATGAATTTATGGGTGAAAAACAACAGGGTATCCGTCGTAGGAGCACATATGTTTAGTAGCGTGATAGGGTGTTGGTAAATTTGTCCTTGTATGAGATCATATCAGCCCTCCCCATCACTGCTAATGTTCTGTATGTGGATAGGGACCCATTTATGGATCAAACTATAGACCCCCCTCTTTCCATGGCATGGTGAATGAGCTGCTGTCCCAACCACGTTCCAATTTTTTTGGTTCGACTTTATTTAAATGGCTTTCTTGTAGGAATATAGTATCCCCATAGAGACGTCTGAGTTGATTCAAAATTCTTCTTCGTTTAATAGGGTGCCCCAGTCCCTGGATATTAGGCGTTATCAGCGTGATCAAGGTCATCTCGATCTAGTGCAGGTACCCCCCCACGAGGCCATAGTAGGTGCATGATAAGCGACTATATTAGACATTTTATGGTAATTGAGCATACTGTAACCTATAATCCCCAAACAGAAAACATTGTACTCTAAACCCAAACGAAAAGAAGAATATTGGGAGAACAACCAAAGAAACATATGCCCAATACTTTGTCAACAAGCCCATATATGGAGTTGGTGGTTGCGGCCCATAGGATCAGCAGCCATCCCCACATATCCTAGTATTTCCATGTATGAGACAATAGGAAATGTGCCTACCGGGGCTACAGTAGGCCGCAGGCGACGAGTAATGCTTGATATGGTTCCCTTCACATATCCCTGCAGAAGATGTGAAAAGCACGGCCACTATCAGAGACATATGAGTTATCAGCATGCAGTGTGCCTGTTAGGTAATCCCGAGGCACACCCTGCTATTGCAGAGGACGTAGATCGGGGCATTGCCCTTCCTATGATGATGCAGACATGGCTTAAATCCGTCGTAATATTCACCTAACTGCTCCTTTGCATCTAGAGGCCATGCTGCTGGGCACCTTGCCCACTTTTTGCTATTTCCCCCTTGTCCGGGTGTGGTGTTGGGGGAGTGGAGAGGAGTGGTCTGTTTGTTTAGTCTCTGCTCCTGCCTGGTCAAAGTCTGTGGTCACTAGATTGTGTTGCTGCAAAAAGCGCCATGCTGCTTCCGGTTCATCAAAGGAGTGCCATTGTTTGTCCATTTGTATGGACCACACTTCTGGAAATTTAAGGTAATGTCTACATACGGTGAGTTTAAGTGATTCAAAGATGGGGTTAAAGCCTTTCCGCCGTCGAGAGACTTCGATATAATAATCAATGAAAATCCGAATGTCCGTATAATTAATCCGAACCAGAGTCGCTGCCTTCAAGATGGTTAATTTGTTCTGAAAGTTTAAGAGCCTCATGGTGATTATGCACAGGTGGTCTCCTCGTGCCAGCCTGGGGATAGGAGCCTGGTGCACGCTCTCAATTACATAGACTCATGATTGATCCATGTGTAGCACCTCCTGAAAAAAGGTGTACATAAAGGTATCTAGATCCGTGTCCTCAGCATTTTCCGGTAGGCCGACCAGGCAGAGGTTGTTCCGGCGGGACCTGCTTTCCTGATCCTCGATTTTCTCACCCAGTCGCAGCACCTTGTTGATAACCCCATCAAGATCCGTCATTGCCATGTTGTGATTGTCCTCTAAAGTACAGGTCATCAGTAGTTCTCTCTGCTTGTGCAGTCAGGAGGGTCTGGACATCTTGGAGGTCCCGCCTAATATCCTGGACAGTGGTGTTACTTTTCGTGGGTCCGCTGGCCAATAATTCGCATCTCAGCCAATGTGGTTTGGAGTTGTGTCTGGACGTCCATCTCAGACCGATGTCTGGCAGATCGTCGTAGTGGAGCACTCAGCTGGTTAATATCCGATGTGCTATCTGAACCTTGATCAAGTTCAGGTTGTGACATGCCCTCAATGCCCCCGCTCCCATCTGTCCACTATGAGGAAGTGAGGCGCAGTACAGATATACATAAAATGTACCCCTCTCAGTGCACATTATAGATTGTGAGCTGTATGAGGCGCACTGTTCCCCTCATAGACTGTTGCAAGCATCAGAAGGTAGCCGGGGTGGCCTCTTCTCCCCTCTGGCCACAACTCACCTCCAGAGGGGAGCGGGGGTCAGCCTGTGTCTTAATGAGACGTTGTCAGGAGCACCAGTGCACCAAAGGAGACAGAAATGAGTGTTATACCCTCATAAGGTTGCAAGGCGGTAAAGGCTTCAAGGGTGTGACAACGTTAACAATACATTAGGCAGATAGGCATCTGCAGGATAGTTTTGTCAGTGTCCCTTGCCACCTTACAATTCCATGTGGGCCTTTCTCCACGGAGATCATTTGTACACTTCAGGGAAAGTTCCTCATACACACCCAGCGCAGGGTGGCTCCAGTCTGGGCTTATTTACGCATGGCACATGTCCCACTATCAGAGCCTGTTAGCTACTCAGATCCCCGCTCTGAGGTGAGGTTATCCGCACAATGGGGACCGTTGGTGCTCCGGCGGTCTCCCAAAGACGGGCGAGTCACCTGGGCACCGTAGAACTCTTATGTGTGTGCAAGCAAGTCCCAATACTCAGTGATTCACCATACAAACTCTGTATTGCACAAGGCACCATCTCATGCTCCGCTGGCCACACCGCCGGGTCGTCTTCTCGTCTCCCCCATCTCTGCTGCACCAATCACGCCTGCAAAGTGTATCGGGACAGACTTACTGAGCTCTAGTCCCCGGTCTAGGCCGCACCTTGCCATCTCGGCTCAGCAGCGCCGAGGTGGTGACAGTATGGCAGAAGGCAGGTGGCCTTCTGCCGCCGTATCCTATTCTGCGGAGGCCGTCGTCTCTCCATTCAGTGCTCGTCAGAGGCAACCAAAACTCGGCCGGGCATTCTTTGCCAGGTAATAACGCAATATCGCTCAAGAGAATGAGCAGCGCATTTTGAAGGGGATTGCAACAGTGATTCTCATTGTCTATGTCAGAGTCTCGGGCTCTCGAGTGGCCCCCATCCATAATCTTTTATGCAGGAGAATACCTACCCCACCTTACTTAACCGCAATGGAAGCTCAACAGACATCACTTATGCCCATCCATTTCAAGAGGCGCTCCTCCCCATCCTTCAGCCTAGCCTCTTGTAGGAACAATATATCCAACGCTGATCTATGGAACTTTAGCGTAAGCAATTATCTCTTTATAGGCAAGTTCAGCCATTTAACATTTAGGGACTCCACTGTTAGCTGTGTCTCCAACAGAAATTCCTTTCTTCAATTCGCCATCATCGCAATGTAACATTGTCTACAAGTATCATTGAAAACCTCAGAACACCTCTATAGTGTACAGTAAAGTCTACCAACAGCACACTTACTCTGTCCCCACCCATTACCCATGCAGAACCCCCACATTTCCCAAAAACCATAATAGTATCAGTAACATCACGACTTGAAACCTCGCTTAGTCAGAGGGCCACTAGGGTCGGGCACCAGCCCACTGGTATCTCCTTGTGGTTCATCGTTGCCTCCCAGAAAATTGGAGGGTGTCCACTGCAAACTTGAATAACATATACAGTACTATTCTACCAGAGATGGTGCACTCAACGTCCTGTATTTCCTACCACCAGTCCCTTTTTTTCATTGAGGAAGACCTCTCGTGGCGGGCGCTGCTCCAGCAATTCCTTAGAGGTAGGATTTTGACCCACCTTCGGCACTGCTGATAAATGACGCAGGACCTGTGTTGCCTCTGCAGCCGTTGTAATAAAGTATTCCTAATTGCCACTCTCAAATTGCAATGAAAACAGATACACCCATCTCTACCCATTTCCTCTGTCTGAAAGCCATTGTGTGAGGGGGCTACAGTCCAGTCTCCTGGGCAGAGTCAAACCAGACATATCTTGAAACATCTTGACCTTATCTCCTTCGAACTTAATCTCCTTTGTCTGATTCTTCCTTGGCCAGCACTTCCATTTTTCCCTGTAGCAGTGGAATCTCACCATAATTGACTGCGGGCCACCACCATATGCCCTGCTACCTCTATGTGCCGGCTCGATTTGGACAACTTTCCCACCTTTGCTCTCAAACAGAAGATTAATGACTTCCTGCACCTTCTTCTCTATCATGAGATGAAGAGATCTTTAATGTTGCTAAACTCCCCTGGCAGAGTGTTCCAGAGTTTCGCAGCATGTATGGTCCCTAAACCACCCAATGGTCTAGTCCGACAAAAGTGTGCAATGTGTACTTGTATGGAAGTCTAAGAGGACAACAGGAGTATGCCGTTTTAGCTGTTTCTTGAAATAGAGAGGAACATTGCTGAATAGTGCAATGTGAGCAATTGTTACTAGTTGAGAAGTGATTCTAGCTCTGATATGGAGCCAATGAAGGGCTCTAAGAACAGGGCGAAATGTGAGTCCTTTTCGGCAGATTCATGACAATATGCACTGCAATATTTTGTAAGACCTGCAACCCGTCAATCATGGTATTGGTTAGCGCCTGCATAAAGGGTGCTGCAATAGTCGAACAAAGAGCAAACAATACTCCTAGCTACTGTGGCACTATGTGATTCTGACAGAAAAGGTCTGATCTAACGAAGCAGAGAGGGAAGAGTCAAGAAGAACCCAGAGTGTCTTTACTGCACACTGGGGTTTAATCACATATCCTGATGGAGAAAATTCTGGATAGGTTTACAGTGTTTTGGGCTAAATTAAAGATGGACTAACCAGTAGTATCTAATTTTAACATTGGCCAACGCCAACCAGTTCGCAGGCATCCAGCATTCTATTAATAGAAAACCTTTTTGAATTGTCCTATAGTTGGATTATTATCCAAAGACATCTGCATATCGTCTGACAGTTCTGAAATTCTACTCTGAGGCTGAACAGTAAGTCATGCAAAGGTTTCACAGAGAAGTTGAATAAGATTGGCAAGATGCACGCTACCTGTGGGACACCAAATTTAGTTACAGTTTGGTCAGCTACCGAATTGCGCAGTTTAACTCAAGATGGTAACCACATGGTGGATTTCTTTAAAGCACCAGTAGCTTTTTTAAATCACTGGTGAAAGGTGCCAAAGGCAGCCTGCAAATCCAAAAGCATCGGAAGACCCGGAAGTCCTTGGTCCATGATTTGCAGCAGGGAATCCTTTACATCAAACAGTGACAATTCTGTTCCTCTTGGGGGGGTGGAACACTGACTGGTGGGCTCCTAGCAACGATCGTGTTTCTAAAAAGGTCTGCAGTTGAACAGTAGCTGCTTTATCTAACACTTTCAGCAGGAACTTGGAATTGGAAATCAGCCGATAATTGGCACAGCTGTTGGTGTTTAGGTTCGTTTTTTTCAACACAGGCGTAACCCACCATCCCAAAATTAAGCCTTTACAAATTCATGATTTGTCAAAATGAGTCTTTCCAAGCCTTAATGGCCATGTGCCCTGTGCATAAGTAGTGGGCTTGAGACTAAGAATAATGGATCTAATATCTTCAATAGCGACAGCTTGCTATGCAAAGGAGTGCATAGAACCTAGTGGAATAAAAGCTGCATGGCATTAGAAATAACTTGTATTATTGGGTTGTGGGTCAGGCTCCGAATTTGGACATTGTTTAAGGCTGTGATTCTTAATTTCAATTGTCTTATTGGTAAAATGAGACTGTAGTGTATTACACTAGGCTTTGGTGTCATTTATGGCTAGAGAACTGGAGCCAGAATTGAGTTGTCTCTCTAACATTTTAATAATTCCGTGGTGGGGTTGGCAGCCTGATCAATTTGATGATTAAAATAAAATGTTTTTTTTGTCTGCTATGAGGCTGGATTAACATTTTTGTCTTTTCCGGTCTTAAGGTAGGTCATTCAGGTTTCTTCTCCATTTGTGCTTTAATGTATGTACTATATTTCTTGGTTTGGAAAGGGCGGCTGGAAACCACTTATTCCTCAAGGAATAGAGGATAGCACAGGGGCAACGCGATGGTCTTGGAAGCAAGAGCACGCAGAGCAACAGAGGTTCGAATCCCGGATCCGCGCTTAGAAACCGAACTCTGGTACGGTATTAGGCGCGTTAAAAAAACAATTAAATAAATAAATGTTAACTTATTTAGTTATCATAGGAGCTAACTGATTAGCAAAATGAAGAAGATTATTGTAGTATTTATAGGCTTTTGCTTCTGCTAGTTTCATTTCTACAGGAAATCAAAATAGTATTATTAGCCAGAGGAACAAGCAAGTGAAGGACTAAATGGAAAAACACTAAGGCGTGATCTGACAAGTCAACAGGAACTATAGTATGCTGATTGGGAGTTGCATTATATGTAATGAGCCAATCTAGAACCCGTACATTGCAATGGGTGGATTCTGTCGTCATGAAAGAAAACCCAATCTCTTTGACGGATGTATAGAAAAACAACAGAGCTAATGCATCACTGGAATCATTAACATCCATGCATTCCATGTCCCATCCACATAACTGGGACATGTAATAAATGATCAGAGTATTTTCCAAAATCCAGGTTAGTGTATGCAGCAAAAACAGCACCTGCCCCCTGGAAGAAGAGAACATTATAGGCATTCTTGGGGCTTGCAGAAGATTATTCAAAGTTTGTGAAAAAGGTCACAACTAAGTGCATCCCATTGAGACATTTACTCAAGAAACATAAAATGTTTGTGTGGTCAGGGGAGCATGAAAGAATATTTGTACATGTTAAGGAACAAATTGCCCAGGCATCCACACTAGGGAGGTTTAATCCATGGGATTGCATGAGTTTTACGTATCGAAAAAAATGAAATCACTGCGCAACCCATAACATGAATGCTCTTCTTTGAATTTTAACACATTTCTTTGCAAATAAATGCAGGGGGAGTCCACCCACCCCCAGAACACCCTCACACACCCCACCTGTATTTTCATTGAAATTTGCTAAAATGTGATGAAGCGGGCTTTGCAGTGATTGCATTCAATGTTTTGGGGTGATACCTATTCTTACTACTGTTGCAAGCAACGTAGGCATAGGGTGTCACACAGATTAGGCAAGGACCAAGAAGTAATAGTGGCATTTTCCTCCCACAACATGCAAGTGCAGAAAATGATTATTCTACAGTGAAAACAGACTGACGCAGTACAACACAGGTTCGAATCCCAGGTCCGTGCTTGGAAACCTCTTTGGTATTAAGCGTGTTATAAAAAACTATTATAAATTATCATAATTATAATCATAAACTGCTAGTTTATGCTTTGATTGGATGTAACACCTGTACATCTCCAAGTATAAATAGGCGGGTTTTCGCATTATAGGAAGTCAATTTTACTGCAGTCTATATCCCATGTCCCAAGAATGAGCTAAATGTCTATTCCACCTTCCACTGGAAGAGGCGGAAAGCCTCATGGAAGAGGAGACTTAGGCAAAAGTAGGTCAGGTGGCTGTAGAGACTGACATATATTTACATACATAGCAGATAGAAAGTGATCAGCATATGGAATTACAGATGATCCGTCATCTGCTGGTGGAAGTGTGGCCGCCCTAAGCAATAGCTATAAGCAACCAATTCCAGCAAGTTTATTATGAATTATGGATGGATATGAACATGCTGATCCAAGGTGATTAAATCGGTCCCCCTGAAAGTGTGTGTGTGCGTGCATATCCTGTAGGTAGCACAAAGAGGACACTTGGGGAGGAGCAAGATGGAAAAGAAAGGCGAGAAAGTGATTTCATGGCCCAGAATGGACTTGGAAGTAGAGGAGATGGCCGATCATTGTCTTAAATGTCCCAAGATTGGCAAATCTCACACTAGTATTGAGCATCCCTTACGTCCATTGCGGATGTGTGCATGCAAGCGTCAGGAAGAATGCTGGATACTCACAACAAACCATTACCAAATCAAGGTGGCAATGTAAAGATACCTATTCTGGTTGTAAGTGGCAAAGATACACACTCTCAAGAATTGACCAGGATGCATGCGAAAACACAGGAGATGAGACCAATAGCATCAGCAGTACCAACAGATGCTGATTGCACAACTGAAATTGGGACTATGTGTCTGTTAGGCAGAATGACCTGCAGTACACTTTGGGAACACTACAGGTAATTAGGACTACAATTGTAAGCACAATTTCACATTTGGTACAAGCCTGTACTACACAGTAAAGTGGTAGCGATGGCTGAGCAGCCAGACTTATCTCAAGAGTTTAAGTGAGTAATAAAACAAGTTACACAAAGGACCAACCAATACAGTGATTCAAGTAAACACTTACTCAAGGTTTCTTAGTAAAAGAATATACAATTATTTACTCAATCATGTATAAAACGTTACACTAGCATAAGCAGCTCTTTATCCCACACTAATATACCACAAAAATCCAACCGGTAAAGCAAGACGTCGGTTTAAGTTGTGAGTACCTTAAAGTCCCCCTGGTTTCCTTCCCTCTGGCTATCCGGTTTTCAACAGTACTCTGATAAAAATTCGACCAGAATAGGACGGTGTCCAGGTGGCTTGCGATTTGGTTGTTTCCACCAAACTCAAGGGAAGAAGTTAACCTTGAAGGGCTTCTCTGTCATCAGAGTTTCAAACAATTCGGACCTGCAGCAGGGCTTCACCGGTCATCTAGGAGTTGCAGCAGTCCTCTTCCTTCCTCTCTTCTTCGGTTCTTTCGTTCCAGTGACCGACTCTGCTTTCCAAGTCCCAAAGAAGTGTTTTTAAACAGTTTTCCCCCAGTCATTCAAGTCTGGCTGTCACTCACACAGCAGGGTGGCTGTCCTTGCCGGACAGCCAGCCGGCCAATCAAACCGGAGTGCATTCAGGTCTCTTAGGAGACTAAGCACAGGGAGTTCCGGGCACCTCCCTCACATCCTGTGCACCCCAGACACTCTGGCACCAGAGGAGGGGTTCAAGACAGAAGCCCGCCAAAGGCACGAACAAAGGGACCAAACCTGGTGTGGCGCGCAGAGACAAACACAAGAAGGACTTTTCCTAAAAGAAATGAGGAAAAAAGATGACCGGAGTCTGTTTTTAGAGATAGGTCTGGTGCGCCATATTGAAAAACATGGCTAACCCTGATTTTTAGCTACCGTTGTTAGGGGTCACGAAAAATCACGGTAGTTGATCTAAACCACTGCCACCAGCCATTTAAAATAGGAAAAGGTAACATTTTACTGTTACATGAGTGTTTTGACTCAGGGGAAGTTAGGCAACCCCTCCAGCACTCTATAGTAAGATAGGGTGTGCTGGGTCAGTAAATTTAAGGAGACTAGTAAAGCCAATTTAACTTTACATGCCCTGGGAGACAGTAGTCAGTACCGGGGAAGGTATTTAAACCTTGGGGAGTCTGAGAGACACCCCTGTGCCACTGCACTGAAGGTGCTGTGTGACACACAGAAAAAGATGATGCCACTGGAGTTCTTTTAAAACTCCATAACCAAAGAACACAAAAGTAAAACACACATCAAAATACATGAAACAGTGGGGAAAAAAGGCTCATCCTCTTTCCAGGTAAAAAATGTAATCCCAGAAATCCAGCAAAGTTGCTGGGGGTCTCAAAAGGTAAGGGAAATTAGCACATTTGGAGAATTCTCCCTAACAGTGGCTGCGAAAGCAACAGAGCATGCAAAAAGACGATAAGTGGAGTTACCAGGCCAGCTAATTGTTTGCTCCTGCTACCAGCTACGTTCAAAGACTTTGTGATGGGTTGGCTTGCCTAAGGTGGGGAGGAGTGTGGGGAGCTAACTCATGAGGCTGGCATCAAGCCGTCCCTGTGACGTTGGTTGTGGGATATGAACATAGTGTGCTGCACCAGACGGTTACAGGGAGTGCCAGAGAGAAGAGAGATGATTCTTTGATCTCCTTCGATATGTGACAAATGTTTGTAATGTTTTATTTAGGCCATACAATGTCCTTTTGTTTTTCAGATAAATTTTTTTGTTTCCGATGGCAACCCTAATCTGTGAAAGGTAACTTGCTAAACATTTACTGCCATGTGTATTGAATACAGAATTAGTATGCTGTTCAAGGTCTTCTTCAGGTATTCATGTTCAAGCAGCAAGGGTCGATGCAACATCCATGTCTTTTCTTGCTATTGTATGTATTGCAGCCACTTGGGCTACTCCTCCTGCATTATGTAAACATTATGCTACGGCCACCAGAACTAAAACAGATTCTCAGCTTGGCAAGTTATGTCTAAAAACATTTTATTTATCCTCATTATGATAGTCACAGCTGCAAATATCCCATTCTTATTTAGGCTTGTGAAGGAACAAGGGTCAATGTGAGGACAAGTTACCGAATTTACCCTTAAACAGATATTGCTTTCATAACAACCTACCGGCCATCCCTTCTCCTCCTGATAAATATACTGTATGCATATCATCCTGATCTGCTGATTTAAAGTAACTGAAGCGATGTAGAAGAGAGGGCGTGCATAGGCGGCGTGGCTTGGTGTACAAGCACAAACCTATTTTCTTTCAGTGTAGTGGCACTGGGAAGACATCCCACATGTTTTAAGGAAGAGGGATATTAAATCAATAGTAACATAATCCGGATGATATTGAGTAAAGCACTGGCATCCTGATACAATATCAACTAGCAATATAAGGTTTACTTGTGCAAGTGTATCTTTTCATTTATTATGAATCACATGTAACTAATATATTGGAAAATTGATGAAATTAGTTAATTCAAAGTCTAGCTTTAAAATAACACTGACTGCACACAGTTATTGTGATACATACTGCCTCTGCCTGATAACTTAACACTTTGAAAAGATCCTTCTCCACGTCCGTCTTGTGCACATTCACTTCAGATTCTCCATTGGTCCTTTTTGTTAATTTGGTATATAAATGTTCCAAGCTCTACAAAACAAAATTGATAAAGAGCATTTGAATGAGCAGAACCAGAAAACACAAGCATTTATCGTTTGGAAACATTATTTAATAAGAGTTCTACTTTGTAGGTATTCTTTATGGAGTCACAGACTTTTAATTATATTTAAAGACATATCTCTTTTTTAACTCTGAAGACTATTTGGTGCCAGTGGAGCAATGTCCAGAAGATAGAATCATATCAAGTCTAGATACCTGGCAGGTTGTATACGAATTGATCGTTTTACAACTGCTCGAATGACAATTGACCTTTTCACAATTGACCGAATTGTGAAGGTCAATTGTACCATATATGTGGGGGGAAACCCCCCACAACCCCCCACCCAACGCCAAACCCCCAAAACCCATATATATATATATATATATATATATATATATATATATATATATCGGTCAATTGTGAAAAGGTCAATTGTGACCCTTTCAATTCGGTCAATTGTTCATTCGAACAATTGTAAACGACCACTTTGGGTAATACCACCTGGCAGCTACCTTAGGTTCCCATTTGCAAACTGAACATTTATATTAAATAACCCTGATCTGGGGCACTAAGGGTGAGTAGGTCATATCATAACAACTCCATACAATGTTCCCTGCTGGAGAAAGCAACTGAACTGTAGTGATCTTGCCGCATATCCTAAAGGCTAATTATTATTACCAAATATGCATTACCGTGTTTCCCCTGCTGGTGTGTGGAAAATGATAATAGCTTGCAAGAGTCTGCATAAGGGTGCCCCCCCACTCACAATCCCCCCCACTCACAATCATCAGGATCCTGTGCTTTGATCATTCCCACTCAGACCTACACCTCTTTCGAATGCCTTGTCTCTGTACCCTCCTACCCATTCTCTTACTGTGGCTACCATCTACCGACCTCCTGGTCAAACTACCTAATTTCTCTCTGAGTGGGTGGACCTCTCCTCCTCCCTCCTTGCCTCTACCACTCAACTACTCCTCCTCGGTGACCACAATATCCATTTAGACTCTCCTTGTTCCTCCTCTGTACTCTTCCGTGACCTCTGCGACTCCCTCTCCCTGTCCATCCTCCCCTCTGGCCCGACTCACTCTGCAGGGCACACACTCGATGTCTTGATCTCCTCTGAACTCCCCCTATCCATCTCTCTGACCACTCCTCTCTGCTGGAGTGATCATTCCCTCCTCTCATCTCTACCTCTCTTCCCCCCAAGCCAAGCCTACCCCAACACTGCCACCTACCTTCTCGGACATCCGGCCCATGAAGCGTGTGTCAGTTGAGACTTTTACTGCCAACTTCTCCCCCCCCACCTCTTGCTGTCTCAAATCCTGACATAGCCCTGTCACTGCTCTACTCTTCAATTTCTGATACTCTTGATGCTCTTGCCCCTGTCATGAGGACCCGTTTCCACATTCAAGCTCGTGTCTCTGCGGCATCTAACAACTCGGCCGAACTCTTTAAAATCTGCAAGGAGATGGCCAACCCTGCTGACGTCTCTACTCCTCCGTTTGCCTTCCAGGCTCTTTGCAATGCCCTTACCTCTCACTTTATCTCAAAAACGCAGGACATCCTGTCCACCCTCTCCACCTCTCACCCTCCTCTCCCCTCTCTGTCTGTGCTTGCTGACCCTCCTTCAGTCACCCCCCTCCCCACCCTCCTTCTCGTCCTTTCCTCTTTTCTGCCCTGATGAGGTCGCTAGACAAGTCTGATCTATGAAAGCCTTGTCAAAACAGGTTCATCCCTGTTCCTCTAAAACCATCAAGATCCACATTGACACCTACGCTCCGGCCCGTGTTGATTTTTGAAACCGCTCCTTTGCTTCAGGATCCTTCCCCTCCCCTCTGAAGTACTCCCTTCTGCATCCTCTTCTCAAGAAATCCACAGCTGATCCTTCTTGTCCGGCTAACTATTGCCCAATTTCCATTACTCTCTTTCTGGGTAAACTCCTGGAAAAGCTGGCCATCTCTCAGATTAACCTTCATTCCAATTCTGTTGGCTGTCTCCATGACCACCAGTCTGGCTTTAGAGCTGCCAGAAGCACGGAAACTGCTCTCCTGAACATCTGCGAAGATCTGCTCTCCAACCTTGACTCTAACATTCCCTCTGTCCTCATCCTACTCAATCTCTCTTCTGCCTTCGACACAGTCAACCATACCCTCCTGCTCAACCGTCTCCGTGATAACCTGGGTATCACTGATCAGGCTGTGGCCTGGCTGATATCTTCCCTCTTTGATCAACCCTACCAGGTCCAACTTGGGGCCTTCCTATCATATATCTTCTTCTCTACCTGTGGTGTGCCCCAGGGGTCTAACCTCTCGCCCTGGCTTTTCAACCAATACCTGGCAACTCTCGCCCACTGCATTGCCATTTTCTGCTCAAATTTCTAGGACTACGCTGATGACACTCAACTCATTTTCAGGCTGACCTCGGCCACCTCCTCTCCCTCTCTCATCGCTGATTGCCTAACTGCCATTTTGTCAATATTGGTGTGCCGCCAATGATCTTTGTCTGAATGCCAGCAAGACTGAGATCCTCCTCATCGGCACACCTTCACCATCCTTTCCCCTCACTCTCTGGCCGGCCTCCCTTGGCCCTCCTCCTACCCCTACCTGCGAGGCTAAGAACATCGGGTCATCTCTGACTCCACACTTGCCTTCTCTGCCGACATCTCTGATGTCTCTAAAAAGTCAAACTTCCTACCGCACCTTCTCAGAGGTACTCTGCCTTTCCTCTCCTTCCCCCAGAAGCTCATGGTCTCCCAAGCTCTGGTTCTCTCTAGGTTGGACTATTGTAACAGCCTCTTTCTAAATCTACCTGCCTCTACTCTCCACCCTCTACAACTAATCCAGAACAGGACGGTATGACGTCCTTTCATCGCAGGATGGTTTTTTGCTGGGTTTTTTACTGAGTTTTTTTTTTTTACAAAAACCCATCAAATTTTTTAGAAAATGGGCGGGGTTGAGGGTAACCCACCAAAAAATAATAATAAAAACATTTGATAGGTATTTTTGTAAAAAAAATCACAGTAAAAAACCCCACAAAAAAACATTCCGCGATGAAATGACATGGACCCGAACAGGACTGCAAAACTTGTCCTTGGCCTCAAGCCCTGGGATCGTATCTCTCCAGCTCTGAAATCTCTCCAGTGGCTCCCAGTGGATACAAAGATTCAATTCAAAACCCTCTGTATTGTCCACAAGACTCTCTGGGACCTGGGTCCAAAATACCTTCAGCTATCCCTCCACAAATGCCTCCCCTCTCGAGCTCTTCACTCCACTACCTCTAACTCCCTCATGGTCAGCCGTCTTTCAAAGAAACAAACTGGGGGTTGATCTTTGTCTTCAGCTGGGCGCTCCCTCTGGAACAGCCTCCCTGCCACTCTAAAACTTGAGGAGAACCATCTCTAGCTCTTCAAGCACCTCAAGATCTTCCTCTTTGCTTCTGCCTTCGCTCCCCCTCCCCCTTGCTGATCTGTTCTCTCTTGGCACTGTGTACCTGGCCACCCTCTGTCCTCTGGGCCCAGGTACCTGCTCACGCTGCCACCCTCCCGCACTGCTTCCGGGCCACTGCTTGCACTGGGATCTGTATCTGTACCCATACAGCCCCCCCCCTTTCTTCCTGCACTTATCAGACCTACCCTGTCTGCTGCCTTAAACCCAGCAATTGCCACTTTCTGGCTGCACTACCACTGTTTGTTGCCTTTATTATTTATTTATTTTTTATTATTTATCTGTTTCTCCTTTGCTCTGCACTTTTCACTTCTCCCCCTTCCATGTACTTTTCCCCTCCCCCTCTCCCATGCACTTGCGCGATGTCACTGGGCCTAGTAAGATCGTTGTTTTGTTCTCCCCTGTTCCCCTCCCTTGCCTTGTCGTGCTCTGAAACACTTGTGTACGGGCGCGATAGAAATAAAATATTAATATCAATACCCCTCACCCCCTCATTATGATGTGACAAAACTTGCCACATGGACTGGCTGCAGTTGAACTGGGCTGTAGGGTTCTATGTTGGCTGTTATACAGGTAGGGTTATGGACTAAGACTGTTATTCTTTTATTTATTTTCATTTTTTATAAAGCAATCACAGTGGAGGCTGCCCGCTTCAGAGCAATACAAGAGTCTGCAATATACAATGGAGTAGATGCATGCATGTATATAGTGAGAAGGCTGAACAAGTAAATGAAGGTCCACTTATGTCAGATACAGAGGATAACACCAGAGAGAGAGAGAGTTATTAGAACCTGCCAGAACCCGAGTACATGGCCACATGTCAGGAAGCAGTGAGAGAGTGAGGTGAAAAAGGGATGCTAAACGCTGGAGAGCCACCTGAGCCGCCACAACGTATCCTGAAGCAGAAAGACACAGAGCAGATGAAGAATGAGATTCTGGGTGGGTACCCAGATGCACACTGGCCACACCAGGCTCCCAGGCTGCCCTGGGACTGCAACACCCTGATTAGGTGAATCCCAAATTTGGACTCCCCACCCCCTGAGCCGGAAGGTGAAGCTGTCCCCCACAAAGGCTGGAGTCTGTGGTCTCTGGAGGTCTCAGCCAAGCAACACGCAAGGCTACACATGCTACTCAGGTTGCTGGTACTCCTCCTACCGGATACGAGGGTAAGTCATGCCCCCCAAATTCATGTTCGCTTCTGGTACAGCCCAAAATCAGTATCTCCCCCTAAAGTGTGTTTCAACCTTCTGTGCGCTAAACATATCCTGGCTGACCTCCTTCCACTCTGATCGACCCTCCCAGGTCCAACTTGGGTCGTTCCTTTCTTCTATCTCACCCTCTACCTGTGGTGTTCACCAGGGGTCTAACCTCTCTCTCCCTGGCTGTTCAACCAATACCTGGCACCTCTTGCCCACTGCATTGCCGCTCTCTGCTCCAACTTTCAGTGCTAAACGGATGACACTCAGCTTGTTTTCAAGCTCCCCTCTGACACCTCTTCTCCTTCTCTCATCTATGACTGTCTGTCTGCTATCCAGCAGTGCTGCACCGCCAACAATCTCTGCCTTAATGACAGTAAGACGGATATTCAACTCATTGGCACACCTGCACGCTCCTTTCCAGTCACTCTCTGACCGGCTTCCCTTTGGACCTCTTCCTGCTCACACCTGTGAGGCTAAGAACCTCAAAGGCATCTCCGACTCCACACTCTCCTTTTCTCCTCACATCTCTGACGTCTGTAAGAAGTCAAACTACCAACTGCACCTCTTCAGAGGTATTCTTCCTTTCCTCTCCTTCCCCTAGAAGCTCACCATCTCTAGAGCTCTGGTTCTCTCTAGGGTGGACTACTGCAACAGCCTCTTTCTAAATCTGATGCTTCTACTCTCCGCGCTGTGCAACTCATCCAGAACAGGACTGCAAGACTTGTCCTTGGCCTCAAGCCTAGGAATCATATCTCTCCAGCACTGAAATCTCTGCATTGGCTCTCAGTGGCTGCAAGGATTACGTTCAATACCCTCTGCATTGTCCACAAGGCCTTCTGGGGCCTGGTGCCTCAATGTAACGCTCACCTGACTCCCATGGAGGCGCTGGCCTGGTTCGCGCTGCTGTGACCTCTTCTAAGGTGATGCGCAGGGTTCGGAAGACGGACTGGACCGGGCCCCCAAATCTGGCTTGTCTGGCTCGCAGAAGTATCCTTCTGTAGGCGAAAATAGGGGATTAACTGTCTGCGGGGTAATGCAATCGGCCTCCCACTTTCCCCTCTCACCCTCCTCGAAACCATTCTGTGATTCCTCGTAGCGTCTCACCTTAGGGTCTGGAAGGACGAGCTCTCCATCCTGCTTCTGATGCAGGGGCGTGTTGGTATCCAGTTACTTCACTGGATTTTCGGATTTGTGAGAACCAAACTTGCTTGGCTTCCAGGTAAGTTTTTTTGATAAGAGGTTCCCCTTGTGTCCATGCATTAATGTACTAATGCTAATGTCTTTTTCCCCATAGGGGCCGGGGTACGGAATGCCGGGGAACAGGCACCGACCTGAGATGAGAGGTGAAATCCTTGTAGAAATCAGGTAAGTCTTTAATGAGCGTTTTTTGGTAATGTCTTTTCATTCGCTTATTAACGCTGATGTCTCTTTTTCCCCTTAGGGGTCGAGGTCCGGAAATGCCAGGATGCGGCGCGGAACCGAAATGGAGAGGGAATGAATCAACAGGTAAGTCTTAACATGGAGATTTAGCTTTCCTTATTCCCTTCTCTCTCTCACCTTTTGTTCTGGTCTTTTTCTCCCTAGGCGCTGAGGCGTGACTGCGAATCCGTATGATCACTGCTGAACATGGAGGCGCCCTGTAAAGGTGAGTGGAATGCGGCGCTGCAGCGATCGACGCGATGAGCTTTTAAATAAAAGTCTATCTTTTCAGGATTGTTGGCGAGATGTCTCCGGGATGCGGATTTAGCAGGCAAGGACTTTTCCTTCTTCTGTTCTCTTCTTCTCTTCCTTTGCAGGTGATCCAGGATGCTGGCAGGCGTGGCAGAAGTCAGGATGCAGGAGCAGACACGGTGAGCGTCCAGCTGCTAGAAGCAGAACAACGCGAAGCACGTGTGGCTGTTCGGGTGGGGTTTAAATAGCCTTGGAAGAAGTTCCAGGTATGTATCCTTCCTCCAATCAGGTATGTATCCTTCCCCGACCACGCCCGGATGGTAAATTAGTCCCACAGGTAAAGTAGTTCCTTTCAGGTCTCAAGGAGGCCGGGATCCTGCAGCATGGTCTGCATCAGGTAAGTGCACCCAAGCACTCCCATAATGAGCCTGGCGCCTATGGCGCCAGGACTGATGTCTTTTATGAGCCTGGCATACATCCGTCCAGTCTTAAATACAGTGAGGAGGCACGGTTTGAGCTTTCGCTCATATGCCGATGATACTCAAATCTACATTGAGACGTACAACATCGAGGACGCATTTATGAGAATCAATCAGGGCATGGTAGATATTGATAAGTGGATGGCCAGTAACCAGCTACAATTGAATGCAGCAAAGACTGAGATTATCCTTTTTGGCCCTAAGGGGAGACTTGTGGATGGGAAGCAATTATTTTCCCCTCATATTCCCATTGAGAAACTTCAATTTGCCAACAAATCAAAAATCTGTGCTGTCTGTCAGGAGAACCTTGGTAGTGAAGCCCAGGTGGGGGCCAAGGTGAACTCAGTCTATTACTCCTTGCGGATTGCTAGGAATGTACTTCACTTCCTTCCCTCAGAATACCATGCAGTAGTTGTAGGTGCAACCTAGACTATTGCAACAGTCTGATGGCAGGCATCCCAGCCAAGCAGATATCTAGACTCCAGAAGGCTCAGAACACTGTCCAAAGGGCCCCTATATGGGGTTGCTGGGTCCTTCCTTGGGGACTGGATGTCCGCTTTTGGGGACGCAGGGCTTGAACCGGCTCCCCGGGAGCGGGCATCATGACACTAATACAGCTTACACCTGTAAGCTCATTAACGCTTGTAGGCCATTCCTAACCACAACTAACTGCATTACCTTAGCCAGAGCCTTGGTCTTAACCTAGTTAGATTACTGTAATGCCCTCTACCTAAGTACCAGTCAATACAACCTAAAAAAGTTACAAACCTTCCACAACAACAACTAACTTCCCAAGATCACTCCACATCTCAGAGTTAAGACGTAGCACTCGCTGGCTCTCAATCAATCAAAGAATCAGACTCAAAACCCTATCCCTCACCTTCAAATGCTTAAACAACCTATCTCCGCTATACCTTTGTGACAATTTTAAACTAAATTCCGCTGTTCGTCCATCCAGATCCTCACAAGCAACCGCCTTATTATCCCTAGGTATAAGCTGCAAAAGGCTGGAGGCAGAATCTTCCCCGTCCTAGCAGCTAAAACCTGGAACACTTTACCCCCCACCCTCAGAACTGAACCTTCACTCCACAAATTCAGAAACAATGTCAAAAGCTGCCTTTCTATGAATGTGGACTAATACCTGTTACTACCCCACTCTAAGCTGTATGTTTCTGTAAAATATATTGCCTACCTGTTGTAATGACTGTACTGTAAATCACACTTCTGTACAATGCTTTTCCAACGACATTGGCAATACTGCCATTTATATAATGTTGTACACAATTGCATGTATATATATATATATATATATATATATATATGTATATATATATATTTGTATTTTTGCAACTACTTCTAGCTAACTTCACATGTACATATTGCCATATGTAAATACTATATGTAATTGTAAATCTACAATATGAAAATGTAAATACCTTTCTTCCTATGTACCTGCAAGATGTGCCCAGATGCCCCAGTGCTTGGCGAGCTATATGAGTAATAATATAATAGTTAAAGCACTCTGTTTCTGTGATAGATACACAAAAGAATCAATTCAGAGAACCAAAATACATGGATACTTAAAAGCTTAGTTACAAGGTAAGGCACAAGGTATATGAACAAGGTAACAAGAAAATTCAAGGTACACGCATAAAGCAAACAGGTCAGAGAAAATACAAATGTACAGGCAATGAGTCAGAGTGGGGCAGGGTCTGGGCTGAGTAGTGCATGATTGATTTTAGGGGTCATTTGAGTCATTGGAGTGTAGCCATTTGAGAATATTCCGCCTGAAGCTATAATAGGACTGATCAATTCAGACGCCCAGAGGGAGGGTGTTCCAATACTGGGTAGCCTTGACAGGGAAACTGCAGCCACCTGCGTTTTTGTCGTCTGAATCTTGGTATTTGAAGACAGTAGGAGTTGGCTGCTCTAGTTGGGCGGGTGGATATCCTTCTCATTATTCTCTCTGCCAAGTAGGATGGGGCTGCCTGACCCATTTGTAGGTTAGTGAGGCTATTTGGAGTGATACCCTGTCACTGATTTTTAGCCATTGTTGTTATCTTCTTATGTTGGAGATGTGCTCTCTAGTAGGTAAGTTAAGGGCAGTTTGCAGGGCATGTAAAACCGCAATAACGGCTGTGTCTTTTCTGAATGTATGAATCATGTGCCCTAGTGCAGTCAAAATAATACTTAGATCTAAGAAACTATTCTTGAGGCACTCGATGTGGAGACCTGTTCCCGAGCTACGTGGGACCATCGTGCAAACTGCTGTTCTTCATCCAAGGAAGCCAGTCCTGTGAACCTGCTGTCCGGAGAAGTGGTCTTTGTGAGTATAAAGAGGAGATCTTTGAAAAACCAAATCTCGGACAACTGGGTAAATCCGAAACCCCTCAACAAAAGTGACCTATGCATCTGAGTCGTCGAAAGGTCCCAGGTTTCTTACTCTCATCTGTCAAGCCTTTAAGGAGCCCACAGCAAGTTTCATCTTCACAGGACTTCTTCAGTCAGAGAATTAGTCGACCAAAGGAGAGCACTGCGAAGAGCCAAACTGCTTCACTTCAGAAAGACTTTGGTTCCATTTTACTCGTGGACTCAGCATCCCAGTGGCTCCTTCTTCCAAGGGGGGGTCCATCCACAGGGGGACTCGTCGAGGGAAACCGAGAAACTCTGCCAGTTCGCCTGCCAAGGCACCAAACATACTGTGATGAGGAAGAGCATCTTCTAGCCTCAGGAGTCGTCCTAGGGTCCTTGATTCGTCTTGGATCCTGTTCTCCTGTGGCCTCTCAGGTACTTTGGGGTGGTAGAACCTTTTAAAAGAAAGCAGATGGTTATTGAACATTATTGGACTGGCCTGTAAAATATTAGGGGGATCCTCACACAGAATTGTGTATCTAGTCTAAAGAAAGCATTCTGCCGCTGTACACAACTAACCTGCGTCTCTTCCCTATTCAATGCTAATACACTTCAATTAAGAATACACATGTCTATTTAGGTATTAGCATACTTGATCGAAAAAAAATGTACCTTTTAAATTTGACCTAATTTTTTTGGTGTTTTTTGGAGGGGAATTTCAGTAAACTTTAATTAAATATATATATGGGGTGGGGTCAGGGAATAGGTTAGGATGGGGGAAAGCGGGGGGCCTGCACCCCTTCCCCCCGCATTTTAGAGCAAAGAACTAACAAAGAAAAGGAGAAGCAGAAGGATGAAGGACTTGGACAAATCCGAAGGACCAGGATGAAGAATAAGGACTAGAAAGAAGGAGAAGGCGATGGGTGGTGATGAAGGAGAATGGTTGGGACTAAGGGGAAGGACTGAGACAAAGTACAAGGACGTGGGTCAAGGAAATGAAGGGATGGGATGAAGGGGTAAAAGAACTGGGATGAAGGAGAAGACCTGGAATGAAGAAAAATGACTAAGACAATGATATTAGAGAAGGAATAGGGATGAAGGAGAGGGGGGAAGGATTGGGACAAAGGAGAATAAGGGCTAGGATGAAGGATAAGGAATGATGTTTGACTGCCGGCACCCTGACGCATCATACAGCTGCGTGATGGCCCCCTTTGGAGATAATTTCTGACCAGGCTAATAAGCGCCCAGCCTTATTCCTTCTCCATGTATCCTTTTTTGTATACTTGTTCTTGTCGAACCGGGTCAACATTCCCTGATGCTCCTGTTGGCTAGGAAGGACCTCTGCCAGTTCTGTTCCCACCTTTTGTCCCTCGCCCATCTCATCGTTCAGATGCCTAATCTGTCGTTCCAATTCCTTCAAGGATTCTGACAGCATCCTCCGTACCCCCACCGCCTTGGAGATGCAGGAGCCTCTTATCGTTACCTTAAGGGCTTCCCACAGGGTGCCCACTTCCGCTACCAACCCTTCATTATGTTCCAAGAATGCAATTATTTCTTCCCATATCATGATCACCCCATCTTCCAGTGAATCCACCCTCAGCCTTGATGTTGGTATAGCTCTCTGATTAGAAGTTCCCATGAACGTGGTCACTATCGGGGCATGGTCCAACAGGATCATCCCTAGATATTGTGTATGTTCAAATGTGTATGTATGTTCCCTGCCCACGAATACATAATCTAGTCGGGAGCATGATCAGAGCACTAGTGAGTAAAAGGAGTATTACCTGTCGTCCCCATGTGTTCCTCTGCATAGTTCCACCAAGTCCAACCCTACACCCCTTTGTTTAGCGATCTTGTCGACTTCCATCTAGTTGTTGTATCCGTGTCCGACCGGTCTTTGTCTGGATCGAGATAGCAATTAAAGTACCCCCAAACAAAATATCTGCTCTATCCCTCCCCAACAGCTCCTGTACTTAGCAAAAATATTCCTCGTTGTCTGTGTTAGGAGCATAGAAGTATACTATACAGCTGTTCTGTCCCTCCAATCTCCCCCTTACCATGAAGGCCCGTCATTCCAAATCCCCTTTGGTCATTTCAATAGGCATTGGGACCTTGCCCTCTATCCAAATCAGAACTCCCTTGGAGTATGAGGAGTGGGCAGTATACAGCAAGGGCATGCGAGGATCCTTATTTTCCCTGATTTCACCCAAGAGGTGCAGAAACAAACACGGTCCCTTGATACAGTGAAACGGAAGCTTGGTGAAAGCCATTTGAAACACATGATGTTTTTCCCAGCAAAATTGAAAGTATTGGCAGAGAGGAACTCATACGTCTTTCTTTCTGAGCCGGAAGCCTGGTCATGGTTGGAGTCTATGAAGCCCACAG
This sequence comes from Ambystoma mexicanum, assembly GCF_040938575.1. Lineage (NCBI taxonomy): Eukaryota > Metazoa > Chordata > Amphibia > Caudata > Ambystomatidae > Ambystoma > Ambystoma mexicanum. Next base: position 55,570,064 of record NC_090930.1, on the reverse strand, counting down.
GAGGAAGCTCGGAATATCGGCGTGATAGAGATGACTTACTGGGGCGACAGGAACAGCTCAACGGATAATCCATGCATAGGTGAAGGGAGAGATGGGAGGCAGATTGTTATTGGGACAAGAATTATACTAATGGATGGGACACTGGAGTGCAAGTGTTTTGGTGGCCGAGCCGAAGTAAGGCCACACCCCTGACCACATTTCCATCAACCCTAGAGGATTGCTACTGTAGGGGCAGATGGTCTGGATCCTCGCATGCCCTTGCTGTATACTGCCGACTCATTTTGCCTCCTGTAGGATCACATCCCGATCTCGTACATTAAGGAGTTTGGCTACTATTGCCCTGAGGGGTGCTCCTGGTGGCGGCAGACAACCCGGCACCCTAGGTGCACTTTCCACCGTGAACAATTTCGAAAGGCCCCACGGGCGTAAGGTTTCCAGTACCAATTTCTCTACATATAGTTCTGTACAATTTTGATGTTGGACTTATCCACGGCCTTCGACACAGTGGATCATCAGATTATGCTGGAGCGTCTTGGAGGAGTAGGAAAGGCTTCAGAACAAGTATTGATGTGGTTTAGATACTTCCTGACATATAGATTCCAGCCGGTGCTATTTGGGGACTTCACCTTAGAGGCTATTGTCCTCGGCTGTGGTGTCCCTCAGGGATCATCTTTATCCCTGCTGATTTTTAAACTGTACATGCGTTATACAGTGAGGAGGCACGGTTTGAGCTTTCGCTCATATGCCGATGATACTCAAATCTACATTGAGACGTACAACATCGAGGACGCATTTATGAGAATCAATCAGGGCATGGTAGATATTGATAAGTGGATGGCCAGTAACCAGCTACAATTGAATGCAGCAAAGACTGAGATTATCCTTTTTGGCCCTAAGGGGAGACTTGTGGATGGGAAGCAATTATTTTCCCCTCATATTCCCATTGAGAAACTTCAATTTGCCAACAAATCAAAAATCTGTGCTGTCTGTCAGGAGAACCTTGGTAGTGAAGCCCAGGTGGGGGCCAAGGTGAACTCAGTCTATTACTCCTTGCGGATTGCTAGGAATGTACTTCACTTCCTTCCCTCAGAAGACCATGCAGTAGTTGTAGGTGCAACCTAGACTATTGCAACAGTCTGATGGCAGGCATCCCAGCCAAGCAGATATCTAGACTCCAGAAGGCTCAGAACACTGTCCAAAGGGCCCCTATATGGGGTTGCTGGGTCCTTCCTTGGGGACTGGATGTCCGCTTTCGGGGACGCAGGGCTTGAACCGGCTCCCCGGGAGCGGGCATCATGACACTAATACAGCTTACACATGTAAGCTCATTAACGCTTGTAGGCCATTCCTAACCACAACTAACTGCATTACCTTAGCCAGAGCCTTGGTCTTAAACAAGTTAGATTACTGTAATGCCCTCTACCTAAGTACCAGTCAATACAACCTAAAAAAGTTACAAACCTTCCACAACAACAACTAACTTCCCAAGATCACTCCACATCTCAGAGTTAAGACATAGCACTCACTGGCTCTCAATCAATCAAAGAATCAGACTCAAAACCCTATCCCTCACCTTCAAATGCTTAAACAACCTAGCTCCGCTATACCTTTGTGACAATTTTAAACTAAATTCCGCTGTTCGTCCATCCAAATCCTCACAAGACAACCGCCTTATTATCACTAGGTATAAGCTCCAAAAGGCTGGAGGCAGAATCTTCCCCGTCCTAGCAGCTAAAACCTGGAACACTTTACCCCCCACCCTCAGAACTGAACCTCACTCCACAAATTCAGAAACAATGTCAAAAGCTGCCTTTCTATGAATGTGGACTAATACCTGTTACTACCCCACTCTAAGCTGTATGTTTCTGTAAAATATATTGACTACCTGTTGTAATGACTGTACTCTAAATCACACTTCTGTACAATTCTTATATATATATATATATACATATATATATATTTTTTTTTTGTATTTTTGCAACTACTTCTAGCTAACTTCACATGTACATATTGCCATATGTAAATACTATATGTAATTGTAAATCTACAATATGAAAATGTAAATACCTTTCGACCTATGTACCTGCAAGACGTGCCCAGATGCCCGATGTGCTTGGCGAGCTATATAAGTAATAATATAATAGTTAAAGCACTCTGTTTCTGTGATAGATACACAAAAGAATCAATTTTTATGAAGCCAAATTTGGGTGGCATCTGAGCCAAGTATTGATCATTATGCATGCTCATTCATGCAGGATCGATTGTCCTAACCCTTCATGCATTATTCTCACTGGTAACCATGACCCGTGGGGGCAATTTGCCTGCATTATTAGTGACTTATTCAAAGTGTTTGGAACCCGTGCTTGGACCGTGATCAAGGGAAAAAAAGAGACAAAAGCAGCTCAGCGGCAATTCAGCCTACCTTGTCTCAATTACTTATTTGTACCCAGTCGTGGGTAATTTGGGTCCACTGAAAAGCCTGAACAAACAATTAAAAATCAAAATAGTAGATACCCAACTATCCGTGCCTAACGTCTGTGCCTCGGTCATAGCAGCCCAGTAATTCACATACCTTAAATGGTCAAATATATGTGCTGCAAGTGCGGTTTAAATGGTAAGCTAAAATTGAAAAAACAACAATATTGTTAACATCTCTGTGGCAATTTGATTAAATCACTCCTGTTGAGGAGTCTATATGTGTCCATTTCTAATAAGGAAAGATTGTTAAATCTGTTGGAACCTATGTATATAGGCTGTGTTAACCTGGAAGTTGCTATTACGACGAAGGAACCCGCCATCTTGGAAGAGGGAATGAATTACAAAAATATACTAGATATTCTACCGTGCATGGCGCTAAAGGTATTCCAAATCAGTATTGCCAGTATTTTCGTTCATGTTAAAATGCATGTAAGCATATTTGTTAATTATTAAAAAGCAACGTATGACCTATGCTAAGTTTAGCTGATGTATTACTCCCAATCGCCTCTACATACTGCAAAATCCAATCAGTAAACTAACTAATTATTCAGACATGCTTGCTTCTGATGTTTCCTCATCAAAATAACTTTATTCAGCCATATGGCCATCAAAGTGCATCCTAACACAGTAAACAATTGCTACCATTTAGCAAAAAACCTCTATCCAAAGATTGGGAAAATAAAATTAATGGAAAAGGTGAATCAATACAATATCGAATTGGGGCCCACAGGACCTACTGGGCATGCTGGAATATAGAGCTGGATTATAGACACAGACAATTCAGAGTTCCTTAGTACTGGTGCCACCATAATGACCAGTTGACCTTGTACCCAATGGTATTGCGTTTTCCCCCGAAAGAGCAACATTTGATGGATTGTTTCCAGATGAAGCAATAGCTCCAGGATGGAGATAGTGGCTGGTTGTAATGCTGCTGTTGAAGGACCGTCCAAGGCTCGTGGCTCTACCCATGATGCACCTGGCCGTCCTTTGGTCCCAAAATTTCATCTTTACAGAGTCACTGAGGGTATCACCCTCGTTGCTCGCTCTATGGCAGCTAGCTATAGCTTCCCTGGTTACAAACGCACATCCCTTTACAGTTCGAAGGCAGTGGAGACATTTGTTAGAAAGTGCGTTTCTTGGTTCCTGCTGGTTACGAGACAATTTGGGTACCCCATGGAGAAATACTAAGCCCTTTTGTGGCCCCTCCTGAGCTGAGCGGTTGATCATGCTTATTCTGTGACCAGGTCTACATTTTCTTTGATCCACCCCGGGGGCAGCCATGAGGTCCCACCGAGCTTGAGACCCTGTCCTCCCGTGTAATACAAGTGGTGTTAACAGTAGGAGCCTTAGTGGCTTCCCTGGGTGTATTGTGGTGGATAGGTAGATGAATAGTTCACTTTGCGTGATGTTTCAGCACCTGGGGGCACACACTGGGCTCGCAAGGAATGGTGCCCGGGAATTGACTCACAATGTCAGCTTCTTTGACAGCGACCCTCTTTTCCAAGGGAAGTATATCAGGACTAGCTAGCTTTTTAAGACATTCCTGTGGGGGGTTATGGGACCCCTTGATATCCGAAGGATCAGTATGGAACGGGGTACCCAATCCTCCCCTGATGTTTCCTAACTTACATACTGAAACAGAAACACATCATTTTCCACCAATATGAACATGCACAATGATCGTACAATCCATATTGTCCATTTAAAATGTAATTCAAGCATCTCAGAGGAGACTGGACTAGGTGGTAACAGTTCCCAGACTGAAATGAGTGGTAACAGTTCCCAGATACTTAATTGCTTTAATAATGGCCTTATTGCCTGTGGACAGCCGAATTATATTGTCTATAAATAGGCATCTGATGCGGCAGATGCAGCCTATAACGTCTTTCGTCATCGGCTAATGGACAAGAAAACCTGATTCTCAGAAGATGATATACAATAAATTCTAAATAAAGACAAAGTGATGTTCAGCAATAATGTTAGAAAACATAATTTCTTGTTAATTGAGATACCCACTCTAAAGAAACATGGCAAACTCATGATCTGTATTCAATCCATGATGAACAGTCCTATTTTTGCATATTAGATTTGCTTCTAATTGCCTTCATTTGAGTTTGTGGTTGCCACCTCTTGGTGGTAGTGTGACTTGCATCATCCCCACGAATCGTAGTTCTTTGACAGTATCCAATTGGTGATGACGATGCCAGTGTGTTGTAAGCGGATATTTGGCGGATATTTGGCATCTTGGCTGGAAATGGTGCTCAGATGTTTGTAAATCCTCACTTTTGAAGCACGGATTGTGCTGCCAATGCAATGTGAACCACATACACAAATAATGCAATAAATCACGAACTTGGTATTGCAATTGATGTATTTAGATATTTTCTGTGTACCTAAACTTCAAAATCTAACCTTGTCCATTTCAAATGCATATTGGCACATGGAGCAGTTTCCACATTTATGGAAGCCTCCTTTCTGCATTTTGAGCAACAAATCCCCAGTCTACGGAGTGTCACTCATAAATGAATGACATAACAGGTTCCTGAGTATAGGAGCCTTGCTATATGTGATGCTCAGAATAATATCAAGATGTTAGACAAGATCTTTGTCAAGTAACAATAGCCAGTGATTCTTTAAAATGCAGAGAATTAAATGACTGTCCCAACTATATCGTGTTATGAATCTCAATGTTTTAAGATCACCAGCTTTATCTTTTGGCTTGGGTGGCAAAAAGGATGCTCTCTCCTTTTTGAGCTTGATTGTGTACTGGTTTCGGGTAACCTCTCTCCAGAAATCTTGCATGAATATTTTCACATTCTGACCGATAGTCACTGTTGTGCACAATAATGTTCACATTCTGACTGATAGTCACAGTTGCGGCTGCAATTGCGTTTGGATCTAATACATTCACCTTTAGCTATATTCGTAATAACAGTCTTCCTATGGCAACTGGTAGCATGTTTGTTTGTTTGTTTGTTTGTTTGTTTATTAATTTGTATGGCGCACCCAACCCGGAGGTAACTGGGCACAACAGAGAACCAAAATACATGGATACTTAAAAGCTTAGTTACAAGGTAAGGCACAAGGTATATGAACAAGGTGACAAGAAAATTCAAGGTACACACATAGAGCAAACAGGTCAGAGAAAATACAAATGTACAGGCAATGAGTCAGAGTGGGGCAGGGTCTGGGCTGAGTAGTGCATGATTGATCTTAGGGGTCATTTGAGTCATTGGAGTGTAGCCATTTGAGAATATTCCGCCTGAAGCTATAATAGGACTGATCAATTCAGACGCCCAGAGGGAGGGTGTTCCAATACTGGGTAGCCTTGACAGGGAAACTGCAGCCACCTGTTTTTTTGTCGTCTGAATCTTGGTATTTGAAGACAGTAGGAGTTGGCTGCTCTAGTTGGCCGGGTGGATATCCTTCTCATTATTCTCTCTGCCAAGTAGGGTGGGACTGCCTGACCCATTTGTAGGTTAGTGAGGCTATTTGGAGTGATACCCTGTCACTGATTTTTAGCCATTGTTGTTATCTTCTTATGTTGGAGATGTGCTCTCTAGTAGGCAAGCTAAGGGCAGTTTGCAGGGCATGTAAAACCGCAATAACGGCTGTGTCTTTTCTGAATGTATGAATCATGTGCCCTAGTGGAGTCAAAATAATACTTAGATCTAAGAAACTATTCTTGAGGCACTAGATGTGGAGACCTGTTCCCGAGCTACGTGGGACCATCGTGCAAACTGCTGTTCTTCATCCAAGGAAGCCAGTCCTGTGAACCTGCTGTCCGGAGAAGTGGTCTTCGTGAGTATAAAGAGGAGATCTTTGAAAAACCAAATCTTGGACAACTGGGTAAATCCGAAACCCCTCACCAAAAGTGACCTATGCATCTGAGTCATCGAAAGGTCCCAGGTTTCTTACTCACATCTGTTGAGCCCTTAAGGAGCCCACAGCAAGTTTCATCTTCACAGGACTTCTTCAGTCGGAGAATTAGTCGACCAAAGGAGAGCACTGCGAAGAGCCAAACTGCTTCACTTCAGAAAGACTTTGGTTCCATTTTACTCGTGGACTCAGCATCCCAGTGGCTCCTTCTTCCAAGGGGGGGGGCCATCCACAGGGGGACTCGTCGAGGGAAACCGAGAAACTCTGCCAGTTCGCCTGCCAAGGCACCAAACATACTGTGATGAGGAAGAGCATCTTCTAGCCTCAGGAGTCGTCCTAGGGTCCTTGATTCGTCTTGGATCCTGTTCTCCTGTGGCCTCTCAGGTACTTTGGGGTGGTAGAACCTTTTAAAAGAAAGCAGATGGTTATTGAACATTATTGGACTGGCCTGTAAAATATTAGGGGGATCCTCACACAGAATTGTGTATCTAGTCTAAAGAAAGCATTCTGCCGCTGTACACAACTAACCTGCGTCTCTTCCCTATTCTATGCTAATACACCTCAATTAAGAATACACATGTCTATTTAGGTATTAGCATACATGATCGAAAAAAAATGTACCTTTTAAATTTGACCTAATTTTTTTGATGTTTTTTAGGGGGGAATTTCAGTAAACTTTAATTAAATATATATATATGGGGTGGGGTCAGGGAATAGGTTAGGATAGGGGAAAGCGGGGGGCCTGCACCCCTTCCCCACGCATTTTAGAGCAAAGAACTAACAAAGAAAAGGAGAAGCAGAAGGATGAAGGACTTGGACAAATCAGAAGGACCAGGATGAAGAATAAGGACTAGAAAGAAGGAGAAGGCGATGGGTGGTGATGAAGGAGAATGGTTGGGACTAAGGGGAAGGACTGAGACAAAGTACAAGGACGTGGGTCAAGGAAATGAAGGGATGGGAGGAAGGGGTAAAAGAACTGGGATGAAGGAGAAGACCTGGAATGAAGAAAAATGACTAAGACAATGATATTAGAGAAGGAATAGGGATGAAGGAGAGGGGGAAAGGATTGGGACAAAGGGGAATAAGGGCTAGGATGAAGGACAAGGAATGATGTTTGATTGCCGGCACCCTGACGCATCATACAGCTGCGTGATGGCCCCCTTTGGAGATAATTTCTGACCAGGCTAATAAGCGCCCAGCCTTGTTCCTTCTCCATGTATCCTTTTTTGTATACTTGTTCTTGTCGAACCGGGTCAACATTCCCTGATGCTCCTGTTGGCTAAGAAGGGCCTCTGCCAGTTCTGTTCCCACCTTTTGTCCCTCGCCCATCTCATCCTCCAGATGCCTAATCTGTCGTTCCAATTCCTTCAAGGATTCTGACAGCATCCTCCGTACCCCCACCGCCTTGGAGATGCAGGAGCCTCTTATCGTTACCTTAAGGGCTTCCCACAGGGTGCCCACTTCCGCTACCAACCCTTCATTATGTTCCAAGAATGCAATTATTTCTTCCCATATCATGATCACCCCATCTTCCAGTGAATCCACCCTCAGCCTTGATGTTGGTATAGCTCTCTGATTAGAAGTTCCCATGAACGTGGTCACTATCGGGGCATGGTCCAACAGGATCATCCCTAGATATTGTGTATGTTCAAATGTGTATGTATGTTCCCTGCCCACGAATACATAATCTAGTCGGGAGCATGATCAGAGCACTAGTGAGTAAAAGGAGTATTACCTGTCGTCCCCATGTGTTCCTCTGCATAGTTCCACCAAGTCCAACCCTACACCTCTTTGTTTAGCGATCTTGTCGACTTCCATTTAGTTGTTGTATCCGTGTCCGACCGGTCTTTGTCTGGATCGAGATAGCAATTAAAGTACCCCTAAACAAAATATCTGCCCTATCCCTCCCCAACAGCTCCTGTACTGAGCAAAAATATTCCTCGTTGTCTGTGTTAGGAGCATAGAAGTATACTATACAGCTGTTCTGTCCCTCCAATCACCCCCTTACCATGAAGGCCCGTCATTCCAAATCCCCTTTGGTCATTTCAATATGCATTGGGACCTTGCCCTCTATCCAAATCAGAACTCCCCTAGAGTATGAGGAGTCGGCAGTATACAGCAAGGGTATGCAAGGATCCTTATTTTCCATGATTTCACCCAACAGGTGCAGAAACAAAGACGGTCCTTTGATGCAGTGAAACGGAAGCTTTGTGAAAGCCATTTGAAACACATGATGTTTTTCCCAGCAAAATTGAAAGTGTTGGCAGAGAGGAACTCATACTTCTTTCTTTCTGAGCCGGAAGCCTGGTCATGGTTGGAGTGTAGGAAGCCCACAGGAGGAAGCTCAGAATATCGGCGTGATAGAGATGACTTACCGGGGCGACAGGAACAGCTCAACGGATAATCCATGCATAGGTGAAGGGAGAGATGGGAGGCAGATTGTTATTGGGACAAGAATTATAATAATGGATGGGACACTGGAGTGCAAGTGTTTTGGTGGGCGAGCCGAAGTAAGACCACACCCCTGACCACAGTTCCATCAACCCTAGAGGATTGCTACTGTAGGGGCAGATGGTCTGGATCCTCGCATGCCCTTGCTGTATACTGCCGACTCATTTTGCCTCCTGTAGGATCACATCCCGATCTTGTAAATTAAGGAGTTTGGCTACTATTGCCCTGAGGGGTGCTCCTGGTGGCGGCAGACAACCCGGCACCCTAGGTGGTCTTTCCTCTGTGAACAATTTCGAAAGGCCCCTCGGGGGTAAGGTTTCCAGTACCAATTTCTCTACATATAGTTCTGTACAATTTTGATTTTGGACTTATCCACGGCCTTCGACACAGTGGATCATCAGATTATGCTGGAGCGTTTTGGAGTAGGAAAGGCTTCAGAACAAGTATTGATGTGGTTTAGATACTTCCTGACATATAGAGTCCAGCGGGTGCTATTTGGGGACTTCACCTCAGAGGCTATTGTCCTCGGCTGTGGTGTCCCTCAGGGATCATCTTTATCCCTGCTGATTTTTAAACTGTACATACGTCCAGTCTTAAATACAGTGAGGAGGCACGGGTTGAGCTTTCGCTCATATGCCGATGATACTCAAATCTACATTGAGACGTACAACATCGAGGACGCATTTATGAGAATCAATCAGTGCATGGTAGATATTGATAAGTGGATGGCCAGTAACCAGCTACAATTGAATGCAGCAAAGACTGAGATTATCCTTTTTGGCCTTAAGGGGAGACTTTTGGATGGGAAGCAATTATTTTCCCCTCATATTCCCATTGAGAAACTTCAATTTGCCAACAAATCAAAAATCTGTGCTGTCTGTCAGGAGAACCTTGGTAGTGAAGCCCAGGTGGGGGCCAAGGTGAACACAGTCTATTACTCCCTGCGGATTGCTAGGAATGTACTTCACTTCCTTCCCTCAGAAGACCATGCAGTAGTTGTAGGTGCAACCTAGACTATTGCAACAGTCTGATGGCAGGCATCCCAGCCAAGCAGATATCTAGACTCCAGAAGGCTCAGAATGCAGCGATCAGACTGGTGGGGCAGTTGGGAAAAAGGCACCAGGTATCCTCTTTCCGCAGATCCCTGCACTGGCTGGCGGTGGAGTACTGAATCAAGTTTAAAGTAGCCTGACTGATTTATACATGTCTCAATGGGCTTGTCCTAGAGTACCTCAGTGCAAATATTTGCTGCTATTATCCGGCTAGAGCTAAAAACCCATCTGTTCAAGTAGGCCGTTCAACTCAGAGACAACATGGTATTTGTTCTGTGGCACCTTGATGTCAGGTGTTTTAATCCATCTGCGCCTGGATAGAGTTAAGTCTGTCTTGGAGCGCGGTATAAACAAACAAAATCAAAAATCCCAATCAAAGAATTATTTTTCTCTCTTTTAGGTAAACCCACCAGTCTGATATTGCATCTCCGAGAGCGGCCTTCCATGTCTTCCGCTCTATCTTCAAGAACTTATTTCATGCCAAACAAGCATTTAACCTGATTCCTCAGCAACACCACTGTGTCCTCCAGATCACTGATCCGCTGTTCCGTCTCCAACACTCTGTCGTTAACCTTCTTCAGGTCTGCCTGCACCAAGGATACGCCCCCCACCTCCTGAATCCTGGTCTCCAGCGCTTTCCTCAAGTACTGTATTGCGGCCATAAGACTCTCCATAGTGACCACCCCTATTGCCGGCTCGGTACCTGCATCATCCTCCTGCCGGACGATAGTTTGCTTGTGCTGCTTCAATTTTGGCCCCACATATGCCTCCATCTTCTGCTGCCCCTTCAGATAAGTCTTACCAGAGAGTCTTGCCCTCACGTGGTCAGGTCCATGGCTGTGGGCCGGTGCTATGCATTCCACTTCAGCCTGATCCTGCCTCTATAAATCCAGTAGCTGCATGCTCTCATGGACCAGTGTATCACTCTCTGGGCCGTGCGCAGGCAAACATCTAACTTGTGCCCAGATTTCATAGCTAATCCGCACTCATCCACTGTCCTCTTTTGTTGTATGGGGATACTAGGAGGTGCCCCCCTCTCTGTGCTTGTCCCTATCTGCGGCCTCAGCCCCTTGACTTCAGGTGCAGGCCCAGCTCTCAGGTCCTTCTCTTGTCATGACGTCCAAATATGGGTGTAGTACAAGCTTCTGTTGCCTCCTCGCTGTTGTGCCCCTTGTGCGTGCACTGGTTACTTTATTAATTTATTCTTTTCTTCCCCTTTTCTTCTTTCTGTGTCTCAGACCCTCTCGCAACACTGGGGCCCGCACTCCGTTCCCTGACCATCCCACACACCTGCTGTATGACACAGGGCTGTTTCCCCACCTGCAGCCTCCGCTACAACTCATGCTACACTGCGTTACCCCGTGTAGGCTGGAATCGGTCCGATTGATGCATGTTATGTGCCGTGGTTCACTTTTTTCCATCAGTGCTGTAAGTGTGCGAGAGGTCTTACTGATGGAGCAGGGATGGGTAATTATCTAGAGGGGCTGGGTGTTGTCAAGGGGATATTTGGTTTCCTGGGTCCTCCTGAACCATTATGCAAACTTGTGCGCGTGTTTCTTAAAAAATTGGTCAGAGAATTGAGGAGTGTTCAGTTGTAGGGGTCCTTGCGGTTCTGTCCCTTGGGTCTCAAGTTTCAATGCCTTTGTGGATGTGGTGTGGGCATTGCATGGGGTTGAAAGTGCCTGCCCATGGTTTGGACATTGTATGAGGTTGAAATGGCCTGCCCATGAGGGTGATCATTGTATAGTTGTTGATCTGTTTTTATCTCAGCATGCTGAATAACCAAGTTTTAAGCCATTTCCAGAAGATTAGGTGGTCTTCCGTCGTCCTCATTTCCTTCGGGATCGAGTTCCATAGTTTGGCTATGAGTATAGAGAAAACAGTTTCTCTGAGTTTAGTTTTCTCATAGTGTCTTGTTTCTTTTTGGATGTCAGTGCTAGAACTTAAATTTCTTCTGGGTTGGTATTGGGTGATTTTTGCCTGGAGGCTTCCATGTCATGGGGTCGGGGGAGCCATCGAACTTCAAAAAGAAATAGTTTCTTTTTGAAGTCACTCTGCCTTTATGAAGAAATTATTTCTGTTCGGAAATCATTTCTTCAAAAAGGCAGAGTGACTTCAAAAAGAAACTTTCTTTTTGAAGTCCAAGTGGCCTCCGTCCCAGGACACTTGGCAGCGGGGCCCTCTGCACCACAGAGGCTGCGGGGACCCCTGCACCACAGAGGCTGCGGGGACCCCTGCACCACAGAGGCTGCGGGGACCCTTGCACCACAGAGGCTGCGGGGCCCTCTGCACCACAGAGGCTGCAGGGACCCCTGCACCACAGAGTCTGCGGGGACCCCTGCACCACAGATGCTGTGGGGCCCTCTGCACCACAGAGGCTGCAGGGACCCCTGCACCACAGAGGCTGCAGGGACCCCTGCACCTCAGAGGCTGCGGGGACCCTGTGTACCACAGAGGCTGCGGGGCCCTCTGCACCACAGAGGCTGCGGGGACCCCTGCACCTCAGAGGCTGCGGGGCCCTCTGCACCTCAGAGGCTGCAGGGCCCCCTGCACCACAGAGGCTGCGGGGAGCCCTGCTATGCCAGTGATTGGGTGAATGTTGTGCTTGTTATTGGAGTACTGGTTTCTGGGAGGGTGTTGTTAGTGGTCCTTTTGGATGCCTCTATGGCTTGCTGGATTGAGCGTATTTTTACTCTAAGGTGGTCTGAAAAACTCTCACATAACATTTGCGCGGGTGCAGTGTTGTTACTGCATGAGGTTGGGTTTTATATATCCTTGATAATTCTGTACATTTCCATTTGGGGGTTAGTTTCCGATTGGATTATTGCAGTGTAATGTGCATTCTTGGCTTTGAAGACTGCCAAACTGTATAGATAATTTGTATTTGGTCATTATTTTTGTCCAGTTGTTTGTAGGTTTTCTTCACGTCTTTTCTAGTTCACGGGTTATTTTCTCGAGTTCTCAGAGTTCCTCTGTGAGCTATCTGGCTACTACTTTGTTTGGGTGTGGGTTTGAAGGTTTTTAAGGGTGCCAAATGGTCTACTTCATCTGTGATCCAGGTGTGAAGGTTCTTTTCAACAGTGTCTGGTGTTGTTTCATGTAGTTGAGAGGAATCGGATTGGTGGTTTCTAATATTTGGGTTAGTGTTTCTAGATCAAGCCTTTTCCAGCTTCTTTTGTTTGTCTTTGATTGCTTTTTGTTTGTGGGTTTTGTACGGGTTGGGGTTCTAACAGTGAATGGGTTCATATGATGGTCCCTCCAGATGATTGGCATCAGTGGAGCAGTAGTGAAGAGTACATCCCTGAAGAATATTCCATCAAAGGTGTGTCCAGCTCTGTGGGTGGGTCCGTTCACCATTTGTTTGAGATGGAGAATTTCCAGGTGTGCGCCGATGGAGTTAGTTTTGATTTTGTTTCCTCTTTCAAACCAAATGTAGAAATCTCACAGAATGATGACGTTGTCCTGATTTATGGCTATGCTGGCTATGGCATCAGTGAATTCTGGCGCGAAGTTAGGGTTGTAGGTTGGCAGTTTCTATGAAGGAAGAGTAGGTTGGATTGTTCGTTGAGCTTGAGGTTGACTAAGAGTGATTTGCAGTTTTCTATGTCTGTTGAAGGTAAATATGTTGAGCTGATTTGGTATTTGTTTGCCATGGCAATTCCTCCTCCTCATCTGCCTTCTCGGTTAGATTGTATTAGTTTATAGCTGCCAGGTATGGCTTCATGAGTGATTACTTTATAGTTGCTTCTGTGAGGAAGAGGGCATCAATGCCGCCTTCGCTAACAAGGTCGTACATTTATGTTTGGTGTTTTGCAATAGATCGTAAATTGAGCAGGCTGCAGTGTAGCATGTGTGCTTTGGATGACTCTTTGTTGGATGCTTTTCCTGGTGGTCCAGTGAGGGGTGATGTGTGTGGGGTGTCTACCAGTTTGCTGGGGTTGGTTGCTTCTTTTTTTTTTTTTTAAACTTTTATTTTTATACAGCTTGGTAGAACAGATACAGGTGAGCAATAAGAGCATGTAGAATCAGACAACTCAATACAATTCAGTCTCATAAAACAGTTCAGGGGGCTCGACTCGCCCACAACAGGGAATAGGAGGACAGTAACATACCCGGCAAGGGGCCATTCAGGGGAGGGCCAGTGATCAACAAGAGGAGGGCGCGGGGGATGTGGGACCTGAGTCAGTGTCGGGAGGGGACATAAATAATCGGAACTTCAACCAGATGTCTCTGGGCCTAGAACAGATGGGCTGCTGCACCGCCCAAGATTCTTCCGTGTCGGAAGCCCAAGTGACCGCCTTAAGCCAGTTTGCATGAGTCGGAGTAGTAGGTCGAAGCCAACTGAGTAGTATCGCCCGAACCGCCAGAAGCATACAGAGGCCAGCTAATCTCCTCGAATCCCGGTGGAGCTCGGGAAAGTCATGAAACAGGCATTTCAATGGGCTGGGGGAGATTGGGTGTTCGAGCACCGACGAGACAGTGGAGCAAACAGCTTCCCAGAATTGGGTGAGGCGGGGGCACGACCATAACATGTGAAAGTAGCCAGCTCCATCAAAGCCACATCTAGGACATCTAGGGGAAGAGCTATTCGAAATGCGGTGTAGTCTGGCTGGGGTATAATGGTACCTGTGGAGTAATTTAAATTGAATTAGTTTGAATCGGGAGTTGAAGGAGACCCCCTGGATACGTGAGCACATATGGGACCAACGGTCTTCGGTAATTTCCACCCCGAGGTCAGACTCCCAAGCTAGCTTTAGTTTAGAGAAAGAAGGGGGGGATCTAGATTGTAGCAAGGTGTATAGTCTGGAAGTTTTTCCCCTCATTGGGCAGGGAGAGGTCAATTCAGTGATCGCCGGCTCATCAGGCGGCAGTGATGGGAAGCACGGGTACTTATGTTTGAGGACTCTACGGAGGGATGAGTATTGAAGCCATACCGAAGGGCGCTGTCTAAGGGGTGGAGGGAGGTCAGGCCATTCCATGAAGTTACCTTCTACAAATATGTCTCGGAGCAATTCAAATCCCGCCTCAGCCCATGTGCGAACTACCGAGGGGGGAACCCGTGGGATTCCAGGGAGAAAGTTCCAGATCGGGAAGTTACCATGAAAGGGATGGGCGGTGCCCAGTAATTGCCAAGTTTTGGATAAAGCTAATGATGTGCACCTCACCGGGTCTAATGAGCCTGATTCCATTGGGATAGGTGCGATCACCAGGGACCCAATATCACGGTCACCAGCCGACAACCCCTCTAGCCTGACATGGGGAGGGGGGTCGGACACATTGAACCAATGTGCAACGTGTTGAAGCTGGGCTGCTAGCCAGTACCCAAGAAAGTCAGGTGCACCAAAGCCACCAGACTCCATAGGAAGGGCCAGCGTCTTGTACTTAAGGCGGACCGCCCCGGAGTGCCAGAGGAAAGTGTTGAGGGTTCGTGTTAATGACTGAAAGAACTCACCTCCCGGCCATTGTGGGATATTGGCGAATCTGTACAATAGTTGAGGGAGTACCACCATCTTCAGTATTCCAACCCTCCCAGCCAATGAAATAGGAAGATTGTTCCAACCCTGAATTCTTTGCGTGAGATCTGAGAGGTATACTAGGTAGTTCCTCTCGAAAACCCGATCGAAGTGTCGCGACACCACCACACCCAAATATGTAATCTCGGATTGGGCCCATGTGAATCCAAGAGCGTCGGGAGGGGGGAGTGTGCCAGGGGTGAGTGGGAAAAGAGTTGATTTGGCGCAGTTGACCGTCAGGCCTGACATATTACCAAAGAGGACAACATCCTCCATAATTGGGGCAAGGTTGGCCTCAGGGGAGCGAATAAAGAGTAAAGCGTCGTCAGCATATAAGGAAACTATATCCGAGACCCCGGCGGTACGTAGACCTCTATGGGAATGGAAATGGCGGAGCATATCCGCGAACGGCTCCATCGCCACAGCGAAAATTAATGGAGAAAAAGGGCAGCCCTGTCTAGTACCCCTAGCTATCTGGAAAAGAGAAGAGCAGCGGCCCTCGGTGCGGACCCTGGCCACTGGATTTGAATATAGAAGCTTGACCCAGGACAGAAACGTGGAACCGAATTTGCATTTATCAAGTACTCGCCAGAGATAACTCCATGAAACAGAATCAAAGGCCTTTTGCATGTCGAGGGTGGCGGCCACGGCATGGACGTCCGGGCTCACCCTACTTATAACATTAAAAAGGCGCCTCAGATTTAGGGCGGTAGAGCGTCCCGGAATAAACCCCGCCTGGTCAGGATGAATGATATATGGCATGAAGGGGGCTAGGCGTAGAGCCAGTAATTTAGCATAAATCTTGACATCGCAATTGATTAATGAAAGTGGCCGATAAGAGCCGCATTGAGTGGGGGGTTTGCCCGGTTTTAAGAGGACGGTGATAGTGGCTTCGCGGAGCGTGGGTGGGAGCTGACCAGCCAACAACGACTCCTCCCAAAGCGTGACCAGTTGAGGGAGTAGTAAGGACTTAAATCGTTTATAGAACTCGATCGGTATTCCATCAGAACCCGGGGACTTGCCTGATGAGAGGGAATCTATGGCCTCCGAAAGATCCGAGGGAGTAAATGGGCTCTCAAGGGCCTCAATAGTATCGGGGGAAAGAACCGAGAGGGGGAGCCTGTCCAGGTAGGCATCAATTTCAGCTATGGTGGCTTTATCTGAGTTAGCATATAAGGATTGATAAAAGGAGAGGAATTCGGAGTTAACATCGCCGGGGGAAGTGGCTAGGGATCCATCAGGTCTCTCAATGCCAGGAATGGGTGGGGAACCGAACTCACGGCGGAGAAGCCTAGCCAGGAGACGAGACGGTCGTTCCCCCTCGCCGTATCTCCTTGCCAACCCAGGGTTATCAAGAAATCTCTGCTCGCGATCCGCAAGAGCCCGGAAGGTGTCTAGCTCCGTGCCGATCAGGGCAAGGGTCTCAGGGGTATGTTTTAATGAATATTGGGCCTCCAGCCTGGACAGTGTGGCCTCGCTCTCGGCGATCTCCCTACGGATGGTTTTGAGGATGCCATTTTCTTTAGAGAGGGCGATGCCCCTGACGTAGGCCTTAAAAGCCTCCCAGAGGGTAGCTTGTGACGAGACGGACCCGGAGTTGATCTCAAAGAACTCCTCAATTGCCGACTCCAATTCCGAACTGAAGACCGGATCGAGGAGGGAGAGTGGCTTCATCCTCCAGTGTCTAGTACGGTCGTGATCGACACCCCAGGATAGGGTAATAGTTATTGGCGAGTGGTCGGAGAGAGTCCTGGGGAGAATCGACATGTTTGAGATGCTTCCTATGAACACATCAGAGACTAGCCATCTGTCAATGCGGGAAAAGGAATCGTGCACCGAGGAATAGAAGGAGAAGGTGCGAGAATCGGGGTAGAGAAGCCTCCATGCATCATGCAGGGCCAGACGGGGAAGTGAAGAAAGTGTAGCATACGCGGCCTTGGTAAGGTGACGAGGTCGAGAACCTGATCTATCGAGATCCACATCAAATATTGTATTAAAATCGCCCCCCCAGAGAATGGGCACCAATGGGAATCCATCCAGAAGGGACGCGAGATGAGTGAAAAATTCGGGATCATCGACATTGGGGCCGTAGATATTTAGCAGGATCACTTCCCTATGCTGTAACATGCCATGCAGCAAAACGAATCGGCCCAGGGGGTCTATTGTCGTGGTTATAGGGTTATAGCTGATACTCTTATGAATTAGGGTCATAACTCCCCGGCTTTGTGTAGAATAGGAGGTATAGTACCTCTGTGGTCCCCATACTTTGGCGAACTTCTCACAGTGCTCAGTTACCGCATGTGTCTCCTGAAGAAAGAGGATCCTAGTTCCATGTCGTTCAGCCTGAAGCTGTAGTAGCCTCATTTTCTTGAAGTTCCCCAGCCCCCGAACGTTCCAGCTCAGGAATGTAATGGTTTCCTCACCCGACACCCCAGAAGTAGCCATGGAGAAACACAGGTGGATGGAACAGTGTCCCCCATAGATGGGCCCCATTGTTGCCAGGGCCGCAGTGACATAGATCACCTGGTGCTCTGAACTCTACCCTCTCCGCAAATACCAAGCCTTTTTTAACATTAACTCCCTTACCACCCACCCTCTCCCACATCCCTCCCCCAATCGGAGAGATGAAAACCCCATAGGTAACAAACCAAATACAAAACAATGGCATCAACGCCTGGGGGGCCTGTGGGTCGGCCTGACGGCGGAGTTCCGCACCTTGAGGCAATTTGAGGATAAACATAATGCCTGGGAACAAAGGAGGGAGACACGTGGGAATGTCTCCGCAGGTGAGGGGAGGCAGGCATGACCAACAATAGTGAACCAATTTAACGAGATTGTACGTGGGGGACACCCGAACAGCTTGTGTGGAATGGTGTGTGTATTTAGACCCTATATAGGAAACAAGGGGTTACTATGGCGATTCGCAACCCACACCAGCAGTTGCATTACATAGAGAGAAACATAACTAAGCATATTTTCAGACACAGTGTCCACAGGACGAAGTAGCTGGTATCTCCATGGCCCAAGGGACCCCATAGTAATGCATCCAGGATTGACGGCACGTTGTGGAACCAACCAAGTCCTGGGTTAGGGCTATGCGGTGTCGGATCCAAAAGATGAGCATGACGTGCCTGACCAAGGGTGCAGTGTGTGGGCCATCGATCCAAAACCCAAGCAAGGGGAGGGATTAATGAAAGTATGTATTAGCCGGGAAAACGTTCATCCATAAACTTAGAGGCCTCCTCTGGTAGCGTGAAAAAATAAACTCGGTTCGCATGTTCAATCCGGAGTTTGGCAGGGTATAACATAGCATACTTGACCTGGAGGTCGCGCAATCGTCTCTTCACCGCCATGAAGGATTTGCGCTCGCGCTGGACCGCCGTCGAGAAGTCCGGATATAAGTGGATCCTGGCCGCCCCCAGCAAGAGGTCCCCCTTGATTCTCGCCGCCCTGAGAAGGGCATCCCGGTCACGAAAATTTAAGACCCTGGCTATTATCGGGCGAGGGGGTGCGCCCGGCCTAGGCTTCGCCACAAGTGCACGGTGGGCTCTCTCGATTGCAAATTGTGAGGAGAGTTTTGGGGAATCGAGGAGTCGAAGGAGCATGCTCTCCACATAGTCTTCCATGGGCTCCTGTATGCCATCCTCCGGAACCCCAATTATACGGAGGTTGTTGCGCCTCGAGCGAGACTCAAGGTCCTCATTCTTCTTCTCAACCTCTTTCAAGCGTGTAGATAACGTGGAGACCTCCGCCCGGAGCGAGCCCAGACCATCTTCGGCGGTACTCATACGTGACTCAATCTCAGTCACACGCCCATCCGTCCTCTCCATGTGTGCCTTGATGGAGGATATAGTGCCATTCATGTCGTCAAGCTTACTATGTATTGTGGTGAACCCTTCACGAATGAACTCCATCATTTTCTGAGATTCGGAAGGTTCCGGTTCATGTGCGGTTGATGGTTCCTGTGATGGCGTCTCCGCACCAGATCCGCCCGAAGGCTTAGTAAACATATTGATAGAAGATTGCTTCTTTCCAGTCCTCGTTGACATGATGTCGGCAAGTATTGAAATCAAGTCCGCAGGTGAAGGGGGGGGTGCAGGACACCAGGAGAAGGCACCAGAGATGTGTGAAGCTGTGGCCGGCTGGCGGTAGGAGATGCAGTGTTGCCGGGTCAAGGACAGGAGCGCCGTCCAGGCCGACCGTCGTACGTGGTGGCCCGTGATCCACGAGTGTGTCTCCGGGAACCCGAGGAGGCAGGGGCCAGGGGAGCCAGTAGGAAAACCAGGAGTAGCCTCTGGTAACTGTCGAGTCGCGGCAAGACCGCCAGGCCGGCAGTCCCCCGGTCGACCAGATGCAAGGTGGGTCAGTAGAGGAGAGTCAGGGGTCGGGGTGCCCCTCGGCACCGTGAAGTCGCCCGCAGTAGGTAGGGGCGGACACTTCCCGCCGCCCACCGGCCCGACTTTTGGTGTGGGTTAATGGACCCGAGGAACAGGGCAGCCGGGGAGGGCTAAAGGCCGCGGTCGGGATGCGGTGTCCGCACTAGGCTGGGCCAGGAGCCGTGCATGTGAGGGAGTCCAGCGGGAGCAACGCGTACCTCAGGGGCGGCTCCCCCCCGATGGAGGCAGCCCGCCCGTATGATGAAGTCCAAAGTAGGGAACCATCACGCCGCTCGAAGCCCGTCCGAGTCGGCACGCCTCCCAGGACGGGGTGGCGGAGCGAGCGCTCACGGCTCCGATAAAGGTCCAGCTTCCGTCGGTTGCTCCACCGAAGATCGTAGTGGGCGGGAGCGCCAGGCGGGAAGAACGCCCCTCCCCCCACGGAGGGCCACAAGCCGCGGGACTCGGCCGCGATTCCCTGGAGCCCCGCGGGGGATCGGAGGAGGCACCCGCTCCCGCTCAACACGCCGGGGCCAAGAGCTCAGCGGCCAAGGAAGTCCGGAGGACCGGATAAGAACAGGAGGGTCCCTGACACACCAGTCTTCCCCTCCGTGGTTTAGGTGGTCAGACGCCGAGGCAGACCGGATGAATTCAGCAAGAAGGAGCGCCTCGCGGAACGGAGCTGATTAGAAGGCGGCCATCTTCATCGAGCGCAACAGCGCCCCCCCGGTTGCTTCTTTTTGACTAGATCCTCTGTGCATTTGTTGAGGAGTTCCAGGGTTTTCACATTTAAAATAAACAATCATGACAGAGTGAGAAATGGCCCTGTCATGACTTGCACCTCCCCACTGCGCCTGCTTCCAACGGCGGAGGGGGATGGCCCTCATTTCAGGGCATTTAAATACCCTGAAAATCCCACAAATGCGCAAAGGTTGGAAAAGGCCACCTGAATGAGTGCATGTAGGTTGCGCTCATTCAGATGACCTTTGCGAATTGGGGTTCTCTTTTTTTGCTAGCACATCTCACTTGTGTCAAAAAGGTTTTGAGAATCTGATCCATTTAATTTTTCTAATGATCCACCCTTGGCCCTGCGCCACCTATAAGCCAAAACTATTGCATCAGAGTAGAGATAGGGAGAAACGGCATATGAGGAGGGACACAAAGGTTGTAGGTGCTGTTTGGTTATTTGCCATCCATTGACTGCCCATGGTCACGCTAATCTCTATGTCCATTTCCACCCAGTTCCTGCCCTTCCCCATCCGAAACACCTCCTCATGGAAACGCTTTGAGCTTGCTTAAGTCAAGCCTTACCATCAAAATTTTGCACTCAAAGTGCCCTCCAATGTTTTTTCAAAGCAGTGTTCTGAGAGTTAATTACTTAATTTGAGCTGTAAACGTGCCACTAGTGCAATAAAAATGTCCTAACCAAGTCTGCCTTCAGCCACTCGATTTGTAAGCACTATGGATGTCCTTCATTGAAGTCCTATGAAAAACAAGCATTGGTTAAGCCACCAATTTTGGCTTCTGTATAAGTATTTGGCATTTGACAAGCACTGCTATTAGATGCCCAGGTATTCTCTCAATTCTGCACCTGCTGCCATCAATTGTCAGATAATACCACTACAGCAGTGCCTGTCAAGTGCCTTTCCAATGCCTACACAAATGTCCAAACTGTTGGCATTTGCCAATGCTTGTTTTTCATTTTGGCTGAAAGTTGGCAAAGCAGAACTTCTTTAAAAAGTGTGAGAATAGTACTTGAATGCCTTTCTTGTTGATTAATTAGGTACATAAAAAGGACATGCATTCTGAGATGTCGTCAACATTAAGAAACTCCTTTAATTGTAAAGTATGAATCAGGCACAGGATATGCTCAAGTACGCTTTGGCAATAAAAATGTCAGAATTGCATAGGGAGCACTGCCCATCATGGAGTATACACCCTACTGCACACCCACACCACACAGCACTGAGTATAAACTCAATGCAGCACTGTGCACACCCCACTGCACTGTATGCCCACACCACCCAACCTTGCACATATTTATTTATTTATTTATTTATTGGTTAGATATACTTTTAGCCGAAAGGCTTTGTATAACACAAAGACAATACAACATTTGCAGATCATCAATACAACAGCTAAAACAACACAATTCTAAAATGTATCATCCAATACACATTAAAATTCATCATTCAATACATTTTAAAATCGCCACAATCTTTACATAAAATATGACAAAGTAGTATATTAGGTTGGTGTCGTTACCACCCATAAAAGACATCCATAGTTCAGTTGTGTCCATCATATCGATTGCATTATTAAAAGATTTAAAAGATTTGGTTCTGATCCTCGTCAAGCTTTCACAATTCATTATTAGGTGGTAGAGTGACTCATAAACATTGTTACCACATAAACGACATTTCCTCATTTCCTGTGGGATACCAAGTATATCACCTTTGGTTGCCAATGCATTTGTCATATTAAATTTCATTAAAAGATAGGTGCGGAAAGTGCTAGTGCTTGGATATGCCACAATATATTTTGGAGGCGTAATTCTGGTTAAATACTCTTCTAGATTTGGACCACTGTTTGACTTGGAGGCAACATTGGTTATATTTTGCTCATTCCAGAGCTCAAACACTTTCTTTTTTATGTCTCTCTTTTGGGCAGCAATCGTTAACAAACCGGGAGTACTCCCAGGCAACCACTTTCTATAAGATCTTTACAAAGTGCCAAGAGTACCAACAAGCATTTTGCCTTCCAAACGGAGATACACTTGCACATACGGCACAATAATCGTGTCATTTTGCTAGGGTGACCACCTTTTCATAAGACAGTACACATTGGCATGTATAGGCACACCAGATACCTTTGATTGCAAACTCCAAATACAGGTATTCTACACTGAGATTGTGTGGTAGCCGTAGTAGCCTCCTCAACAATTTAGCCACAAATACTATCATGCTTTTGGCAAAAGAGTGACCCCATATCTCAGCAGCATATAAAATCATTGACCGTATTTTGGCCAAATAGATGTTTATAACCGATGTGGCAGAATAGCCGCTATTTCTGCCAATAAAGGTAGTCAAGGCATTTGCGGACACGATACACCGATTCTGGAGTGCTGACCATTGGGATTGCCAAGTGAGCTTCTTGTCAACAATAATACCAAGATATTTGTATGACATTACTTGTTCCAGTTTTGTTTGAGTCTAAATACCACAAATATCTCTTAGGTCTTTGTTTTTTAGAAAAGACCATAATTTTACTTTTATCAATATTGATAGTTAGGCCATTGGCAGCAGAGTAAGCCACCAGGGCATCAAGCATATGCTGGAGTCCTGCTGGTGTATAGTCTAGTATCACCAGGTCGTCCGCATAAGCAAGCCAACCAACAATCACACCATTTACTTTCACAGGATTAGCATTAGTTAGATCAAAAGCATTCATCATATCGGACAAGTAGAGATTGAAGAGAATTGCCGCTATCTATCATGCACCCTTGTTTCACCCCACAACAGGTTGCCATATTTTTTGATAACCTGCCAGCAGCATTGAGTCTAATTCTCACTGAGGTATCGGTATGAAGCAGCATCAACATCCTCAAAAGACTTTGTGGAATTCCCCAAGAGTTAAGTTTTTGCCACAATTTATTCCATAAGATGGTATCAAATGCGGCAGAGAAATCAATATAAGCACAATATACGTCTAGATGCCGTTTGGCCCAAGCATGCTCAATAGCAGATGTAAGTAACAAGAGGTTGTGAGTGGTACTGGATTTATTGTGAAAACCTATTTGATTTGGTGGTAATATATTGGAGGCGGCAATCCATACATTCAGTTCTTGGAGCAAAACTTTAGTAAAGATTTTAGAAGATACATCAAGCATGGCTGGCATTCTCAAGTTAGCCGGATTGTCCCAAGATCCTTTTTTGTGTACCATCAGAATATGGCTAGTTTGCCACGATGGGGGAATCGCACCCAACCTGCCAACTTGTTTGAATAACAATAGTAATGCTGCACCCCATAAAGCAGGTTGTTTTTTAATTACTAAATTACAAAAACTCCTTCAGGGCCTGCTGCCCGAGAATTTTTCAGTTTGTCAATGATCTTAATGATATCGGATACAGATGCATTACAGTCCCATGTGGCTTCTGGCAACCTGGCAACGGGAGGATGTAATCAGACAGTTCAGTTTTACCCAGTGTATCTTCGATGTATAGGGCCCATGAATCCTCACAAATACAATTAATGGACAAATCACGTTTTTTATATTTTCTAAGGAGATGCCAAATGCCCTGGTTGTTATTAGACATAGCCATTGTTGCAATGTTTTCCATAATTGTATTTCAGTTTCCCTTTTATGTAGCTTAACCCACTTTTTATAATCCGCTTTGAGTGTTTTAATGTGACATGCAACATCCTGGACAGATAGTGATGGAACAGTTTTCTTCACTATCATTCCAATTGCATTACAGAGATGTTTCTTTGCTTCTCTAATTCTATTATCATTGCCCATCCTACGAGGAATCATAATATTAGTCCGTTCACCAGCAGATTTATAAGTCCTGCGTACACATACATGTTCACGAATTTTCTGCATTAGCAGACTAAATTGAGACAGGATAGTCTTCGCAGTCATTTGGGCCGAGGCCCCTTCCTCAATAAACACAGGTAACAATTCAGAAACAACATGGGTGACATTCTCAAGGTTACGACTATGCCAAACAATTCTGTTATTGCCTTCATTCACATAGATCATCCCATTATCATCATAGGCGGTTCCGACATCACATTTACCCGGGAGTGTAAACAAAAGGCACAGTGGAAGGTGATCACTTTCTTCACGGTCCACGATGCCCATGTCCCTTATGGAATGGAGGCCCAAATTGTTAGTGATGATGTAATCAAGAACAGCAGCTGATCTTCCTTCAACCCTGGTAAATTTCATCATAGCATCTCCTGGTGTGTGGCCATTTAGTATGACAAGACAGTGGCTATTGATGAGATTTGCCCATTTACGACCTTGCCTATTAGATTCTTGGACGAATGCTGATCGCATCAGCCCGCCGTTTGTCTCAAAGTTATTGCTAAGATCACCAATTTTAGCATTCAGTTGCCTAGTAGCCAGATTGAAAAGCGATGACTGTACATCTTAAGAACAGCATCTACAGTACACACATTTTCAATTGTATGGACCATATTGGGTGGATCATAGACATTTATAACTATTATCACTTCCAAAAGCCAGGTTAGTTTTGCAACTAGCACATGTTGAGTGGACATAGGGAGCTTTATAATCTTCCATGGAGATTGAACCGATATCAACAAACCCCCTTTTGGACGGCCAAGAGGGCCCTTAGTTGCTACCTGATGTACGGTACTTCTATCATCTAATTGGATCTCAGACAATAACCAAGTTTCTTGGAGTGCAACAACTTTAAAGATTGACAAGTATTCAATAAGGCCCCCTGCCTCAAATAGATGCGAGTAACCTCTCGTATTCCACGAGTATAACAATTGTAAGGAGGGCAGTCATTTACGGGATTCTACAAAGTGAGATTTAAAAGACAGTGGTAGCCACTGCCAATATCCTTCTGGAATGACGTCAGTTCCACTATTGACCATATTCACTGCCGAGGGATTGCTTATGTGAGGTACAGGAGGACTTACCCCATGGGTTGCCAATCTATTCCCACTTTTTGCCATTAGACCATGTTCCTGAATTAATTGTGGTGGTACACACGGGGCAGTAAGAGTGGGTTTTTGCTGTACAAGGTTTGTTCCGAGAATTCACAACTGGTATCATTACTTTATGTACAGCATAGCCCATACGCAATAAGTCTACCTCATAGCACAAAACATAATTCAGAGTGCCTTCTGCCTCAAAGCATATATTAGAGATGTATTTGTTTAATATTTCTAACTGGTCAACTAGACGAATATCATTAGATGTAATTACTCGTAAGGGCACAATGGATTTAAATATACTCAGGATTGCTGAGCGATTAAGCGAATGGGGAGATGAGTCTATGTGCACTTGGGTGATTTGTAATGCGGACATCATACCAACTGCAGTTACTTCCTTGATACCACTATTAGATATTCCATTTCCAGAATGTTTCAACACCCAGGCATCGGGCAGTGTCATTTGCGCCGACGCTTCTGCATTACCATTGGTTAGGGCAGGTGCTGCTGCACATGGCTGCTTCGGCACTGGTGTGTTAGCCGTTGCCAAATGTACAACGGATTTGTCTAATTCACATATTTGGTCAGACGCAGCATCAGTGGTTTTGCTGTTAGGCACTTTAGTTTTTATAGTAGCACCCACTAGTTTATGTGTGTCATCATCATCAGTGATAATGACTAGTGGTGTCGCAACAGCATGAATTGCAGTGGTTACAGCAGCATTGGAGTCATCATATAGAGGCTTTTTCCTTTTCACAATTCTCTTGCTATACATAAAGGCTTGGTTAACACTTGAGGGTTTTCTTTTGACTAAGAGAGGCTTCTTTCCTCCAATCGTATCGATGCATTTTTTAGTCGATTATTTCGAATTTGCTACTGCGGGAGTAGTTGCATGTGACAACACACGCTTTTTTACGCATTCTTTACAGCATAACTCTTTCAGTCTAGTATGTATTAACAATGATTGCACATCTATTTTAGTTTCTAGATGTGAACACTTCTCAAGTAACATTGAGAGTACATTTTCAAGGGCATTAAACATTTCATCTGAATTCATACTGGTATCTGCATCGTTTTCGCTTGAGCCTTCCCCATGTTCAGTAATCACATTTCTAGATGGGGGTGAGGACTTTGCAGACTTTCCATTAGAGGTGAAAGTGAAAATAGGTGGTATATTTGAAATATACGCCGATGCATGCTTTGGAGCTAGTTCAGTGTGAATGGCTTCTTGAACTATAAGATGTGGAGCCAGCGCCATCTTTGAGGGGGGGGGTAAAATACATGGGGGTGGCAGCTGCATCAACTAGGGACATTTCAGGATCAATACCCATGTACTCAATATCTAGGTCAACAAGCTCAGAGTTCGAGATGTCAATAGCACTTATAGGTAGTCTGTTACAATCCCTATGTACAATTGCAGTAGTACATGTATTGCCATGAGGTACACTATTACCCCTCGAGACACTCAACTGATCGTTAACAGATGGCATTTTAGTCACATTGGGCAGTAAGTCGTCAGGCAAGAAGTCATTGGCTTTAGGGTCAAGAAGACTTGGAATAGAATTAGTGGCAGCATTTCGGACCTTATTACCACCTTCAATACAATCATGTATTTCTTCTATGGGGCTACATAACACATCACATAACAATTTTGCGCTGACACACATATACATCACCACACTGCGCACACACACAGCATTCCAACACAACACTTCACACTGTCCCGGCATAGCAATGCATATACTTCACCCACTGTGCCCGGACAATGCACTGCATACTCCAGCTGCCCCGAGCACCACACACATACAGCCCCCCCGTACAGGATATGCAGACGTGCAGTGCTATCCAAGCATACTGAAGTCTGTGCTTACAGTGCTGGTGTTCATAATGCTATCTTGCTCTACTGTGGAAACTACACATAATGTAATGTGGCATCACTGTGCTAGTTGGGCATATTTGAATCTGCTATTGCATATGATAACTTGGCATATTGGTATCTGGCCTTTTTGTGCTAAGTAGATATGATGGGACCTTGCATTCATATCATAATTGAGTGAAACAGAATCTTGCACCGATATGCTAAATGGGCAAAATATAACCAGGAACCTCTTTACTAAATGGACATAATGGAACCTGGCACTGCCTCCTAACTGGGCATCGTGGACACTGGCTAAACTATGCTAGTTTTGCATAGCCTCGATAATCGATTGAGTACCTGGGCATTGGATGGTAAATGTGACTGAACCTGATGTATTGATGGCAATACCTGGTGATGGTATGAGTACCTTGGATTTTGATAATAAAACATTGAAATTGTAAGTACTTGGGCTTTTGATTGCATTAATTGGTATAGGGCAGAAATATATGGTGCATGGTGTGAGTACCAGAGAGCATCATGCCCATACCTGACAAATTGTGGTACTTTATGGGCCTACGATGGAAATAGCTGGTAAATAGCATGGGTACCTGGAGATGAACACCAATGCATATAAAATGCTTATACGCCAGGCCAACACTATTTGCTTTGCCAGTGCTTGTTCGAAGGGGAGTCTACAATGTTGCAGCAGGCAATGGTAAAAGCCAAATGAGTAATTGTATCTATCAATCTTTTTTGTGGACATTTTCTATACCGCTCTCCCTCCCTTAAATGCTCCTCCTCCCTGATCATCTTTCTTCCACCACTCTCACACTCATTTGTTATCAACTATCCTCCTGTCCACTACTCCCTTCCTTCACTCTCCCTCACTTCCCCTTCTGAACTCTTCCATTCCACTCTTTCATTAACCAGGGAGAAGCACTGAAATTATAGTTAAATAACTGGAAATCAAATATGCCCTCCTCTCTACACAATTGACAATCTTATCAAGCATCCACAAGTATTCTTCAGTCCCAAAACGGGTAGATATTTTTCTATGTTATGTTATGTTATGTTATAAAAATGTGTTAAAGCGCACGTACACGATTAAAGGGGGGCATGGCCTGGAGCGCTGCGGATGAGGCTGCTCCATTGATGGCCTCTGTTGGGGTCCGCGGCTCTGACTGATCTTTCGCTGGTTCCCACTATGCTGTAACTGCCTCCTGACAGGGATCTGCAGCGGAACGTCTCCTGCGCCCGTGGCTACATCCCTGGCCCTTAATGCGGCAGAGCAGCTGAAAACGCGGCATAGGAACTTCTCCACGGTGTTCCCCGCCGCGATTCAAGATGGCGGCCGCCACTGGGGCTCTTCGCCGGCGCGGCCCGCTGGCGCTCTCCTGCCCGATGCGGGAGGGGGCAGCTTGGCTCCAACGTGCAACAGCACTACCCTTATAGTACCTGCCGTCTCCCCCATCCCTCCCCCTCATCTGCACAGGGTCCTCAATTGAGACTGCCGGGTCCAGCGACCGTTTGGACTCCCGCCATTCCAATGCTGAGAGCTACAGCGCTGCACCCTTCCCCCTCGCCTGAGCCTGTCGACGCAGGGGCTCCCAGCGGCCCACTGCCGCTTCATCCAGAGGCCTCCCCCTGTAGGACGAGCTCCGGCGGACCCGCCGCTTAGGTTCTGGTGCCCTAAGCCAGTGGTGCCTGCAGCCGGAGGAGGGCCCCCCAGCCATCATCTCCAGCGCAGTCGGCGCTCTACTCTCCAGGCGGGCGCCGCTGGCCCCATCAAGCATTTCAAGCTCCGGCAGACCCGCCGCCCAGCAGCTGGCGCCTTGAGCCGGTGGAACCGACGTGCCTACAGCCACAGGGAGTCCTTCTGGAGGAGGGCTCCCTTGCCACTATCTCCAGCATGATCGGCGCGCCACTCTCCAGGTGAGCGCCTCTGGCCCCATTGAGTGAGGTGGGCTCTGTCCCTCCGGCCCCTGAGCCTCCCCACTTGCACCCACGATTGGCTTCTCTCGGGGAGGTGGATCTGCTCCCCCCACCTTCTATTGATCGTGGTCTGCTTCCACAGCGGTGGTCCTGGTGCTCCTGCAGCTTCCTGGGGCGCCCCTGCCCACCATCACCACGCACCGGTGGAGCAGATCCACCTCCACCCCATTGCCTTGGATCCGGGCCTCTCACCTTGTGTGGCTTCTCATCACGACACTATTACTATCCTGCGAAGGCACTCCTGCCCCTCCTCCTTGAGAAATCTCCTGGGGCGCCCCGGCCCACTCCATTCCTATCGCCACCTTAGGCTCCTGTGGCCCCTGGCAGTGAGCATATTCCCCCCCCCACCCCCCGGGGCCAACTCTCGGAACTCATTGCTTCTCCCCCAAAGCCATGACCAAGGTGGTGAAATCATTGAGGGGCACCGACATTGCCACCATGCTGCAGGCCCTGGAGAAGGGGAAGAAAACCGACCCCCCGAATCTAACTCCCCAGAGGGCCTCCGATGTGAAGGGCACGCTGGCCACCAAGGAAGACCTCCAGGTCTTTATGTCAGACATTAAAGTGGAATTCCGGAACTGCATGACAGAACTCACAGCCAAGTTGGAACAAACCGAACAACGGATTGACAAAGTTGAACACCGAATAGTGGAGATTGAGGAACTGGCAGCGGACCATTCTAACTCGATGAAGGAGATGCAACGTAACATCCAAGCACTAATGGACAGAACAGAAATCCTCGAATTCAAGCAAGAGGATATGGAAAACCACTCCCGGCGCAATAACTTACGGATCCGAGGGGTCCCCTCATCAATCCCGGACAAGGAACTTCCCGAATATGTCAGCACCCTCTTTCAATCTCTACTGCCGGATTTAGATGAAATGCAACTCCTACTTGACCGTACCCACCGAATGCGCCCTCGGCGGGGATCTGACACAGACTCTCCCCCAGATGTCATCACGAGAGTACACTTCTTAACCACTAAGGAGGCCATTGCTGCGATAGGCCGCTCAAAGGATGAGCTCTCCTTCCAGGGATCCCCACTTCAAATCTTCCAAGATCTATCGCCCCTAACGCTTCAAAAACGCAAAATGCTCCATCCTCTCACCCTTTTTCTCCGAGACCAGCAGGTGCGTTACAGATGGCTGTTTCCTACGGCGCTACAATTTTCATATAAAGGCACTCCTCGCACCATCAGTCACCTCGAGGACGTGGCCTCCATTCTACGACCAGGCTCTCCCGAGGGCTCGGGGCCCTCTCTCCCACCTCGGTCGGACCCGGCCTTGGAGCCTGGCTCCCCCAAGCCGAAACGGACCCCCTGGTCACGAGTGCAGAGATCCCGCAAACCCAGATGATGGCTCACGCTTCCCCTAATGATCAAGCGGCACCGAGACTAGCGATATTCTCTTAAGCTTGCCGCGGACCCCATGCGGCCTACACCCTCATCCAAGGTGGATGTCATCGTATTACCCTTGGAGAAAACTTCGATCATGTTGCCCAGGTCGCCCGTTGCCGGCCTGGGACGCCCGGGGGACCCGCCGACAGTTACCAATCGGCCCCCCGGCCACAGTTAGGTCCTCCCGTTGGAGGCCGAAGTTGGAAGTCCGGAACTCCCGTTGGAGACTATTGTTAAAAACCATCAGCCACAGGAGCTCTAACTCTGCTGACACATCGCAGCTATGGCTAACCTAGACCCCTCCCAATCCCCCCACCCCCTGCGGCAAAGGTCCTCGGACAGCCAGCCCCCGCACCAGAAATTGAAACTCACCACTTTGAATGTTAGGGGCCTGAACTCCCCCCGAACAGAAAATCCATCCTACACAGGCTGCAATCCGACGGAACCTCAATTGCTTTCCTTCAGGAAACACACCTAATTCCAGCTGACTTTTCCCGCCTCCGAAGCAGGCTCTTCCCCACGCAATTCTTAGTGTCCAATGGCACCAAAAGGGTGGCACCGCTATCCTTCTGGCTGCAGGCTTGAACCCCCAGGTCCTCGACGTCCTGCGCTGCAGAGAGGGTCGCTTTGTGGCTGTCAAATGCATCATTATGGGCCAACTCTACACTCTCGTCTCAGCATATGCCCCGAATGAGTTCCAAGAAGGATTTTACCAGGACCTGGAAGAGATCCTCCTCCCGTTCAGTGAGGGTCAACTTGTCATCGGGGGTGATTTCAACGGGTCCCCGGAGCCCCTTGGTGGGATGTTTTTACCCATGCATCCAAGCCCTACCATAAAACTGTGCAGTACTGGCACGTAAAACATCATGATGGCCAGAACTCCCCAGAGAGTGCACAGGGAAAACATGAAGAATAGGCTGCCACCCATTTTTGCCTATGTTGTGAGCACAGGAGGGCACCGCCTAAAACCACCATTGGGCTACACACACAGTAGCCTGAAACCATTGGGAATGGCAATGCTGATTGCCAAAAGCAACCCAGAACTGTGGGGAATTCATTTTCTTAATAACAAAAATGGATGCAGTACCGCTGCTCACCACTATCAGAAAGCCAGCGTTTTAAAACCACCAGTCTTTTGTGTAAAACTGAACAAATGAACCGAAACCAGGCCAAGGAAAGACTTGCTAAGAGGTGGATACAATGTAAAACTATATTCTGACATTACTTGAAGGAAGTAATTATTTAATGTATATATAAAAAATATCTGCATGTAAATTGGATTTGAATGTAGAAAACTGGGAACTAAAGTGACATTTAGCTGAATTCTGCCTGACAACTACCCCCAACAGGAGAAACCTGCTCAGCCACTCTTCCCAGGCCTGGTGTTCTGTTCTTGATTGTCGTGCAGAGTATGGAACCTCCGTCCCCAAGCACCACAGAGGAAGAGTAAAAGCACTCCCTCTGCGGTTATTGGGGCCACAGGTGGGTTTCCCTCGCCGGTCTGATACCACGAAACTGCTGACCCCAGACAGCTGTAGAAAAAGGTCTGATTAGTTACCAAGCGAGCACAATAATACACACTGATGAAAACAGAAGGCAGAGTCTTACCTATGTGGAGAGTTGGTATGCCGTATACCTATGCTGGGGTACTTCGTGGAGAGGGGGGGTGATCAAGTGAGCTGGCCTCCCAGTAGTATCAAGACCAATGTCGTGCGAGGGTCCACCCAACCAACCTGCAGAGATATATGCGCAAGCTGGAATGGCGAGAAGCCAGATCCGAGACACAAAATCCGTAAGGGGCAATCCAAAGGCAATTCCGAATAACGTTCCAAAGCAAACAAGTAGTCAGGAGGGGCAGAAGAGCAGAGCAAGGTCCAGAGTCGAAATCCGTGTCAAAAGCCGTGAATCCAAGAAGCAGAATAGCTGAACAGAGTCCTCCGGTGCGAACAGCTGTGAAGTGCTGTTTCGCGGGAGTCCAGCGTTTAAATCCTGTGTGTCCTTGTGTCAGCTGATCCGCGAGCGGGACCGGTGAGCGTGTCACGTGACCCGGGACCAGGAAGTGCACGCTGGAACTGTGTTGACGAATGCCGAGGCGTTTGTCTGTGGTTGCTGTCCCGTAAGCGCCATGGAAGCCGCCAGTGGAGGTATGGAAAGCTCCTATTGTACCTGGTTGTTTGGTGCTTCCGACCCCAGAGATGAGCCTGCTCACGTGACACCCCCCGGACATGAGAGCGTGTGTGAGAGCTGTGTGAGGATGAGGGGTGTATGACTGGCGTACTTGAACGGAGCCGTGAGTGCGTGACACCTGGCTGCATCCTGTTGCCCCCACCAAAAGGAGATTACACCTCTCTGATTGAATTAAGGGAGGTTGAACAAAGCCTTGTCCTGGGCTGAGCTTGGGGGAAGTGGATAAACCAGTTATTCCACCATGTGATGTGGCAAGCCACACCCCTTTTTGACAAGGGCATAATTTTAAAAAGATAGATAACTCATTGTGCGGACTGGTCAAAAGTATATAAATAATACCATTTTTCTTGTGATTTTTCGGTGCACATTTTAAGAGGTGTTAGGACCATGTGGTATGTTCCTGGGGATAGTAGCGGAAAAAAGGTTGTTACTCCAAATGTCTGCATGTTAAAAATCTGACGCTTTATCATCTGTAACTGTCATGACCACCGGGTTTCCCCTCACAAAACCTACTAAAATGTCTTGGCTAACTGCATATAGATCCTGGGCTCTGGGAAGGTAGGACCTTGGCTATGTAGTTTTGACACTTCCTTATCCTGCAAACATGGCCCCCGGTGAAATTCCTGGTATGGGGGCTGTGCAGTCTAGTTGTTGTCACGCCTTCAGTATTTAAGCCCCTCCCCCTTAGCGTTCCGCGCTTCGCGTCTGTTTGTTTTCAAAGGACGCTTACCGCGGATCCTGTCAAGATTCTCCTCAGAACCCCGTTCTTTCATAGTTCCTGGTTCCGTGCTTCCGTTATTCATAGCATTCCTTACCTTGCCCCTTGCTCTCCTTGCCTTTGGTGTTCGTTACACGTTTGGGGGGCGAATCTTTCTAATTGAAGTAAGTTAGCGGCAACGCTTAGCTGTGCTCGCGCTTTCCGCCAGTATTGTTTCTGGTATATTTATTGTGGTGGATAGTGCGCATAGCGCTTGATCAGTTCCAGTCAGGTGTCGAGTGTCGGGGCTCCGGCACTCAAAACGTGTGTGAGAAGTCTGTCACTAGTGACACGCAGACTCTTGCCTCAGGTTTCCTGTTGCTATGTCTTCTCTGTGAAATACCTTTAACTTGTGACTCTTCATTGAACTCGCAATAGTTAAATAATTCTCTCCGTTCATTTAGTCATTGTTTATATTTGGACAACGTCATTAGGAAATTCTGTGGCATTCCATATTGAACCCCTGTTACAGTGCTCCTCAGGTTTTATTGTCATTCGTGCACATCACCTCAGGGTCCTGTTTCAATCCAGTCCAAGGGTTTAGGAGTCACTCCAGTGTGATAGGTGGTCTTTATACAGTGGCTATTTGGTTCCTTCCTGTGCCTTATTTGCCTTCCCTCCAATCACCCTTCTACAGTAAGATCCTAATTGCCACCCCTTCCATCTTCAGGACAAGCGCCCCTGCGCAGAAGCAGGATGGATAGCCCACAATATACTAATCAAAGGTAAGAGTAGAGAGATTGAAGGGGAAGATAGATAGGGAGATTAGTTAGTGCAAGTTACCTTGGGAAAGTTACATTTATCTATGTTCTTGTGTTTCCTCATAGATTCCTAGTCTATTGGAGCTTAAGATTTCGGGAAATAAAAACTAAGGGTTAGAACAACGCACTCAGAGAAGAAAGTTACATTATAAAGAGTGGTGTCCCCGCAGAGTCAGGTAAGCGTTACAGAACGCGAAGCCGCCATACTGAAAAGTACTCTGCCTGGACATCATGGGATCTTCTGAGATAGATCAGCTCACCCAATTATTGGGTGAATTAAGAACCGAAGTCCTTGCAGCCAGGTCAGAAACTAGTGCTCTTAGAAGAGAACTAGGAATAAATAGAGAAAGAACTGAAGAACTGGCTCGTCAACTGCTGCAGAAGCAAGCAGGGCAGGTGCCTTTACCCCATGGAAGTGGTCAGGCTTCTTCCCCTGCGTCGCCCCCAGTTCCTGTTCAAGTGGTCATTCCAGGGAATATACCTTTGGCTCCTCCGGAGCGCTTTACAGGGGACCCAAAAAGGTTCGCAGTGTTTCTAAATCAGTGCAGGTTACACTTTCTGTGTAGGCCAGGAGTTTTTCCAAATGACCAATCTAAGGTAGCCTTTGTGTTGTCCTATCTGGGAGGTGTTGCTGCGGATTGGTCCATTCCCTTGGTAAATAGGGATGATCCAGTATTACAAAACTTCACAGAATTTCAACGAGAATTAGAGAAACTATTTGCTCGTCACACGCAGGGACAAGCTCTGGACAATGAGTTGCTGTCCTTAAAGCAAGGTAACCAGGAGCTCCTTGCATACGTTGCTACTTTTAATAGACTGGTGGCAGAAACCAATTGGCCTGCAGAAAAGAGAACAACACTGTTCTATCGTGGTCTACGCAGTGAACTGAAAGATGTTTTGGCTCAAGTAGTAAACCCACCAGAAGGTATTACAGATTTCATAGATTTAACAATCCAATTGGATCATCGTCTTCAGGACAGGAGAACAGATCGTGCTCGTCAAGACAATCGGCCCCTTCTGATCCGTCCCAGAGAACCAGTGGTTAAGCCCGGAGTGGATGCTTATTCAGAACCAATGCAGTTGGGTGGAATCCGTGGCCCAATATCTCAAGCTGAGCGAGAAAAGAGACGACAACTGCAGTTGTGTCTTTATTGTGGCAAGGCTGGTCATTTTTTGAAAGAGTGCCCAGTGAAACCTGCTCGGAAACCCCTAGGAGGAGTTAATCAGGACAAAAAAGAACAGATGGCGGAAAACTCCAGTGCCCGACAAGTCTAGAGGTCCGCTTGTCGAGCATGGAAAAGGTTGCAGCGACCTCACACTTTGTGTTTCCTATTGTCCTTTTTAATCCTGAAACTCCCACCGAAAGACATGCCTTAATGGCATACATTGACTGTGGGGCAGTTGGCAATTATATGGATCAGCATCTGGCAAGCAAATTGGGATTCTCTTTGAGGAACAAGTTGGAAGCCGAGAATGTTTCCGGGGTCGATGGCACACCATTGGTGTCAGGACCTGTTACACAGTGCACCAACCCACTCACTATGCTGTGCCAGGAAGGACACAAGGAGAGGATCTCTTTTGACCTAATTCGAGCTCCACAATTCCGAATCCTCTTGGGAATACCTTGGCTGGAGAAGCATAACCCGATCATCGATTGGTGCGCCCGGACCCTGACCTTCCCCACCAAGTGTCTGAGCGTGTGTTTCTCAACTGAAGGTTCCAAAATTACAAAAAAGCCTGATGCATCTACTCAATCTACCTTGGGTCTAATGGGTTCATTGCCAGGAGAATATCAAAGATTCCAGGAAATATTTCAAGAAGAAAAACAGGCTGAAGTATTACCTCCACATAGACCTTATGACTGCCATATTGACCTCATTCCAGGAGCTCAGCTTCCGTGCAGTAGAATTTATGCTCTCACAGAAAAAGAGAATGCGCACTTGAAGTCTTATTTGGACCAGTATTTAGCTAATGGTTTTATCAGGCCATCCAAGTCACCAGTGGCATCCCCTCTTTTTTTTGTGCCCAAGAAAGAATGTGATTTAAGAACATGTATAGATTACAGAGCCCTAAACCAAATTACTGTGAAGAATCGATATCCTCTCCCCCTTATTTCAACTTTACTGGAACAGGTGAAACAGGCACGAGTATTCACCAAGCTTGATTTGAGAGGCGCCTATCATCTTATCCGTATTAAGGAGGGGGAGGAGTGGAAAACTGCCTTTCGAACGCGGTTTGGGCTCTTTGAATATCAGGTTATGCCTTTTGGGCTTTGTAATGCTCCAGCAGCCTTTCAGTCATTTATGAATGATATCCTTAGAGAATATTTAGACATCTGTGTGGTGGTTTATGTGGATGACATTCTCATCTTCTCCGCAAACCATTCGGATCATGTGAAGGATGTAACATCAGTGCTGCAAATTCTGAAGGATAACTCTTTGTACGATAAATTAGAGAAATGTCAGTTCCATGTCCCGGAAGTGGAGTTTTTGGGTTTTATCCTGTCTGCACGAGGCATTCAGATGGATAACAGAAAGGTTGATGCCATTACGTCTTGGCCCGCCCCTACTTCAGTCAAAGGAATTCAGAGCTTTCTTGGATTTGCCAATTTTTATAGGCGATTTGTTTCTGATTTTTCTCGCCTGGTTCATCCCATTACCTTGTTACTCAGGAAAAATAGAAAATTTGATTGGACTAAGGAAGCTGATGAAGCCTTTAAAAAATTGAAAGAGAGATTCACCACCGCACCTGTTCTCCAACATCCAAGACCTGACCTTCCATTTGTGGTTGAAACGGATGCTTCAAATGTTGCCATGGGAGCAGTTTTGTCTCAGCGCAATCCTAACACCCAAGAACTGCACCCAGTGGCCTTTTGGTCTAAGAAATTCTCTGCTGCTGAACTGAATTATACCATCACAGATAAAGAGCTTTTGGCTATAAAGTGCGCACTCAAAGAATGGAGGCACCATCTGCTCGGAGCAAGACACACTGAGACCATTTTTACTGACCATCGCAACTTGCAATATTTGCGCTCTGCAAAGGCACAATCCTCGAGGCAGTTGCGATGGGCCCTCTTTTTTGCCGAATATGATTTCATCATTACCTTCAGACCAGGAGTGCGAAATGGTAAGGCGGATGCCTTATCCCGTATCGGAAAAGGTGATGGAGCTTATGTACCTGTGAACCCAGTGGAAATCGTTTCTGGGGAGAAGGTACTTGGAGTAATGGACACTGCTGATTCGACATTTGAAGAACTACGAAATGAGATTAAAACCAGCATGACTAGAGATGAGTTGGCGAGGTGGGAATCGAAGGGGGAACGTTTCACGATTTTGGATGACTTACCTTTCTATCAGGAACGTCTGTACTTACCCACACCAAAACTGCAAGAACAAGTAATGGCTAATTATCATGGAACCCTGTTGGAAGGTCATCCCGGAATCACGAAAACCTTGGAAAAAGTGAAGAGATCGTATTGGTGGCCAACTTGGAGAAAAGATGTCATTCAGTATTTGAGAACATGTGGCAACTGTGCTCAAAATAAGACTCAAAAAAGGAAACCAGCTGGTCTTCTCCAACCTCTGAGTGTGCCCCCTGTTCCCTGGCACACAATTTCAATGGACTTCATCACAGATTTACCAAATTGTGGAGGTTGTGATACCATTTTAGTGGTAGTGGACTTATTCTCAAAGATGGCGCATTTTATCGCATTGAAAGGTCTTCCCACAGCGGCTGTTCTGGCAAGAACCTTTCTGGAGAATATTGTGAAATTGCATGGTTTCCCCACAATAGTGGTTTCAGATCGGGGAAGTCAGTTTGTTTCTAAATTTTGGAAGAAGTGTTGTGAATTGGCAAAGATTGATGTACGCCTGTCCACGAGCCATCATCCCCAAACTGATGGCCAAACTGAGCGAACCAACCAAACTCTGGAACAGTATATCAGATGCATGCTACATCAACTCGAAGACACCTGGTTAAATGTTTTATGGGTTGCGGAATATGCATATAATAACTCAGTGCATGCCTCCACTGGATTGAGTCCTTTTTATACCCTACACGGCCGGCATCCTCGTACATCAGCCTACGACCCACCAGAACCTTTGGAAATGCCAGCGGTTAAATGTCTGCATGAAAAAATCACAACATCCATTGCTCAAACAAAGGAACACTTATCTTTGGCTAAAGAGTCCCAGAAGAAATTTGCGGACAGCAAAAGATGCGATGCTCCAGAGTATAAAGTGGGGGATTTGGTGTGGTTATCCACTCGGAATTTGGCCTTAAAAGGATCACGAAAATTCCTTCCGCGATTCCTGGGACCTTTTGCCATTGAGAAGATAATCAATCCTGTAGCCATGAAGCTCATCCTTCCAAAAACCATGAAGATCCACTCTGTGTTTCACGTGTCCCTTTTGAAACCAGTCTATCCAAACACCCGAATCCAAGAGGCGCCAGCTCCCGTGGAAGTGGAGAATGATCAGTTGGAGTATGAAGTCAAGGCCATCCTGGACTCTAAGATTGTGCGTAATAAACTGTACTACTTAGTGGATTGGAAAGGCTATGGTCCTCAGGACAGAACATGGGAACCTGTTGAAAACCTTCACGCCCCTAGGTTGCTAAAGGCTTTTCACGTAAATAACCCGTGCAAACCTGGGAAGGGGAGTTCCAGTCTTGGAGGGGCTTTGGGGGGGAGTACTGTCATGACCACCGGGTTTCCCCTCACAAAACCTACTAAAATGTCTTGGCTAACTGCATATAGATCCTGGGCTCTGGGAAGGTAGGACCTTGGCTATGTAGTTTTGACACTTCCTTATCCTGCAAACATGGCCCCCGGTGAAATTCCTGGTATGGGGGCTGTGCAGTCTAGTTGTTGTCACGCCTTCAGTATTTAAGCCCCTCCCCCTTAGCGTTCCGCGCTTCGCGTCTGTTTGTTTTCAAAGGACGCTTACCGCGGATCCTGTCAAGATTCTCCTCAGAACCCCGTTCTTTCATAGTTCCTGGTTCCGTGCTTCCGTTATTCATAGCATTCCTTACCTTGCCCCTTGCTCTCCTTGCCTTTGGTGTTCGTTACACGTTTGGGGGCGAATCTTTCTAATTGAAGTAAGTTAGCGGCAACGCTTAGCTGTGCTCGCGCTTTCCGCCAGTATTGTTTCTGGTATATTTATTGTGGTGGATAGTGCGCATAGCGCTTGATCAGTTCCAGTCAGGTGTCGAGTGTCGGGGCTCCGGCACTCAAAACGTGTGTGAGAAGTCTGTCACTAGTGACACGCAGACTCTTGCCTCAGGTTTCCTGTTGCTATGTCTTCTCTGTGAAATACCTTTAACTTGTGACTCTTCATTGAACTCGCAATAGTTAAATAATTCTCTCTGTTCATTTAGTCATTGTTTATATTTGGACAACGTCATTAGGAAATTCTGTGGCATTCCATATTGAACCCCTGTTACAGTGCTCCTCAGGTTTTATTGTCATTCGTGCACATCACCTCAGGGTCCTGTTTCAATCCAGTCCAAGGGTTTAGAAGTCACTCCAGTGTGATAGGTGGTCTTTATACAGTAGCTATTTGGTTCCTTCCTGTGCCTTATTTGTCTTCCCTCCAATCACCCTTCTACAGTAAGATCCTAATTGCCACCCCTTCCATCTTCAGGACAAGCGCCCCTGCGCAGAAGCAGGATGGATAGCCCACAATATACTAATCAAAGGTAAGAGTAGAGAGATTGAAGGGGAAGATAGATAGGGAGATTAGTTAGTGCAAGTTACCTTGGGAAAGTTACATTTATCTATGTTCTTGTGTTTCCTCATAGATTCCTAGTCTATTGGAGCTTAAGATTTCGGGAAATAAAAACTAAGGGTTAGAACAACGCACTCAGAGAAGAAAGTTACATTATAAAGAGTGGTGTCCCCGCAGAGTCAGGTAAGCGTTACAGTAACCCATATCCCTGGTGCACATTTGTGTAAAATCTGGAAAGGTTTAGAGGTCGTTATCTGGATGAAAAGGGGAGAATTCTGTCATCAGTGGACACAACATCGTACAAAGACAGGGATCGGATGGTTTGGTGCTACAGAAAATATGTTAACTGGACCTATAATATGAGAAAAATGGTACATAGATAAATATGTATTTGGGTCAGAAATAGATTTGTGTGCAATTCGACAAGGGGAGGTTCCTCTGACCATAAAACCTACAACATCACTCTGACACTCCATTTCTTCCCCCCAATCAAGGGAGAGAGGAAGGCTTGGCCAATGATAAGTGAGAGGGGCAGGCTTAGCTAGGCCCAGGCACACACCCATGTTCAAAACACATAAAAAGGGCCACTGAAACCCAGGTAGGGATTCACTTTCCACTTTCTTGCGGGACGCTTTGCCGGGAGACTCCAGACTTCAAATCCATCAACCTCCAGAGACCAGAGATCCAGAGAGACCAGAGATCCAGAGAGACCAGAGATCCAGAGAGACCAGAACTGTGCAGTGCTGTGAGCAGAATCAGTGCTTGACAGACCCAGAGAGCAGAGCTGACCCAGATAACCGGGACTTTCGAACCATCCGCCGGAAATCCCGTCCAACCTGACCAGACCTTGACGGCTTATTTCAAAAATATAGTGTGAGTACTCACTGTGCCAAAACCTCTCTTAGTTTAAAATAATCTAATCCAAACTATTTTAGCCTATTAGAAATGCCTCCTAGAATCGTGTCATTCTGTCATCTTTAAAACTGAAAACTGTCATCTGTCATTCTGAGCTTTTAAATTTCAAATCCGAAAAACGACCTTCACTAAATCGTCTGTATCTCCGGAACCGTTTGTGCTAGGAACGAGATTTAACTTTCATCTTAAAGCTAAGATTCTAGGCTTTCCAACAACCCTAGACCCAAACTTCCTACTCCTTATAGTGCCTCCGTAATCGCGCTCGACGCACGCAACTAAATTTACCGCGATTTGACATTTTGCTCAATTTCAGCCACGTGTAAAAATATTTGTCCTTGCTAGCTTGCTGAAATTCGTGTGCAACCTGACAATCATTCATAGAGCATGGCTAAAGTGAGCCTGAACTAATATAAACTAGATATCACCCACCCTGAATCTCCAGAGAGCACCCCTTGTTTACTAGGGAATGACCTCCTGAGAAGGTTGTCACCCCTAATAGATTGCGTAAAGAGGGTCCTCTGGACCCAGACTAGCCGACCAATAAAATTAAAACAGAGTGTCAACAAGAGCATAATCCATAACTGTTGGGTCATGCGAGACGTCACTGCCGCCTTTTACTTAGGCAGTGACATTCTCAATCGCTTTGCCATTAGTTTGGACCTAATAAACTTCAAAGCTTGGTCCCGATTAGCGGATAATCCCATGGGCTTTGATGATCAAGAAAAAGCATTTAGGTCAGCTCAATTGCTACCTTATGCAGTTGAAATTCAGATTAAAGAGGAAGTCACCATCCCAGAAAGGACCCGACAATTCTCCCTGTAAGTGAAAGTTAAAAGAGGACAAAAATTGAAAAACTGATGCTTATATTCATCTAAATGCTTCTCTCCAACAGCAAGGGTTAGGGGTAAACCCAACACCATTAGTCAACAGAACATGACACCATTCCAATAGAGGTGGATAACAGTGACTTAAAGAGTATTACTCCAGCCGCAGGCACCATTATTGGAATGGCGGTTGATGACCAACATTTCTCCATTGATTTAGGAAATGAACTGTTAGGACCAATCCCCAAGGACGGTTTTGACAGTGACAGTGAGGACAATACAACACCAGACAGGATTTTCACCCGACATGGGGGAACTTCCTGGTGTACACTTCTTGCCCTTATGGTAAGGAAGATGTGACTTGTGACTTCAGGAGGGATGAGGTGATTTTCCGGGTCCTTGAGGGCTGCCTTTCCCACCTGAAGCCTCCGGTCCAAATCAGCACTCTGACCAGGGATTTCTCCACCCAGCTGGAGGAGGCCGCTGAGAAAACCAGAAGTCTTTCCAGGCTTCAGGCAGATGGTGGAAGAGAGAGTGAACCTAGCTGATGCATGTGTGACTCTGGAACAAAAGCAAAAGTTGAAACAAGTTTTCTTGGCTTTCCAAGATCTCTTTGCGGTAGACTCATATGACTGTGGTCGCACCGACATCCACACCACAACAATTCCCACGGACCCTGGAATGACTCCAGTGTTTGTGAAGCAATATTGTTTGCCTCTTGCATCCATGGAGTCCCTTACTGAAATAATTAAGAACCTTGAGTCCCGGGGAATAACCTGTCCAGTACACAGCACCTTCAATAATCCGGTGCTGGGATGGATGCTCCCACTGTCTATGTGGATGGATGCTCTTACCATGTTGACAACAACGGGGAAAAAGAACTCGTGGCCGGTGTAGGGAACGCATGGGTGAATGAGTCCCCAGAACCCTCCGCTGGATACAAAATTGGTCCCCGAAGTAGTCAGGTGGCAGAGTTGATGGCTGTGCATCAAGCCATCCTCACTGCCGTCCAACATCAACTCCATGAACTGGTCATAATCACAGATTCGGATTATGTACGGAACGGGTTCGTGGAGCACTTGGTTAATTGGAAAACCAGAGGCATGTTATGTGCTAATAACAAAGCCTTGAAACATGGGAAGGTAATCCAAAACATTGATGATCTGGTCACCTCGAATGGGATGACCATCTACTGGAAAAAGATCAAGGGTCATTCCAAAGTAGAGGAACCAGACAAAACTGGAAATGACTTAGCTGATAGCTGGCCAAAACCGGGGCCATCCACGGGGATCTAATAGAAATAGAGTCCCTGTTGGGGGAAATCCAGGTCACTGCTATCACTAGGTCCCAGACAAATGCTCACAATGATCTTTCAACTGCACAATGGAGTAAGGAGACCCCTGATGCTGATTTGATTACAGCTCAGAAGGGGGACCCAATAATTGGTAAATTCTACCAACACATTGAGGACCCTGAGAACTTTCCCCTGACGGATACCGATTACATTGGGAAAGAGGTCCTAAGAGTGTTGATGAAATGTCCAATATTGAAGCCAAACGGCCAGTGGAGATTCTGCGCCGACCTTAGGGAGCTCAACAAACGGGTCCATACTTCCCGATGGCCTCTGCCCTACATTGACCAAGGGCTGGCCCAGATTCAAGGTTCACAAGTATTCACTGCAATAGACCTGACCAATGGATACTGGTCCGTGCCTGTCAGTAGGGAGGACCAATACAAACTGGCTTTTACCTTTGGGGGGCAGCAGTACACCTGGACCCGGACTCCCTTCGGATACCTCAACTCCGGCAATGAATTCAACATTTTCTTACATAAGGCCATGCCCGACCTGGGTGCGAGGGGTAAACTGGCTTATGTAGATGATTTCCTCATCAAAGGTTTATCTGTGGAGGAACACATAGCGCAGATCCGTTATGTTCTAACACAGTTGAGGGCCGCCGGAGCAAAACTTTCCTTTCAGAAAGCACAGTGGTGTAGAACCCGTGTTAATTTCTTGGGGCATGAGATTACTCCTCAGGGTCTCTGTCCCCAAGAAAAGAAAGTGGAAGCACTTCAGAAACTGAAGGATCCCACAACTCTGCGGGAACTAAGGAGCCTCCTTGGACTGACTAATTACAGCAGAAAGTTCATTGAGGGCTACGCAGAGATCACCAGACCCCTGATTCATCTCTTGAAGGGGGGGGGTCAAGTGGGAATGGGGTCCAGAACAATCCGAGGCAGTAAGACAACTCA
This sequence comes from Ambystoma mexicanum, assembly GCF_040938575.1. Classification (NCBI taxonomy): domain Eukaryota; kingdom Metazoa; phylum Chordata; class Amphibia; order Caudata; family Ambystomatidae; genus Ambystoma; species Ambystoma mexicanum. Next base: position 55,525,960 of record NC_090930.1, on the reverse strand, counting down.
AGAGAAGCCTCTCACAAGCGCCTTGCCTAGCTTACCCTGTCAGAAACAAGGAGTTCTTCCTGGAGACAGGGTTTTCTAATACGTGCTTGACGGCAGTATTATACCAAAAGCATGACAAGGTCAATAAAGTAATCTCCTACGCGAGTAAAACTTTATCCTCTGTGGAGGAAAAATTCAACGATTGTGAGAAGGCACTCTTGGCAACGGTGTGGCCATTGAAGAATTACCGCCCGTTCATCCAGGGGGAACACATCATAGTGGAGACTCCACACCAACCTCTGCAATATCTCCAAAGTGACAGAATCCGGGCCGGAAATGTGAGTAATTCCCCAATAACTTCCTGGATTCTGTTAATGCAAGGCTTTCCTGTGGAGGTCAGATAAGGCCAAAACAAGAAGAGTCCCCTCAAGAAGGTCTGGCTGACTTGCATGATTGTGCCAGAGAAAACTGTCTCGAGGACGAAAGTCTAAAAATCAAGGACAACATGGAGGCATACCTTAATTCCCCACACAAAGTCTTTGAAGAAGACAAGTGTGAGGGAATGCCCACTGTCTATGTGGATGGATGCTCTTACCATGTTGACAACAACGGGGAAAAATAACTCGTGGCCGGTGTAGGGAACGCATGGGTGAATGAGTCCCCAGAACCCTCAGCTGGATACAAAATTGGTCCCCGAAGTAGTCAGGTGGCAGAGTTGATGGCTGTGCATCAAGCCATCCTCACTGCCGTCCAACATCAACTCCATGAACTGGTCATAATCACAGATTCGGATTATGTACGGAACGGGTTCGTCGAGCACTTGGTTAATTGGAAAACCAGAGGCATGTTATGTGCTAATAACAAAGCCTTGAAACATGGGAAGGTAATCCAAAACATTGATGATCTGGTCACCTCGAATGGGATGACCATCTACTGGAAAAAGATCAAGGGTCATTCCAAAGTAGAGGAACCAGACAAAACTGGAAATGACTTAGCTGATAGCTGGCCAAAACCGGGGCCATCCACGGGGATCTAATAGAAATAGAGTCCCTGTTGGGGGAAATCCAGGTCACTGCTATCACTAGGTCCCAGACAAATGCTCACAATGATCTTTCAACTGCACAATGGAGTAAGGAGACCCCTGATGCTGATTTGATTACAGCTCAGAAGAGGGACCCAATAATTGGTAAATTCTACCAACACATTGAGGACCCTGAGAACTTTCCCCTGACGGATACCGATTACATTGGGAAAGAGGTCCTAAGAGTGTTGATGAAATGTCCAAAAATGTTCTGAATCCAAGATGGGTTGTTGGTAAGGAAATCCCAAGCTGGCCATGATCAGTGGGTGGTTCCTACCTCATTCCGAAGCCTGATGTTAAGTCACGCCCATGATGCGGCCACCGCCGGTCATAGGGGGTTTCATACGACACTTGAAATCTTAAGAGAGGTTGCATACTGGCCACACATGGGCCAGGACCTCAACCAATACTTGAAGGGGTGTCTTGTGTGTGCACAATTTCAGCCAACATCCCTCACACACCGCGCGCCTCTCCAAAAGAGGGGAATGACACTGCCATGGTCAGATTTACAAATCGACTTTGTAGGCCCCGTGATTCGCTCCGCTAGGGGGAATAAGTGCATGTTGACGGTCACATGCTTGTTTACCAAGTGGGTGGAATGTCTCCCAGCCCCAAATTGCAAGGCAGAAACAGCAGCTGCCCTGATGATTAACCACATCTTTTCCCGTTTTGGTCTACCTCAAAGGATTGAGTCAGACAGAGGTAGCCATTTCACCAGCGAGGTAATGACAAAGATGTGGGAGATACTGGGGGTCAATAGGAAGTTACATATTGCTTACCGGCCAGCTTCCTCAGGGCAGTAGAACGCTACAACCGAACCATTGTGAGCATCTTAAAAAAGTTTGTGGCAGATTCTGGGCCAAGTTGGGATATCCGACTACCTCTGATCCTAATGGCCATCAGGTCTACCCCTTCATCTGCAACTAAAATGTCACCATTTGAGTTGATGACTGGACGCAAGATGGTGCTTCCTCAGTATTTGCTCTACAGGACCCAAGAGCAGACACTGATAAATGCCTCCACAACTCATGAGTATGTGGAGAATTTAAGGAAACACCCTCAGCACACTTTTGCCTATGCTCAGCGGAATCTAGAAAGATCAGCTGAGAGTATGAAAACGCACTATGATTTGAAAACCACCAGGAAGGAATATACTGTGGGGGACCGGGTCTATCTATACAATTTCCAAAGGAACCAGGCCAAACAGCAAAAATTTTTGCCTACATGGAAGGGACCCTTTGAAATTATAGACAAGATCTCCCCTGTTGCCTACAAAATCTGCATGCCCAAAGGTAATTTGGCGGAAGTGTTGCCATACCAGGCACACTCTGCAACAACTGGAGGAATCCACTGGAATCCCAGAGGGGGCCCCTCCAGAGTAATTCAGTTCCAACCCTAAAATATTCCACATATAGCATATAAAATTCTGTGATTCTTGTATATATATATATATATATATATGTTCTTGTCTCCTAATTTAAAAAAGAAAATGTATATGTTCATATATTCTGATTTATAAAATGTATATGTTCACCACACCATTAATAGTGGTGGAAAAAATGTCTAGGAATGTGTATTGCCGCTTTGCTTTATCATCCTAGGAGAGATGAAACCATGGAGACTGACCACGGAAGGCGACCTGGGGACCAGGAGCGAAGATCCGAGGGGCCCGGGGTACCGCCCAATCCTCCCATCAGGACCAGCAAGGAGAACTGATTGATCAACTGGAGGGAGGAAAAGATGCTGAACTGTGCCATCTACGGAATTGGAAGAAGATGAGGCGAACATCCCAGATCTTGCGAGTTCCATCAGTGAAAGATCAGAATGGCCATCGCAAGAGGGGGGCTTGTGGGATGTTTTTACCCATGCATCCAAGCCCTACCATAAAACTGTGCAGTACTGGCATGGAAAACATCATGATGGCCAGAACTCCCCAGAGAGTGCACAGGGAAAACATGAAGAATAGGCTGCCACCCATTTTTGCCTATGTTGTGAGCACAGGAGGGCACCGCCTAAAACCACCATTGGGCTACACACACAGTAGCCTGAAACCATTGGGAATGGCAATGCTGATTGCCAAAAGCAACCCAGCACTGTGGGGAATTCATTTTCTTAATGACAAAAATTGATGCAGTACCGGTGCTCACCACTATCAGAAAGCCGGCGTTTTAAAACCACCAGTCTTTTGTGTAAAACTGAACAAATGAACCGAAACCAACCAGACTTGCTAAGAGGTGGATACAATGTAAAACTATTTTCTGAAATGACTTGAAGAAAGTAATTATTTAATGTATATATAAGAAATAGCTGCATGTAAGTTGGATTTGAATGTAGAAAACTGGGAACTAAAGTGACATTTAGCTGAATTCTGCCTGACAACTACCCCCGACAGGAGAAACCTGCTCAGCCACTCTTCCCAGGCCTGGCTGCATCCTGTTGCCCCCACCAAAAGGAGATCACACCTCTCTGATTGAATTAAGGGAGGTTGGACAAAGCCTTGTCCTGGACTCAGGCAAATGTTATATTGGTGGGGCCGTAAAGTGGCTTCCTCTTGGGAGAAACTGGGAGGGGCAGTGCCTATGAGAGCCAGCTGAGCTTGGGGAAAGTGGATAAACCAGAGTTTCCACCATGTGATGTGGGAAGCCACACCCCTTTTTGACCAGGGCATAATTTTAAAAAGAGGTAACTCATAGTGCGGACTGGTCAAAATTATATAAATAATACCATTATTCTTGTGATTTTTCGGTGCACATTTTAAGAGGTGTTAGGACCCTGTGGTATGTTCCTGGGGATAGTAGCGGAAAAAAGGTTGTTACTCCAAATGTCTGCATGTTAAAAATCTGACGCTTTATCATCTGTAACCCATATCCCTGGTGCACATTTGTGTAAAATCTGGAAAGGTTTAGAGGTCGTTATCTGGATGAAAAGGGGAGGATTCTGTCATCAGTGGACACAACATCGTACAAAGACAGGGATCGGATGGTTTGGTGCTACAGAAAATATGTTAACTGGACCTATAATATGAGAAAAATGGTACATAGATAAATATGTATTTGGGTCAGAAATAGATTTGTGTGCAATTCGACAAGGGGAGGTTCCTCTGACCATAAAACCTACAGCATCACTCTGACACTCCATTTCTTCCCCCCAATCAAGGGAGAGAGGAAAGCTTGGCCAATGATAAGTGAGAGGGGCAGGCTTAGCTAGGCCCAGGCACACACCCATGTTCAAAACACATAAAAAGGGCCACTGAAACCCAGGTAGGGATTCACTTTCCACTATCTTGCGGGACGCTTTGCCAGGAGACTCCAGACTTCAAATCCATCAACCTCCAGAGACCAGAGATCCAGAGAGACCCAGAGAGACCAGAGAGACCAGAACTGTGCAGTGATGTGAGCAGAATCAGTGCTTGACAGACCCAGAGAGCAGAGCTGACCCAGATAGCCGGGACTTCAGAACCACCCGCCGGAAATCCCGTCCAACCTGACCAGAACTTGACGGCTTATTTCAAAAATATAGTGTGAGTACTCACTGTGCCAAAACCTCTCTTAGTTTAAAATAATCTAATCCAAACTATTTTAGCCTATTAGAACTGCCTCCTAGAATCGTGTCATTCTGTCATCTTTAAAACTGAAAACTGTCATCTGTCATTCTGAGCTTTTAAATTTCAAATCCGAAAAACTACCTTCACGAAATCGTCCGTATCTCCGGAATCGGCTAGATTCTAGGCTTTCCAACGAACCTAGAACTGACTTCCTACTCCTTATAGCGCCTCCGTAATCGCGCTCGACGCACGTGACTAAATTTGCCGCGATTTGACATTTTGCTCAATTTCAGCCACGTGTAAAAATATTTGTCATTGCTTTGCTTGCTGAAATTCGTGTGCAACCTGACAATCATTCATAGAGCATTGCTAAAGTGAGCCTAAACTAATATAAACTAGATATCACCCACCCTGAATCTCTAGAGGGAATTAAAAGCATTTTAGCACATTTCTCACTTCATTGTCATCACATTCAAAGCATTTTGGGCCTGGGTTTCAAACCTCTACCTGTTTTCCTCTAAGCTTGCTGGGGGGGAACTGCATTTCGTATTGCATTTTGGTGGGATTCTTGAAGACTGTGTGCTCTCCGTCCATTTCTTACATTGCATAGGGGGGGAGTGAATTGTCAAGGAAAAGTTATTACATTGTCTTTTGTTGAAGCCATATCAAGTTATTTTCTGTACTGCATTTCATTCATCATTGCGTTTCCTTGAACCATATAAAGCATTCTTTCCCACCTTATTCTTCTGTTCCTATTCATAAGTTACCTCTTGCTGATTACTGCTCGTATTCACAAGTGTAATATCCATTATCAATTTATTTATAGAAGTGTGATATATATATATATATATATATATATATATATATATATATATATATATATATATATATATATTGTTTAAATTTTCAAATAAACCTTTTAATTTGCAAAACAAACCTACTTCTTGGCTCAGTGGGGTCAGGGGGATTCTAAGAGGGGGGGTGTTATACAAGGGTTGTCATCCAGAGTACTGAACTGGACATAAAAATACATCAATAAGGGTTTTCCTCAGCATCCCAGACTAGGCATTGACTTAGCTGTAGTGTTGATTGAATATCGCTTACACCTTAAAGACAGGTCTCACCTCCCAACCTCCAGGGACAAGAAGCTAGCCCTGGCCCTGCTCCACTTGTTCCGCACGCTTGATGTCGTCGACACATGGAGAGTGTTATACCCGGAGGAGAAGGACTTCACCTATTATTCATATGTACATCGCACTTTCTCCAGAATCGACTTGCTGTTGGCCTCACTCCGGATCCTGGCCTTCACGGATGATGTCACGATCGGCCCTCAGATCCTCTTGGACCATGCCCCGGTCTCGCTCTCCCTCCGAGTCCTCGACCCGGATCCCCCTCCACGTCGCCAATGGAACTTGTATGACCCTATCCTGGGGACATGACGGTGAGAGATGCGATCGCCAGGACAATCAAAAACTTCTTTACGGAGAACCGTAACGAAGACACGTCCCCCGCCAACACCTGGGACGTCATGAAGGCGGTGCTAAGGGGGGAACTGATCGCCCAAGGTGCAGCGTTTCACAAATAGAAGAAGGCGACCCGGGACGCCCTGGAGGCCGAGGTTTGTGCAGCCGAAGCGGTACACAAGCAGAAGGGCTGGTCCCCGAAATCCTACAAAGCCTTGCAAATGGCAAGGAAGAGGCTGGAGGCTCTCCACGCCGACACAACTGCGAACCTGCTCGCTAGAACCAAACAATGGTACTATGTCCACAATAACAAAGCCAACAAGCTCCTGGTCAGCAAGCTAGCTAGGGAGAAGACTCGGAAATCCATCCTGGGGCTTCGCGACCAACAGGGGTCGGTTCAATATGCAGACCAAGAGAAAATTCGGCTAGCCGCGACCCATCGATCCAAGATTATGACAGCGGTCCCGAGGGACTTGGAAGCGCAGCGCGCATACATCCATAAGGCGGCCCATCCATGCCTGGCCCCGGAGGTTAGTCAGGGGCTGGAAACGCCTATCACGGAGGAGGAGGTGGAAGAGGCTATAAAGAGTTTGAAGCCTAGGGCTCCCGGCCAAGACAGCTTCACCACCCGTTTTTATAAACTCTTTCGTCCCCAATTGGTGGCTCCCTTGGCCCGCCTTTTCAATTCATTTGCGACTACCGGAATGATCACTCCGTCCATGCAGGAATCCATCACGGTTCTCGCTTTAAAGCCCGCAAAGGACCCCCTTGAGAACAGCTCGTACAGACCGATTTCCTTGCTCAATTTGGACGCCAATATTTATTCAAAGATCTTGGCTAACCGCCTGGCTCCGGTCCTACCGAACATCATAGACCCGGACCAAACCGGCTTTATCACCTACCGGTCCACGAAAGATAACATTCACAGAGCTCTAAACCTCATAGAGGTGACCACAAGAAATTCCCAGCAGCTGGCCTTACTTGCCCTGGATGCGACCAAGGCCTTCGATAAGGTGGACTGGTCATTTCTTACTCTTACCCTCGAAGCCTTCCGCTTTGGTTCAATCTTGAGGAAAATGGTCCTGGCAAATTATCAAGCTCCCAAAACCAGGCTCAGAGTTAACGGCCGCCTGTCGGACCCTATCCTTCCTACCTGTGGAACGAGGCAAGGATGCCCTCTGTCCCCCCTGCTTTTGCCCTGGTCATGGAACCGTTGGCCCAACGGGTGCGGACAAACCATCTGATAAACGGCCCGAAGATAGGCGCCACCCAGCACAAGATCGCCTTTTTTTACGCAGATGACGTCTTGCTAACCGTCACAAACATCCAATCCTCCCTGAGGGCAGCTCTGGGGGAGCTCCGTAGCTTCAACGAGGTAGCGGGATTCACCATCAACTTCTCAAAATCAATAGCCCTCGGTGTGGGCCTAAGCCCGGACAAAAGGGACGCCCTGGAGAAGCAAAGCCCGTTCCAATGGAGCACCCAAGCAATCCCATACCTGCGGGTCCAGATCCCAGCACAGCCAACAAAAGTCTACCAGGCCAACTTCCCCCCACTCTTCGAGGAATTGGAGAAGGACCTCACACGCTGGCGGTCACAGGAAATCTCCCTGCTGGGCCGTATAACGACTTGCAAAATGAACCTCCTTCCCCGATTCCTATATGCCTGCGCTTCCCTTCCCATCTCAATCCCCCTTCCCTCCCTCATGAAGCTTCAACGGAAATTGATTGACTTTATATGGAAGGGTAAGAAAGCGAGGATTCCCCGGAAAACGATGATGGCCAGCGCTAGACTGGGTGGGCTGGGGGTCCTGGACCTCTCAAGTACTTTATAGCAGCGCAGCTGGCCCATCTCCAGGCATGGGGCCTGACCTCAGGTCGCCCAAAGTGGGTGGACATCGAACAATCCCGCCTACCCCTGCCTCTTCGCTTCCTCCCGTTCCTCCCCAACGCCTTGCGTCGGAGTTGGCCAGATGTGCTGATGGCCACGAAAAACTCGATAAAGGCATGGGAGTGGGCCCGCAGATACAGAGGGATCCCAGGCGACCTGAGCGCGCTCTCCCCAATCTTCCTCAACCCAGCCTTCTCCCCGGGAGCTCATCCAGCGAACTTCAGGAACTGGGTCGCAGGAGGCCTTGAAACGCTGGGACAGCTCTTCGCAGGAGACTCCCCCCTTAACTTCGAACAATGTAAATCCTCTTTTCAGCTAGCGGAGACGGACAGATTCTCCTATGCCCAACTAAGACACTGGTGCTCCAACCCCCAGACCCGTATGGCAGCAACTCGGCCTCTTACTCCCTTGGAACTCACAGCGTCTAACCTGCCTGCACGAGGGAAGATTTACGCTCTCTACAAGCTACTGCTGGACGACCCCCTCCTCTCTAAACCCTCCTACATGCCCCTGTGGGAGACAGACCTGGATCACGCTATAGAGGACCAATCCTGTGTGGATATCTGGACCAGGACGCGCACGACATCCCGCTGCATCACCAACCGGGAATGCGCCCACAAACTGCTTTTGCAATGGTACTACCCCACTTTACGTCTTCACCACTTCCACCAAGCCCTGGACCCCCACTGCTGGCGTCTATGCGGCCACTTGGCATCCTACTTCCACATGTGGTGGACCTGCCCTAAGGTAAAGGAGTTTTGGACCCAATGCCTCGCCACTATAAAAGACATCACCCAAGTGGCCATTCCGCTAACTCCCGAACAGGTCCTTCTTGGGATCCCGCACCCGGACGCTTACCCGAGAATGGGGAGGAGGGCCACGCTGATCACTCAATTCTTGCTGGCCGCCAAAATCACAGTAGCCCGCACCTGGAAAACTGCGGAAGGCCCCCTCATTGCCCTATGGTGGATCAAACTCTGGGACATCCTAATAGCTGAAAAGGTCACGGCAGCTAAGGCGGGCAGACTCCATCGTTTCTTGGACATCTGGACTCCGGTCCTAGACTATGACCAGAAATATCTGGCGCTTACTTTTAAGCCGCGCCAGATCGCGACCGCTCTCCATTCTATGGGGGACAGCTCGCCACCTGGCGGGATGGAATGAGGCCCGGGAACAATTCCTTCTGCAGGCGTAGGGGTTGGGGGGAGGGGGCATTCCAAATGTCATATGTTGTCTGTAACAAATGTAAGTTTATCATGCTTGCTCCTGTGCACTGTTAATAAATAAACAAGTTAAAAAAAAAAAGCGCACGTGCACCCAAAGGCATCTTGCCGCTGGCTACTGAAGAGGAGTCAAATCCAGAGCGTCCGACACCACCATAAGAGTGAGATGGCCGAAAACAAAGTGGTTTTCAACAACCGACGGAAAGTAAGTTGGTCTTCAGTTGCACGGAGAGCAGTAGGCAACTTGTTCCAAGCTATAGCAGCCGCCACCGAAAAGGCACGGCCTCCCATGCGTGACAGACGATAGCGGGGGGCAGTGAGAAGACACGCAGACTGAGAGTGCAGTAGACGGGAAGGAGTGTAATGAACAAACTTTGCCTGGAGATACTCAGCACCCAGGCCATAAAAGGCACGATGCACCAGACACAATGATTTAAACAGGATCCGGCTGGCCACGGGAAGCCAGTGTAGTTTCTTGAGCAGAGGGGAAATATGAGATCCAAAGGGAGGGCGTTCACTTTCAATTCAAAATGTTCACTTTCAAACACAAGGAGTTCCCTTCCCCAAGCTTTGAAGTCTCTCACTGTTTTCACAACAACACAATTCCCCGGGAATCTTCCCAGCTTGAAGGCTTTTTTGGCTCTTTCATCAATATCATTAAAGCTCAACTCTTTGAGTTCACAATGTACCAGCTTCTCCTGATATTCAACCACAAACTGATAGATGAGTTAAGTGGCTTTTTGTTAGTGGGGTGTAGTCGGCAGACCACACGGTCCGCCCGTTACAGGTCACGCAACCGACACACCTGATTGGCTTCTTTTCAACAGTTATACCACCACTGCTTCAGCTCAACAGTGTTATTGAACTTATATTGTTGCAGTCCTTGTCAACACTTGTTTGCCACCATTCACTTGCTGGATTATCAACCTTCTCATAGGTTGGCCACAGTTTCAACTTTAAACTTGTACTGTTCCTCTTTTCCTTATGGCTCTATAATTCACAGTTCTTTATATTCATAACCAATGTTTGATTTCTTTAGTTTCCATAATTCACAGTTCCTTTGTATCAGGGCACACTTTTCTTTACTTCCCATTCATGTGGCATTCACTCATTATTACTTTCCTTTGGTTCGATATTCAAAAATTCAGTTCATTCACATCAAAACAATGGAACTGCAAAATTCCCAGTTCACTCTCCTGCTGGGAATGTTCTGCCCTGCTCACGGGCTTCTTATTCAATATAAAGTTTGTTGCTTTTCTGGCCTTTTCTTCTGCTTTCTCAATTTCTATACAGTTTGGTATTCAAAAACCACTCCGTTCATGAAGCTTTCACCTTATCGTAGTCATCAAACATTTGTGTTTTACATTTGGACCGGCAACCCCATTGCCTCTAGCTCACTCGCGAGCACGCCAACCTTCCTTCACAACGTGGCTCGCACCACAGCGTCCTGGAGTCATTCAGCCTCACTTGACTCACCGGGTATGCTGTCTTTGTGTGCCCTTCTTTGCTTCGGTCGAACTTAGTGGCTGCCTCTGTTCCCGGCTCGGCAAGCCCCTCCTCCAGGGTCTCCAGCACCTCAGGCTACCGGAGAGGGAGTCCTCTTGACTCCAGGAGGTCGGCAGCCTGACCCTGCCACTGGAGACCTTCCGACAATGCTAGCCACAATCTGCTTCCGCTGCAACGACTCTGCAGCACCTTGGCGCTTCGGACACGCCTCTCCCCGCCTTCACCTCCGACTTCTCCGTCTGCAAGCAATCCACAGGCGATCTCGATCTCCTCATTAGCCTCACCTGAGTGGGCCATTTATACTGCCCCTTTTGCTTCAGGTGCCGGCCATTCACATTGGTTTCACACCGGTCTTGGTACTCGGCATCCCTCGTCCCAGTACCAGAGTGGTGTTTGTGTATGTCAGAGTTAATAAAGGATGAATGTACGTTCATATGTGGTCTCTTCCTCGTCTCAGTACCAGAGTGGTATACATTGTGAGATGGTTTTCAAACACAGTAGAGAAGGGACTGGAAATATCCCATAAAAGCCTCGAGGACATTTGATTCCTGATGAAAGGGAAATGGGGGATGCCATGTCTCACCCAAGAATGCCTCATACCCATTTCCTAAGTCTCCACCTCCCAGGTGATCCTACCTCGCATATCCACCCCCAGAGTCAGGATCCAAAAGAGACAGCCAGTTGAATAACCAACAAATTCAATCTCTTATGTATGCCGACGACTGGGTCCTAATTTCTAGGACTCAAGTCGGACTACAGCGCTTACTTGACGCGTTTCAAGAGTATGTTAAACTGAACGAACTTTCGATCAATTCTACGAAAACTCAGATGGTACAATACTCCCCTAGATGCGCAGGACCATCGTCGTTTGTCTGGACTATTGGCTCTACCCCTATTGGGATAGTACATGACTATGCCTACTTGGGCATGACTGTCAGTCTAGAAATCCAATTTGAGACCGCAAACGCATTTTGGTGGCCGTGGGCCAACCGTCTCATGCACGATACAACAGAATATAGGTTTTTGAGTTTTCCAATGAACGGCCATTTTGATGTAACAAGAATCGCCATTTTGTTTTCTAACCATTGCTCATTGCTTTCTGTTCCTATTGCTTTGCAGTATATTTTCCGCTTACACTGCTCGACTATGGAACATTGTTGTCTGTATATGAAAAGGACAAGGCCACAGGGCCGAGAGGATAACAAGATTTTTGGTGAAACACAAACATAGGCAGTGCCAGGAAGAATGCCTGGCTCCCTCCTTAATGTAGCCTTGAAGCAGAGCCGCAGGGCATTTAATCATTTCACAGCTGCCAGCCAGTCTCGTTACATGGTAGAGTATGTTAGAATAATACCGCTGAAGGCTTGAATTATGCTTTTCTAACGGCCCCCCCTTTGCTGAGCCCACTAAGAGCATGTCGGCTCCCAGGACACGAATAGCACCTAATAGATAGCAAGGTCCGGAATGCAACTCCCCCCTGTATGTAGTTTGCTTCCAAGAACAGAAGCGCCGTGTTCTATTCAATAACTGAAAGATGCCTACGCACTCACAAATTGCAAATTGTTACTAGAATAGATGTTTGAAGGTGTCATAGTGGTCGGAGATGTCCATCATCACAACAAGTTCAAAGGAACCCAATGAAGGGGGGTGTTATACATGTCATAGCTGATTGTTTGATATGCATTTTGTATATATGTAACTGATGTACGTAATTAACTCTCTTGCGTCCCTCGAGGTCTAGAGATACACGTCGCGGGGTGTGAGACCGAGTTGGCCAACTGAGACTTTTGCTTTGCACTAAAACCCTAGCTTTGGGAATACAACCTCATGTCTGGCGTCTCTATCGTGTGTGGTGACCCGCCTTGTTTCCATAGACGTCAGGGTCCCCTAGGGGCCCCTTTCAAGATGGCGCCCGAATGGGGACCCTCCCTCACTTGTTCCTTCGCGTAACGTTGTAATTGAGAAAGGCAGGGAACGGCGAGGACGGGACGATCGAGCCGGGATCAAGAGGTGTTCGGGGCGCCCTGTAAAAGTGATGAGAGACTCCTTTGCAGATCTGCACACATCTGATCCCTGATCGACGTGCCTGGCTAGAGAACAAGGAGGCGAGGGTCCCGAAACGAGGCAGAAGCCAAGAAACACAGACACGACGTCCTTTGGTGCGTCAGTATACAGACGACTTGATTTATCAGGTGAGTCATTCCCCGATTCAAAACATCCTGATATTGGTTGAGAGTTGACTTTGTAAAATCAAACGCCCTAGGTAAGGTTGATTAACCAAGGGGAAGGTTGAAACATGCTTGGGGTATTGTTGGGGTATTAGCGGGGTTTTTCCGATGTGGACACAATCTTTGGAAAATTGCCAAATTGTACCACCTGGGGGAACGCCGGCGTATGAGATGTATGTGAAGTATGGAGTGGGTGCGATAATATTCTGTGAGACTTGGCATAGGCAAACCAGAAAGCAACAATACCATCAGTGGCCGATTAATGGTAGTTTTGAGATGGCAAGAATGGATAACTTGGAAAGGGTGTTAATAAGAAAGAAAGCGCGTCCTGCAGCATTTGAAACTATTAAAGACTGGAGAAAGGAAACAATGCTCCGATTTAAAAGCAGAGCAAAGCATGCGCGCAGGCATAAATCAAAAGGTGAGGTAGTGGAAGAAAAAGAAGAGGAGGAGTGGACTGAGAGTCTAAGAAGGGCAGGCAGGCGTGACCAGTTGAATATAGAAAAGATATACCCACAACGAGAATTACTCATGACAGATGAATTGATAGAAAATATATTGACCCATACAAAACAAGGCCCAAGATCAGAAGAAAGACCAGATACGTCAGTAGCTATTGCCCAGACCCCGCCCGTAGCTTAAGATCCCCCTCCGGCAGCTCAAGCCCTCCCACAGCCACAGACCACGCACGTAACACTTCCTACTAGCCAACCAGGCCCACAACAGACACTCGCTGTTCCCATTGTCCCATCCGCACCTCCCGCTCTAGACACAGATTCGGTACTGTCCGTTCCTCCCGGGGTTGGAGTTGAAACCACGGGGGCAAGAGGCGGGACTGACCAACGGCAGTGCACGAGGGTAACCCGCAGCGCAATCAACAAGGAAAGGAAGGTGGAATTGCAGCAACAGGCAGAGATGTATATAGACGGGAATGATGGGACGGCAACATTGGCTTCGATATATGACTTTCGTAGAAGCAACGAAAGACAGGGAGTGTTGGAATGCATGGGTGAATATTTGGTGGAAAGATGGAAACAGCTAATTGGGAAATTACCACCGCAGCGATTGTTAGATTTGAATGCATTAGCACGCTGTAGGGAAAGTCATAAAGAAGTAAGAGAACATGTGTATAGACTTTTTGAGCTTAAAGATGAATTAGATAATGACTATGCCGAAATGTTTACTGCACCCGGGTACAGGAGTAAAGATATCGGGAGAAATAGAAAGGAAACTGTAGAGCCATATATACAGCAACGACATTTGATGTCATCAGTACAAAGGGGCAACAAGTTAAAAGTTTGTATGCGAGAAGCGTCTAGATGGATGTCAGATCCTGGTATTCCCACAATGGAGATACACGAGATATTTGATGAATTTTCCATGCCTATGAAAAGAAAAGCGCTGCAATCGATGGTTGAACATTTATTAGATAAAGATATAAAAAACGATAAGACCAGCCCGCCTGAAATAATGGCAGTATATAGGAGAGCATTAGAACGAGGGACAGGAGAAACAGCCCTATCATTGGATCTGGGAATACTGTTGCATCTAAGAGAAGGGGGAGGGACGGTAAGTGGGGCATTTCCTATGAGAGAGGTCCCACCTACCTTTGTGCCCAAAGTGGAGGTTCCCGCAGCGGGCAATGTAGGGGCACAGGTAACACCAGCCCATTACACCGCCCAATATGTGCATGTCCCCTTTTACAGACAAGAAGTGAACAACATAAAGCAGACGATTCCGGATATAAGAAAGAATCCTGCAGGGTTTTACAAGGAAGTAGAGTCCTGCCTACAGTCATCCGTGCTTACCATGGGTGATATAGACCTAATATTCCCGGTGATCCTGCCAGCAGATATATGGAAACAAATAAGGAAGGTAGATGATGCAACGGCCTTTGGTGCCACATGGGCGGACTTGGTAATAGAAGACAGGAATAAAGCGGTTGGAGGAACACCGGCACGTATAGTACAGAAGTTAAAAACAATTGTTCCAGAGAAGAGAATCCAATGGGACAAATTGACTGCATGTGTACAAGGCAAAGATGAGTTGGCTACAGATTATTTTAATAGATTTGAAGAAGTATTCACAGACTTCAACGGGCAGGATGTGGGTTCAGAAGCAGGGAAGAGGTTATTTGTTGACAAATATGTGAGGGGGTTAAAACTTCCAATTCAGGATCTAATAATGACATCAGAGAGTGCATGGCAAGCAAAAACGTTGGGCGAAGTACTGCATATGGCCCAATATTATGAGCGCAGAGTGACTGCAGGAAAAGAAAAAGAAGAGAGGGATGGGGTAAATCTAAAGACAAGAGTATTAATGCAGCAAGTAGTAGGACATAATAGAGGGCGAGGGAACGCACAAGTAAGGAGTAGTTCGAGTAGTTCGAATATGCATGGGGGAACAATGGGGCCGAATCAGTGTGCATATTGTAAAGAGGAAGGATATTGGCGAGCGCAATGCCCGCATCTACAGAACAGAAGGAGGAGACAGCATAGAGGACACCCAGGAGCGAATGGACCAAATAGGAATAATATGCAGCAGCATCATAATAACGGAGGTAATCAAAACCAAGGCCAAAACCAAAATGCCCCAAACCAGAGTCAGGGACAGTAAAATCAACAATATGGAAATCAGAGTGGGGGAAATAGAGGGAAGAGTGGAAATGTTTTCGATACACAGCCAAACACGTATTACAGTAATAGTAATGATTACACATCGGACGATGTGTTATTTCCCCAATAGGACAGCCCAGGACAGGGGTCGGAACCAGTGTCTATTCCCGTGAATCAGAGAGGACCCTACATAGAAATGAGAATCGGGAATGAGGAACACCGCTTTCTTGTAGATACAGGAGCACAGAAGTGTTCAATAGACCATCACTTGGTTCCGAATATACCACTGTCAGGGCAAAAGAATATTTTCGTAGGGTTCGTAGGTACACCAGTCATAAACCCAGTGTCCAAACCAGTCCCAGTTACCATAGGATCATTTACCGAACATTGTCCTTTCCTTCTAACAGAAAATTGTGGAGAAAATTTGTTGGGATTAAATTTGTTGAAAAAACTAGGTTCTGTTATACATTGCACGGCAGAGGGAGTGTTTCTAACGATATGGCCACACGATGCCCCTGTGTCAGAATTTATGTCTGAAGCGTTACCAGGGGAACTAAGTAAAGTACCAACCTGTATATGGGCAATGCATGTGGGATGTTTAAAGAAAGAGCCAGTAAAGATTATTTTAAAAGAAGGTGTTACCCTACCGCAAATACCCCAATACAAAATTTCGGTTGAAGGTGAGAAAGGATTGAAGAGTATTGTTACCGATTTGGTGAAATGAGGGGTAATAGAGGAAATCACAGGCAGTACATGTAACAGCCCGATCCTTCCGGTTTATAAAAAAGGATGTAATGAGGTACCATACCGTTTCATAATTGATCTACGCGCATTAAATAAGGTAGTACATCCGCAATTTCCTCTAGTGCCAGACGTCACTACAATATTGACAATGATACCTGTTTCAGCAGAATATTTTAGTGTAATAGATTTGAACAACGCATTCTTTAGTATTCCAGTGGACAAGGACAGTAGATACTTGTTCGCGTTCACATTAGGAGGACGATCATTTACATTTACGCGGATTCCGCAAGGTTATACGGAAAGTCCAAGTATTTACAGTAGAGAATTAAAAGAACAACTAGACATGCTGGAATTACCCATGGGTTGTGTGCTTTTGCAATACATAGACGATTTATTGCTAGCTGCAGACACAGAGGAGATTTGTAAAGAAAGCACTGTATTACCACTGTCACACCTAGCGGCACATGGCCATAAAGCTAGTTTGAAGAAGTTTCAGTATAATCGAAAGGAGGTCGTTTACTTGGGCTACCTACTTTCGAAAGGAGGGAGAAGACGCATAGAAAGTATTTCTTGTATGCCTATTCCAAAGACACAAAAAGGAGTCAGGGCCATAATAGGCATGGCTTCATATTGCCGACAATGGATTGGTAATTTTGCGTTGATTGTGAAACCATTAGTGAATTTGATTAGAAAAGATGCGGTTATGCCTTTGCAGTGGGATGCGGAATGTCAGAGAGCATTTGATGGATTGAAAACTGCATTATGCTCAGCTCCAGTTTTGGGTACGCAGAACTATAAGAAAATGTTTAGACTATTTGTGTGTGAAAGTGAAGGATGTGCATTGGCGGGTTTGACACAGGAACAAGGTGGAAGAAATAGGCCGTGCGGCTATTTTTCTTCTGGCCTGGAAACTGTAGCGCGCACACTACCACAATGTTTGCGATCTGTCGCGGTGGCTGCTGCGTCAGTGAAACAAATGGAAGGGATGGTATTGGGGCACACTTTAATTCTGATGGTGCCACATGCCATAGATGTTCTATTAAATAGGACACAGACGCAACACCTCACCTCTGCTAGATTGACAAGATATGAGATTATCTTGTTCGCGCCCCATATCCAAATTATGAGGTGTAGCGCTTTGAATCCTGCAGAATTAATGCCATTAACCATAAAAGAAATTGGGAAGAATGAATCAATCCCCCACGATTGCTTAATGGTCACTGAGGAAGAAACCAAGGGGAGAGTTGATTTAAGTGATATTCCACCGAAAGAGCCGGATGGAGAGTTATTTTGTGACGGCTCATGTTTTAAATTACCAGATGGCACGACAACTGCCGCATACGCTATCACTACCCTAGAGAGAGTTGTAGAAAGTAAAAGAATCCCCTATAATTCAGCACAAGCCGCGGAAATAATAGCAGTAACCAGATCCTGTGAGATTTCTGAAAATTTGAATGTGAATATATATACAGATAGTCAGTACACGTTTGGAGTGGTTCATAACTTTGGACGACTCTGGGCTGAGAGAGGGTTTCTGACATCACATGGTGCCAGAATTCAACATGGCCCTTTGATTGTACGACTGCTGTCTGCACTCACGTTTCCAAAGCGCCTAGCAATAGTCAAATGCGAGGCACATAAAAAAGTAACATGCAAAATAGGAGGGGGCAACGCGTTTGCAGACAGGATTGCGAAACAAACTGCCACTGATTTGAATACCAAGATGATGACGGTTCAGACAGAGGAAGTACCCTGTATGATAGAAGATGGAGTTGCGACTGTCAAAGAAATGCAGGCCGAGGCTACGGCCGATGAAATACAGGGATGGGCAGAGGTATCTGCTGAGTTGGATTTCGAGGGTTGTTGGGTGGATAAGGGAACTAGAAACAGGATGTTGCCAAATTCATATGTGACTGCAATGGTCACAATGGCCCACAGCCCTACGCACATCTGTGCCAAGAAAATTATAGAGCACTTTTCTACAGTATGGCAGAATGCAAACATAAAAAAGAATGCAGAGAGGTTGGTGCAGAACTGTATCACGTGTTTACAATACAATGTAGGAAAGGGAACAGTGACACCAACAGGCAGTTATGGTCCGCCCTCCTTGCCGTTTGAGGTAGTTCATTTTGATTTCATAGAAATGGAAAGGTGCCAAAACTTGAAATACGTCTTGGTGGTAATCTGTGCATTCAGTAAGTGGGTGGATGCATATCCTTTAAAAGACTGCACAGCGATGACAACGGCAAAAGTACTGTTGAAGGAGTATTTTTCCAGATTTGGCTTGCCCCGTGTCCTATGGTCCGATAATGGACCACTTTTTGTGGGTGCAGTGGTGTTACAGATATGTGCAGGTCTCCAGATTGATAAGAAATTCCATAGTTCAAGGCATCCGAGTTCTGCCGGTCTTGTGGAGAGGCACAACGGGATTCTTAAATCAAAGATTAGCAAGATTTGTGCGGAAAGCAAGTTGAGCTGGGTGGATGCATTACCAATAGCACTATTATGCATGCGTACGTCTGTATAGGCTAAAACTGGGCTCTCCCCATACGAGATCATAATGGGGAGGCCGGCAAATGTATGGTGCACACCTCAGCCAAAACGACTCAGTGAGATAGAACATCCTGTGCTTAGTATTTATTGTGGCCATTTAATGCAGAAATTGCGTTTGATTCATCAGCAGGTGCAGGAAGCATTACCCGTGAGGTATACTGGTCCGGGGCACGCGCTGCAGACAGGAGACTGGGTGCTGCTAAAAAACTTCGAAAGAAAGTCATCATTAGCACCCAGGTGGCGCGGTCCCCATCAAGTACTTTTGACGACGCAGACAGCAATACGGGTGGATGGAAGGAAGTCGTGGATCCATGCCACCCATGCCAAGAATATTCCAACTGCACTGAAAGTCTTGCCTGATACTGATGACCGGAAAGAAACAGCAGTCCTAGAAACGAAAGAAACTGTTGCCAGTGTGCAGCCACCTGATCTGCAAAAATGTGAAGTGAAACTCGAAACAAAGCCTGAGACGATTGCCAAAGAGGGCGACGGGCAAAGAGTGCCCCAACGTTGCCCAGCAGAATCGACATCACTGCTGACCGACGTGAAATCTGCCTTGCAGATACCAGCAAAACCAAATCGTGTACCCCTTTAGCGCCCACCAGCACTTGCCAGCATGCCAAAGACCGAATCTGCATCATAGGCGCGGCGCACACCATCACCTGCAGTAGCGCCACAGGCTGACTTCAAACCTGAATCTGAAAGTGCAACGGCACTGTTCACGGATCATACGATACCAGGAGCAAGGCGATACAACCTGCGGCCTCGGAAGACAAAGTGATCCGCATTCTTTTTCTTTTGGTGTTTATGTCCACCTCTGGTTCAGCTCATGGACAGAGAAGGAACCAGGGGTGTAGAGGAGAGAAGCGTGAAAATTGTGCAAGTCGGACAATTCAAGACTCGCAGCTCCTCGGTGCGATCATAAAAGTACATGACAAGTACATGTGTCCGGAACCAGAGCGGACAAGCTGGGCGCACATGATACTGAGGCGATAACTGATCAAAGGTCCTCTGAGCAGTATAAGAAAGGACAAGTGATCTCGCCTAAAAACGAATAATCGAATCCAGGCTAAAAAAAAAAGGACAGGCAAAACTGAATTGTGAGAATTCCATTGAACTTATAGACATCAGAGCAAGCGCGACGAAGAGAGATATCCACAACAAACTGTAATAAGGAAGAAGAAGGACGACGAGAAACATGCCGGGACCAGTTCCAGCCTCCTCTTGCACCACCACCGCTGAGAATGAGTCAGTTGTAAAGATATAAGTTTAAGAAAAACGCATGGTAAAACAAATTGTATGCTGACACTAACGATAATAATGTGCTTTATGAGTGTGGTAGCACCAATATTGACTGCCCTAATAGTATGGTGGGTAGAAACAATATACCCATTAGAAATGTTTTTACCAATAATTAACATATCCACTACTGAAAGCCCGGTTCAGGTGATCACTTATACCCTACCCCCAATGGAAGAAAAACACAGGGAAGGTTTTACGAATAACACCTTACTTCTGATAATGAACATGACACATGCAATCCTGAAGAAAACAAACTGCTGGGTATGTGCCCATTTACCACAGCATGCTGGGAAAGGAATAGGGTGGCATGTGCAGCCAATACCATTACGTTCTGCATGTAGTGCATCTTTAGGTGCAATGTTTTATGGGAAGTGGAATAAGAGTGATACGGGTCAATTAGACAGAACCAATATGAATGTGTTTGAGGAGGTAATAATGAAGCCTGTGGGTTGTTCCATTTTCCATAAAGCAAAAGTAATAGCCCCAGAGACCACGAGGAAAAGCACAAGAAAGATAACACGACAAAATAGACGAGATAGATTGTCCCCGCAAGAAAAAACATCTGTAATGACGTTTCGTGTAAGAACAGAAGGGAACAAAGATACGATTCCCCCATTTTACACAGTGAATTATAGCCCAAGAACTGTCCCTTTTTGCCTAAAAAAGAAAGGATCTTTTTCAGTCGGAACATATACTGGTTGTATGAATACAGTGGTACTAAAATGGGAAATATAACCAGTATACGTAGGTGATCCAGTTTATTTTATATGTGGAGAGAAAGCATACCCTTGGTTGCTCAGAAACTGGGGAGGTGCATGTTATCTCGGGCTATTGTTCCCAGGAGTATTCCTCTTGGAAACAGCAGCCATGGCCAAATTATCCCGAACAAGAGTCAAGAGGACTGACAAAGGTGTTTTAATAGCAACTGATGTAGCAAAATCATTCATTCCATTTTTAGGACAGATAGTGAACTCCTATAATATAAGCAACTGTCCAGAATCCTAAAGAATACAATAAACACAACAACAGATATATTATTTAACATGACGTTTGAAAAAAGAGTAATCAGGTTAATGACGCAGCAAAATAGAATGGCTCCCGATGTAATCCTGGTTGATCGTGGGGGAATTTGCAGAATAGTGGGATCAGCATGTTGCGTTTATGTCGATGACTATTCCCCCACGATCTTTGAAGCAATAAAGAAAATGCATGTTCTAAGCTCTGAACTCCCCACGGGAGAAGGGAGCTGGGAAATAGGATCTTGGTTTTGGGGAATACTACGATCTTGGGGATGGAAGCTGATCTCAATACTAGTAGTGGTGTTCGGAATATTCCTAACGTGTTGTTGTTGTATACATTGTGTACCCATAGTTTGTGCATAGGTAACTGAGGGATGTACAGAAGGATGCATGCAAATGATAACAAAGAAAAAACAACCTCATGATGGAACTAGCCCAGACCCAAATGAGATGACAGTAATTAGTTGATGGCAATAGATATTAATGAAGACAATGATGTCCACGATAGCATGTGAGACTCAGACATAAGTACTCCATAAGTACTCCAGATTCATCATCACTAGAGGAGGTTTCAATAAATAGATGAGACGTTTGGCATACGGCTAAAGGAGGGTTTGTCAGTCTAGAAATCCAATTTGAGACCGCAAATGCATTTTGGTGGCCGTGGGCCAACCGTCTCATGCACGATACGACAGAATATAGGTTTTTGAGTTTTCCAATGAGACGGCCATTTTGATGTAACAAGAATCTCCATTTTGTTTTCTAACCATTTCTCATTGCTTTCTGTTCCTATTGCTTTGCAGTATATTTTCCGCTTACACTTTTCGACTGTGGAACATTGTTGTCTGTATATGAAAAGGACAAGGCCACAGGGCCGAGAGGATAACAAGAGTTTTGCTGAAACACAAACGTAGGCAGCGCCAGGAAGAATGCCCGGCTCCCTCCTTAATGTAGCCTTGAAGCAGAGCCGCAGGGCATTTAATCATTTCACAGCTGCCAGCCAGTCTCGTTATATGGTAGAATATGTTAGAATAATACCGCTGAAGGCTTGAATTATGCTTTTCTAACGGCCCCCGTTTGCTGAGCCCGCTAAGAGCATGTCGGCTCCCAGGACACGAATAGCACCTAATAGAGAGCAAGGTCCGGAATGCAACTCCCCCCTGTATGTAGTTCGCTTCCAGGAACAGAAGTGCCGTGTTCTATTCAATAACCGAAAGATGCCTACGCACTCACAAATTGCAAATTGTTACTAGAATAGATGTTTGAAGGTGTCATAGTGGTCGGAGATGATCATCATCACACCAAGTTCAAAGAAACCCAATGAAGAGGGGTGTTATACATGTCATAGCTGATTGTTTGATATGCATTTTGTATATATGTAACTGATGTACGTAATTCACTCTCTTGCATCCCTCGAGGTCTAGAGATACACGTCGCGGGGCGTGAGACCGAGTTGGCCAACTGAGACTTTTGCTTTGCAATAAAACCCTAGCTTTGGGAATACAACCTTGTGTCTGGCGTCTCTATCGTGTGTGGTGACCTGCCTTGTTTCCATAGACGTCAGGGTCTCCTAGGGGCCCCTTTCATGACCTTTGATGGGAATCTGAAAGCTCATGGTCAGTTAGAGCGGGTGGAGAATAAGTTAACATCAGCTATTTCCCAAGCACGCATTATTATGCATAAATATGGTAAATTTTGTATTCTACCGGCTTGGCATTTTTGGACAAAAAAAATCGTCCCAATATTACTTTATGGTCTTGAATCCTTGTCAACTGAATCCCCATTTAAATTTCCTCAATGGGAAGCTACATTCTGGCGTTCAGTGCTCCATCTGCCACAATGTACACCAATACCCTGGGTGAGATATGAGTTGGGGTTGCTTTCCCTTCAGGCGCATTACAGCTGGCGCCTGTGTTAATTATTCAGGAAATGTTTGCTATCCACTACTGACAATGTATTGTTAAAAATGCTTTCAAACTATAGGGCCTTATTAGGACCCAGGCGGTAAATTACTGCCTGGGTCGTACCCTTACCACCATGGTGTAAACTATGTTTACACCATGGTGGATGGCGGATTTACCGCCCCATTCCAAGGTGAGTGGGGCGGTAAATCCCCATTTCCCATTTTACCCTTCCCCATTCCCATTTTTCCCCCATATGGCATAATGGGAGTGGGGAAGGCGCTAATTACGCCACGGTAAATTACGGTGGCGTAATTAGCACCATGGTCCCTTAGCGCCATGGATTTTAACGCCTGCAAAAAGCAGGCGTTAAAATCACCATGGCGCTAAGGGACCTTGTAATCAGGCGTTAAGGGTCGGCGCCGTTTACGGCGCCGTTAACCCCTTAACGCCTGACTTGTAATGAGGCCCTATGTCTTTTCAGCTAAACATGTGTTTGTGAATACTTGGTTGAACAAAGTCTATCATATTCTTGCAAAGGCAGATATAACAATTGACTTACTGTTATCCAACCCCGATAAAGCAAAACTAAAGATTCAGCAGACTGATTGGATTAACACCTGTGAACTCTGCCTAACCTATAGTGATGGTGATATGGCCCGCTTTCCTCCAAAAAAGTGGGCGTGTTGCCTCCCTATTTAATACGATGTCCATCTCCCAAATATCGTAATGGCATATTACGCCTCCGCTTTAACCTGTGGATAACGGGTGAACTAAAGGTAAGGCGCGGGCTTGCGCCGGCGGATAAAAATTCATGTCGCTTTTGCAAAATTGACTCAGTCCCCGAGACCCTTGTTCACCTAATCACAGAATGCCCAATGTTAAGACCTAAACGAGAACTCATATTCACCAGACATTGTGAATATTTGGGGAATTTATCCTATTCTGAGTGTTGGGGGGTCCTACTGGGATGTAACAATATGGCAATTCAACTTGCTGCTATTAATTTTCTTGTTAGCTTGAACCTAGATGACAATAACTGACAATGTGTATATTACTAATGTAAGCAATGCCTCCATAGGTACTAATAGTTTAATAGTTTGTCTGTTTGTTTGTTTGCTGTTGATTGGATGCTGCTTGTACATTTATTTATTTTATTTCATGTGTTTAAATTCTACCTAAATTACGATATTAATGTAACTATGAAGACATGTAATTTTTTTAAGTAACATTTTATGTATCTTGTATATGAAAAGTAATATGAATTTTTCTGTATCATTTTGAAAGGTTGATTAATTTCAGCCAAATCAAATTAAAAAAAAAAAGAAAAAGAGAGGCAGCCATTCTCTGGCCGACTGGGGGAAGAATATTTTGGGGAAAGAAGTGAGGACACTCTCAGATTCCTCACATATACTTCCCCTATGAAAACTGCCTCCCGCACAAGAGACAAATGTTAATGGCTTCTCGGGCGGGTTTTGCAGTGAGTCTACTTGGACAGAGTACCAATCCCATACAGGAGTGGTAAGTACAAATGATTCTTCTTGCCAACTACTAAAGGGGGAGAATTGTGAATGGAGTGGATTGACTTCCTAGATTAATGATGGAAAACTAGGGAAGTCAGTCCCAATGATAGTCTCTTCACATAGACCTGGAATAATGGCTGAGGGAAAGATGGTAGTGGTTCCTTGTACATGGATGGGAATTGCAACCTTAGGGTACATTTCCTGGTCCCCTTGGACACATGTTATTCTTACCAAAGGGGCACTTTTCAATTTGTCTGGAGAAACCAGATCGGCCTGTACGGCTCTTTGCCTACTAGCTGAATCTACTAGCGCTTGGACAGGAATCCTATTCACTAGTGCCGTTTAATGGGTGTACTAAGTCGATGTCCCACAAAATAATTACTCTGAGTTTCAATCCCTTCCTAAGGACATGGACTTTCCCACTCATCACCACGATGCATCCGATCTCCATAGGTTCTTCCTTTTTATTTTGTGGACAATTTCTTGCTAGGTGTCCTGCTTCTCAACATGAGAAATAGATAGGGACCATAGGTTTAATCAGTCTATCATACTCTTTTCTTATTTGTTTTTGTATCTAGCTTTCTCTCTGGGTTTTCCCTTTCCCCACTATGGAACCCTTTAGGTTTATTGATGATACTTTGTCTTTCTTTGGTCTCGACATTTGGGCCTCAATAATCTTTCCTCTGTTCCAATCGATGTAACAGATTAAAGTGTTGATTGGATTCTGCAAAACTATGAGCAATTTCAATCGCTAAGGATAACGTGGGTTTGTTAAATTGTAACAAAGCTCTTTGAGGAGAGGGAGGCAAGGAATTAATAAATCTCTCTATGTCCAGAGTTTGTAGTACCTCTGGTAAAGTTTTTCTCCCTAACCACAAAGACATGGGGCCTCATTAGGAGTTTACCGGTCCGGCAACAAGGGTACCGATAAGCTCACCATCACCCTTGTTACCAGATCGGCAAACTCTGGGTCTGCATGCCATGGACGCTGTGCCCGACAGGTCTGACCCGGCCGGGCGCAGCGGCCATAGTAGGCAGACCGGTCACAGAAGCACCGGAACCGTTAGGAACTTGCTAGATTAATGATGGAAAACTAGGGAAGTCAGTCCCAATGATAGTCTCTTCACATAGACCTGGAATAATGGCTGAGGGAAAGATGGTAGTGGTTCCTCGGCCTGTACGGCTCTTTGCCTACTAGCTGAATCTACTAGCGCTTGGAAAGGAATCCTATTCACTAGTGCCGTTTAATGGGTGTACTAAGTCGATGTCCCACAAAATAATTACTCTGAGTTTCAATCCCTTCCTAAGGAAATCCTTTCAATCCCTTCCTAATCCCACCGTTAGGAACGGTGCCGGTGCTGCAGTGTCCCCACTCTCATAGAGTCCTATGGGAATGGGGACTTATATTTTACCAGCGCATGACATCCCGGCACGCCGTAGTTGTAATCTTTAAACTTGTACCACCCCTCTTTTCCTTATGGCTCTTGCCAATGCTTGCTTTTCTCTGCTTCGATTATTCACTGTTCTTTATATTCATGACCAATGTTTGCTTTCTTTAGTTACCATAATTCACAGTTCCTTTGTAACAGGGAACGCTTTTCTTTACTTCCCATTCATGTGGCATTCACTAATTATTACTTTCCTTTGGTTCAATATTCAAAACTTCAGTTCATTCACAGCAAAACACTGTAAGTGCAAATTCCCAGTTCACTCTCCTGCTGCGAATGAATGTACGTTCATATGTGGTCTCTTCCTCGTCTCAGTACCAGAGTGGTATACATTGCGAGATGGTTTTCTAACACAATAGGGAAGGGATTGGAAACATCCCAAAAAAGCCTGGGGGACATATGATTCCTGATGAAAGGGAAATGGGGGATACCATATCTCACCCAAGGGTGCCTCATCCCCGCTCCCCAAGTCTCCTCCACCCAGGTGATCCTACCTCGCATATCCATCCCGAGGGTCAGCATCCGAAAGTGACAGCCCTTCCTTGGCCACCTGGGGGAAGGATATTTTGGGGAAAGAAGTGACGACGCCCTCAGATTCCACACAGTATATCCTAGTGATATTGGATTATGCAGTTCAATACCCAGAGGCTTTTCACTAAGGAGTAACAAAATAAGGAACATATTAAAGATTGGTATACTCTTCCACCTAGTGGGCTTCACAAACCAAGAGATGTTTTTTATGCAAAGCTAATGGAGTAGATGAAAGTAATCCTAAAGATCAAACCCAATAGAACCTCAATTTCCTGGCACAAGCCAATGGATTAGTGGAATGTATAAGGCAAACTGAGAACCAATGTTTACCCAAAGGTAATTAAGCATTGAGGGTGCAACCAATGGAGCGGGTCTTGTCAATGTCTAGTAATCATTGAGATGAGGTAGGACAGATGTCCATTCAATTAAACATTGAAAAAGTAAAGAGTGCTGCATGATGCAAAACAAAGTCTATCTAAAGTCAAATAAGCATTGCAAAAAAAATGCGATGCACGCTGGAAAACAAAGTCTGCACAATTCTAAGAGTAGAATTTAAAGGGAGCTATGAAATCAAGCCCACTCAAAGTCTATGAGTGATTGTATATTTGTTTGTTTATTTATTTATAGTGCGCTCCAAACCCAGAGGCATCTGGGCGCATTACAAGGATATGCATAGTCATAGTTACACAATGGGCAGTACACAATAAGTCATTACACAAAAAGAAAAAGGAGTATATACATTTGGATGCAAGGCATTACACAAAGAAAATAATATATACATTTGGATGCACCATGAGGGATACATTGAAAAAGAAAAGAATCAAAGTCTAAGAGTCATTAAGCAAGCACAGATAATTGACACTGAGAAAGAGGTTTAAGGTTGCAATATAGCTGTAACACATATGAAAGGATAACGTTGGTTACATATAGAGTGTGAGGAACCAGGAATGAGACACAGACACAGAGGACTCATGATAGTGGTTAAAGACTTTTGTTAAATGATAAAGGGGTTGAAAAATGCCTCACTACCCCTAATCTAGGAAGTATTTTCCTACCATAACCAAAACTAAGGGTCTGTTCTGTGTCAAGATTCCCAAAGCAAAAATGTCCTGGGTCGAAATCATATCCCAGCCCTCACATTCTTTTTTTTTTTGTTTAAACATTTTTTTATTGATGGTCTCAGCAGTAACAGTGGTACCCAATTAACACATCATACGGTCGCATATACAAAAATATCATCATTGAATGTTTAACAATCTGGCATTTACATGGTTGATTCAGTGTCTGAAAGCATATCGCATAGGTATGCCCTGAAGGGGCCCCAGATGTCCTTTGGTCTGCTCATACTTGGTTGAGTCAGCACATACTGCTTCTCACATTCATTAATGTAGGTTAACTCACGCAAGAAAGTGTCCATGGTGGGGATGTTCGGGCTCTTCCATGCCTTCAATATACATCTCTTGGCAATGACGCATGACACATTAAACAGCCTTCTAATTTTCTCAGAGCATTTACCAATATCACCAAACAGGTATTTTTGTGGGGTCAAGTGTGGGGGGATCTGTGTGATTTCAGCTAGCAGAGCTGCAACCCTCTCCCAGAACCGTGCGACAACTGGACACTCCCAGTACATATGATAGGATCCCACTGACAGGGACCCACATTTAGGGCAATTGCCTGGATCATCAGGCGTAAATGTAGCGATTCTGGCGGGGGTATAATGCAGTCTGTTTAGGATTTTAAACTGTATCTGGCGAAATCCCACATTAAGGGACACCCTCTTCGTGAGAGCGCAGTATCTTGCCCATTTGTCTTCGGGTATTGGCATTTTCATGTCTGCTTCCCATTTCTCCTTTACCTGGTTGGTCGTAGAGGTGTGATTCTGTATTCTCTTATAAAGTTTGGAGATACCCAGTCCACCCTATGTTGTGACCAGTTGTAGGCACGGGTGGGAAGGGGGTTCATCAGGAAAGGATAGCCAACATGCTTGATATGCGGATCTCATTCGGTAGTACTGTAGTGTCCGGAGTTGCCCACCTCCCACACCCCTTGTGAACACCGCCAGGGTAACAAACATTCCCTCTATGTACATGTCTCCCACCTTCATCTCTGTGTTAGGGTCCCAAGTTTCCTGTATACTAGTGTCAAATGTGGGGGGGAGGTTGGGGTATTTCCACAGAGGGATTTCGGGGTTATATGGGATCTCTATTTTCAGTTTTTTATATATAGCCCCTCAAGCTATTACCGTGCAGCTCACAGGGTCAAATTCACAAGAGTACTTATGTCTAGCATTGAAGATGACCGACCTGATGTCGGTGGGCATCGTGGTGTACTCTTCTATTTACGTGTGAGGTGAGTTGTCCATTTCATCGTACCAGTACTTTGCAAACTGTGCCTGTACCACCGTATAATAAAGCTCAATGTCTGGTGCAGCTATTCCCCCCATTTTGTATGGTTCTGTCATTCTCTCCCAGCTGATCCTAGTCGTTTTCCCGTTCCAAAGAATCAACACCACCATGGATCGAAGCATGGAGAAGAATTCCCTCCCAGGCCATATAGGGATATTTACAAATAGGTATAGCAATTTTGGAAGTACAATAATTTTGAGAATGGCAATTCTACCATGTAATGAAACTGGGAGATGCCTCCAGACCTGCAGTTTAGTGTTGAGTGTTTGTAGTGCCCGATCATGATTATCAGTATATAGGGTCTGTCTATTGCTAGAGACCAGAACCCCAAGGTATCTGATGTGGTGTTCAGACCACTTGAGGCCGCACATTTGAGCTGGGCACTTTGTGGAGGGGGTGAGCGGGAACACTTCTGATTTGGCACTGTTTACCGTATATCCCGAGTACTCTGCAAATTCATTGATATCTGTCATGATAGGGACAATGTTTTTGTCAGGTTCACGGACAAACAGCAGCGTATCGTCCGCGTATAATGATATTACTTGGTGGCTCCTTTCAGCGTTATGCCCCTGTTGTTATGTCTTGCCCGTATCGCCACCACCATGGGTTCAATTGTCAAGGCGAAAAGGATAGGGGAGAAGGGGCATCCCTGCCTGGTACCCCTGCCTAGCTTGAACAATTCAGATATAATTCTATTCGTGCATACTTTCGCCCATGGGGCTGTGTAGAGCAGTTTGACATATTGAATAAAATAAGGGCCCACCCCGAACGCCTCCAATAGCAGGAAGAGGTACTCCCCGGAGACCAAGTCAAACGCTTTCTCGGCGTCGAGGGATATCGCTACTGCTTGCTTGTTTGGGTTAATTTGTGACATTATGCCGAATAGCCTACGTAAGTTTAAGGCAGTGGATCTTTGGGGAATAAACCCACTTTGGTCCGTGTGTACAAGTATTGGCGTTATAGGTAGCATGCGGTTTACCAGTACTTTTGCGAAAATCTTGGCATCTACATTTATCAGGGATAGGGGTCTAAAGGATGACATGTCCTGTGGCGGGCGTCGGTGTTTGGGCAGCACTCTAATTATGGCCTTGCGCATCGTCTGTGGCAATATTTGTTTACCCAGAGCCTCCCCCCACACTTCCAGCAGCACGGGAACCAATTCTTCCCGGAATTCCTTATAAATTTCCGCTCCAAGGCCATCCGAGCCCGGCGCTTTGCCAGACGCGAGCCCGTTGATTGCCTCCGTGAGCTCCTCAGCCGTAACAGGTTGCTCCAATATTAGTTTATTTTCTATTGTAAGTTTAGGGAGGTCCAATGTGGCTAGGTATTTTTTGATCTCATCCGGGGATTTCCTATCTTTATTTGCGTATAGTTTTTTGTAAAAACCAACAAATACATCATTTATTCCCTGCTCGCTTGTTATTATCACGTTTTGTGTCGTATGAATTGATGCAATTGGAGCCATTTGTTTTTCATGCTTGACCAGATTGGCCAGCATTTTCCCTGCTTTATTCCCTTCCCCATATCTGCGAGCCCTGGCAGGGGCTGCTATATATTGCACTGCCAGTCGATCAAATTCTCTAAGAGATTTGTGTATTTCAGCCAGGGTGTCTCCACCGTGCGTCCGGCCGTAAACTTCTTCTAGTGCGTTCAGTTCCCTCTCCACCCTCTCCAGGTCCCGGCGTACTTCCCTTAGAAGGCCCGTGGTTTTAGATATCAGGGCTCCTCTCGCCCAGACTTTAAATGCTTCCCAAACTGACGAGATCTGGTCAACAGACCCGACATTGTCTGCAAAGAAATTGGCAATTTCTGTGTGTAGGGTTTCAGCAACATTTGGGTCTTTTAGTATATCTCTGGGCATTCTCCATCTCCTAGTCGGCCTAGGGGCATCTCCCAGAGTGATTTCCAGCGTCACCGGGGAGTGATCGGATAGTGTGCGGGGAAGGATTTCGCTATTCTGTAGGGCGTGTGCTGCTTTTGAGGAGACGAACCAATAGTCTATACGTGACTCGCTGTCATGTGGGGAAGAATAAAACGTGTACCGCTTGCTTGTTGGATGAAGCACTCTCCAGGCATCCAGCATGGACAGTTGCAGGATGATCTGCTTCAAAGCTAGTGCCGTCCTGGAAGGCGGCCTGGTTGCCTTGGCGGATCTGTCCAGAGTCTGGTCAAGCACCAAATTGAAGTCCCCTCCCCATAATATAGTTGCCGCTTCATGTTTAATAAGGATCTCAAGTATGTGTAAGTAGAAGTCGGGGTCATCAAGATTGGGACAATAGGTGTTAACAAGGGTTGTGTGTTCCCCCGCAATTTCCCCCCAGACCAACACATTTCTGCCCATCGGGTCCACAAGGTGACCCTTGGCGATAAAACCTAGTGATTTGTGAATAAGAGTGCATACCCCTCTGGACTGCGAGGAATAGTTCGTATAGCAGCGCTGTTTGCCCCATTTTGCCAGTATTTTCTCATTGACCGTGCCCTGTGCATGTGTTTCTTGCAGCATTAAAATGTGGGGCCCGTGTCTGGTGACATAGTTACCAACCTTCCTGGCCTTCATTGGATTATTTAGAACTCGGACATTCCATGACATTAGTTTTATCTTTAACCCGTCACCCATTTCCTATGCGTACATATTGTATTGTATTATAACAACCATGAATGCACAAGTAAAAAGAACTAGGGTTGCACCAGTATCTGCAAGACCTTTTTTCAATGAACCAACATCCTTCAACAGTGCAAACTCTCCTCTCGGACTAAAACTCGTCCGGTTGGTTATCACAACAAAAAAACTTCCCCATTCGCCCTGTCCCACCCACAACCCACATCATCTGCCCCAACTTGACGATGGACCCAGATAACTGCTTGGAACATTCCTGAGGGTGCTTCGTTGCTGTCTAGTGACCAGCCATCTGGTCGCCCACATGGGAGACTCTACGGCCCGATAACATCGGATCTTGATCCAGTTCAGCTGCGTTGACTTTGCATAAAGAAAAGCATGTTGCTACTGCAAAGGAGGCGCAGTTTATCCGTCTATCGGATCTCCTCTGCCTTCACCCGGACCGGGTCTTACATTTGGGTCCCCTATGCGATCCCTGGGGGGTAGTGGAATGGAGGCCTCCACGTATGCCATTGCCTCTGTAGGGCTTTCAAAAAAGTGGGCCCTGCCTCCATGTTGGTTTCTCATTTTCGCAGGGAAAATTAAAGCATAAGGTATATTGCGGAGTCGTAGCTGTTTCTTGACCATCTCATAGGATCTGCGTTGTGTTTGTATGTTCGCAGAGCAGTCTGGGTATATGTGGATCCTGTTCTTCATGGTGCAGTGTTCCTTTTTCTCTGGCCAGACGGAGTATCGTGTCTCTGTCCCTATAATTCAGGGGACGTGTAATAATGGTTTGGGGTGGAGCGCCCGGCTTGGGGGGTGGTGTAAGGGTGCGGTGAGCTCTTTCCACGAGGAAATGGTTTGAAAGGGATTCTTCCCCTAGTACGGATTTCAGCAGCTCTTCCACCCGTCTCTCCATGGGGCCTTTGCCAAACGTCTCCGCCACCCCGACGATGCGAATATTATTCCTGTGGGATCTGGATTCGAGATCCTCGCACTTGCTCTGAGTCTTACGTAGCTCCGACTGGAGCAGGGCTATATCACGGCCATGTTGCGAGTGCACATCTTCATTTGCACTTATCCTGTTTTCTGTTTCCGAGATGCGTGCGCTTTCCTTTTCCACTCGCGCTTTCAAGGATCCAATCGTCGCCACTATGTCATCCAGTTTTACGTTAACGGCCAGAAACCCATTTTGCACAATTGTTGCCAGGCGATCCAAGGGATCTGTGTCTCGGTTTTCAGGTGTTTGTGTTACCCCACCTGCTGTCGTCTGCGGCTGGGAGCTGGCAAAGGAGTCCATTGGGCCGGTCTTTCTTCCCCCTGTGGCCTTCTTCTCAGTGCGGCCCATTAGGTAAAGTGACCACCTGCAGAGTGGATTGTGCTCTCCCACGTGAATGGAATCGCTGTCCCCGCAATCAGTTACTGCCCACTGCGGCTACAATGGAGGTTAGCAGTACAGCCCCTGCCCTGCCCTGATACCACGGCCAGTATGCACCGCAGGGCAAGCGGGAAATTGGGCTTTTGTCACTGCAGGTAAAAGTTCTTCACTACAGGGGCCCAATTGCGGAATTCCACAGCTCTGGCTTATACACGGGTATTGGCCACAGGGTATGTCATCCATATGATCACTACATTTGCAATTTGCATTATGGCGGCCATGTGCTCGTTCCGGCCTGTCTCCCCGCCTCACCTCGTTTCCCTGTGGTCTTGGAGTTGTGTCTGTTCACGGTTGCCAGCCTGTTCCCAATGTCTCCCCACCAATCGTGCCCCCAGCTCTCAGCACTTATATGCCCGAATTTCTAGTGTCCTCTGAAGGAGTTCAGCAGGTGTGGAGTCTGGCACTCCAGCAATTCGTGTCTTTTAACAACAATCGGGCCGTGTCGCAGTTCACCTGAAGGATCCAGTACTGATTTATCTGAAGTACACTTCCCTGTCTAAAGGATTATGGCAGTACAGTTCTCTCAATTAGCGAGGTATTGGGTGTGTTAAGCAAATTTTACACCCTACGGCCAGCCGCGCACCCCGCCTCTCCCCCGAACTGCCGCCAACACAGAGAGGCCCTGGTCCCTTTGATGTGCTTGTTCCAGGCGATTCAAGCAGGGCCCTCACACACTATGCGCTTCACAGCCCGCAGCAGCGGCCGCCTTATTGCAGGGCGTCTCGCCTCCCGCCGTGCCTCCCTGCAGATTGGCCGCCCGATGTCACAGGGCCCCCAGCGCCCCCGCATCCGCCAGCGGCCCACTTACTTCACCAGCGTGCCTCCGCTGGACTTCTGCCGTGGGGGGGGTTTCCGGGGCACACGCTGCTGTCACGGCCGTCCTCGGGCACTCGGTGGGAGCCCTCTCAGGCCCGGTGCGAAGATAGCCGCCTCAGGCTCTCGTTCGGCGAGGAGAGGGAGCCGGAGCGCTACGGCCCCCAAACAGCGCCTGTATGTTGGTAGGCCGCTCCTCCCCCTCCGGACCCGCGTAGGAGTGGCGTGGAGCCTTTCAGCGGCCACTTCGCAGCTCCCTGAACGCCGCAACCTCACCGGCCAACATCTTCTCAATCCCGGTGTCGGCGAGCTCCGTTTTCTCAGGGGCTCTTCCTCGGGTCTTCCGCCACAGTGTTTTATAAATATTTTCCGAACAGCTGCTGACTGGAAGGATATTCGGGATAACAGGCTTTCGCTCGAGCCGGAGCTCTCCACCTAGACGGCCATCTCCCCCCTGTATCCCAGCCCTCACATTCTAAAAATAATCTAAGGTGTTATGGGTTATGTCTTTGGTTGAAAAGTGCACAAATGTTCTAGTGCAACAAAGGGCATCATTACGACCCAGGCGTTAAGGGTTAACGCCGTCGTTAACCCTTAACGCCTGATTCCAATTTTAACGGCTGCTTTTAGCAGCCGTTAAAATCCATGGCGCTAACCCGCCATGATGCTAATTACGCCACCGTAATTTACTGTGGCGTAATTAGCACCTTCCCCACTCCCATTATGCCCTATGGGGCAAAAATGGGAATGGGGAAGGGAAAATGGGAAATGGGGATTTACCGCCCCACTCACCTTGGAATGGGGCGGTAAATCCGCCATCCACCATGGTGTACACCATGGTGGTAAAGTTGGCGTACTTAGCGCCTGGGTCGTAATGACCCCCAAAATGTTTTAACTCCCCAGGCTTCTCTCCACAAAGCAAAAGCTCAAAAGAATAACCATGTTCTTTATAGCCCAAGAGGATAACCCCTCCTATTAGTGTTGCAATCCCCTCCAGGGGGGAATTCTATGGACTTCTAAATCATAGGGACATGAATATTCCTTGGGATTCTGTTTTCCAAAAATATACCACAGATGCAATTTAAGGTATCCCAACTTAGGTGCTGGTCCCAGACTCGCAAAACACCTGGTATACTCTCCTGCCAGGTTTTCTCATATAGTTCCTTTACACAAACACCTGGTATACTCTCCTGCCAAGTTCTTTCTACAGTGTCTTATGGGTGCAAATCGGAGATCCGCAGTTCGCCTGGTATACTCTCCTGCCAGGACTTTTACATATAGCTTCTTCACTTTGGGTGCGGGCCCACAGTTTGTTAGGCCTCAGCCTTTTCTATATTCTTCCCATGTATTGGGTCCAAGACCCTCTGCTTGTCAGTTTGTGGCTTTTGTGCACTCGTGAAAGCTTTTCACTCTTTCAATCAACTCCTATATTGCTTACCCAGCTGCGCGGCATTCACAGTGAAGCACCCTGGCGTTCCACCTACTCCCGCTGGGCTCACCAGTCTGCTGTGGTTGCTTCGGCGTGATTCGCGCTGCTCGGCTGCTACTGCTCGCCGGCGGATGGGTGGAGCGTCCTGCTGCCTTTTTGCCGTTCGTCTGATTCCTGGTGTCTTCCAACATGCTCGTGCTGTTTCTGGCCTCACGTTGCCTGACCTCCGGTTGTCTGGTGTACAGGGAACAACAATTCCCGCAGACCTCTTCTTTCGGGTAGCATGTCCCTGGCTTCCCACACTCCGTCTGGTCTTGCCTGCAGCACAGCTCTTCCCGGGCCTTCGCTCTACTTGATGGGAGGTGCATGCCCCTGTCAGCGTCTATCTCCTTTCCTTCAGCTGTTGGGTTTTAAATATCCCAGCACTGTGCTCTTCTCTCCAATGAGTACAGCAGAGCGTTGGCTTTCGTGCTCTAGGAATCCTCACAACTCCGTTCCTCTTTCTTGTCCCAGTATTTTCAAAGGATTCATATACAGGCAATTGATAGTCAGATCTTGTCATTTATTTGTTATTTAGTTTTGAAGAAAGCCACCAGCAAGCTTTGCAGGTTTTTGAAGGGGGTTATATGCCATTAAGGCATTAGGAATAGAGGGGATTTCCCTTAAAGGTAAAGGGGGATGCCATATTTCATCTGATGATGGCTGCTCATCCCCCATAGGATCGCCTCCCCTCAAGTGATCCTCGCTCGCAAATCCACCCCCAGGGTCAGGATCAGGTCGTGGCTGCCGTCCCCTGGCCACATGAAGAGAGGCTACCACTGGGAAAGAAGTGATGACATCATCAGATTCATCAAATACCTGTGAGGAGCCAGGAATGAAACTCGGACACAAGTTAGACATGCTTTTGGCTAAAGACTTCTATTGATAAATAAAAGGGGTTGGGAAAATGACTCGCTGTCCCTGAAATAAAGGTGTTTCCCTACCTAAACTCAGAACTAAGGATCTGTCAGTGTCAGAATGTCCAAAACAAAACCGTCATGTGTTGAAATCCTACCCTAGCTCTCACATTCTAAAAGTAACTCTAAGGTGTTATGGGTGATGTCTTTGGTTTGAAAAGTGCTCAAATGTTCGTTCAACAAAAAGGTATAACTCCCCAGGCTTCTCTCCACAAAACAAAAGCTCAAAAGAATGACCAAGTGCTTTATAGCCCAAGAGGATAACCCCTCCTCTTAGTGTTGCTATCCACTGCAGGGGAAATCACTCCCTTCCCCAAGTCTTTTCCACATTCAATGCAATTCAAAATCCTAAAGGCATGAATATTCCTTGGGATTCTCTTTTCAAAAAATATACCACAGGTGCAATTTAAGGTATCCCAACTTAGGTGCAGGTCCCAGACTCGCAAAAAACCTGGTATACTCTCCTGCCAGGTTTTCTCATATAGTTCCTTTACACAAATGCATGGTATACTCTCCTGCCAAGTTCTTTCTACAGTGTCTTAAGGGTGCAAATCCCAATATTGCAGTTTGCCTGGTATACTCTCCTGCAAAGGACTTTTACATATAGCTTCTTCACTTTGGGTGCGGGTCCACAGTTTGTTAGGCCTCAGCCTTTTCTATATTCTTCCCATGTATTGGGTCCACAACCCTCTGTTTGTCAGTTCATGGCTTTTTTTCCAATCGTGAACACTTTTCACTCTTTCAATCAACTCCTTTATTGCTTCCTCGGCTGTGCGGCATTCGTCGTGAAGCGCCCCGGCGTCCCACCTTCTCCCGCTGGGCACACCAGCCTGCTGTGGTTGCTTCAGAGTGATTTGTGCTGCTGAGCTGCTGCTGTTCGCCGGCGGATGGGTTCGTCTGATTCCTGGTGTCTTCTGACAGCCTTGCCCTGTTTCTGGCCTCATGTTGCTTGACTTCCGGTTCTCTGGCATACAGGGAACAACAGATCCCACAGTCTTCCTCTTTCGGGTAGCACGTCCCTGGCTTCCCACACTCCGTCAGGTCTTGCCTGCAGCAAAGCGCTTCCCGGGCCTTCGCTCTACTTGATGGGAGGTGCATGCCCCTGTCAGCGTCTATCTCCCTTCAGCTGTCAGGTTTTAAATATCCCAGCACTGTGCTCTTCTCTCCAATTAATATAGCGCAGTGTTGGCTTTCATGCTCTAAGGATCCTCAGAACACCATTCCTCTTCCTTGCCCCATTATTTTCAAAGGATTCATATACAGGCGATTGATGGTCAGATCTAACCAGGTTACTCACCGTAGTGACCACCTTACTCCTAGTCCATAGTCCCCTTTCCTCCATACTTATGGGACATTCCTCCATCCTGTGGGACGGAACCGGAGCACTTTGGAAAAGCATCAAAATTTTGCAAACATTTTAGTCCTTCCTCTCTTTTACACGGGGTACTGCACACGGCCGTAACCCCGCCCATCTTACCTCCGCACCGCGCATCGCCCATCAGTCCTTTTCTATCGCCAGGTCAGAGACCTTTAAGCAATAATAGAGGAACCTTATTAGAGGGGATGGCGGGCGTATTGAGGAAAGGGGACTATGGTTATACTCCTACATCCCGTCCCCTTTCCTCCATACTTATGGGAGATTCCCAAGCACTCCTCACAGGAACTACGGGTGGATGGAAAATCTGCTTATTGAAAAAGGTTTTTCAGCACAGCTTGGCCAAACTGAGCATCAGACCTGGAGCTCAGGTCTAGACAATAATGTTTACAAAAAGCCGATGGGGAGGCCCACGTAGCCGCCTTTGCGATGGTCTCCCAAGGGACATTTCTCTGAAAGGCAACTGCAGCTGCCTTACCCCACACCAGGTGCGCATGACAGTGTAATACTCCGTAATACAGGCCGCGATCCATCTGGAGATAGTCGCTTTAGAGGCCTGCCTACCCTGTGGGTTACCAAAGGTCACCAAAAGTTGAGAAGAGCTCCTAAATTCAGATGTTCTGTCCAGATAGAACTTGAGAGCCTTTCTAACATCCAAGCAATGTAGAACCCTTTCCGCTTCCGAAGCTGGGTTTGGAAAGAATACCGGCAGGGAGATTGACTGATTCAGATGGAAAAGAGGGATTTGTCCGTAGGACCACCTTATCCTTGTGGAAAACCAAGAAGGGATGCTCCAGCGACAGAGTTTGGAGCTCACTCACACGCCTTGCTGAAGTAACGGCAACCAAAAAAGACACCTTCCACGAAAGGTGCTTAAGATCTACCGTGGCCATAGGTTCAAAGGATTTATGGCACAACACCGTAAGGAATACATTCAGATCCCACGTCGGGTGTGGCCTGCAAACCAGGGGATAAAGATGCGTCAAACCCGCAAAGTGCCTCCTAATCACCGGATTTGACAGTGAATAAGAGCACTGGTCCATAGACAGGTAGGCGCCTAACACCGAAAGATAAATTCTGCATGACAGAACATGAAAGCCGGATTCCGCTAGGTGAGACACGAAGGACAGCACTGTGTCAATCGTAGCTACCCTGGGGTCCAGCTATGAGGCTAAGCACCAGTGACAGAACCAAAGCCATTTGCTCTTATACTGGGACCTCATCGAGGGCTTCCTGGCTGCCTGAATTATTCGCATGTTATCAGCCGACAGGTTGAGATGCTCTAAGGACCCGAACTCAGGCACCATGCCGCCAAGCTGAATGATTGTGGGGAGGGGTGCCACAGCTGATGATCCTTCTGGTGAAGCAGATCGGGACTCACCGGTAGCCTGATCAGTGCACACACCGACAGATGCTGAAGTTCTGAGAACCAGACACTGGCCGGCCACCACGGGCTATGAGCAGAAGAGAACAGTTCACCATGTTCCTCAGCTTGTAAATTGTCCGATGAATCAGAGGCCGACGCGGAAAAGCATAGGCCCTCATGTTGTGCCAAGGAATCTCGAGAGCATCCCACAGAGAAGAGACTCCCAGACCATTTCTGGAGGCATACAGAGGAAGTTTCTTGTTTGACAAAGTTGCGAAGAGGTCCACTTCCGGAGTGCCCCAACACTGGAATATCCGTGAGAGGATCTCTGCTTTCAATATCCACTCGTAGCTGACCATTGGCCGCTGACTGAGGGCATCCGCTGTGACGTTCAGCTGGTCCGGGATGTGTACTGCTACCAGCCAGACACCATGCCGAACCGCCCATTCCCAAATCTGGATGGACAGATCCACAAGAGGAGGAGACTTGGTGCCCCCTACTTGTTGATGTAATACATTGACACGACATTGTCCGTGCGGATACGGACCACCTTGTTGGCAATAACCGGCCTGAATGCCTTGAGCGCTAGGAAAATCGCCAGAAGCTCCAGATGATTTATGTGAAGGAGCTTGTCCTTGGGCAAACAAAGGTCCGGGACCTGAAGAAGATCCAACGTCGCACCCCACCCTAGGAGGGAGGTGTCCGTCGTGACCGTCACCATCGGGGCAGTGTCTTGAAACCCTGCACCTACTGACAAGTTGCTGAGAGACGATCACCACACCAGGT
Source organism: Ambystoma mexicanum (assembly GCF_040938575.1). Classification (NCBI taxonomy): domain Eukaryota; kingdom Metazoa; phylum Chordata; class Amphibia; order Caudata; family Ambystomatidae; genus Ambystoma; species Ambystoma mexicanum. The sequence goes on along the minus strand of NC_090930.1, from coordinate 55,486,240 downwards.
CCGTTCTCATGGAAGCTGAAATCAAAACCATCTTGGAGTCCGGATCCACCGCCTGACGCCAAGAGCCCCGAAGAGCCATTTCAGTCCGCCTCATCCTGAGTCGAGCAAGAGGAAGAGCCAATACACACAAGGCCATTACGCCTAGAAGCCTCTGAAACCACCAGGCTGACATGCTCTCCAACTGCGCAAACATCTGACACATGGCCAACAGATCCGCCATTCTGTCCCCGGTCAGGTAAACTCTGCAGTCTAACGTGTTCCAGCGAAAACCCAGGAAGATCAAGTCCTGAGAGACCGTCATGGAAGATTTCTGCCAGTTCACCGACAGCCGAAGGTAGAACAGGAGCTGGAGGAGAGACTGAAGACTGCACATGGCTTTCAGCGGGCAAGGGCTGCGCAAAAGCCAATCGTCCAAGTAAAGATACACATGGATACCCTGTAGATGAAGATAAGCTGCAATCACCAACATCATCTTCTTAAAGACATGCAGTGCCGAGCCGAGGCCAAAGGGAAGCACTCAGAACTGGAAATGCTCCTCTCCCACAGAGAAACGCAGAAATCTCTGGTATGGATTCCAGATCAGAATGTGCATGTATGCATCCTGAAGGTCCACCACGCTGAGCCAATCGCCCATCTGTAAAGAGGACTTTATCTGACCAGGCGTGATCATCTTGAATTTCTCTTGGGGTAGGAAAAGATTGAAATGGGAAAGGTCTAGAATGGTGCGCAGGCCAGCCTGGTTGGGTTTGGGCACCGTAAACATTCGGGAGTAGAAGCCCTACCCTTGTTCCGCTAGGGGAACAGGTTCCGCTGCTCTGAGATCCAATAATTTCTGAATCTCGGCCTTGAGGGAGGGCGACACCGACTGCTGGAAAGGAGGATTGAAGGGTAGGGGGAAGGGGCAAGGGGAAGCCAGCCCGAGCGACTGACAAGACCCAACGATCCTCGGTGATGGTCTGCCACGCCTCCCAATGTGACGCAATGTGTCCTCCCACCGGGGTCTCGTGCGAGCGCAGAGAACCCTCATTTGGCTAGTTTTTCGGTGGCAGCACCACCTGAACCTGAGGAGGAGGCTGAGGAGCGGGAGAAATATCGACTCCGTTGCTGCCTCGGGCGAGAATTCCCTGAAGGGGTGTCGACTCTGTGGGATTTTCAGTCCAGAAATCCCCTAAAGCCAGAAGAGGGACGTGTTTGTGACAACGGTCTCTGCGTCCTAAAAGGTGGTTTCACCAGGACAGACAAGGACTTGGCGGTCTGGGTGCTATCCTTCATTTTGGTCAGCTCCACATCCGTTGTGGAATGAAAAAGCTCCTTGCCGTCAAACAGCAGATCCAAAACCTTATCCTGCACCTCCTTAGAGAACTTGGTGGCGTGCAGCCAAGCCTGACGAGAAGTATCCACTCCAAGCATAAGGCCTCAGGCCGAAGTGTCGACGTGATGAGCCGCTGCTTCCAGCAGATCCTGAGCCAGGACCCTAGCATCTGACAAACCCGCCTTAAAGTCCTCAAGCTTTTCTGCGGGGATGAATTCCTCAAACTGTGACAGACCTTCCCGGGCCTTCGCTCTACTTGATGGGAGGTGCATGCCCCTGTCAGCGTCTATCTCCCTTCAGCTGTCAGGTTTTAAATATCCCAGCACTGTGCTCTTCTCTCCAATTAATATAGCGCAGTGTTGGCTTTCATGCTCTAAGGATCCTCAGAACACCATTCCTCTTCCTTGCCCCATTATTTTCAAAGGATTCATATACAGGCGATTGATGGTCAGATCTAACCAGGTTACTCACCGTAGTGACCACCTTACTCCTAGTCCATAGTCCCCTTTCCTCCATACTTATGGGACATTCCTCCATCCTGTGGGACGGAACCGGAGCACTTTGGAAAAGCATCAAAATTTTGCAAACATTTTAGTCCTTCCTCTCTTTTACACGGGGTACTGCACACGGCCGTAACCCCGCCCATCTTACCTCCGCACCGCGCATCGCCCATCAGTCCTTTTCTATCGCCAGGTCAGAGACCTTTAAGCAATAATAGAGGAACCTTATTAGAGGGGATGGCGGGCGTATTGAGGAAAGGGGACTATGGTTATACTCCTACATCCCGTCCCCTTTCCTCCATACTTATGGGAGATTCCCAAGCACTCCTCACAGGAACTACGGGTGGATGGAAAATCTGCTTATTGAAAAAGGTTTTTCAGCACAGCTTGGCCAAACTGAGCATCAGACCTGGAGCTCAGGTCTAGACAATAATGTTTACAAAAAGCCGATGGGGAGGCCCACGTAGCCGCCTTTGCGATGGTCTCCCAAGGGACATTTCTCTGAAAGGCAACTGCAGCTGCCTTACCCCACACCAGGTGCGCATGACAGTGTAATACTCCGTAATACAGGCCGCGATCCATCTGGAGATAGTCGCTTTAGAGGCCTGCCTACCCTGTGGGTTACCAAAGGTCACCAAAAGTTGAGAAGAGCTCCTAAATTCAGATGTTCTGTCCAGATAGAACTTGAGAGCCTTTCTAACATCCAAGCAATGTAGAACCCTTTCCGCTTCCGAAGCTGGGTTTGGAAAGAATACCGGCAGGGAGATTGACTGATTCAGATGGAAAAGAGGGATTTGTCCGTAGGACCACCTTATCCTTGTGGAAAACCAAGAAGGGATGCTCCAGCGACAGAGTTTGGAGCTCACTCACACGCCTTGCTGAAGTAACGGCAACCAAAAAAGACACCTTCCACGAAAGGTGCTTAAGGTCTACCGTGGCCATAGGTTCAAAGGATTTATGGCACAACACCGTAAGGAATACATTCAGATCCCACGTCGGGTGTGGCCTGCAAACCAGGGGATAAAGATGCGTCAAACCCGCAAAGTGCCTCCTAATCACCGGATTTGACAGTGAATAAGAGCACTGGTCCATAGACAGGTAGGCGCCTAACACCGAAAGATAAATTCTGCATGACAGAACATGAAAGCCGGATTCCGCTAGGTGAGACACGAAGGACAGCACTGTGTCAATCGTAGCTACCCTGGGGTCCAGCTATGAGGCTAAGCACCAGTGACAGAACCAAAGCCATTTGCTCTTATACTGGGACCTCATCGAGGGCTTCCTGGCTGCCTGAATTATTCGCATGTTATCAGCCGACAGGTTGAGATGCTCTAAGGACCCGAACTCAGGCACCATGCCGCCAAGCTGAATGATTGTGGGGAGGGGTGCCACAGCTGATGATCCTTCTGGTGAAGCAGATCGGGACTCACCGGTAGCCTGATCAGTGCACACACCGACAGATGCTGAAGTTCTGAGAACCAGACACTGGCCGGCCACCACGGGCTATGAGCAGAAGAGAACCGTTCACCATGTTCCTCAGCTTGTAAATTGTCCGATGAATCAGAGGCCGACGCGGAAAAGCATAGGCCCTCATGTTGTGCCAAGGAATCTCGAGAGCATCCCACAGAGAAGAGACTCCCAGACCATTTCTGGAGGCATACAGAGGAAGTTTCTTGTTTGACAAAGTTGCGAAGAGGTCCACTTCCGGAGTGCCCCAACACTGGAATATCCGTGAGAGGATCTCTGCTTTCAATATCCACTCGTAGCTGACCATTGGCCGCTGACTGAGGGCATCCGCTGTGACGTTCAGCTGGTCCGGGATGTGTACTGCTACCAGCCAGACACCATGCCGAACCGCCCATTCCCAAATCTGGATGGACAGATCCACAAGAGGAGGAGACTTGGTGCCCCCCTACTTGTTGATGTAATACATTGACACGACATTGTCCGTGCGGATACGGACCACCTTGTTGGCAATAACCGGCCTGAATGCCTTGAGCGCTAGGAAAATCGCCAGAAGCTCCAGATGATTTATGTGAAGGAGCTTGTCCTTGGGCAAACAAAGGTCCGGGACCTGAAGAAGATCCAACGTCGCACCCCACCCTAGGAGGGAGGTGTCCGTCGTGACCGTCACCATCGGGGCAGTGTCTTGAAACCCTGCACCTACTGACAAGTTGCTGAGAGACGATCACCACACCAGGTCCGTTCTCATGGAAGCTGAAATCAAAACCATCTTGGAGTCCGGATCCACCGCCTGACGCCAAGAGCCCCGAAGAGCCATTTCAGTCCGCCTCATCCTGAGTCGAGCAAGAGGAAGAGCCAATACACACAAGGCCATTACGCCTAGAAGCCTCTGAAACCACCAGGCTGACATGCTCTCCAACTGCGCAAACATCTGACACATGGCCAACAGATCCGCCATTCTGTCCCCGGTCAGGTAAACTCTGCAGTCTAACGTGTTCCAGCGAAAACCCAGGAAGATCAAGTCCTGAGAGACCGTCATGGAAGATTTCTGCCAGTTCACCGACAGCCGAAGGTAGAACAGGAGCTGGAGGAGAGACTGAAGACTGCACATGGCTTTCAGCGGGCAAGGGCTGCGCAAAAGCCAATCGTCCAAGTAAAGATACACATGGATACCCTGTAGATGAAGATAAGCTGCAATCACCAACATCATCTTCTTAAAGACATGCAGTGCCGAGCCGAGGCCAAAGGGAAGCACTCAGAACTGGAAATGCTCCTCTCCCACAGAGAAACGCAGAAATCTCTGGTATGGATTCCAGATCAGAATGTGCATGTATGCATCCTGAAGGTCCACCACGCTGAGCCAATCGCCCATCTGTAAAGAGGACTTTATCTGACCAGGCGTGATCATCTTGAATTTCTCTTGGGGTAGGAAAAGATTGAAATGGGAAAGGTCTAGAATGGTGCGCAGGCCAGCCTGGTTGGGTTTGGGCACCGTAAACATTCGGGAGTAGAAGCCCTACCCTTGTTCCGCTAGGGGAACAGGTTCCGCTGCTCTGAGATCCAATAATTTCTGAATCTCGGCCTTGAGGGAGGGCGACACCGACTGCTGGAAAGGAGGATTGAAGGGTAGGGGGAAGGGGCAAGGGGAAGCCAGCCCGAGCGACTGACAAGACCCAACGATCCTCGGTGATGGTCTGCCACGCCTCCCAATGTGACGCAATGTGTCCTCCCACCGGGGTCTCGTGCGAGCGCAGAGAACCCTCATTTGGCTAGTTTTTCGGTGGCAGCACCACCTGAACCTGAGGAGGAGGCTGAGGAGCGGGAGAAATATCGACTCCGTTGCTGCCTCGGGCGAGAATTCCCTGAAGGGGTGTTGACTCTGTGGGATTTTCAGTCCAGAAATCCCCTAAAGCCAGAAGAGGGACGTGTATGTGACAACGGTCTCTGCGTCCTAAAAGGTGGTTTCACCAGGACAGACAAGGACTTGGCGGTCTGGGTGCTATCCTTCATTTTGGTCAGCTCCACATCCGTTGTGGAATGAAAAAGCTCCTTGCCGTCAAACAGCAGATCCAAAACCTTATCCTGCACCTCCTTAGAGAACTTGGTGGCGTGCAGCCAAGCCTGACGAGAAGTATCCACTCCAAGCATAAGGCCTCAGGCCGAAGTGTCGACGTGATGAGCCGCTGCTTCCAGCAGATCCTGAGCCAGGACCCTAGCATCTGACAAACCCGCCTTAAAGTCCTCAAGCTTTTCTGCGGGGATGAATTCCTCAAACTGTGACAGACCTTTCCACATTTTCATATTCGCCCCCGCTAACACCAGTTCTGCATTGGCCTGATGCAATTGCAGGGCCGAGTTAGCAAAAATCTTCCACCCAAGGGAGTCAAGAAGTTTATCCACTTTGCCCAGGACCTGCATAGCAGTTGAAGTAGAGGATGCCGAAAGGTCTGGACTGCAAAGTGGCCTCAGTATCGACCGTGGAGGAGGGGGGGTGGACACAACGCTAAGCCCACCTCTTCCGAAGAATGAGAGTCCAGAGTGTGGTTTCTCCCATACTCTACGGACCTCGGCCAAAACGTCCTTCTGTAAGAACAAGCCGGTACGCTCCGAAGGAGACAAGGCGAACGCCCCCAAAAGCACGCCATCTTGCGGGGCGGGTGCCTCGGGTACTAGAACATCCAACAGACACATCATGTCCTGCACCCGGTCGTGACAGGCTCTGATAGAGCGGGGCTGGTCTTCGCTGTCCTGATCGCCCTGTACATCATCCAATAAATCCGGGTCAGGTTCAGTCACATCCGGCATCACAATCGCCTTGTCCACTGGGGACAATGGAGGCGAGGTGGAAGAGTTGGGGGAAGCCCAGCCGGTAAAGGCGGCGCCGGCGGAGCAACGTAGCCGGGACCCTTAGGCGCGGGCGGGCATATCTCCCTAAACAGGCCCTTAAAGTACTCCTTCATGGGATCAGAAAGCATACGTTTTTGAACTTGCCGAAAAAGACGTCCTCATCCGGTGTCTTAGGTGTGACAGGAGGAGGCCTCTCATGAGGAGGGTTATTCCAAGGGTTCAGGGGAAAGGGTTGCCAAGAGGGCCCTTCCCCGCTGTTGTCTACATAAATCAAGGGCGCTGATGCCGCCGGCAGCGAGACATTGTGCGGTAGAGGCATACGAGCGTTCCAGTCATAAACTGGAAGATATGGATGTGCACAATGAAACCGATGTTCACCTGAAAGAGCACCCCCTACACCTAAAGCCGATGGCGTAGTTATAAGGGTTGTATCCAAAATGGCCACCGTGGTCTTGGCGGGAACTGCCACCATTTTGTCGGCACCTGAGGAGAACTGCGACACGTATGGAAGTGAGGCAGGGGTCCCCAAAAGTGGGTCAGAGGTCTTCATTTTAGCCTTAACACAAGGAACCTCGGCCGAGCCGGTACTGTGTGGCCTAGGATATTTTTGTGACATACTAATAGCCAAACTAGCCTTCGCAGGAAGGACCTCGGCACTGCTGGTAAAGGAGGAATTACGGTTCGAAACCTCACTCCTTGCCCCCTCAGCAGTTCTGGGGTCACCACAAGAGCGGGAACGATGAGGAACACCTTTCACCGACAGGGCCTTAACAGGCCTCTCAGAACTGTTGGTCGCCTTAGCCTCTAAACGAGGCGTCCGGTAGAAGCCTCTTCACGCTGTGCCTCGAACTTCAGTTCGGTACTGACAAGCCCACCCGAGGCCTCGGGGTGCACCCCGGTACAAATGAGGGAAGCTCCATTCAAGGAGGACTCGGAGCGAGCTCCGGTACCCCATGACTCAGTAGAACTAGGTCTACAAACAGCCCCCACAGGAGGGGCCTCGGATTGTGATCCGGTGTCAACAGGCCCCTTACCGAGACCCTCGGAGAAAACTCCGGTACACTTTTTAGGCCTAGACGGCACCTCAGGGCAAGCCACAGTAACAGAGCCCTTGACGCTCCTCCCAGACCGAGAAGACCCCGGAAAGGAGTCCCCCGGCCGGGGTGCCCTAAAAAGTAAAGAACCTACCAGGCGTTTCTTCTTCTCGTCGATGAAGGATTGGAGATGCGTAGGAGGAGTGCGACGAAACACCTCCTCCCACCGCTCTAACCGCCGTTGGAGCTCTCGGACCGAAAAGGAATCGCAATAAAAACACAAGTCCACCGGTGGTCAGGACCCAAACACTCTAAACAAAGAGGATGGGGATCCACCCTAGCAAAGCGTCGCTGACAGGAAGAACAATTCGGAAAGTCTAGCTGAAAAGGCATAGACAGACTATCACGCGATCGCAAGTGAGAGCCAGAGGAGGAAGCTGGAAGAAAAAAAACTTCTGCAGATGCTAAGTGCATCCAGTCTCGAACGAGCGGAGAAAAGGACTGATGGCGAAGCGCGGGGCGGAGCTAAAATGGGCGGGGTTACGGCCGCGTGCAGTACCCTGCGTAAAAGGGAGGAAGGACTACAATTTTTGGAACATGTTGATGCTTTTGCAAAGTGCTCCGGTCCCATCCCACAGGACGGAGGAATGTCCCATAAGATGGAGGAAAGGGGACTAGACGCAGGAGTATTGTCATTTATCTGTTACTGAGTTTTGAAGAAAGCCACCAGCAAGTTTTTTGCAGGTTGTTGAAGGGAGTTATATGCCATTAAGGCATGAGGAATGGAGGGGATATCCCATATGTTACTCACCGGTCGGCGAGTGCTTCAGGCAAGCGACCAGGAAGGAAGTACTGGATGTTGATTGAAGAGCTCGAGATGGAGCCTCCACCTGAGCCTCCTCTCTGTTGAGGGGATAAGCTCTTTTTGATGATATGACCCTCAGTTGTAATGAATTACAGACTGAGAGACTGATCACCCAAAAGAGCGGGGAGAACACACCGCCACGGACCCAGCTAAAAAGAAAAAGGACAATTGGTAAATACTTGGAAAAAGCAAAGATCATCAAAAGAGAAAAGCCTCTCAGAAGCAGAAAGTACCTGGGTCACCCACTCCCCTTATCATCGAAAAGGAACACAAATGGAATTTCCCCTGTAAGTACAGAAAAGAAATTAACTTCTATTTTGAGGATTCGGGTAAGAAATGAATAGATTCAGATAGGAATAGAAATGAAGGAAGTCTTACCAGAAGGAATTCGACAGGAGTTGAAATAACCTAAACTAGAACAACGGAGGTACAAAACAATAAACAGGAAGGTTAGTAGGGAAGCTATACCCGGGCGGCACGAGGGGCGCACTAGATACGGGTAGGTGCACAGTATTCAGCAAGGCGTCCTTGTGTGCACTTTCAGAAAAAGAAATTTGTTTTTAATCAGCAAAGCGTCCTTGCGTGCACTTGAGGGAACAAATCCAAAACCTCGGAATGGAGTCGAAATCCACAAAAGAACACTGGAATAGTACAGTACACAGTGCTTAAAGTCAGCTGGGAAGAGAAGGCGGTGGTAAATGAATCAGGACAGAAGGAAGGCAATCCAGTAAACAGGCAGCAAAATCCGATACACAAGCAGGCTAATGACGGTACAGAATCAGGAGGAAAGCAATCCGTAGAACAGGCAAAAGTGTGGTACACAGGTAGGCAGAAACAGTACAAAATCAGGAAACAAGCAAACCGTAGAGCAGGCAAGGGTCCGGTACACAGGAAGTCAAAAGTATTTGAGAATTCTCAGGAATTGGTACACAGGAAGACTGGAAGGCACAGAAGACGAAACTTCGGATGCCGGTTGCAACTTTAATCAGAAGCAGCGTCCTTACCGCTGCAGTGCCTAATATACTCAGGAGGCGGAGCGCCATAAGCCCGTCAGAGCTCACGTTCCGCATAGTCGGAACTACACGCAAAATTAGGTTTCCTGGGAGTTGTAGGCTAGGTTTTTGATACCTTTGATGTTGTTGAGCCCAACCTCCAGGGTAACCGCCACCGAGAGAAGTAAGGGGCTGAAAAACATCAGATATTGTGGCAAAGCGTCACAACTTTGGTAGGTACCTTGTTGGTTTGTTTCACCGGGAGTGATGAAGAAGAGGTGCGCGGGTCACTCAGACCCCGATGTGTGACACCATAAGGGTAAAGGGGGATACCATGTTTTGTTTCATCTGATGATGGCTGGCCATCCTCCATAGGATCGCCTCCCCTCATGTGATCCTCTCTCGCAAATCCATCCCCAGGGTCAGGATCAGGTAGTGGCTGCTGTCCCCTGGCCACATGAAGAGAGACTTCCACTGTGAAAGGAGTGATGAAATCATCAGATTCATCACATACCTTTGAGGAGCCAGGAATGAAACTCAGACACAAGTTAGAGATGCTTTTGGCTAGAGACTTCTATTAATAAATAAAAGGGGTTGGAAAAATGTCTCGCTGTCCCTGCAATACAGGTGTTTCCCCACCTAAACTCAGAACTAAGGATCTGTCAGTGTCAGAATGTCCAAAACAAAACCGTCTTATGTCCAAAGTACTATTCAGAACCTCACATTCTAATTAAATAAATCTTAAGGTGAAAAGGATAATGTTCAGTGTTTCAAAAATGTTTAAATGGTAAAAGGAATAAATAACTCCAACAAAACAACAAAAAGTCTCTCAAGGTTGTTGCTCCATAATCCAAAGGGTTGTTTTCCCTTCCCCTTGATTCTTCTCCACCACTTCTTGAATAATGACAGTTCTTGTTTTTCCTCTTGTTTAATACCAATGTCATGTATATTTATCTTTGACCTTGGGTTTTTAGGATACCTGGTATACTCTCCTGTCATGGTTTCTCTGTTCCCTTATAGTTCCAGACTTGTGATTGCCTAGTATACTCTCCTGCCAGGGCGTTCTGCATTCACACACTTGCAATTGCCTGGTGTACTCTCCTGCCAGGACTTTTTGCATTCACACAAATGTGATTGCCTGGTATACTCTCCTGCCAGGACTTCCTGTATTCACACACTTGTGATTGCCTGGTGTATTCTCCTGCCAGGGCTTTCCTCATTCACATACTTGTTGCACACTTGTAATTGCCTGTCTGCCATCCCACGTTTGATAATTCACAACATTCGTTATTTTACCAAATTCCTTTTGTCCATAGACTGTTGCTTTGTAGTGTTGTGCTCACACTTCCACCTTTGGTAAATCACCCCCTTAGCACTATTGATTAATTCACATTGTCCGGTAAATATTAACCTATTACTGTTTCATATCCTTTGTACATGAGGGCAAACTTCAAGGAACCCCTTTTGTGGTGAAAATAATTTTCCTTTCTCGTTTTCGATATTAACATGCGGCTGTCTTTATTAACCGTTTTTGGTTGTTTAACGTTTAACATGCCACGTGTTTGCCAAAACACCCCCCCAGTCCCCTTTGCCCCAGCATGGACTCACCGGCTTTTCATGGTATTTCCTGTTCTGCTCGCAGCCCGCAGATGACAGACGACAGATTTTCTCATCCTCGCACTGTTCAGATTTTGGCTTCCCAGCTTTCTGTGAATTTGCTTGGGCTTCTTCTCGCATCGCGGGTCTCTGGTACGTGTGCTTTTGCTTCTTTCCAGTGGCGTACGTCCACGAGCTCTGCACTTGCTTCTGGCGTTCCCGCATGGAATCTTCTTGTCGCTGCCTTTCTCTACTTGACACTTGAGTCTGTCGGCTCCAACATTTCTTTCTCGGCTCCTCAGTGGTACGAAGAGCAGCAGCACGCTCCCACCAGCAGTTCTTGTGGTGATCCATTTGTAAAGGTCCGGGTACAGGTGAACACCCCCAACAACTAGAGCATTGCCTGTGCTAGGGGTTTCTCCTGCTCTTTATTCCTCCATTCCTCTTACTCGTCGAGTGTTAAGATTTTGCTGGGAACAGTAGTTCCTTTTAACTGACTTGCATGAAGACATTGGAGGAAAAGCTTTAACATTTTCTGAAGGCAAGTCAGTGTTTGAAAAGTGATTTGCAGATCGGATTGAGAGAATTCAGCACTTTCCTTTGAGGGAGCAGGGAAAGAAACACAATAGGCCATTAAGGTTTTTTATATGGGAGATTCATTCTGCAAGGGGAAAAGGGCATACCATGTTTCATCTTCTGATATAACCACTCCCTCTGGGAGACTATCTCCACCCATGTGATCCTCCCTCATTTAGCCACCCCTGGGGTCAGGATCAGGTAGCAGCTGCCATCCCCTGGCTACATGGGTGGGGGGTCACCGCTGGAAAGGGAGTAATGACATCATTGGATTTATTACATACCCTTCACATAATGCTGCTGGTTCTTTCAGTATCTATTGGGAAATGGGAAAGATAGTCTATATTCCCTGAACTCTTGCTTTCCCTTGTTCTATCGTAAAGCAATAGGGCTGCATATCTAGGAACCAGCGCATGACTCACGCATTGGTGTCTTTTATGAAGGCTGATCCATGTTAATGGTGAATGATAAGTGACCAGCCTAAACTTTCTGCAAGTGAGATTGTATTTTAAGTATGAAACTGCCCACTTTATGTCTAGGGCCTCAAGCTCAATTGTGGCATAATTATTTTCTCAAGGATGTCATTTCCGCCTAATAAAGAATCAGATGTTCGATACCATCGCAATCTTGTTAAAGAACAGCCTGTAACCCAACATGTGAGGCGTCTGTTTGCAAGATAAATTCTTTGTTAAAATTTGCCGCTTTTAATATTGGCCCACTGCACAATTTATTTTCAGTTTGTCAAAACAGTTTTGATCTTCTGGACTACATTTTATCTTTTATGGTTCCGCATTTTTAAGCTTATCAGTGAGGCAAGAGGTAATAGAGGAATAAGTGGGAATGAATCGTCTATAATACCCAACCCACCGTAAAAGGCTCTCAGATCTTTCTTTGCTTTGTGTACTGGGGTTTCTTGCACAGACTTGAACTTTTTTTTTGGGGGTTGAACATGTCTATTTCTCACAAAGAAACTGGGGTACTTGACTGCGCCAAGTGACATTTTTTCAGGTTGGCAGTAAGGACGGCTTTTCTCAGGGCTCTGATGACTAAATGGAGATGGTGCATAATATGCTCTTTCTACGTCCTACTATGAATGATTATATCATCGATTTAAGTCCCACAGAAAGAGGAGTATGGCCGAAGGACTTGGTCCATTAACCTTTGAAATGTGGCTAATGCCCTGTGTAGTCCAGAGGATAACACCTTGAATTGGAATAGTGCAATAGGGGTGGAGAAGGCTTCCTTGTCCTCCCAATTAATGGGTACTTACCAGTAAACTTTTGTCAGATCAATCGTGGAGAGGAAAGTAGCCTCTCCCAATCGATCATTCAGATCGTCTATCCTTGGCATAGGATAACTGTGAAATTGGGACACCGCGTTCACTTTCCTGAAATCAATACAGAACCTCCACGATTGATCTGCCTTGGCAAAGAGTACTATCAGCGAGGACCAAGGACTCTGGGATAGTTGAATAATATCAGAATTTAACATCTTCTCCACTTGTATGACTGTGGGCCTCATTACACGGACGGCGGTAACCATGGCGCTGTTAGCGCCATGGTTGCCGCCGGTATTTTACTAAGTCCGCCATGGTGAATGGCAGAACTACCGCCATATTCCAAGGTGTGTGGGGGCGGTAATTCCCCATTCACCATAGCACTTCCCCATTCCCATTTTCGCCACCATAGGGCTCAATGGGAATGGGGAAGGCGGTAATTACGGTACCGCAAATTGCGGTACCATAATTACCTCCAAGGTCCCTTTGCGGGTCCCGTCCTTAACGGCTAGTAAAACCAGCCGTTAAGGTAGGAACCCACAAAGGGACCTCGTAGTAAGGCGGTAAGGGTTTACCGGCACTGGTACCCTTACCGGTACCGGTAAACCCTTACCGCCATCTGTGTAATGAGGCCCTATCTCTTGTATTGCTTCGGGGATCCGATATGATTTTATATGGACAACCTTCCCTAGGGGTGTGCGGATGTAGTAAAAAAAAACGTTTACTCTGCCTGGTTAATTCTTAAAGACATCTGAAAACTGTTCCAATAAGTATTCTAGTCATCTAGATCTTGTTTCTCGGTCTGTGGTAGGTGGGAAGGAATCAAAGTTTTTTCATCTGACTCCTCTGTTAAGAGACTAGTCAGTCCCGCTGTTGTGTGTTTTAGGGGATCCTCTCTCCATTTCTTAAGTATTGTATTGTATTGTGGTATTTGTATCGCGCACCTAACAAACTAAATCGTGCCTGGGCGCAGATGTTTCAATTGATCGTATGTCCATGAGAGTTCCACTGGATCTTATGAGGGTTACTTAACAAAAAAGAAGAAATTACTCTGTCAAGGCCTAGCAGAACAGGTAAGTATTTACAGCCCTCCGGAAAACCGAGAGGCTTTTGATGTCAAGGATTTCTCTAGGTAATTTGTTCCACGCTCTGGGCCCATAGACAGAGAATCTACGATCTCCTTTCTTCACACATTCGGTGCCTCGTATACCCAGCAGATTTTGGTCTGCCGAGCGCAACTGTCGGGTAGGAATGTACCTTATGATTTTATCTGATAGGTATGCTGGTCCTATCTTATTCACGCCCTTGTAGACCAGACAGAGGATCTTAAACTCTATTCTCTCTTTTACAGGCAGCCAGTGCAGAGCTTTCCTCAAAGTAGAGATTGAATCTGATTTGTTTGCCTTGTGCACCAGTCTAACCGCTGCATTTTTGGCCAGCTGCAACCTCTGCAGTTGGTCAGCTGTGATACCTGACAATAATGCGTTGCCATAGTCTGGCTTTGAGTTAACCAGAGTACCGGTGATGACCGCTCTATCCTCATTCGCGATAAAAGGTAAAATATGTCTCAACATGCGTAATGAGTAATAAGCTGCCTGCACCTTGGCACTCACCTGAGCTCCACTTTCCATTTTGTCTTCCCAAATACAGCCTAAGTTCTTAATTTTTTGGGAGAAATTCAGCTGCATCCCCAAGAAGCAAGGGGGGAGCAGTATCTCCTTCTGTAAATGATATTTTGAGGCAAAACAGCTACTTCAGTTTTGCTGGCGTTCAGCAATAGCCGATTTGCGCACATCCAACTCTGTATCTCTTGTAGACACTGTTCCACTCTCTCATAAGTTTCCTCTTGATTCTGTACTCTCAGGAACACCTGGGCGTCATCCCCGTAAGAGTGAAACTGTATGCCATGCTTTCGTAAAATATCCATAAGCAGTTTTACATACAAATTAAAGAGCAGTGGCGAGAGGGAGGATCCCTGAGGGACTCCACAACTTTGTAGTACTGAGTCTGACAGGAAATCTCACAGTCGAACTCGTTGTTCTCTGCTGCAGAGGAAAGATCTAAACCATTGCAGGGCCTTTTCCCCCACCCCTCCCGCTTCCTTCAAGCGTCTCAATATGGTCCTATGGTCCACTGTGTCGAACGCAGCGGACAAGTCGAGCATGACCAACAAGGACTTGCCCCCCTGATCCGCTGTTTCCAACAAATCATCCCACACTGTTAGTAGCGCCGTCTCTGTCCCAAAGCCTGGGCGAAAACCAGACTGTTATGGGTCTAGCAGATTCTCCTGGTCAACGTGGTTCTGCAGTTGAGTGGTCACCACTTTTTCCAGAATTTTAGAGGGCCATGGTAGTCCTGCGACTGGCCTGTAGTTCTGGAAATTTTTTGGGTCTAGGTTCGCTTTTTTTAACAGCGGTGTTACCACTGACTTTTTTTTAGAACTAAAGGTACTACCCCTGATGTCAGTGATTTATTAACACATTTTGTGATAAAAGGGGCAATGTCTGGAGCTATTTGTCTCGCCACTGATGATGGGATGGCAAAGAGCGTATCATTAATAGGCTTCAAGGCGGTGAGCAAAAGACAAATCCTTTCCTCCGAGACTTCCGTGAATGTGAAGGCATTTTTGCACACTTCGATCTTGTGTGCTGTATGCTCTAAGCTCATCTCCTCAGTTTTGTCCAGGTCCTCTTGGGGATCTGGTAGCTTAATAGCCCAGACTTTCTCCTGTATTAGCTCTATTTCTTCCACAAAATAGTGATTAAATGCAACTGCCTGAGCTTGTGAGGTTTCTGGCGCCGCTGATGCACACCCAGGGTTCGCTAGCTGGAAGATCACTGCATACAATTCACGTGGTCTATTCATCACCTTATCATTATTAAGGAGGTTTATATGATAAGTATGGTAGGTATGGGTCTTGATTTACCTATCTGGTTGGGAGATTCGATAGTGTGGCCCTGTTTGTTTAATCACCTCATAGGGTCCATGCCATTTAGACAACATCTTATTCTCGGATGTTGGCAGGAGAACAAGAACTTTCAATCCCATCGAGAAAGAACTAAGTATGGCCTTTATTTTATCATAAAAGGTCTTTTGGTTTTCTTGGGTTTTATAGCCAGGTGGGTTTGAACTATCGCTCTCGGGGCTTCCTCCCTCTCCTCCCAGGTCTCCATTAGCATGTCAAGGACATCCTGTGGTTCCCTACCATACAGTAACTCAAATGGTTAAAAACCTGTTGAGGGTTTTGGAGTTGGTAAAAACGGCCGGGGTATCTTAATATCCCAATTTTTGCTGTGCTGTCAGCCTCAACCAATTTCTGAATGACATTGTTAAGGGTCTTGGTCAAACATTCCATTAATCTGTCAGTTTTCCCGGTGGTAGAGAGAGAGGTACTAAGAATTTTAACGTGTAGGATTTCCTTCACCTTTAGCATTAAATGACTCAAGAAGGTAGTACCTTGATCCATAAGGATGGCCTTCGGGAAACCAAATTGTGATAAAAATGGGATTAAGTACTTCAAAATGTGTTGGGACGTATTACTGCATAATGGGAAAGCTTCCGCGTATCGAGTAGCATAATCTACTATTACCAAGATGTAATGATTCCCCAACCTAGATGGCTCAAGGAGGCAAACTATGGTCATACATATGCAGGAAAAGGGCACACCAATGATAGGCAAAGGTTGGAGTGGGGATGGAGGAGGTAGTTGGGAGCTAATCTTTTGACACCGGGCACAGCTAAGCACAACATTTTCCCCATCAGCATATATCCCAGGCCAATAAAATCGGCTTATAACCTAAACCTGTGTCTTGGCTGCTCCTAAGTGACCACCTGTTAAATGGGAGTGTCAATCTCCAGCACCATCCTTTTGTGACTTTTAGGCACCATAATCGGAGATCTGGGAATACCCTCAGAGCTAAGATCACCTCTACATAGTAGCCCATTCCTTAAAAAGACCCCCTTCTTCAGATACCAAGTGTAGAAAAGGCTCTGCCAGCAAGGGGTCATTCTGTTGGGCAAATGGTAAAACAGGAATTATTTCAGCTTCCTCGCAAAGGGTGTTTGGTTGTACCGCCTAAATTGTTACTGTGGAATCCTCCTCTGCATCCCCAAAGCCTTTTCCCCCATCTCAGTTACATCCGCTTTCCTGATTTCCTCCATTTTGGGGAACAAAGCTTTCTCCAGGATTTCGTGAGCTATTTTCTCTCCCACCTTTATTTGATATGCCTCGTTCCCACTGTTTCAAATTAAGATCTTCACATCCCCTCTATAGTTTGCAACTATTTATTTATTTGCATTTGTAAAGCGCACAACTGCCCTGGGGCATTGTGGTGCTGTTATGAAGGCTTACTTGGTTACATAAGTGCATTTGAAGCATACATACATGTTGCTTCATACAGTTACAGAAGTGCTTGATGTGGGTTACAAGGATAAGGGCGAAAACTATATGGTTCACCCATCTTGTATGGCTGCCATCTATACAGGATATGTGGTCAAAATCAGTAAGCAACAGCATGGTGCCAGCCATGTCTTATATGGCGGCTGCTACAGGCAGTTGCATAGTCAAAAATGGTGCACAAATACAAGGTGTCAGCCACAGGTTACGTGGCGGCAGCGACTCATATATGCGAAGTCATAATCAATGAGTAGGTGTGTTGGCCAGGTATAATAGTACCGAGGAGGCATGCCATGCGTGGATGCATGATAGAAGTCAACATAGAATAGCATGGGGCCGGCCCTTTGTAGCGGGGTGGCAAGTGCATACTATAGATAGGTTAATATCAACAGGCAATAGCATGAGGCAGGCCTCAGGGTATTACGGGCAGCTACATTTATTTTTTTAATTGTGCATATTAGTCAAACAGAATTTTGACTTTTTACACAGTATATCAAAAGAAGACTAAAACATTTCCTTGTTACAAGATTATACAATAACATAATCAACTCATTTTAAAACTTTAAGTAGTCTCACTACTTCTATTGACAGAAAAACTTCATTACCAGCAATTATTCCTTCCCAGAAATCATTAGGATCGGGCCATCTCCCTCTATCAAAGAACCTCTGCAATCGCCCCTGAATCAAATCCCTTGTTCCCGGACAGGATAGAATTAAGTGTTTCATAGTTTGTTTAACATTTTCATCACATTCTTGGCATATGTCTGATGGATACACACACTTATCACGAATATGCAATATTTCTAGCGTCGGCAAGATATTCAATTTAAATCGAAGAAAGTTCATCCTTGCCTTAGGATCTGGAAACTGTCTCAGATAGGTAGGGAGGGTAGCTCTCGGTCTATCATATAGGGAGAAGTTAGTAGACAATTTAGCTGCCCTTACCCCCCCTCAATGATCCTAGATCAGTCCCTTCTCTTAATAAATTCCTTCGATCTCAAAAGGTTGGAATTCAGGGTATCGACATCCGTGTCTGCTGCTAGGATGATATCAAGAGATTTTGTTTTCAGCATTTCCAAAAAAGTATTATTCCCCTTAATCATTTGGCCATGGAGAGTGTCACATTGGGGATCCTTTATCAATCTAAATAATGAGACCCATCTCAATTCCATGGAGAATAAAAGAGACAGGAAGCCCAACTCATATCGAACCAAGGCCATTGGAACAGAGTTTGGGAGGCTAAGGACTCTCTTCCATATTTTCGCCTCAACATGTTCCCAGTTAATAAGAAAACGGGCAGCTACATACACTTACTAGGGTATGGCGAGGTGGGGATGCACTCCGAGGTACACTAGCCACCAGGGGGTGGGAGTTAACATGCATACAGGGTGCAGCGGGGGTGGGTGGTACACTTGCATACAGGTTGCAGCGGGGGGTGGAGGTGTTCGGCGTTCACTTGCATACAGGGTGCAGCAGGGGGTAGGGGCGTTCGTTTGCATACAGGGTGCAGCGGGGGTAGGGGGTGTTAGCTTGCATACAGGGTGCAGCAGAGGGTCAGAGGGGGGTACTCTTGCATACAGGGTGCAGCGGGGGTGGGGGGACATACACTTGCATACAGGGTGCAGCAGGGGTGGGAGGTACACTTGCATACAGGGTGCAGCAGGGGCTGGGGTGGGTACACTTGCATACAGGGTGCAGCGGGGGTCGGGGGGTACTCTTGCATACAGGGTGCAGCGGGGTGGGGGGAGTACACTTGCATACAGGGTGCAGCGGGGGGTGGGGGAGCCACTCACCTCACGATCCGGAACAACGCACAGGGAAACAAACAGGGCCTTAGAAGGTGGGCCTTGGGGAGGCGGGCCGGCGTCCACCTGCCGGCGTTGGGATTGGCCCATTTGACTAAGCTAGGGACCAATCACGCTACAGCAGGAGCTGAAGCAGGTAGGGACAATGGCAATGAAAGAACAATCTACCATCTTGGAAGGTGGTAACATGCACAGGCCTCTTATATGGCGGTGCGCAGCAAAACACATGAAATTACATTTATCCACGCCAAGCACTCACCAGGCAGGGTAGAATGCGCCAGTAACATCACGAAGTGCGCGCAGAGTAAATAAGCAAATTTACACGTCATGTGTGTAATCAGCTCCAAGTGGAGTGGGCAAGTCCCATAAATGCGTGGCAGTTCACAAGGTCGAGCGTAGCCTCATGTTGGATTCCAAGTCCGCAGGAGGGAAGGAGAAGCAGTTCCAGAGAAGGCAGAGGGTGAAGAGACACCTGCTAGGACGTCTAGGCCATATCGCCAAGCTAGGCTAACCTAATATAGGTACATTTGAGGGCAGGGTTGTACTAGAACCAAATCATTTGGAATAAGCATTCTGTCTCCGGGTTGTACCAATTCTCCCCTGCTAATAAATAGGTTGAATCCAATAAGTTTTTCTGTAGCTAGTGATGGATCAGAGGCTCGGTTCCCATATTTTTCAAATCTGGGGGTTCCCCAGTTTGTGTCAACTGAGCCCCATCCCACGCCTAACACCATACGTGAGGAACCTGGAATGAGACATGGACAAAGAGGCCCCATGATTATGGTTATAGGCTTTTATTAAATGATAACAGTTTTGGAAAATGCCTCACTGTCCCTAATCTAGAAGGTAAAGAGCAGAGCTAGCCAAGTATTACAACTCTGGGGTCTACAATACTTTATAATGATGCCCGGTTTCATCTGTTCTATCTGCTCCTTACAGGTAGCAGGGTCTATCCAGTAAGACTTGGCTAGTCCTGCTGTAGTTAGTTTGTCCTGTGGTCCGCACAGATTGCTCCATTAGGACAGCATCCTTTTGTGTTTTTTGATGACCTGGTTGTGTCAAAACACAAAGGGGATTTTTTGAGATATTTTTTGTGACAATCTCGCATTCCTTAACCATGGACAGTCATGACTTGACAACACCATATTGTAACATTATACATGTGTTGTATCGTTTCAGTCTTGCCACACCTATGGATGTAATCGTTTCCCCTGACACTCCGTGTGGGACGGGGTGAGTGTGGGTTTTTGGCTTTTGTTCCTGTGACCGTCAAAACTCCAAGTGATACTTTTACAGATCAGTCTCCTGTGATGAGAGATTTAAAGAAAATGGCAACAGACAGTCCTAAGTTAGGATTAATAGGTCAATAGCACTGTGCGATCTGGGTTTTGTTGCTCTGTGTAGCGGTCAAGATTGCTAGTACATATATGAACATTCCATCTACCAGTGAACCGTATTTGGGTCTTCCCTGATGAAGGTCAGGTTTCTCTAGATTAACTGTTTGCACTGCTTGCCCGAAACACAAGTTGGCAGTTGTATATCAACGATGAACTCCATGTGATATATTTTGTAATGAAATGATGCTCCTATGCGTCACTTTAGTATAACGCAAGGTGATTAGAATTGGTGCACAATTCAAAAAAGTGTGGCGCCAAATGGATATATTCACCAGTCATTGGATGTGTTTAGTTTCACATAACATGTTCTATTAATACGTCATTTATTTCTGGAATTAACTATTATCATAATGTGTGATTGAGGTATACATGATGATGAGTGGGTGAGGTTGTGAGTCTGGTGGATGTGTGAGTGTGTGTTCTACATTTGCATCTTGTATTGATGTTTAGGAATTTAACCCATTCATATTTTGATCAATTATCTCATATATCTGTATGTTACATTGTAAATCTTTGTTGTATTTGTCCAAAGTATTTTGCACGTTGCACAACTGATTTCTATGTATTATGTATTATTTATGTGTTTTCTTTCCTTTTATGCAAAAAAACAATAAAGTCAACTAACTGTGTTTATATTTGCGAGACTTGTTAGAATGCTCCTATCTAATTAGCCATATCTTACATGTTTTTTTCTTTGTAAGCATTCACAAACTGAGCCCTGGGTTCTTCTGCTTGTTCCTTTTTTAATAATAATAATTGGTTATTTATAACACACTTAATACTCAGAGGTTTCTAAGCGCAGATCCGGGGATCGAACCTGTTTTACACCGCATCATCTTGCTTCCAAGGCAAGCGCGTTACCCCTAAGCTATACTCCCAAGACTGTGGGCCGCACAGATTGCTCCATTAGGCCAGCATCCTTTTGTGTTTTTTGACGATCTGGCTATGTCAAAACTCCAAGGTAATTTGTGGAGATATGTGCTTGTGTTTTGATTCCCATTGAGACCCGGTGCTTAAATTGTATATATGGGACAACCTCATTTTCTTCTTGTCTCACACTACTCTACTCCAGCACTGAGCAATGGCCAGACACTAGTATCAAATCCAGAAGCAGCTAAAACAAGATGTTGCTCGCTGCTGTTTAGGGACTGGCCTTTCTACTGGGCACCAAATCACTTAATTTACCGTAGGTCTACCTCTCCCCCTTTAAAAAAATGTCCATTGAGGAGAACAATCATGCATTTGTTTCTGGCAAAATGACCACAATTGGGAGTAACACTGATGTTATAGACTATCAGGATTTTTTGAAGCATCCCAGGCCCTTTAATGTCAGTTGCAATTCACCATCTTTCCCCCAACGGTTATAGATTCTATAAAAGAAATACGCTCTTCCTACAGCCGTATATTGGCATCATGAATTGTGTCAAATGAAAACATGTTCTGAAACATTTAAATGGCATTGCATGCAATACAGGTTCATTCTGGCAAAGTACAATTGTTTCAGACTGCTTTTTGAAGTCCAGGCACCAAATCAAATCAAATCCAAACACCCTAGTCATCACTGTCACAACAACAGACAGATACAGCAGTGGAGCTCGGTTTGACAGCCAGGGACCAAAGCCAAGATGTTAGGGCAGGTCCTCACTGACTATAAATGCTTTGTATCTTTTGGCGATAATAGTGCCAGTGAATAGAATGGCTCAAATGTAAACTGAAAGACTCACTCTGAGAATCAGACAATGCTTGCTCTTGAATGGCAACCAAGCACCAGTGCTCAAGAGTTAGTTGTATGTTTCCTTTTTTCAGTGAGATGGCAGCTGAGAAGGCAAACACGCCTTTTGGGTATGGCAGTGTACAGTACTTGTTATTAAGCAGCCTTTATACATGGGAGCAGATTGTTTTGCATATGGGAGTTTAGGCAATCAGAAACTTACATTAACTGCAATCTGAAGGAATTCTTCAGCAAGAGAGGGTTTCCCAATGTCCACCCATCCCTTTCCTGTCTTCATGGTCATCTATAACAGAGGAATTGCAAAGGTATTTAGATTTGGAGAAAGAAATGTTCCAGTAGGCTAATTTACACTAAATGCATTAGCAATTCTGATTAGGAACACATCAATTTCGTGCTACAGTCTATACAAATACAAATACAAATGATGCCAATAATACACAATAAAAGGAAACATTAACATGCTAGTGATTCTGCAGTTTTTAATCCCCCTGCACATTTGGATAAAGAAATTCCATTTGCCAAAGATGTATCACGACCAATGCATTCCGAATGATACAGTAAATATAAAATTATCACAGCTATCCCCTTCACATGCTTTTGGGTACCTGGCTTTTTCCTCTACCTGTGCATCACCAAAGAGCCCCATCCAGGCCCAATATGATTTTCTAGTAGGTAGACCGTGAGAGCTAGGACTTGGATGAGTTGAAATGACCTTAAAGTCAAAGTTAGAATAGGAATAATCACTCCCCTCGAAGGCTTCATTAGGCAGTACCAGATCCGGTGCTGTTACCGGCATGTGAAGCTCACAGCGGGTGAGGTGGGTGACTGTTGCTATTAGAACTCCAGATTTAAAAACCTCAGTGCTGAAAGCAAAGTATTTGTTTGAAAGAATGGGTTGCACGCTGTGATGAATCTAGCAATGTTGTAACTACTTCGCCTGGCAAAATTTCCCCTTGTGTGGTCAGGGAAAGGCAGAAGCTACCTGACTTTGACCCTGGGAGTGGCTATCTGTTGGAGGACAACATAAGGGGAGACAACCCTAATGGGAGTGGAATAGACTGACTAGATCGTACTACGGTATCCCACTGTTCCATCAGAACTAAATAAAAACTCCTCAAAACTACATTTCTGTAACACTGACTTAAAACATCCAGTCAGGACTAATAGCAAAATTCATATCTTCCCCCCTTTGACTGACGGCATTAAGACAAGGAAGAGGTCTGTAGTAGTGAAGATTGCTGGAGCCGGGAAGCAGGAGAAGCACTCTAGTGCTTGTAAGAACTTCGCAGGTGCTGGGGCATTTAAAAGGAAGACACCGGGAGACGGAAGAAGAGTCACTTACCCCGGCGTAGGTCGGGAAGCCTAGTGGATGCAGACGGTCCGATGGAAGAAAGCAGCTCGTGGAGACAACGCTCGAGGAAGTCCTGCAGAGGAAGGAGCCCTGTGTGAGCGTTGGGACCGATGGAAGAGCAAATTTCTTTTGGGCGCCACAGGAACTGCAAAGAAGGAGAGCCGCCAGTCGCCTGCGAAGACTGGTGACAGGAAGGAACACGAAATGCGAGTAGCTCCAAAGCAGCCAAACAGAGCTGGTGAGCTCGTAGCAGGGAGCTGGGACGCCAGGGCGCTTCACTCGGAGTATCGCGTAAGGTATTACCCGAATTGTTTGTTTACAATTGTTCGAATGATACAATTGTTCAAATAACAGGGGTCCGAATTGACCTCCTGCACAATTGACCGTATGGTCATTTTTATATATATAATGGGTTGGGTTGGGGTAATAATAATATAAGGGGATTGGGTGGGGGGTTGGGTTGGGGGTTGTATTGGGTCGGGGGCTGCGGGGGATTTCCCCCCCGCATATATATCCTAATTGACCGTTTAAATTCGGTCAATTGTGCAGAAGGTCAATTGTTATTCGAACAATTGTCATTCGTACAATTCGTATACAACCTCGCGTAAGGATTGAGAATAATGATTTGAAGGAGGCAAACCCACGGAAGCAGCTCATGGAGACAACGCTCGAAGAAGTCCTGCAGAGGAAGGAGTCCTGTGTGTACGTTGGGACCGATGGAAGAGCATATGCCTTTTGGGCGCCACAGGAACTGCAGAGCAGGAGAGTTGCCAGCCGCCCATGAAGACTGGTGACCGGAAGGAACAAGCAATGCGAGGAGCTCCGAAGCAGCCGAACAGAGCAGGTGAGCTCGTAGCAGGGAGCTGGGACGCTATGGCGCTTCGCTCTGAGTATGGCGTAAGGATTGAGAATAATGATTTGAACGAGGCAAACCCACAGTCACTGCGTCACTAGGATATTTGTTTAAGATGAATAAGAGTGAGAGCAGGTCTCAGACCCGATACATGGCAAAAAAAAGGGAAGCCAGTTGGAAGAATAATATAGTAAGAGAAGAATTGCGAGTCTGGTACCCGCACCAAATTGTGAAGGAAGTTTTGTACACAAGCAAAGGGAAGCTTGCAGGTGAGAATACCAGGGATTGAACTGTGTAATAATAACGAAGAAAGAGAAAAGTGACGTTGATAAAGGAGAAACCTGACAGGAGAGTATATAAGGTCCCAGGATTGTGCGTCTGGGACCAACAACCAATTGTGTTGGAACCTTAAGAAAGACCTGGCAGGAGAGTATACCAGGCACCCAGCGTTGCGAGCGTGGGACCTGCACCCACTTGTGACAAGACAGAGAATAGAGTGTATATGAGAACTGACAAAGACAGAGGAAGGAGCGAAGCCTCTGGAGAGTGTGAAATCTAGGGGAATGGAGACCATCCTCCTTCCTGTTGAAGTTGTGAACTGTGAAAGCCGGAAGGAGACTCAAGGGAAGAGGCTTACCCTTTGAGATTGTGGACAATGATAATGAGAGGAAGTTTTTGACACTTCATTGGAGATTTGTGAATTGTGCAAACAGACGGAAGCTCAAGGGAAAAGCCTTACTCCTTTGAGAGTGTGGAGTTGGATTATGTGAAAGAACTGAAGGGAAGACCAATACCCCTAGAGAGTAAGAAACCCCAAGGTGGAAAAACAAGTCACTTAAAAGGAACAGATTGTAAAGAGAAGAAAGGCAATCTATTCATAAGAAATCCGTACCATATTTTTACAAGTAGTGGAAAGGCTGAGAGGAGGCAAACACCCACTTGGCACTTATGAGACTGTGAACTGTGAAAAAACTAAGAAACTTGGGGGAAGTGAACCCTTTTCCAATGATGCTGAAACGTTTGGCTTTTTATTTCTTTGACACCGTTTTGGAACTTTGAGTTTAACTTGTGAACTACAGCTGCAAGTAAGTGTCAGCTAGAGAACATTAAGCCCATTTGCACATCATGGTAAGTTTAGCATGTGAGGGTGTGAGACAGTGGCAGACAGCAAGACGAGGCAATGGTCTAGTGATGACAGCCTGACATTCAGAATGGAAGAATAAGGAGAATAGCCTCTGAGACGCCGCCACAATGGGGGCCGTCTCATACTTAAATCCAGACTCAGAAATCACACCACAAGGGACCGTTCCACCGGGGAGGGTCACAGACAGTGTTTCCTACACAAGAGCACTGATGCACAGGAGCAGGCACAGCACGTACTCAAGACGCTGCAGCCTAGTGTCAAAACCGAAAGGGAAAGCTCTGGCACGGAAACGGACCAGACATACAAGCAGGTTGTTCATCACATGACTCACCAGCGGACACACCACAGGAGGGCAGCCTGGAATACAGGGGTCCCGAAGTGGTAGGCAAGTCTCAGACCTTACGGGTACTGGGAGAGGCAAAATGGCAGTCCGCAATTGCCATGGAAAGGGGTGGGGGCCGGAACATACCATAGTACATCGGGGATTGGTCCAGAGGAAAAGATGCATGTTGATTGGTGGAATTGGCAAGAAACACAGATAAAAGCGGATGGAAATGTTACATGGGATTTGGATTTTCTATCTGCAGGAGGAGGAAGATGATCCCGAGGAACTTTAATACTGCTGGGTCTATTAAGCTGAGAACGTAGCAATGCAGAGATGTTTTTCGTGTCGATTTGGAAATTTGAGAACTGACAACCAAATCATCTGCTGAGGGGAGGCGGCAAGTGTCGCCTCTAAACGTCACGGAAGAAAAAAGAAAAGGGATACCGACTTTGCTCGTTCTGAAGTCATAATTGAACAACAACAGGGATTTGACTGGTGACTGCAACACTATGAATCCATGCAGTATTTAAGGATTGCTTACCGACATTAAGAGACGGTGTGGCCTGGATCAGTTTACTTGTATTTACAACACGAAAGTATGGACATATATCTCCCCGAATTGTCCATCAAGAAATATCGATAAAGACTTCACACCTTCTACGACAGTCTTTATTTGGTTAAGTTCTAAAAGCTACCATCCCAGTTTGGGCAGGGAGTGTCTCTCGCCCCAACCCCAACACATTTTCCCCTGAAGAAGTTCCTACTACTAACCTAAAGGACTACAGGAACGAAACATGTTGGACTTTTCACAGATACTAATGTGAAGTATTTGCTTTAGGAATAGTACCCCATTGATGCACTTTGGGTACTCCATGACTAGGGCATCACCAGTAGAGACATCCACCATAAAAAAGGTATCGATTTATGCACATTGTGTGGTCAGTGTTTATTTGAAGCTGTATATTGGACTTATTCAAAAGTGTAGAATTGTTTACAAATGTATATGTACTTTTGGAGTTGTATATGTATCCTGAAGACACAGTTCAATTATGTTCTTTGCTCTTTATTAGCCATTCGGCAACCAGCACTTAGCACTTTGCAGCAGAAGCACTAGTCACTTTGTGAGTTTATACATGTTAGATTTTACATGTTATTTTATTTAGTTGGTTTTAATATTTGTATGTCTTTTTTTTAAATTAAAATTCTGTCATTAATTGCATTTACCAACAAAGTCAGGTTGTATTCTCCTTAGACTTCCATTTTGTGCTGTCTTGGAATCACCTTTTAGTGTGTTTAGTCTAACGATCCAGCAAATTGTATGCCCACACTCACCCAAGTAGGGGGAGCCCCGTTTTTGTTGAGCTGAAAGAAGGGCCTTGAGACTTCCCTATCCGAAAAGCTATGTTAAGAGGACATTTTAGAGACTCCATTATTTTGCTGAATACAAGCTCGAGACTCACTGGAGTTATCTTTAGTTAATGAATAAAACTTAGTGGTTACTGCACTAAATTCAGTGTCCGACTCTGTATCTCCCACAAGTGGTGGCAGTGGTGGGATAGAGAACGCCATGGAGACCATCATAAATACCCTATCCAAAGGACAGCAGCTGCTCCACCAGATGCTTCAGGTACAAAGCCACCAGGCGCAAGCTGATAGGCAGCCATTCCAACAGGCCCTACAGCTACAGACGGACCAACAGATGACGGCAAGAAAGCCTCCGACAAATCACGGAACCCATGGTGGCCACACAAGCTCATCCTGTGGTCCCAACCTCTATCCTACAAAAGTATCAAGTGGGGGAAGACCCTGCGTTTTTTTACCAACTTGGAAAGGATAGCACAAAATGTGTTGTGACCCCAGGAGCGGTGGGGACATTATGTGGCGCCTCTCTTCACCAAACCTATGCAGTGAGCCTATCATGTGGTGAATCCAAATGATGACACCCCATATGGAGAAATAAAGAAGGCTATCCTGGAAAGGCTGGGAATGGACAAAGATTACTACCGACTGCGGTTGACAGAAGTACTCCTGAAAGCGGCAGGGATGCCAAGGCAACTTTTCTACCGAGTACAAGACTTGACAGAGAAGTGGCTACAGCCATCCAGATCAGCCATTGTACAAATAACAGAGAAGATTATGCTGGAACAATTCCTGGATTCATTATACGGGCCCATTCACAGATGGGTGCAACAACATCACCGACCCACGTTAGCTGAAGCCATCAACATTGCCAGTGCATACCAAAAGGCAGTCCTACCTAAGTGGGGCAACAACTTCACACATCCCAGAATAACCGTGGATGTTTCAACTCCAAGAATGTCAGTTCTAAAATGGCCCTACACTAATGGGAAAAGCCTGAGACCCTAATCCAAGGTTGCACCCATCACCCTTAGGCAACAATAGGAGCCATTTAAATGCAAATCTTCTGGGGAAACCCATGACAACCATATACAATGGAGGTTAAAGTCGGTTGCTCATACAAACTTGTTGGACAGCAGATGGCCATAACCCCTCAATTAAGTGGAAAGGCAAGCTGCAATGACACTGTGATTCCTATTAAATTTGTGCATGGGGACGATAAGGGGTACCCACACAGGATAAATGACCTGGGGTAAAGGACACCCAAAGTGCAATATGGGCCGCCATAATGCCTAAACTCCCTCCCCCTGTCTTAGTTGGATCAGATTACTCATGCTTTAACCAGATCCTCAACAAGGAAACTTACTTAAAGGAAGCCCTGTTTTACTCTGAAGAGCTGTATACAAACCCCCACGTCACTCAAAAACCCAGCGAGGTCAGAGAAAATAAACAACTGGAAAAGACAGGTCTTACAGACTTGTGTAGTAGACTGGAACGTCAAAACACATGGGCCCACTTTCCAGTCTGACTCTCTTACAGATGAAACCTTGAGAAATGTAAGATTAAAGGGCCGATTCATGGAACAAACGTGCGCCGAAAATCTTCGCGCAAGCAGGCGCAAACGGAAAAAAACAGGCGCACGCGCACGCGTGCGATTCATGGAAGTCCCTGCGCGTGTTCACCTCGGGATGTGCGCCAAACCCGTGCATGGCGCACAAGTCACTGCAACATCCCGAAAGGCGTGCGCGACGCGCACAGTGAAAGCGCGCAACCTCGGCGCATACACCAGAAAGTGGGCGGGACACGGGGCGTAACGCGCGGAATGGGGAACAACGCGCAAAAATAAGGGCGTAACTGGGGATGTACTGCAGGGAAGCAGACGGAACGCCCACACGCACTCGAACCACACGTATTCATGGAATCGAATAGGGCAAAGCCACGCACAGCCAAAGAAACGCACAAGCTGAAACACGTCCGCCACACGAAGGCAGGCGGTAGAGTCCCAGCGCATCACAAAAGTGGCAACATACAGCAATTGGGCCTGTGCGAGCGGGGCACGTGTATTGCAGGGGTGCGCGGGAAGCAACACGCGCGATCGAACGGGGTACGTGTATTTCGGGGGCGAGCGGGAAGTGACACACGCGATTGAGCGGGGTACGTGTATTTCGGGGGTGCGCGGGAAGTTACACACGCGATTGAGCGGGGTACGTGCATATCGGGGGTGCGCGGGTAGTTACACACGCGATTGAGCGGGGTACGTGTATTTCGGGGGTGCGCGGGAAGTTACCCACGCGATTGAGCAGGGTACGTGTATTTCGGGGGTGCGCGGGAAGTTACACACGCGATTGAGCGGGGTACGTGTATATCGGGGTTGCGCGGGTAGTTACACACGCGATTGAGCGGGATACGTGTATTTCTGGGGTACGCGGGAAGTCACACACGCGATCTCATCAGGGTACGTGTATTTCAGGGTGCGGGGGAAGTATCCCACGCAACATCAGCAGGGTACGTGTATTCCAGGGGTGCGCGGGAAGATCCACACGCAATTCCATCAGGGTACGTGTATTACAGGGGTGCGTGGGAAGTTCCACACGCGATATCATCAGGGTACGTGTATTACAGGGGTGCGCGGGGAGCAGCACACGTGAATTGCACGTGTGGGTCCTCCCATGTGTTCCCTCTACACCCTCCACGGCCCCTGCAGGTGGCTCACACCACAGGGGCCTACCCAGCACATGTCATGCAGGCACCCCATCCACCATGGCCATGCCCACCAGCCAACCCACATGTCAACTTGCACTACTGCCCACCAACGCATGTCCCCCTGCACCCCCAGCCACCAGGGGCACCCTCCACCAGGCCCCCACCCATGTCTCCCACCACCCCCACCCCCCCAGTCACCAGGGGCAGCCTCCACCAGGCCCCCAACCATGTCTCCCACCACCCCCACCCCCCAGCAGTGCAGGGGAAGCCTCAACCAGGGCCCCACCCATGTCTCCCACCACCCCCACCCCCCAGCAGTTCAGGGGCAGCCTCCACCAGGCCCCCACTCATGTCTCCCTGTACCCCCACCCCCGAGGAGTGCAGGGGCAGCCTCCACCAGGCCCCCACCCATGTCTCCCACCACCCCCACCCCCCAGCAGTGCAGGGGCAGCCTCCACCAGGCCCCCACTCATGTCTCCCATCACCCCACCCCCCAGCCACCAGGGGCATCCTCCACCAGGCCCCCACTCATTTCCCCTATCACCCCCACCCCCCAGCCACCAGGGGCAGCCTCCACCAGGCCCCCACTCATGTCTCCCTGCACCCCCACCCCCCAGCAGTGCAGGGGCAGCCTCCACCAGGCCCCCACTCATGTCTCCCATCACCCCCACCCCCAGCCACCAGGGGCATCCTCCACCAGGCCCCCACTCATTTCCCCTATCACCCCCACCCCCCCGCCACCAGGGGCAGCCTCCACCAGGCCCCCACTCATGTCTCCCTGCACCCCCACACCCCAGCAGTGCAGGGGCAGCCTCCACCAGGCCCCCACTCATGTCTCCCATCACCCCCACCCCCCAGCCACCAGGGGCATCCTCCACCAGGCCCCCACTCATTTCCCCTATCACCCCCACCCCCCAGCCACCAGGGGCAGCCTCCACCAGGCCCCCACACATGTCTTCCACCACCCCCACCCCCTAGCAGTGCAGGGGCAGCCTCCACCAGGCCCCCACCCATGTCTCCCAACACCCCCACCCCCCAGCAGTGCAGGGGCAGCCTCCACCAGGCCCCCACTCATGTCCAACTCATGTCTCCCATCACCCCCACCCCCAGCAGTGCAGGGGCAGCCTCCACCAGGCCCCCACTCATGTCTCCCATCACCCCCACCCCCCAGCAGTGCAGGGGCAGCCTCCACCAGGCCCCCACCCATGTCTCCCACCCCCCCAACCCCCCAGTCACCAGGGGCAGCCTCCACCAGGTCCCCACCCATGTCTCCCACCACCCCCACCCCCCAGCAGTGCAGGGGCAGCCTCCACCAGGCCCCCACCCATGTCTCCCACCACCCCCACCCCCCAGCAGTGCAGGGGCAGCCTCCATCAGGTCCCCACTCATGTCTCCCTGCACCCCCATCCCCCAGCCACCAGGGGCAGCCTCCACCAGGTCCCCACTCATGTCTCCCATCACACCCACCGCCCAGCAGTGCAGGGGCAGCCTCCACCAGGCCCCCACCCATGTCTACCACCACCCCCACACCCCAGCAGTGCAGGGGCAGCCTCCACCAGTCCCCCACTCATATCTCCCACCACCCCCAACCCCCAGCCACCAGGTGCAGCCTCCACCAGGCCCCCACCCATGTCTCCCACCACCCCCACCCCCCAGCACTGTGGGTCACCTGCCAGCAGGCCCCCATCCATGTCCAACCATGTTCCCCACCACCCCCACCCCCCAGCACTGTGGGGCACCTGCCAGCAGGCCCCACCCATGTCTCCCACCACCCCCACCCCCCAGCCACCAGGGGCAGCCTCCACCAGGCCCCCACCCATGTCTCCCACCACCCCCACCCCCCGGCCACCAGGGGCAGCCTCTACCAGGCCCCCACCCATGTCTCCCTGCACCCCCACCCCCCAGCAGTGCAGGG
Organism: Ambystoma mexicanum; assembly: GCF_040938575.1. NCBI lineage: Eukaryota > Metazoa > Chordata > Amphibia > Caudata > Ambystomatidae > Ambystoma > Ambystoma mexicanum. The sequence goes on along the minus strand of NC_090930.1, from coordinate 55,454,798 downwards.
GCAGCCTCCACCAGGCCCCCACTCATGTCCAACTCATGTCTCCCATCACCCCCGCCCCCAGCAGTGCAGGGGCAGCCTCCACCAGGCCCCCACCCATGTGCAACTCATGTTCCCCAGCCAACATGTTATCACAATCTAGATCCCTGGTCCCTATGGTGAGCCTCCAAATGCAAAACACCCACCCGAGTATTGCATCCACCCACTCATAATTTGCAATTACATCACAGAACACCAATTGCAAGTTCCGAAACAAACACATTTCCCTCACATACACCCAATGGGTGTCAGTGAATCTCAAAACACATATCATGAAATGCATGAAACCAATGAGATACCACACATTGAAGTTCACCAAAAATAATATGTATTAAAGGAAACATCAATAGAATAAAAAATGAAGAAACAGAAACGTGAATGTACAAAAATGAAAAGAAGCATGTCGGCCAAAAAAAGCAAAACCAAAAATAAAAATCCAAAGTAATGTCCAAAGTCAATGTCCACGAAAAAAATCCAATGGGAAATAAAAAAGAAAGCCATTGCTCCATGGTCAAAAATAGAAAAAAAAATACAATCCAACTGTCAACTATGTACATGGGAACAATCCAGGGTCCATTATCCCAACAAAATAAAGGAAACCTATCTAACTACACTAACTAATAAAATAAACTATATACAAAAATGTGGGCAATGAAACCTAACACTACCTAGAAACTATGTACAAGGGCAGCTGGCTAGTTTCACGGCTCACTTGTGGATGTTCCGGGCCAGGGCATCATCGAACTCCTCCTCAATGTCCCGGAGGCGGTCCTCCTCCATGGCCCCGAGGGTCCGCAGGGCCGCCGACGTCTCCACCTCCAAACCCCTGCGGATTGCCTCGAGGCACTCGGCCTGCCTCAGGGCCCTCCGCATGGAATTCTCCGCCCTGACCATTGTGAGCCGTGCCTCTTCCGCCCGCTGCCGCTCCGCATCTATGGCGTGGCCCAACCGCTGCCACACGGAAGACACTCTCTGTCCTGGGTCCTCCTGCCCTCCGGCCGATGCCTGCCCCTCCGATGTCGAAGGCCCCGAGCCTTCATGGCTCCCACCACGTTGCTGCTGCTGCTTTGCCTCTGCCCGTGCACTGCCTCCTGCTGCCTGCACATCCTCCGCCGGCTGGGGTGCAGTTGTTGATGTGGCCACCCCTGCTGGACGTCCGACTCCCAACTGTGGCAGGGATGCCTCCTCCACCAGCCTGGCCGCACCGTCAGAGGCAGCTCGACAGGGCACCCAGGTGACTGATGGGTGGGAAGATGGCACAGAGGACGACTGGCGCGTAGGGGGTCCAGTTGAGGAGGGGGTCGGAGCAAGCCCCATCAGACGGAGGAATCCGGCCTGGGTGACCTGTCCCAGCAGGCTGACGTGGTCAACGAGCCATTCGAGATGACTCGCAGTCTCTTCATGAAAAGACTGCAGGTCACCTCGCATGGCCCGTTGATGCAACGCCACACCAGCCAGGACAGGCTCAACCCGGACCTGGATAGCCACGTCCGCAGGCAGAGGAAGGCCAGTTGACGTGAGCTCATCCCCTGCCTGAAAACGGGTCTGGACGTAGGCATCCCTGCTGGTGCAAGATGATGCAGGGACAGGATCGGGGACAGGATTGCACACAGGCACCTCCGCGGCGGCCTGTGCTGCCTCCTGTCCCTGGTCCTGCACTGCACCACTAGCACCAGTGGGATCCCCACCTCCAGACCCCGTCTCTGGTGCTTGCACGGCCTCCTCCTCCACCAAACCCCCCACCAACCTGGATGACTCTGTGCCATCTTCCCCCGTTGGGCCCTGTGGGGTGCCAGCTGCCCCTTCTGCTGCCGAGGAGTCCAACTCCAACCTCTGCCTCTTGGACCTCCCCCCGGCAGCTGCGGCCTGGGACGCGGCACCGGACTCCTCACTCCCCGACGAGATGACAACCTGGGAGGGGAGCCGGGCCTTGCGTCTCCGGCTGGCGGTCGGATCCCCGCCGCTGTGCTCCACAGCACCTTCTCCGCCCTCTTCATCAGTTGATGCTGCAGACAGGGAGAAACAAAACACAGGCATCAGGGCACTGTACAATGGACACATACACACATGACAGTTGTACATGAGTGGCATTGGCAAACCTCAGACATGTCATCACAATCCCCAACACACATGTCATTACAACTCGCACACATGAGCCATACCACAGCCATATGCAACTGCCACCACCATCCATACACATACAACAGCATGAGCAGCCAAAGGTGAGCCAGACATCACATGCAACACAGGAAGTGCACCACACATGTACACACACCACCACACTTGCATGCATGTGTACACCTCTGCCAAGTGTCGCACTGTTCAGACGGGCATCCATGTCACATCTGCCAATCAGGCTTCCACATACCGCTGTCACATGCATCCATGTTGCATCACTGTTGCACCCTTGTCAAATACACACACATGCACATGTACACAGTGCTGATACATGCAGCCGAAAACAACATACATGCGTGACATCACAGACATGTCTACTTACATACACATTCATCCAAACATGTGTGCCCACACAACTGCATTTGGCATGCAAGCCTACACACACAAGCACCATCCATGTCTCACACATTATAGCCCTCGCATGTGTCAGCCCCACGGCCCTGTACACCCCCACCCATACTCGACCCCATACAAACAGATGTGCAACCTGCACACTACTGAATAATTACCACACGCACTGCTCACAATCAGGATGCATGTACACTCACCGCTCGACTCCAGACGGGTCTGCTTCTCAAGGACCTGGACGTGGAGCGCTGGGGATATGCGTTCCAGGACCCTCATCTGTTCTTCCGACAAGTGGCCCCGGCGCCCCTTGGCATCCGCTGCCTTCAAGAGGCGCCGGGCCTTGTTCAGGGTCCTGGACCTGAAGTCCTCCCAGCGCTTCCTGACATGTTGTAAGTCGCGGACTGCCACCCCCTCCGCCTTGATGGCAGTCACGATGTCAGTCCAGATCCGAGTCCGTCCTTCCTTGTCGGCGCGGGAACCTCCGAAGAGGGCATCATACTGCCCCAGGACTTGCTCCACCAGGACACCAACTTCGGTGGCACTGAAGCTGGTGCCCCTCTGCCTCTCTGGCCGGGGGTTGTCAGTCGTCACAGATGGTGTTTGCCCCGACATGACAACCCCAGAGGCAGGAGTGGGTGGGCAACTGGGTCCTGGGGCTGGGCTGTGGAGCGATGGAATCCCAGTCGGGAGTCTTCGGTTCCAGCAGGGGTGGTCACAGCAACAGCACCCCTGGCTGATGTGCAGGCAGCAAATGGCAGGGCACGTGGGCAGCAGGCAGTCAGGCAGCAGCAGATGGCAGGTGGGAGCGTGCTCGGGGCTCTGGGGGGCAGTAGTTCAGCCTTCTGGGCAGGAGCGTGGTCTTCCGTGTGCTTACGCGTGGCCAGCTTGATACGGAGTGATTTGGCACATGAAAAATCTGCACGTCAGCGTGTAATTCGAGGAAAGGCCCTTAGCGCCAAAGCGCGTCTGCACGCATACGCATTTTAATTGGACAGAAGGCCCCTCAAGCGCAAGCGCCCCTGTGACGTGACGCGTACAGACGTGCATGCGCATTTCAGCGCGCGTGAAAAACTGCACGTGCGCGTGTAATACGAGGAAAGGGCCCATGCGCGTAAGCGTGCGTGGAAACTGCACGTCCGCGTGTAATACGAGGAAAGGGCCATGCACGTAAGCGCGCGTGGAAACTGCACATCCGCGTGTAATACGAGGAAAGGGCCCATACGCGTAAGTGACGTGACGCGCACGTGCGTTTCCCTCAGCACGGGTTAAAGGTGAGCGGGCCCAGCAGTTCGCTGTACGTGCCTTTTGTGGAGACCGACGTGTGTTGCTGCTTCCTGTTGTTTCGCGCGCCATCACAACTTCACTGCTATCAAGGACGTATCTCTTCTTTTGGCGGGGGTATTGGCTACGCGTGTTTTTCTTCATCGCGCTAGTCAGACGGTGAGTCGCACACGCTCTTTTTCCCACTGCGGGTGCCCCTGTGTATCGCACCCATTTTCGATGTCATAGTAGTCTGCGTGTCCCACGCGTACGCGTTATTCGTGTTACTGGGTGCCACCGCGTACTGCGGGAGGTTGAATCCACGCACGTAGGCTGCAGGGTTGCGTGCACTGTTTTACTGCAGTTTTGGGGTGCCTGAGCGTTGCGTGACCCGTCACCACATCACCGGGGTCACATACAGCCTTGCAGGTGCAGGGGGGCTGTTAACATCTTGCTTCCCACACCCTTCACCCCAATTGCCCAGGTCAATTGCGGTGTACACCTCCCATTGGCACCACTCCATCTGTGCCAGCACTACTTTAGTATTTAGTATTTTATTTATTTCTATAGCGCACCAGGCCCAGGGGCAACCGGGCGCTTAACTTAGTTACAACAAGATGACAGCATGACAAGGCAATGTGACAGAGTATTACAAGATTATTACAGGAAGATTTACAAAATTTACAAAATATACATTCAAATGAATATCGATAAGGCAGTGATTTACAGGAAAGTTAATAAGGGATGCAGAGTAGGTCAAAGTGCAAGTAGGGCAGTAAGCTGGTGTTAGCAGTCTTGGGCGGATAGCCATGCTTTGGTAAGGTATTTGAATTTCAGGAAGGAAGGTTCTGCTCTAAGGTCATTGGGGAGTGAGTTCCAAAGTTTGGCTGCCAGGATGGGGAAGCTGGTTCCACCAGATCTTTGGAGATTAAAACGCGGGATGTCAAGGCAGTTGGCTTGGGCCGCTCTGCGAGGTCTGGTGGAATTGTGGAAAGAGAATCTGTTTGCCAGGTAGCGAGGGGCTTGGTTGTGGAGGCATTTGTGTGTGAGAGCCAAGGACTTCAAGGAGATGCGCTGTGGGATAGAGAGCCAGTGCAGGTTGCGCCTGGTGTCAGATATATGCTGGCGCCTAGGAATGTTAAGGGCCGCTCTGATCGCATTGTTTTGGACAATTTGTAGCTTGTTTAAGTTGCGGAGATTAGTACCTAGATAGAGGGCATTACAGTAGTCGACCTTGGATAGTACAAGGGTCCTGGCCAAGGTTACGCAGTTGGCAGTGGTTAGGAACGGGCGACAGGCGGTGATGAGCTTGCAAGTATGCGCTGCTGCAGATGAGACTGCGTTGGATTGTCTAGTCAAGGATAGGGTTGAGTCGATGTAAATCCCTAGGGTTTTCGTGTCCTTAGCAATCGGGATGGTGTTCCCATCAATGGTGAAAGACTTGAAGGCAGGGTCAAGTTTAGTGAGTTTTTGTGGTGAACCAAGAATGAGGAGCTCTGTCTTTTCATCATTTAGGCAGAGGCCGTGCTGAGCCATCCACGCTTGGATGACCTGGTAGATGGCGTTGATGGCAAGGGAGTCAGTTGTGTAGTCTCCTGTGATGGGGATTAGTATCTGTGTGTCGTCAGCGTAATTGGTATACGTGACGCCCAAATGGTCCAAAATATCAAAAAGGGGTTTGGTAAACACGTTATATAACGTGGGCGAGACACAGGACCCTTGAGGCACACCACAAGAGACCGGAGCGGGTGGTGCGGCCGCAAGTGGGGAGAACACACGCATTGATCTATTATCCAGGAAGGATCTGATCCAAGTGGCGGCATTTTCTGAGAAGTGTGCGGCTGATTTGAGGTGATGGCAGAGAATTTTGTGATTGACAAGATCAAAAGCAGCAGAGAGGTCCAGGAGAAGTAATAACGCCAGTTTGCCTTTGTCTTTGAGATCTTCGATCTGCGTTTTTAAGTCAATAAGGGCGGTCTCAGTGCCATGGCGAGGCCGGAAGCCTGATTGCCTGAGTCCCAGAAGTTTATTTGATTCAAGGTATTCCTGAATTTGTAGGTAGGCCGCGCGGTCAAGGATTTTTAGTAAAAAAGGTACAGTGGTAATTGGTCTGTAGTTTGTGGGTATACTGGGATCCAGGGTAGGTTTTTTCAGAAGCGGGATGACCCATGCATCCTTAAGATTGTCCGGTACAATCCCAGAGCTAAAGGAGGAGTTGATGAGCGTAGTGATGAAAGGTGCTAGGTCGTGAGCAGCTTCCTTAATAATAGGTGCAGGACAAAGGTCACCCTGACAATTGGACGGTTTAAGGCTAGTGATAATCTTTTCCACTTCGAGAATGGAGAGTGGAGAGAAGCTAAAAGGAGTCAGAGAGTCTGTGATAGAGGGGTTTATGGTAGGTATAGGGATCTGTAGAGGGTTGGATTGAAGGCTAGATTGTTTGTTGTTGATTTTAATTTGGAGAGTGGCAATCTTACCTAGGAGAGCTTCTTGGATTTTGGAGCACCAGGTGCTATCTTTGGTACATGTGTCAGGTGGGGTAACAGGAGTTTCAAGTTCTTTTAGGATTTTAAACAATTCTTTGGTGTTAGATTTGGCTTGCTCGATGCGTTTGTTATATGTGTCTTTTTTTGCCTGGAATATAGCTTCCTTGTAGTTAAGGGTGGCCAGGAGTACGCGTGATTTGTTAGCTAGAGAGTGATTGCTTCTCCAGTGGGATTCTGCAATTCGTTTTTCTTTGCGTAGTGCTCTGAGATGGGGTGTAAACCAGGAGTTTAGGTGGGCTCGAGGTTTAGATTTTCTCAGTTTCGAGGGTGCAATGGTGTCTAAGGCTGTAAGCATGGCCCGGTTGAAAGTGTCGACCAGGGCCGTAGGGTCAGAGCATGATGGATCCCGAACATTAAGAGCTGGAAGGAGGAGGGGGAGGAGTCTATCGCAGGTAATGTTGCGTTTGTTACGGGTGGCCATAGCCGGGGCAATGTTGTGAGGGAGGCTGATAGGTTTGGACTCAATATTGAATGTAATTAAGTTGTGGTCTGTCCAGGCGCACTGTTGGTTAGAGGTGATGTTGATGGGACAGTTGAGGGCGGCTAGCCAGTCAAGGGTTCTGCCCTTGTTGTGGGTAGGTTGGTTTAGGAACTGAGTGAATCCAGCATTAGTGAGGATGTTGTCAATAGACGAAGCAGCGGTGTCCTTGGGGTCGTGGAGGCCTAAATTGAAGTCCCCCAGTATCATGACCTGGGAGGTAGCTTTGGTGTTGTGTGTGAAGATGTTGGAGAGGTCCTCCGCGAAGGTAGATAGTGGGCCGGGTGGCCGGTAGAGTAGATGAAAGGTGATAGAATGGTTGGGTGTGAGAGCTAGTTTAGCTGTCAGTGCTTCCAGAGTGGAGGAGTGATGTGTGGCTGAGAGGTGGAAGTTCAGAGCGTTTTTGTGGATGATGGCGATGCCACCTCCTTTAGATTGGATGGAATTACGGTCATGTCTGATAATGTTGTAGTCAGGAGGGATAGCGAGGGAGAGAAGAGGACCTGAAGCTGGGTGGAGCCAGGTTTCAGTGATTGCTATAAAGTCGAGGTCAAGGTTGAGGATCAAGTCAGCTACTTCTAGGGCGTGAGCCGGGAGTGATCTGGCGTTGATTAGCGCGCCTTTGATGTTGTTTAAGTTAGGGGAGTTGGAAGAGGGTGGTAGATTAGGTGAAAGTGTAGGTGGTGACAGAGGGAGAGGCAGTTTGATGCGGTGAGCTAAATGATGGGAAGCGTGGGTGAGACGCGAGCCAAGTCTAGCATTTCTCAAGGAGATAGAGCAGGGTAGGTTAGGTAAAGGTCTGGTGGCGAAGTGCTGGATCCAGAGGGCTGGGTTGTTAAGATAAGGGTTGGTGTGGTGAGCGTGGGATGGCATAGTTGAGGTATGATGCAAGTAAGAGTGGTAGATAGAGGTGGTGGTATGGTATAGTGCAGTGCAGCCAGGGTGCAGTATAAGGATGAGAAGGGTAGGCAGCAGTCTGGTAAGTAGGGTACTGAAAGAGTATAGTGGTGAGTTTGCAGTAGTTAGACTGTTGGTGGGGGGTATGTTGACCTGGTAGAGTCTAAGCGCGCGTAGTCTGGTAAGGAATGCGAGGGCGACCATATGACATTTACACAGTAGCACTAGTCTGTTAGTGACCAGGGGCACAACACAGTTGCAGTGGTCAGTTAACGACCATAAGGCACAACACAATTGCAGTGGTCAGTTAGTGACCATAAGGCACGACACAATTGCAGTGGTCAGTTAGTGACCATAAGGCACAACACAATTGCAGTGGTCAGTTAGCGACCATAAGGCACAACACAATTGCAGTGGTCAGTTAGCGACCATAAGGCACAACACAATAGCAGTGGTTGGTTAACGACCAAAGGGACAACACAATTGCAGTGGTCAGTTAGTGACCATAAGGCACAGCACAATTGCAGTGGTCAGTTAACGACCATAAGGCACAACACAATTGCAGTGGTCAGTTAACGACCATAAGGCACAACACAATTGCAGTGGTCAGTTAACGACCATAAGGCACAACACAATTGCAGTGGTCAGTTAACGACCATAAGGCACAACACAATAGCAGTGGTTGGTTAACGACCAAAGGGCACAGCCAGTAGCAGTCATGAGACATACCACATTAGGGGCAGAAAGTGACTGTACTATTGAGAGGTGGCAGTAACGCAAAGAGGCAACAGAGTTGGAGGCATAAGTGTATGTAGCAAACAGTTATCGAGGGTGAAGAAAAACCGAGTTTAAATGTTTGTGATTGCGGAGTAGCAGAAGACATACCAGAAAGCACAATAGTGTAGACTGAGGGTAACCCCTCTACTCACAATGGATTAGAGGTCCAAGTAGACACTGGCTCCAAGGCTCCGGAGGCGAACAGGGGGCAAACAGGGGCCTTAGTGCGGGCCTTTGTTGAGAGGCCGGCGTTCCCGCCTGCCGGCGGAGGGGATAATTATGAATGGGGAGGTCAACAGCTGATTCGTGCGGCCAGAGCCTCGCTCTGGTGCCGCGATGCGCCCGCCATTGCTGGGCCAGGCGGAAGAGTCTGACGGAGTCAGTCGATTCCAAGAAGCGTTGCGCTTTAGCAATCGACGCCTACTACATCTGTGCCATGGTTGGGAGGCCACCAAAGGTGAGGGGCGCCTCAGCTGGGCGTACTCCTCGTGGCGGGCGTGGTCGGGGACGTGGCCGTGGTGACCAGGGAGTAGGGGGACTCCAGGGTGTCCAGGGCAGCCACAGAGGGGGAAGAGGCAGGGGTGCGCCACTTGAGCACAATGTTGTGCCATGTGTCGGTGCAGCCATGCCACCACCCCCTGTGGTTCCGGGGGATGCAGCTCCTGCATCTGGCACTGGCACCCATATGACCCGGCAGTCCGTTCCATCGACTGCCACAGGCCCAAGGGTAGTGGTAGCTGCAGGTGCAGCTGTGGACACCGCCACCCAGGCTCAGGGTCTGCCAGCGCAGGCTGCGTTGGCACTTGAAGAGCCCTTGGTAGATCTCCAACAGGCCAGGGGGAAACCATAGGGGCAGGCCGGGCTGCTCAGACAAAGACACGTGTCCCTGGGGCAGTCATGTCATCTGCTGCCCCGAACAGCCGGGTGTTGGCAAGTGCAGGGGCAGATGCACCCAACAGCACCCCGGTTGTGAGTCTGCCAACCAGGACCGTTGCGGCCAACGACCCTGCCACAGCTGATGTTGCTGCGCAGGGTCCATTAGTGGGCAACCAGCTGCCACTGACACAAGTCAGGCCTTTGGTCATCCCTCCACCTGCCACTCCCTTGGCTCAATCCACCGAACCCACTGGCCATACTGGTCAGGGCGGCATTAGCCAGCCAGGGTCTGCGCCACAGTCCAAGAGGAGGAAGGTTGTGTCATGATCTCTGCTTCCAAAAGGTCAGGGTTTTCCCAACTCCCTTGGAAGCAGATCCATAACCCAGGTTCCGAGTGCCAACCAGTCCCAATTGGGACCTTTTGGACCCAGTCCTGGCGCCAGTGGCACCAGGCTCATAAATATGCCCAGTCCCAGCGCTGGAAGCGCCGGGCTCATAATGCTTGGGTGGACTTACCTGCAGCAGACCATGCTGCTTACTTGCCTGCCAGTTGAGCCTCTGATCCTCTTCTGTTTGGAACTACTTTTCCTGTTGGGTGGGGCAGGAGCCACTCCCTAGATTCAGAACACTGGAACTCTTCTGGAAAGCAGGAACTCTTTTCTTACCTAGGCGTGGCTGTGGAAGGAGACACCTAAGCACTACAGGAGGCTATTTAAACCACACCCGATGGATGAATCTTACTTTGCGTTATTCTGCATCCTCTGCAGCAGAACGCTCATCGTGTCTTCTGCATCTGATCCTGGGCCTAAGGAAAAAGGCTTACCATCCTGAATCCAGTCTTCAGCAACACCTATAAAGACAAGAAAGAACAGGTTAGCATTACGGTCTTCAGTGACAGCTCTTCACTTACCTGGTCCATCGGCTGTCACCAACGCCTCGCGCTGCATTCCGGCATCTGAAAGACAAAGGCTTACCTACTCTTGGTGCGCTCCGGAGGTCTTCACACTGCATTCCGGCATCTGAAAGACAAAAGCTTACCAACTCTTCGCACGCTCCGGAGGCCTTCGGCGCTGCATCCCGCATCTGAAAGACAAAACAAGGTGCGTTTAAAGACATTGGGGAACTTTAATACTCACGTGCCATTACTCCTTTCCACATCTAACCCAGTGGGTATTCCGGCACCCTGCAGCCGCTCCGAACTTGTACCTGCAAAATAAAAAGACAGTTAGAGCGCAACGTGAAGCAGGCAACAAGCGCTTAATTACATGCTTCCAGGCGCTTCTATTCATCACACGGGCTCCATCTTCAACTCACTTCAGCCCGTCATCCGCCATCGCCGGAACCCTGCAAAACAAGAAACATCATTACTAAAGACTTTAAAGACATTAGAATTACTCGAAACTTACCGTTCGTGCAGTAAACGACGGACAGCAGTCCTCTGAAGTCAAGAGGCCTGCTCCCCTTATCCAGTGAAGAAACTGGTTACAGCACCCTGCCCCGAGGCAGATGGAGAGCACGGCGTTCACTTACCTAAGGTGAGAGCGTTAACCTTTGGGGTTCTACAGGAGAAGAGAAAGGGAAGAAGAGAGAGACATTCAATAACCCAGTTCCTTAATCCCATATTTTCTATCTGCAGACATCTTACACTTCGAGTCAGACATACAGTGCACAGAGGTCCAGCCCAAAGAGCCAGCCATGTGTTACACATCACCTTTGAAGATACGGTATACGCCCAGTCAAGACCGGCGCCTCTACGGGAATCAGGTGAGCGTTACAGGTTGCACCTGCAGCACAGGCTGGGACCCCACACACAGCCACGACCTCCTGCACGTCGAGGAAGAAGCCTTTCTGTAAGCAGGAACTGGACTTCCTCGTGGACTACGTGCGGGGCCACAGCCGTGGCATGCTAGTGGGTGCCAATAGTCAGACCACGGCTGCCCAACGTGACACCCACTGGAAGCATGTTGCGGAACATGTCAGTTCATTCGGCCATGAGGTGCGCACGGCGCAGGAGTGCAAAAAGCGTTGGAATGACATCAAGCGCAGCACTAAGGCCAAGCGTGCCTCAAATTACAAGTTGACTCTGGTGACTGGCGGTGGGCCTGCACCAGAGGAGGAAGAACTCACTCCGCATGAGGCTCTCGTTGCGGAGTTCATACCACCAGAATTGGTCGAAGGAGTGGGAGAGAAGCTGGACTTTGATGCCCAGTCCAGTGAGTGTTGATGCGTGTTTGTTGAGGACGTGTGTGTTTCACTTGTGGGATGTGTTGTGCATGATTGCTGCTACATGTGACGTGTACATGGTTCTGATGTGTAAGTAATGCAATGCTACCGTCATGCATGTCTCCTCTGCCTGCATGCGGGACTCCATGTAGGCATGCTCCCTTGCCCCTCCTCCGTCACTCTGCACCCCAGTTCCACCTTTGCACTGGTCTGCTTCAATCTTGCCAATGTGTACTTTCTTGTTCATGTGTCCTGTGTAGATGCAAACTTCCAGCGTAGAATCTGCCAGACATATGCCGTGTGGTACAGCCTTAGTACTCGATGCAGGGTATCTCACTTGTACTGTGCATGGGTCAGATGTCCCGCAGGGACATGAGTGCCCATTCATGCTCCATGTGCATTACATGCATGCCCCTATGTGTCCTTGACTGGATGATCACTGTAATATAAGTCCTTGGTTACATACATTGCCTGCCATCTCATCAGCCTTCCCATGTCAACTGTGGCTCAGTCCTGCGTTGCACACATGTTTAGGCTCTGACAATCTGTGTGGCTCACAGGCCTCAGCCTGTTCAATGGCCAATGACTCTGTCCAACTCTTGTTGTGTCTTCTTCACACGTGGGCGGCCTCCGGAGTTTCCATCATGTGTCCTGCCCACTGTCCCAGGATCATTTGCAGTGTTGTAATTTGAATCACATCAAGCTGTTGATGCCAGTCAACACTGCCTGTCAATACACAGGTGTATGGTCAGCCTTTTGATTCCATGCTAGGCATCCCTGCTTTGGTACTGGGGTGGAGGGGTGCTTGGCTTCTAGACATGGTACACATTGAATGCACAATGCACGTGATGTCTGAATTTGACATTGCACTGCCTTCACATTTCCTGGCACACGCCATGTAGTGCTTGTACATGTAGGTAGTGAGTGGCGTACACATTTTCTGCACTGCATAGACCCACTTCCATGGAAACTGCCACCTTTCAACAGGTCTGATCACAGAAGCTATTCAAAGTAGACCCAGCATGCATGCCAGGTCATATGTTGTGTGTCACATGTCTGCCGGATGCCTTTGCTGTCGGTGTGTGTGTGTGTGGTGTGCTTCTGACATGTGTATTGACCTTTTTCTCTCTATTTTTCAGGTGATGACGCAATGGAGGCAGAGGATGGTGTTGTCATGCCAGACACAGGGTTGGTAACGCCACATCAACCCGGCACTAGTGGGGGTCGTGGGGTGGTAGGCCACGAAAACCCCCAAGTGCTGCAGTCCATCTTGTCGCTGGCTGCCTATGAGTCCAGCCTTGATGACGACTCTGGCGTCCATGTTGAGTTGGATGAGCATCAAGTCCATGTGTCAGGGGTGAGTGATTCTGATGTGGACACTCCTCTGTCTGCGACACCTGCACTGAGGGATCAGACAGTCTTGGTTCCTCCGCCCGTGGTGGATCGGGACGCAGGGTTACCCTCCACACCAGTCACTGATGAGTCGCAGGTGGTGCCAACACAGCGAGGTCCCGCAGGGGTCAAGCCCGGCAACGCGGTCGCCGCGCGCAACCGCTGTATACTGAGTGGGAGCAAGACATGACTGCAATTCCGAACGGCAGGGGGCAGCAATGGAGAACATCGCTGAGAGCATGGAGCGTGTGGCCCGATCTGTGCTCCCCCCTGCTAGGCAGGTGCTTCTCCAGCAGCAGGCGGCACGGTCCACGGCCCGCTCGCTCAGGCTGGGCATGGTGGCCTCAGACAGGGCACGCCAGGCTGAAATGTCGTCTCTGCGTCAAGCAATTGCTGCTCACGCAGAGGCGCACATGGATGCCCTGAGGGAGGAGTATGCTTCCCTCAGATCCACTCTGGGTGTCCTTATGATGTCCCAGAGGCAGCAGGCAGAGGAGAGGTTTGCACAGCTTGAGCGTACCATCTCGGCTGAGCTACAGGCTTGCCGGGAGGTGCAGCGGTTGTCCAGCCAGGCCTTGCAGGAGGAACTCCGTGTTACACGTGCTACCTTGCAAGAGGAAGCACGTGTATCACGGGAGGTTCTGCATGCAGACCTACGTCACATCGCCACACAGAACCAGGCTCACCCGTCCGGCAGACTTGCTGCGACGAGGGGCAAGCTGCGGCTAGGCGTGGCCAGGCTACTGTGCCACGTCCTCCTTTCCAGGATGAGCCAGACTCGGACGACCATCTATGTCCCACATAGGTCGTGCTGTGCAGGCGTTGAGCCCATGGAGGATTTCTTTTTGGCTCAGCATCATCGCATGTGGATGTTGAGCAGCACTCTGTAACTCCCCCCTCCTGGGTGCCTCCCCACCCCCCCGGGTCGTATGTGGCCATTTTTGATTTTTCTTTTAGTTTAGTTAGTTAAGTTTCTGTTTGATAGTTACTTTAAATAGGTAATGTAGGTTTTCCATAGTTAGTGTAATTAGTTAATAGTTGATTTAGTTTAAAATTGCTAGTCTATTGTGCTTTCATGTGACGGTGCGGTGCTTTGTGGCTTTTGAAGGCATCCACGGTCTGTTCCAGCTGGGCCCTTCATGGTTGTCTTGTGTATGTGTTTGCTGCTTGGGTTCCTTGACTCACATATGCCACTCCTGCCTCCCTTATCCATGGGCTCGCAAGGATGGTTCGGTGTTACAGCATTTTACACAAGGGCCTTGGACTGTCATATCTGTGGCATGTCTGGTGCTGTGTGACTTGTGTTGACACCCCTAGTGGGGATGATTTAGGTGTCATTGTCCACTGTTCAGCTTTTGCTAGATGGGGTGTGTCATGATTAATGTGGACATTGATTGCTATGCATTGTGTAGTATGTTTCATATCTTTCTTGTACATGTGCCTGTTGCAATTCATGCTGTAGATAGTGTTGCACACTTTGGAGGTGAAAGACGGACTGATGGTGTGATTTGTGATGTGACTCTCTGACATGGTCAAGTAATGAGATGCCTGATGAGACACACACAGATGACTTTGAAGCATTAATCATGTGTTTCATGCCCTTTCTGCAGGGGGATGAGCCTCCAGAGCACCTTTGCCAGCAGACATGGCCCATTGGACGACGGAATTCTGGACCCGTTTGTTGGTGCCCACATGCACATGTATGCAGAAGCAGAGGCACAGTGATTGCAGACCCACATCCTAGAACTGCTGACATGTTCCAAGGACTCCAGGCAAGGTGAGCATCACAGGGGGGCCACGACACAGCAAAGCTTGCACCAGGCGAGTTGCACATGCAGGCTTAGTCACAGCACTGAGGGTGAGCTTAGACGAATATTGGTGTTGAAGCACACAATGCAGCTCAGATGTGTTTGTGGACTGATGGCTGCTGATAGTAGGGTTGTCTGGGACACATGCAGGGGCAGTGGCACATACCCTCCAGTACACCAAGGTCCATTGAGGAACTTGTATCAACCATGTAGCCTTCCGAGACATGGAAAGGGGCAGCTCACAGGGACATACAGCAAGGGACATACTCGGGTGCAGTACATGTCTTTTCCACGTACTTCATGATAAATGCACTGCCAACTTTGTTTCGGTCATGGTGGTACGCAACTTGGTAAAGGTGATCCTGTGGCCAGGTGGAATTTAGGTTTGGAGGCTCCATGACCCAGGTGCAGTTGTTCAGTGGGTCATGGTCATTTGTGAGGGAGGGGGGGGGTTGTTGTTGATAGTTGCCTTGCCCTGCAGTGTGATGGGAACTCTGACATAGTAATGGTGGTATCCTATGTACATGTTGTGTTCTGCTGATCAATGCCTGTTCATGTGTTGTGTTTTCCTTTCAGGTGCGAGGGGATAGTTGTGGTTTGACATGCTGGGGTGTACACATGGTGGATGTTCACATGTGATGTGTAGGGAACACTGATGGTCACTTGAGTGCACATGCATATGTGGAGTGCATGTCCTTGCAGAACCACACACTTGCACTCTGATGCACTACATGTACTCCCACCCTTGCATATCCACGTGTACACTGTTTGCCTTCTGGTGCCCACTGTGTCCCGGCAGCACATGTTCTGTGACCGATCATGGATCCAGTACATGCCTAATTTGATGTTTGACGTGGTCTGTCACTTAGATGTGATGCTCAGGGTGTGCATCACACACAATGGCTGTTCACTGTGCTGTGCACTGAGCAGTGTAATGCAGGAGTAGGACACTGCACACATGAGCTGCAGTGTTGATTTTGCAATGCATAATGTGCATGTAGACAGGCATTCATTGTGATGTTACGTCTACGACTGTTGTAATGCATTTGGAAATGACTTATTTTGGGTGGGAGGTTGTTGGTCTGTCATTTCATCTGATTCCGGGTCAGGCAGCAGTGTCCGATGCCACTGTGCATTTAGGACATGGCAATGTGTACCTTATCGTTACTGCATTGGTGTATGGGTATTGCGTGCCATGTCATGTTGATGTTTGGGAGGGTTTGAGTGACATGACAGTGATGGCCATGGCCTGTTTTGCAGGTGTGTGATGCACACCTTGCATGTCCGTGTCATCCGCTTCTCAGAGCAACTAGCTGGGGGTAGATTTCTCTCCGCAGCAGGGCCCTCCCCCTGGAACAGACTTCCGGCCTGACTTGAACTTGAGGGGAATCATCTCCAGTTCTGGAAGCACCTCAAGACCTTCCTCTTTGCTTCTGCTTACTGTCTGCTTCTCCCTTGCAGAATTCTCCACTGGAACTGCACAGGAGCTGCAACTGGCCCACTCTCACCGACCTCGGTCCCTGGCCCAGCCACTCTCCACTTGCACTGCCTCCCTGGCAACCCCTGCACTGCAGTACTGTCTCTCTATCCCTACAGCCCTCCCTTCCCAGCACTTGTCTGCACTTACCTTTGTAGTTGCCACCAGGCGACCTATGTATTATTTTTTTGGGCTACTTCCCGTGTACTGGACTCCCCCCCACCCTTCCCCTTGCACTTTTCCCATTCCCCCTACCCCTGCACTTGCACGATCCCAATGACACCTGGCCTAGTAGTACCGTTCCCTGTGTTCCCTTGTTCCCCCCTCCCTGCCTCATTGCGCCTTGGAATACTTGTGTATGGCCCATATCATGTCATATGTCATATGTGTGCCTTTTGGTCACACAGGATAGCTTGTGTTTAAGTAGCTAGGGATGCAAACGATGTGGCACTTCCATGGCAACTTTCTCAGGGTGGTAGGGTTGTGACAGTTAACTGTCTCTTTGTCATCATTGATTGTCACCTGGTATGTGCCAGGCCTGTGTGCACTCCGCAGGGGTGGGAGTTTAGGTGAAAAATGTGGCCACAAGCTGGGTCCGGGCTTCCTCGCCATGTGCCCTGTCCCCTCCCATGGCCAGCGCCTGTGCCTGTGGTTGGGGATGTGGGGGCACCACCATGTCCACCGGGACGCCCTGCCGTGTTGCAACATTGTGCAGGACACATGCTGCCACAATGATCCTGCACACTACTGGTGGTGCATAGAGTAGTTGGCCACCAGAGCGGTCAAGGGAACGGAAACGTGACTTGAGCACTCCGAATGTGCGCTCCACTATGCCCCTGGTTGCAATATGGGTGGCGTTGTATCTTACCTGGGGTGGTGTGGTGGGGTTCCGGATTGGCATCATCATGTGGTTGCTCAGAGGGTAGGCACTGTCCCCTGGGGAGGTGATAATAGTTGAGATTATTAGGGTTTGGATATTTGTCTGTGTGTGACTTGCATGCATGTGCAAGGGCATTTGTACTGACCTAGGAGCCATGTGTCGCCATGCTGCCCAGCTTCCAGGGCCCGGCTCAGGGCGGACATTCTGTATATGAAACTGTCATGGGTGGAGCCAGGGTAGTTTGCATAGACAGAGGTGATGATTCCCTTTGCATCACATACCACCTGTACATTGATGGAATGCCAGTGCTTGCGGTTTCGGTAGATGTGCTCAATGGCCCTAGGTGGACGTAGGGCCACATGGGTGCAATCTATGGCACCGAGCACTTTGGGGAAGTGTGCCACCCTGAAAAAATCCAGGACAACGGCCTGCCTTTCTGCGGGTGTTCTGGGCATGTATATGTGCCTGCGGACTGAGGGGCGTGCTGTCATGATTGCCAGTACCTGGTGTAGGCAGCCTGACTGCGTGGCCTGTGAGACCCCCCCCCACTATGGCAGTGGTCCGCTGAAATGACCCAGTGGCCAAAAAATGCAGGACATTGAGCAGCTTCTCCAAGGGGCTCAATGCTTGGGAGCAAAGGGTGGGGGATGTGAGGTCGTCTTCCCACTCCCTGACCAGGTCTAGGATGATATGGGGTGGAAACCTATACCTGCCATAGACCTGGTCGTCAGGCATCCCAAAAAGGCTTGTCTGTGGTGCGAAAATGCGTGCCCTGGCTATTCTCCTACTCCTGCGGTGTCCCACGATCAGTGCAGCGACAAATGGGGCATTCATCGTAGCTGTATATACACGTTTGTTGTTTGCGCGCACTTTTATGCTGTGCGCGGGGACGCTTCCGCCTGCCTTCGTGTGGCAGACGCGTTGACGCCTGTGCACATCTTTTGCCGTGCGCGGGTTTCCCGTATTCGGATACGGTCCGAGTGTCATCTCGTGTGATCGGAGGGGAGTGAGCGTACACGCAACTGGCCTGGGTACGTGTGTTTCGGGGTGCGCGGGAAGTTCGACACGTGATTAGCCTGGGTACGTGTGTTCCGGGGTGCCGGGAACTTTCACACGCGATTGGTGGAAATCCACGTGCGTTCTGTCATCACGTGCAATGAGGGAAACACCTGCGCGCGTCACGTCACAGACGCGCTCACGCGCTAAGGGCCTTTGGTCCAATGAAATCGCATATGCGTGCTGCCGTGCATACGCGCATGTGCCCTTTCCTCGTATTACACGCGGACGTGCAGTTTTTCACGCGCGCTGAAATGCGCATGCACGTCTGTACGCGTCACGTCACAGGGGCGCTTGCGCTTGAGGGGCCTTCTGTCCAATGAAAATGCGTATGCGTGCAGACGCGCTTACGCGCTAAGGGCCTTTCCTCAAATTACACGCTGACGTGCAGATTTTTCACGTGCCAAATCACTCCGTATCAAGCTGGCCACGCGTAAGCACACGGAAGACCACGCTCCTGCCCAGAAGGCCGAACTACTGCCCCCCAGAGCCCCGAGCACGCTCCCACCTGCCATCTGCTGCTGCCTGACTGCCTGCTGCCCACGTGCCCTGCCATTTGCTGCCTGCACATCAGCCAGGGGTGCTGTTGCTGTGACCACCCCTGCTAGAACCAAAGACTCCCGACTGGGATTCCATCGCTCCACAGCCCAGCCCCAGGACCCAGTTGCCCATCCACTCCTGCCTCTGGGGTTGTCATGTCGGGGCAAACACCATCTGTGACCACTGACAACCCCCGGCCAGAGTAGCAGAGGGGCACCAGCTTCAGTGCCACCGAAGTTGGTGTCCTGGTGGAGCAAGTCCTGGGGCAGTATGATGCCCTCTTCGGAAGTTCCCGCGCCGAAAAGGAAGGACGGACTCGGATCTGGACTGACATCGTGACTGCCATCAACGCGGAGGGGGTGGCAGTCCGCGACTTACAACATGTCAGGAAGTGCTGGGAGGACTTCAGGTCCAGGACCCTGAACAAGGCCCGGCGCCTCTTGAAGGCAGCGGATGCCAAGGGGCGCCGGGGCCACTTGTCGGAAGAACAGATGCTCCACGTCCAGGTCCTTGAGAAGCAGACCCGTCTGGAGTCGAGCGGTGAGTGTACATGCATCCTGATTGTGAGCAGTGCGTGTGGTGATTATTCAGTAGTGTGCAGGTTGCACATCTGTTTGTATGGGGTCGAGTATGGGTGGGGGTGTACAGGGCCGTGGGGCTGACACATGCGAGGGCTGTAATGTGTGAGACATGGATGGTGCTTGTGTGTGTAGGCTTGCATGCCAAATGCAGTTGTGTGGGCAAACATGTTTGGATGAATGTGTATGTAAGTAGACATGTCTGTGATGTCACGCATGTATGTTGTTTTCGGCTGCATGTATCAGCACTGTGTACATGTGCATGTGTGTGTATTTGACAAGGGTGCAACAGTGATGCAACATGGATGCATGTGACAGCGGTATGTGGAAGCCTTATTGGCAGATGTGACATGGATGCCCGTCTGAACAGTGCGACACTTGGCAGAGGTGTACACATGCATGCAAGTGTGGTGGTGTGTGTACATGTGTGGTGCACTTCCTGTGTTGCATGTGATGTCTGGCTCACCTTTGGCTGCTCATGCTGTTGTATGTGTATGGATGTTGGTGGCAATTGCGATATGGCTGTGGTATGGCTCATGTGTGCGAGTTAAAATGACATGTGTGTTGGGGATTGTGATGACATGTCTGAGGTTTGCCAATGCCATTCATGTACAACTGTCATGTGTGTATGTGTCCATTGTACAGTGCCCTGATGCCTGTGTTTTGTTTCTCCCTGTCTGCAGCGTCAACTGATGAAGAGGGCGGAGAAGGTGCTGTGGAGCACAGCGGCGGGGATCCGACCGCCAGCCGGAGACGCAAGGCCCGGCTCCCCTCCCAGGTTGTCATCTCGTCGGGGAGTGAGGAGTCCGGTGCCGCGTCCCAGGCCGCAGCTGCCGGGGGGAGGTCCAAGAGGCGGAGGTTGGAGTTGGACTCCTCGGCAGCAGAAGGGGCAGCTGGGACCCCACAGGGCCCAACAGGGGAAGATGGCACAGAGTCATCCAGGTTGGTGGGGGGTTTGGTGGAGGAGGAGGCCGTGCAAGCACCAGAGACGGGGTCTGGAGGTGGGGATCCCACTGGTGCTAGTGGTGCAGTGCAGGACCAGGGACAGGAGGCAGCACAGGCCGCCGCGGAGGTGCCTGTGTGCAATCCTGTCCCCGATCCTGTCCCTGCATCATCTTGCACCAGCAGGGATGCCTACGTCCAGACCCGTTTTCAGGCAGGGGATGAGCTCACGTCAACTGGCCTTCCTCTGCCTGCGGACGTGGCTATCCAGGTCCGGGTTGAGCCTGTCCTGGCTGGTGTGGCGTTGTGTCAACGGGCCATGCGAGGTGACCTGCAGTCTTTTCATGAAGAGACTGCGAGTCATCTCGAATGGCTCGTTGACCACGTCAGCCTGCTGGGACAGGTCACCCAGGCCGGATTCCTCCGTCTGATGGGGCTTGCTCCGACCCCCTCCTCAACTGGACCCCCTACGCGCCAGTCGTCCTCTGTGCCATCTTCCCACCCATCAGTCACCTGGGTGCCCTGTGGAGCTGCCTCTGAGGGTGCGGCCAGGCTGGTGGAGGAGGCATCCCTGCCACAGTCGGGAGTCGGACGTCCAGCAGGGGTGGCCACATCAACAACTGCAGCCCAGCCGGCGGAGGATGTGCAGGCAGCAGGAGGCAGTGCACGGGCAGAGGCACAGCAGCAGCAGCAACGTGGTGGGAGCCATGAAGGCTCGGGGCCTTCGACATCGGAGGGGCAGGCATCGGCCGGAGGGCAGGAGGACCCAGGACAGAAAGTGTCTTCCGTGTGGCAGCGGTTGGGCCACGCCATAGATGCGGAGCGGCAGCGGGCGGAAGAGGCACGGCTCACAATGGTCAGGGCGGAGAACTCCATGCGGAGGGCCCTGAGGCGGGCCGAGTGCCTCGAGGCAATCCGCAGGGGTTTGGAGGTGGAGACGTCGGCGGCCCTGCAGACCCTCGGGGCCATGGAGGAGGACCGCCTCCGGGACATTGAGGAGGAGTTCGATGATGCCCTGGCCCGGAACATCCACAAGTGAGCCGTGAAACTAGCCCGCTGCCCTTGTACATAGTTTCTAGGTAGTGTTAGGTTTCATTTTTGTTTTTATTTTATTTGGACCTCTCGGACATTGGCCACATTTTTGTATATAGTTTATTTTATTAGTTAGTGTAGTTAGATAGGTTTCCTTTATTTTGTTGGGATAATGGACCCTGGATTGTTCCCATGTACATAGTTGACAGTTGGATTGTATTTTTTTTTCTATTCTTGACCATGGAGCAATGGCTTTCTTTTTTATTTCCCATTGGATTTTGTTTTGTGGACATTGACTTTGGACATTACTTTGGATTTTTATTTTTGGTTTTGCTTTTTTTGACGGACATGCTTCTTTTCATTTTTGTACATTCACGTTTCTGCTTCTTCATTTTTTATTCTATTGATGTTTCCTTTAATACATATTATTTTTGGTGAACTTCAATGTGTGGTATCTCATTGGTTTCATGCATTTCATGATATGTGTTTTGAGATTCACTGACACCCATTGGGTGTATGTGATGGAAATGTGTTTGTTTCGGAACTTGCAATTGGTGTTCTGTGATGTAATTGCAAATTATGAGTGGGTGGATGCAATACTCGGGTGGGTGTTTTGCATTTGGAGGCTGACCATAGGGATCAGGGATCTAGATTGTGATGACATGTTGGCTGGGGAACATGTGTTGCACATGGGTGGGGGCCTGGTGGAGG
Organism: Ambystoma mexicanum; assembly: GCF_040938575.1. NCBI lineage: Eukaryota > Metazoa > Chordata > Amphibia > Caudata > Ambystomatidae > Ambystoma > Ambystoma mexicanum. The sequence goes on along the minus strand of NC_090930.1, from coordinate 55,432,763 downwards.
CTGCCCCTGCACTGCTGGGGGTGGGGGTGATGGGAGACATGAGTTGGACATGAGTGGGGGCCTGGTGGAGGCTGCCCCTGCACTGCTGGGGGGTGGGGGTGCAGGGAGACATGAGTGGGGGCCTGGTGGAGGCTGCTCCTGGTGGCTGGGGGGTGGGGGTGGTGGGAGACATGGGTGGGGGCCTGGTGGAGGCTGCCCCTGGTGGCTGGGGGGTGGGGGTGGTGGGAGACATGGGTGGGGCCTGCTGGCAGGTGCCCCACAGTGCTGTGGGGTGGGGTGGTGGGGAACATGGTTGGACATGGGTGGGGGCCTGCTGGCAGGTGACCCACAGTGCTGGGGGGTGGGGGTGGTGGGAGACATGGGTGGGGGCCTGGTGGAGGCTGCCCCTGGTGGCTGGGGGGTGGGGGTGGTGGAAGATATGAGTGGGGGACTGGTGGAGGCTGCCCCTGCACTGCTGGGGTGTGGGGGTGGTGGTAGACATGGGTGGGGGCCTGGTGGAGGCTGCCCCTGCACTGCTGGGGGGTGGAGGTGAAGGGAGACATGAGTGGGGACCTGGTGGAGGCTGCCCCTGGTGGCTGGGGGGTGGGGGTGCAGGGAGACATGAGTGGGGGCCTGGTGGATGCTGCCCCTGCACTGCTGGGGGGTGGGGGTGGTGGAAGACGCCCCTGGTGGCTGGGGGTGGGGGTGGTGGGAGACATGGGTGGGGGCCTGGTGGAGGCTGCCCCTGCACTGCTGGGGGGTGGGGGTGGTGGGAGACATGGGTGGGGGCCTGGTGGAGGCTGCCCCTGCACTCCTCGGGGGTGGGGGTGCAGGGAGACATGAGTGGGGGCCTGGTGGAGGCTGCCCCTGCACTGCTGGGGGGTGGGGGTGTTGGGAGACATGGGTGGGGGCCTGGTGGAGGCTGCCCCTGCACTGCTGGGGGGTGGGGGTGGTGGGAGACATGGGTGGGGGCCTGGTGGAGGCTGCCCCTCGTGGCTGGGGGGTGGGGGTGGTGGGAGACATGGGTGGGGGCCTGGTGGAGGCTGCCCCTGCACTGCTGGGGGTGGTGGGAGACATGGGTGGGGGCCTGTGGAGGGTGCCCCTGGTGGCTGGGGGATGGGGGTGGTGGGGAACATGAGTTGGACATGGGTGGGGGCCTGCTGGCAGGTGCCCCTCAGTGCTGGGGGGTGCTGGGAGACATGGGTGGGGGCCTGGTGGAGGCTGCCCCTGGTGGCTGGGGGGTGGGGGTGGTGGGAGACATGGGTGGGGGCCTGGTGGTGGTGCCCCTGCACTGCTGGGGGATGGTGGGAGACATGGGTGGGGGCCTGTGGAGGGTGCCCCTGGTGGCTGGGGGGTGGTGGGAGACATGGGTGGGGGCCTGGTGGAGGCTGCCCCTGGTGGCTGGGGGGTGGGGGTGCTGGGAGGCATGGGTGGGGGCCTGGTGGAGGCTGCCCCTGGTGGCTGGGGGTGCTGGGAGACATGGGTGGGGGCCTGGTGGAGGCTGCCTCTGGTGACTGGGGGGTGGGGGTGCTGGGAGACATGGGTGGGGGCCTGGTGGAGGCTGCCCCTCGTGGCTGGGGGGTGGGGGTGGTGGGAGACATGGGTGGGGGCCTGGTGGAGGGTGCCCCTGCACTGCTGGGGGTGGTGGGAGACATGGGTGGGGGCCTGTGGAGGGTGCCCCTGGTGGCTGGGGGATGGGGGTGGTGGGGAACATGAGTTGGACATGGGTGGGGGCCTGCTGGCAGGTGCCCCTCAGTGCTGGGGGGTGCTGGGAGACATGGGTGGGGGCCTGGTGGAGGCTGCCCCTGGTGGCTGGGGGGTGGGGGTGGTGGGAGACATGGGTGGGGGCCTGGTGGTGGTGCCCCTGCACTGCTGGGGGATGGTGGGAGACATGGGTGGGGGCCTGTGGAGGGTGCCCCTGGTGGCTGGGGGGTGGTGGGAGACATGGGTGGGGGCCTGGTGGAGGCTGCCCCTGGTGGCTGGGGGGTGGGGGTGCTGGGAGGCATGGGTGGGGGCCTGGTGGAGGCTGCCCCTGGTGGCTGGGGGTGCTGGGAGACATGGGTGGGGGCCTGGTGGAGGCTGCCTCTGGTGACTGGGGGGTGGGGGTGCTGGGAGACATGGGTGGGGGCCTGGTGGAGGCTGCCCCGGGTGGCTGGGGGGTGGGTGTGGTGGGAGACATGGGTGGGGGCCTGGTGGAGGGTGCCCCTGCACTGCTGGGGGGTGGTGGGAGACATGGGTGGGGGCCTGTGGAGGGTGCCCCTGGTGGCTGGGGGTGCAGGGGGACATGCGTTGGTGGGCAGTAGTGCAAGTTGACATGTGGGTTGGCTGGGGGGCATGGCCATGGTGGATGGGGTGCCTGCAGGACATGTGCAGGGTAGGCCCCTGTGGTGTGAGCCACCTGCAGGGGCCGTGGAGGGTGTAGAGGGAACACCTGGGAGGGCCCACACGTGCAATTCACGTGTGGTGCTCCCCGCGCACCCCTGTAATACACGTACCCTGATGGAATCACGTGTCGAACTTCCCCCGCACCCCGAAATACACGTACCCTGATGGAATTGCGTGTGGAACTTCCCGCGCACCCCTGGAATACACGTACCCTGCTGATATCGTGTGTGGAACTTCACGCGCACCCCTGAAAAACACGTGCCCTGCGGAAGTCACGTGTGTAACTTCCCCTGCACCCTGAAATACAAATACCCTGCTAATGTCGCGTGTGGAACTTCACGCGCACCCCGAAATACACGTACCCTGATGAGATCGCGTGTGTGACTTCCTGCGCACCCCTGAAATACACGTACCCTGCTGAAATCACGTGTGTAACTTCCCCTGCACCCTGAAATACACGTACCCTGATGGAATCGCGTGTGGAACTTCCCGTGCACCCCTGTAATACACGTACCCTGCTGATTTCGCGTGTGTAACTTCCCCTGCACCCTGAAATACACGTACCCTGATGGAATCGCGTGTGGAACTTCCCGTGCAACCCTGGAATACACGTACCCTGCTGATTTCGCGTGTGGAACTTCACGCGCACCCTGTAATACACGTACCCTGATGGAATCGCGTGTGGAACTTCCCACGCACCCCTGAGATACGCGTACCCTGCTCGCACGGGCCCAATCGCGTGTGGAAATTCCCGCGCACCCCTGAAATACACGTACCCTGCTGGAATCGCGTGTGTAACTTCCCCTGCACCCTGAAATACACGTACCCTGCTGATATCGCGTGTGGAACTTCACGTGCACCCCTGAAATACACGTACCCTGCGGAAATCGCGAGTTTAACTTCCCCTGCACCCTGAAATACACGTACCCTGCTGATATCGCATGTGGAACTTCACGCGCACCCCGAAATACACGTACCCTGATGGAATCGCGTGTGGAACTTCACGCGCACCCCTGAGATACACGTACCCTGCGGAAATCGCGTGTGTAACTTCCCCTGCACCCTGAAATACACGTACCCTGCTGGTATCGCGTGTGGAACTTCATGCGCACCCCGAAATACACATACCCTGATGGAATCGTGTGTGGAACTTCCCGCGCACCCCTGAAATACGCGTACCCTGCTCGCACGGGGCCAATCGCGTGAGGTACTTCCCGTGCACCCCAGTGATACACGTAGCCCGCTTGCTGTGCTGGTACAGGGTTAGCGCAGCCCTTTGGGCTGGATTGGGTATGTTGATGGCTTTTCCCTGCGCGAGAGGCGTTCTTTGGGGCGTAACTGGCGCTGCTGCAGGGTCGCTGCGCCACTGTGCGCCACGGCTGGTTTTGGTGGCTGGAATCCATGAATACGCTGTGCGCGGAAATGGATTTTGGTGCACGCGGCTGGCGCAGGGATTCGCACGCGCACACTGTGCGCCAGCCGCGTGCGCCACTTGTGCGCTGAATTCTATGAATTACCCCCTAAAGGTAGATCGAAATGAACAGCCTAGACACCCGGGTGATCCTTGGTTTGTTAATAAAATAGGTCTATACTATCGGTTGTCCAAGGGAGTGGATGGGTAAACCAAAGAACAACTCTTGGTACCGCAAGGACATAGAGAGACCTTTCTTAAACTGGCACATGAACATGCAACGGCAGGCCACCTAGCAGCTGAGAAAACACAACTCAACATACTAAAACGGTTCTTTTTGCCTTGGGATATATGAGGAAGTAATGAGGTTTTGTAAAAGCTGTCTGGTTTGCTAACGGAATAGTGGATATGTTCCTCCCAAAGCCCCTTCTCAGAGAATGCCCCTGATAAGAGAGCAGTTTCAGCTAATAGGAATGGATTTTGTGGGGCCCAATGCAGAGGACATAAATACATACTGGTTGTGGTGGACTATGGTGGACTATGCAACTCGCTACCCCAAAGCCTTCCCCATGAGAAGCATCTCAGCCCGGCAAGTCTGTGATGTGTTGATACAGTTCTTTTCCCGAGTCGGGATACCGGAAGGAATTATATCCGACCAAGGAACAAACTTTATGCCCACTGTGATGAGTCAAGTGTATTGCCTTATGAACGTTACCCAACTACGTACCTCAGTATAGCATCTGCAAACTGATGGTTTGGTGGAACAGTACAATAAAATCATCAAAGAAATGCTGAAAAAAAAGGAACCGAGCCTGATGGGAAGAATTGAGACAAAGTCCTGCCTCTGATACCGATGGTACTAAGAGATACACCCCAGTCATCCACAAGGTTCTCTCCCTTTGAACGTCTTTTCGGGCGACAAGCTCATACTTTGCTGGATATGGTGAAGGAAGCGTGGGAAGACCCCTGGCAAGCCCAAAACTGACAAGTAGAACAATACAACAAAACGACTAGGATGAGAAGCTTTAAACAAGGAGACAAGGGGCCTCATTACGAGGTTGGAGGTAGCCTTGCCGCCGGCAGGGCTACCTCCAAACACGCATCCGGGTCCGGCACCCACGAATGGGCAATTACTGGGCTATTCCGGCCCAGCCGGATCCGGTAAATGCCCTTTCGCAGGTGCCGGGCCTGGTACATCCCCATTCCGATTTGAGCCCCATAGGGCTCAATGGGAATGGGGAGGGTGGTAGCACCGGTACCGTTAATGACGGTACCGGTGCTACCATCATGTTCTGCTTGCGGGTGCCGGTACGGCCACCAGGTCAGACCTGGTGGCTGCAAGGGCACCCGCAAGCAGAACTCTTAGTATGGTGGTATGGTAGCAAAGGTGCCGGGAGCGATACCTGCGCCGTTGTTGCCTTACCGCCATACTTGTAATGAGGCCCAAGGTGTTAGTTCTACTTCCTACTCATGAAAACAAAATGCTAGCACGGTGGAGAGAACCTCCATAAGGAGTGAAGAGAAACCGGCAGTGGTGACCTTGATTACCTTGGAACCAGAGATAGTCTCAGAAAGTTTTCCAGGTGGAGAGCAAGCTGGCCTCACGGATGTCAAGAGGGGTAAAGATCTGTTGAATTAAAGAAAAAAAGATATGCTAAGGGCTCTTAATTCTCCAATCTACCAAGATGAACTCACCTGGAGGAACACCAAAAACCAACAACCCCGGACAAACATGTAAGACTTAGGCCATATAGACTACCTGAAGCCAAAAGGGCAGAATTACAGGAAGAGATCCAGGAAATGTTATGTCTGCGAGTAATCGAACAATCTAAAAGTCCATGGTGTTCCCCTGTTGTTTTAATACCAAAGTCTGATGGGCCCACCCGATTATGCATGGACTTTAGGCAGCTCAATGCCACATCCATTTATGAGGTCTACCCCATGCCGACAATAAACAAACTTCTGGAACAACTCAGTTCAGTACATTACGTAAGTACTATCGACATAATGAAGGGGTACTGGAAGATACTTTTGAGAAAACAAGATAAGGAGAAAACAGCCTTTGCCACCTGTCAGGGTCTGTATCGATTTACAGTACTTGCTTTTGAGCTTCATGGGGCCGTGGTGACATTTCAGCACTTAATGGACCAAATTCTGCAACCACATGGTGGTTCCGCCTCCGCCTATCTGGATGACATAATCATATATAGCAAAACCTGGGACGAGCATTTGCTTCATCTAAAGAAAGTGGTTGAAACCCTGGGAGAGGCTGGTCTCCACATCATTCCTAAGAAGACTGTGATGGGTGCCACGCAGACTAAATATCTAGGATACACCGTTGGACGAGGGGAAGTCAGACCCAGAATCAGCAAAGTAGAAGCTATACAGAAGTTACCTATACCAACTACCAAGAAAGGGTAAGAGCATTTCTTGGCTTTGTAAGGTATTATTGGAGATTAATCATGCACTTCTCTGATATTACCTCCAATTTGACCAATACTCTGAAATCCAAACACTCGGTTAACGTACTCCATGAGCGAGTGGCCATTTATGCTTTCAACAAACTAAAAAGGCTGGTGTTAACACATACTGTTTTACAATGCCCAGATTTTTCCCAACAGTTATATGTAGAAACCGACTCTTCTGGATCGGTCGCTTTCATCAGTCGTAAGTTTTTACCCCATAAACTACACTATTCAACGATTGAAAAAGAGTGCTTGGCCGTTAAGTGGGCCATCAAGGCCTTCCAATACTATCTGTTTGGCAATTCATTCACATTGTTTACCGACCATGCTACGCTGCAATGGCTGGCCTCCCAGAAGGATTGGAATCATTGGGTCCTGCGATGGTTCCTTACACTTCAGCCTTTCCAGTTTCTTACCATTCACAAACTGGTAGCATTTCAGACCATTGCGGATTACTTATCGCGGTCCTCTGATTTGGGACTATGACCGAAACAATAAGCAACCCACCTTCTATACAGTCAAAACTAGTAGGATTGTTCAAGTGACCGAAATATCCAGTAAGTTGATATATCCAAACCACTGAGAACTATTTAGGTGTGTTGATCAAAGTTTACCAAAGACAGTTCTGCATGTTCAACAATGGGTAATTATATGACACAGACTAGATATGTTGTCTCCAAATATATATTTATTATACTTTATTTGTTATTATTATTATTTATTTGTTTTGGTAGCAAAAATTAATTTACACCTTTACAAATTGTACATAACACATATAAAACATATAAAATCTCATAAAACAAACATAATAGAACGAAGAATTACAAAACCAAACAATACTAAAATCATTAGAACGTTAAAACATTTCCTAATGCATCAACATGAATCCCCGAACTCACCGAATCACAAAATCACAAGGTCACATAATCATAGCATCACCGAATCACAGTGGAGGACTACGATACCAAGTATCAAACCTAACCTAACCTAACCTACCTAACATAATAGTGATAGTAGGGCGTCGCAAGCCTCCACCAACTTAGATCTTGCCACAACCAGTTGGCAAATACCAATAGTCATCGATTAAACAAAATCTCAGAGATTTACAAATTTACCCTTTCCAAAAGGTCCTATTGAGTAACAACAGTTGTTCTTCTATTATTGCAACCAGTCTAACGGTTGCTAGTATGATGGAGTTAGAATTTCCCTGCATACATCTCAGCCATACTAGATGACATTCAAACAGAGAGAACGAAGTAAGATATGCGGCCAAGCAACGTTGTCTATGCCTGAGAAAGAAATTACAATGCATGAAAAGATGTGCCAGGGTTTCAGGCTCAGATGTATTTAGGCAAAATCTGCATCCCTCCCATTTTGCCAAGGCCCTATAGCCGTTCCAATTTCTAATGCGAGCACCCGTCTGGATAAGATCCATGCGGAAGCGCATATAATACCTTCTTGCTCCTTTGTCTGGGAAAGACAGGATATAAGGCAGCCGAGGTGCAACTGCATGTCTAAAAGTGGCATATACAGTAAAGGAAGAGTAGCTTCCAATCCGATCACAATTGCGAGCCCAAGAATTTTTGAAAAAACGCCTTTTAACTTTGGCAGGGGTATTTACCAGATCATCCTGCGTCATATTCAAAGAAGTTAAAATCGCGTGTATTTTGTCTTTCACAATGGTGATTGAAATTGGACACGTTCCGGCTAACATTTCCTGAAAATCCTCATAAAGTGAGTTTGGGGGAGGGGAAATCATTTTGGAGAATGCAGATACCGTCCGCCAAATAAATCTGTCTTCTAATGGATATAGACCCAATTCATGAATAATTATGGCGTTGGGTAGGTATCCGGGAAGCCCCAATATGTTCTTCCAAAGTCTACCCTGTAGGATGTTTAAGAGGGGCCCCAAATTCAAAAGGCAAATATCTACTGCATAAAGAAGGATGGGCTCTATCTTCATAGTATAGAATTGTATCAGAGGCAAAAGAGAGTAACAACAATATTTGGTGAAAATAATTCTCATTTGGGCCAGAAGGGGGTTAAACTTTGCAATCAACACTGAGCGCCACTTGTTAACTGACATCCCATTCGATAAGTAATAGCCCAAGTACTTAATCTCCTCTTTTCTCAAAATCACCTGAGCATTTATTGTAAAGTTGAATCTTGGAAGCTTTTTTTTAGCAGTAAAAACCAATATATGCGATTTAAGTGAATTAATAGTCATATTATTGAGCTTACAATATTCTCCAAACAGATTTAATTTATTTTGGAGTCCAAACGGCACTCTATCGAATATTATAATGTCGTCGGCAAATGCTAGCCAATGAGGCCGCATAGAACCCAATATAACCGGGAAGGAGTTAGAACCTTGCCAGATCTTATCGATGTCGGCAAGGTAAAGATTGAACAGGACCGCTGCCAAGTTGCAGCCCTGTTTGACGCCTATATACGTGGGTATGTTGTCAGTCAATAGCCCTTCCGCATTAATGCGGACTCGGTATGATGTCTGCTGGTGTAATGCTGCGATTAATGCAACTAGTGGAGATGGTATGCCATAAGCCAGCATCTTTTGCCAGAGCCGGGTACGAAGTACATTATCAAATGCAGCCGAGAGGTCCAAGGCTGCCATGTATATGGTTCCATTGGCTTTGGTATGTGCATTCCGAAGAAGATGGGCTAAGATCGTAGCGTTTAATTGGGTGCCCATTGCTCTGCGGAAACCGACCTGTGCTTTGGAGAGAATTTTTAGCTCATGTATACAGCCTTCCAATTCTGATAGAAGCAAACGTGCAAAAATTTTTGCAGCAGTGTCTATAAGGGCAATAGGCCTAAAGTTTAAGGGGTTGTTTAACACACCCTTTTTATGTATTGGAATGATTATGGCGGTCAACCATGATTCCGGAATCTTACCAGTTATATAGATCAGCTGGTAGCAGGGAAGAAGGTAACTAGCCCAAAAGTGAGGGTCGTCTTTTAGAACGCAAGGAGGAAGCCCATCAGGGCCGGCTGCTTTGGAGAACTTCAATTGGGAAATAGCCCATATGATATCTTTTAAGGCCCAAGGACAGACTCGCGGCATAGGCAAACACATGTCTGTACTCTCAATTGTGGCATAGATAGTAGGCAAGGCATATTTTTGAGAGAAATACTTCTCCCATTCAGAGCCCGAGATGATCGCCACAGATCGAGTATCCACCTTACCTGAAGGGTTTCTTAAGATTGCCCATATCTCTCAAGTTTTTTTTTTGCAGAGCAAACTAATCATATCTTGATTCGCGAGAGTGAAGGCTGCCTGAAAAAGAGACTTGGTCTGGTGCTTAAAGCACCCAATAATATGTTTTTTTTCACGATGGTAGGTGAGAGGGCTAAGGGCCTTTTTTCTTAAAGTAGCCAGTTCCCGATTTTTTTGCTTTTTTAATATTGCTATCTGGTTCAAGTTTGGGTTGGCATCCAAAGGGCTGCCTTTAACCGAAGCGTCCTTCGCTAAAGATAGTAGGTGATGCTGAATCATATTGATGTTTCTTTCGTTGATTTTTTTAATATTCCCCAGCGACATAAGGTCGTCATGGGTTGGTATGAGATCTCTATTCACCAAGAACACCAATTTCCTACACACGGACGGCTTCCAATTGACAGAGATGGTGTTTCTGTCGGGAACCGCCAAAGAAACGGGAGGTGAAGGGCTGAAGACCTCACACCCCATATGGAGTATTGAACACAGCATGTGGTGGTCGCTCAGACCCAAGTCTAGAATTAAGACTGGTTCAAGCAGCCCGGAACACACTTTGGATGCAAGGACGTAGTCAATAAGGGATGAGAGCTTGCCCCGTGACCATGAGATATGTGGGAAGTTAGGTGCAAATTGAATTGGGTAAATACCCCATTTTTCAAAGAAACTTAGCAAATGGTACCCTCTATGAGCAGCTTGGTGGGCATAAGGAGAAAAGGAAGGAGAAGATCCTAGTGAGTGAAAGAACTGGAGGTATGAGTTTAAGTCACCTCCAATCACAATTTCATGGTAGGGACACGAGATTGAAGCATGCCCCAACATCCTGTCGAGATCATCCACGAGCAGGGGAAAGGAAACAGACTTGGGATTCCAATACAGCGACATTAGAAGCAAAGGGACGGCCTCGGCGGGTTCAAACGACAACTCCACTAAAATGCAAGATTTTGAAGTATCAAGAATAGAGGCCACTGCTTTTAGACCATTTTTAATAAGGACAGCAATACCGCCCGAAGGACGGCCTGTAAGAATGCGACTAGCTGGCACCGAAAAACTGGAGTACCCATCGAGAGTGAGCTCGGATAGGCTCATCGTTTCCTGCAAAAATAAGATGTCGTGTTTCTGATCAAGGGCAACCCGCTTGTGCCATGCAACCAAATTGCCCAGACCACAACAATTCCAGGATGCAATAGTCAGGCTGGCCAGTTATGAGCCTGGAGTGGGCCCTTTGATAGCTGCAGCTGTTTTTATCAGGGGTTCCAGCCAAGCTAGCCCACTCAATGCTTGGGTTAGCGATGCTAGTTGGAGTGCTAGTTGCGTAACCTGAGAGTCAGATGAATCTGTACCCAGCCCCACTGGACATACTGGCAAGGTGGGAGCTACCCAGTCAAGGTAGGCCCATGCACTATCCATGTCCGGAAATAGGCATGGAGTAAGACTGATGGAATGGAAGTCCTCAGCAAAGTCCAACAGCATTTTAGTAATAATCTGCGATTGGACTCTGCACAGGGCTCTATGATTGTTGTGGGTTGCCAATTTGACCCAATCTAGATCTTTAGATGAAAGGTTCCTAAGGGCTGGAATTTGGAAGAAAGAGTTCATCAAAAATGACCTGTTTATGCGAGCAGGGCCGTTTGTCTCTGGATTGCTCGCCCAACCAAGAATTAATTTCATGTCCTTTGGTGTGTGCGAGAAGGACAAGACGTCAGGAATAGATTTCCCTACTGCTATGGGCGGGAGATGCATAGCCTCCACGTTAGGAGGCCATCCTAGAGACGCCGAGACCCCAGGTACTTCTAAAGGAGGAGGAGGACAACCAAGATCCCCTCTTTCAGCACCAAGGGGGGCTAGGGGAATGGTAACTGCATCCGTCCCAACCAAAACGGTTTCCAGCTGGGGGGGAGCACTACTTGGAGTCAGAACAGGTGTAACTATAGCCTCGGCTGGCATCGTCGTGCTCGCCTTTCTAGGTTTGATGTTGGGAAAATAAGAATGTAACTGTGATTGGAGCTTGGCCGTGGAAGTTCCTTGAGGGCCACGGGAGGCGATCTGTGTGTTCCCAGATTTCAAAGCTGCAACCTGAAGATGTTTCCTACTTTCTTCATCAAGGTCACAAAGGGTTAGGCCAAGATCATCGTGGGTGGTCCCCGTGCCCAAGTTTGCTATAGATTCGGGGATCGTCAAAGCACAGACCGGAGGTGGTGTGTAAATACTAGCTTTCTTTCGGCCAGCCTTGGTAAGGTTTAGACGTTTTTGAGCTCTTAGGAAGGACTTTCTCGCTTTACGCGAGACAAAGTGTCTTCCTTCATGCACCACGGGTCCTTCCTCCAAGTCCGAGCCTAAGTCCACTGCCAACAACGCAGGAGAAGGCGGAGCCTCAATGATGTCAGTCAGGGCGGAGGGACTATCCGAGGGAGCAGCAAGACCTTGAGTAACATTGGATCCCTCTCTAGGGGGGTCTGCTGGATCCAAAAGCTGTTGGGTTGCAGCTAACTTATAAAGAAGCTGTTCAACCTGTAATATACGTTCGTGCTGGAGTTTGAGAACCTCCACCAAGTCAATAGCCTCCGAGTTAGTATGTACCATCATCAATGGGTTGGCCCCTGACACTACCTGAGAGTAAGGAATCTGTGGGACAACTTGAGAACGCATTCCCGGCTCAGTCTGGGAGCCCCGAGTGTAAGTCATAGTAGAAGGTAGGAGCTGAGGTGCTCTATGTGGGACGCTCTCCAACAGTTTTTCAAAATGGGCCAGATAGAAGGATCTGGAGTGCTCTTCAGCTAGAATAAAACCTTCCAATCTGGCCATCTTGTCTTTCATAAGAGAAAATGAAGATTGCATCTCCCTTAAAGAACAGTGTGTCAGCTCGTGTCCCTTATCCAGTAAATTGAGAATGCGTGAAATAACTGGAAAATTGAAGGGTTCATTTAGCTGCGAGTGAGAGCAGTATTCCTCTGGAGTAGAGGCCGATCTAACTTCTCCCTTTGGAGCAGTAGCATCTGCCTCTTCATTCACCAGGGAAAAGGGAACCACACCTCCTACAGACGAAGGCCCTGCCGCCGTCTCGTTGCCAAAAGGTGTGTTGTCATATAGAGTGGCAAATCCCCCTTCCAATGCCCTATGATGGAAAGTCGACGGAGCCGTCCCATGGTCACCATTTATTTCCCTATTATTTTCGGGGGGAATGTGAAAGTGAACTTGTTCACGAAAGGGAAAAGCGGACGACGCGGGAGACGAAGGGCCCAAGGAGAGCCGCACTCTTTTACTTAATTCGCTGACAATCGTGGGTGCCAAGATAGAGGTGTCAGTGAGACAAGGAAGGCCTCGAAGGCCTTGTGTAGAAGAACAGTCTACATCAAGACCATGATTAAACACCTCACCCTCATCACCAGCATAGTCATTAGCGTCCTGGACTGAAAAAGTTGACACAGCCAAAGCCGGAAACGGACCATGCAGTGAAGGGGAGCTGGCCAAAGATGGTGCGGCTGATAAGGCAGACTCATTGTGTCCCACCTGACCCAGTCCAACCCCTCTCTCTATAGGGAGGCTAGACGTGGGTAGAAAAGGAGCAGTGGCTGCCAAATTCTGAGGAAAAGCTGGGGTTAGCGAGTTAGTAATAGCCTCTGGGGCGAGGTCTTGCAGGGGAGAGCCGATTTTACAGCCACTTCTTAGAATCGGACTCATACTCAGGAGCGGTACACACCCCAAAGTCAAGCCGTAAAGTCCGCCCCTTTTTAGCCAAGGCGAAGGATAAGGCCAAGTAACAATGTGCCAAGAGCTATGTTGGCACAAAACCACACTTCGAGGCGAAGCCTCTATAGGTTTACAGAGAGAGTTACCAAAAGGTAAACGTGGCCTCTAAACACATTGAAATAACATATAGAATAATGACAATGGAATTGCACATTTGTTTGAATTGTGGACACGATGTTAGAGGCACCCCACACAGAGCACCACACAGAGTACCTCCCCAGTCAGTGGGACCCCCCAAATCTTGAGCTGTTAGGCCACGGTACTCAAAAATATAACAGAAATGTCAAAATAAGTTGCACTAAACTATGAACGAAGAATGACAAACCACTCGTGCCTCTAGATCAAACAGGACACTGCCGGAAGCCTGAGAACCTCCTCCGCGCTCCCGCGAACCGCGAACAGCCAACAGTACTTAGAATGTACTTGGCAGGTATATATTTATTATACTTTATTTGACAAAGTGTACATGGTCCAATACAATTTATTTTCAAAAAAGATAAAGACAATATACAAATATCACCAGACCTCATTGATCTAGATGTATCACAACTCTGTGAGGTTAGTACACAGTGTATGGTTCACCACATGCCATAAAACATATTTACACACAGATTCACAAATAATAAAAAGAAGACTGATGGAAAGGTATTCCCCCACCAAGTCCCATCTGTTAAATGATACATCATAGGAGCGATGGTAATCTCTATGCCCTCTTTGCTTCAACCGTCCTATACTGTTCAAGTAACACAGGCCTCTTTTGGTCTGTGACGGTTGGATATATCCCTTCCTATATATCGACACTCTGTGTTTCGGCCTAACATTGGATGCAACTAGAATATCCTTCCACTTTTACTACAGTGTTCATCAGGTCACAAAAGACTGCAATTCTTTTGGTATTCACCCTCTATGTCTTGGCTGGCAAATTCTATCTTGATCCTCTCTTTTCCGTGTGTTTTTACAGCGTCATCAACTTGATAAAAAATCCTTACGTGTTGCTTGATCTCTAATCTTGTATTTTCCTTTTACAGAGCTTTTGAGAATCGATCTTCTCTCGCAACGCATATTGAAGAAGCCTTCATTTGTTTGATGGGCGTCGGCTCTTTGTCCGTGTTGCCCCGGAATTGATAAAGTGCTTACAGGCGGCAAGAATCACTTGCTCTGAATTACCGTCTTCTCCATAATTCTTGAGGAGAACATTCTCGCCAGGTCGTGGTTTCAAAACTGAGTTTGACCTCAATGGGCAACACATTCAGATTCATTCTATTTGTTTTAATTTCACTTGAATCCCAAAAGTTAGGAATATCCGTAAGCAAGCCTCCCATGGGGCTACCTTTAGTACCTTTCATGGCAGTATGAAAAAATATCTCACAACCATTTAACTAGAGTGCAAAATTTCCACTCGCCACTCAAATGGCGAGCGAAAATTAGACTTCGGCGAATACAAAGCGTGCCTGGAAAGTTTTTCCCAATGGTTTGCAGGTCTTCTGCAATTATCTATTCACTCCACCGGGTGGCAGTGGACCGACAGGGAACGTAAACTAGAATACCCATGAGCAGGGACCTGCAACTGATGGCTGCGCTGAGGCTGTTAATCTGATCTGTGCGGATTTCGCACACAAGAAGCAGGCCGGCCACATAATGGCCAACTGCTTCCTGGCATCACACACCACCATGCAATGGAGATCTGCGGTCCACGCACAGTGGCACAGCACTACTTTTGCACTGCAAAGGTCCTCAAAAAAGAAACATACAAGCATTTTTTATAAACAATCTAGGGATTTTCTTCTGAAACAAGGTTGCCCTGTTTTTTTTACAGTGCCACAATTTTAAGAATCTGGGGGTAAAGATACAATGCCATTTTTTAAGATGTTTGTGGAAGAAATCAATCCAAAACAGTTGTACTTTTTGATATAATGAGATATATGTGAAGAACATGTCAGCAAAATGATAGTGCAGCGAGGGTACAAAACACTGCATTAGGGATACAATATGTTTATTCAATATTGCGTATAATAAAATGATTGCTTGCTACTCCATGATTCGTTAATTGACGTTTTAAGTAACAAAAGGTTGAAGCGTCTCAAAAAGCAGTGTCAATTCTTGCTGGAGTTGCCTGGTTTTACTTTCCGCTATGCAACTTATTTTCCTGTCAGCTTGCTTTGAGATTGATGGACCAGGTGACCGAAAGGTACGATCGGCAAAGTATATCCGGCAAGAGATGTAAAGGCTGCGTCAGCAAGCTCAAAATATGCCCATTCAAATGAGAATTCTTTGCTCTGGAAGAATCTACACCAGTACTTTGGTGGATGAAAGACCATTGCATGTGCCTTTATGGAAATTAATGTGTATCATATTGCTGAAGTTTTGGCGCACAGGGGCTCGCAACGTGTCGTCCGCCACACTTCTTTCACAAATGCGGGCAAGTGATTTTTGCATGTGACTAGTGGCCTACAACTTGACATTTTGGTCCCTAATTCAACAACACCTCATCGCAAAGTCAGCATTCTGGGATTAAAAAGATTTCATGATCTCTATATCAATACCCTTTTCTGTTTGATTCATCAACTGCCTAAAACCTCAGGTATTCCACAAGCAAATTCACAATTATGAGGCACCTTTATTAGGGATGCTTAGGTAGGTGTGGTTGCAATGTGCCAGGTAACCAATCACAATTACCATTTGCCATAGTTGGATCTGCATGTTTAACTGTGTAGGTGTCATTTACAATCCTTCTGCCTAAAGTGTCACAAATAATCTCAATTTGATCCTTTGACTTGTAGTGGTCTTGTGCAACTTGTGACAATGAAAAACATCACCCATTTTGAGGAAATCTGTTCCGTAATACATAGTATATGAAACAATGTGAGTTGATCCACAGTGTATGATGGTACTGCTGAGAGGATTAGGGGCCAACTGCTCTAAATATTTAATATCCCCTTAGGTTACCACTCATAACGAAGGTATCATATGCAACATGGATAAAATAAAGGATCTATTCATCGGACAACATGATTTTGAACCAGATAGGTCCTGTATAAAAATACTATATGTAGAAATATATAATGTAAGGAATGCCTGTGTCGCTGACTTATCATTGATGTTCAAATCTTGGAGGCTACTGTCTCTGAGTAATGCTGTTGCAGTTATTTTAAGGATTCCCCATTACCGAGATATTTGCCATGGGAAGAACAATTGAAGATTTTTCTTCAAGTTCAATATCCAACGTTATCTGGTCAACTTGAGTTGGATCTCCCAGGGTCGGAAACTATACTTCTACTGCATTATCATTATGTGTTGTTAAATCCTTGGCGATCCAGTTATCTAAGTTGCCATTTCTACCTTTACTTTGCTTCTGCTTCCCTTATTAGATTTCTTCTTTATTTTGTTCCTCCTTTGTTTAGGATTACCTAGTCATATAAATTCAGTTGACGTTTCCTTTAATTTGACTTGTTGAAATGTAACGGTTCCCATGGGTTTTTTCCTATTTTTACACTTCTCTTTCGAGTTGCTTCTTTTCCATATGATTGCCATTGTGGTCAAACTTTTAATGACATCAACCAAAGCCGTAATAAGACTTCTGGCCCCTGATAACTCACCCACTCTTAGGATGACACTGGGCCTCATTACACGTTGTGCGGTAAACCATGGCGCTATTAGCGCCATGGTTGCCGCCGGTCCCTTACCGGGTCTGCCTTGGTGGATGGCGGAATTAGTGCCATATTCCAAGGTGAGTGGGGGCGCTAATTCCGCCATCCACCATTGCCCCTTCACCATTGCCAGTCAGCCCCATAGGGCTCCATGTTAATGGTGAAGGGGCTAATTACGGTACCGCAAGTTGCGGTACCATAATTAGCACCAAGGTCCCTTTGCGGGTCCTGTCCTTAACGCCTGGAAAAACCAGGCGTTAAGGGAGGACCCGCAAAGGGACCTCGTAGTAAGGCGGTAAGGGTTTACCGGTACCGGTAACCTTACCGGTACCGGTAAACCCTTACTGCACAACGTGTAATGAGGCCCACTCTCATTACTAAATCTAAGTGTGTTGTTCCAGTTAAGTGTAGCCACTGGGCCTACACTTTAAGGTGACGACACAATTAGTATTGCTGATGTAAACTTGTGACAAGGGGTGTGCAGAGTAATAGCAGGCTTTGCTTACTAATTCACATGATTTACATGAACCCAGGTGCTGGACGGTCTGATTACTAATAACTGGGCGATGCATATAATCAATCAGTAAACCAGCGACTCCTGTGAAGCAGTTTTAGAACTGTTAATCACAGAATCCGCGTCACAGTTTTGGAGTAATACTAATATTATTATCATCAGGGGTTTGTGCTCTCTTTGCTGCGCTGATGTCAATCTGCATCTGACCAACTAACGGTTTCCGTCAGCCTTAAAGATATAGCATAAATTCAGGAGGGAATTATTGTCTACAGCTGTCATTTTAGGTGAGATCATGGAAGAGGCTCTTTCTATATAAAACCACTGCACACCTTGATACACTTTGCGGTGCACTTTATACGCATGCTTTGCGCACGTGCCTGTTTTTTAAAGCATGGCAATCTATTGGGAGGGAAACTGCCAATCAGTCCACAGCTACTTCCTTCTTTCAATAAAAATTGACTGCTTTCCTAAGAGCATGAGCCAGGTAAGAGAGAGCCGACAATGCAGACTGTGATGCACTCTGGGTGATATCATTGGTGAGCTGTGAGTGCCTCATTTAGATCAAGTGATGCAAGACTTTGCCCCTGACCAGCCTGACTTCGACATGCAGAACTCAAGGCCTATCTCAAGAGGCAGAGGAAAATGCCCTATATCTGCCAGTCCCTGAGGAAGTTTCATTAGCTTCTGCACCATAGGAAGATGCCACAAAAGATTCATATGAAAATGCGCAACATTTCTTGAACAACACACAGAGGCAATATATTCTGATGGAGTCAATGAATACCAAAGTCACCAGGCATAAAAGCATCAGCAGGATGGGTTCAATAGTAAAAAAGAATTGGAAAAGCCAATAGGTTTTGTGTCAGCAAAAACAAACTTGCAGACGTATGAAACTTTTAAAGTAAGTAAGGTGATTTTAGGGGTTAGCTGGAGTGGTGGTGAAGGGCTGGGTTAGGTGGGAGGGAGCAGTGTGACATTAGACTGGAGGCAGAGTGGGTATTGTAGGCATGTGTGAGCTAGGGTTGGTGGCTTGTTCGGAGAAGCAGGTCTGAAGTAAGGAGGGTTGGTGATAGAGAGGTAGGGTATGAGCAGAGAAGGGTGAGGTAGAGTGTGAGGACAGTGGGGTGAGTGGGCTGGGGAGTATGCTCACGGGAGGGTGTAGAGGGGTCAGGTAGAGTGTGGTCAGAGAAGGGGGTAGGTGGTGGTAGAGAGGGGGTGTCACGCCACTTACCTTGTCTGTTGGGAACGTTTGTCGGGCCCCGACTTGGTGGCGCTACCCACACTGGCGCTTGGCCAGGGTACGCTCCGGCTCTGTTGCTGGGTCCATGAGTGCGGCCATGTTAGTGATTCTGGGCATGCACTGAGGTCCGTGTCCAACGCTCTGTGCATGCTTTGTTCGCCTGGCCTTGGCAAAACGTTGGCTTGTGGTGCAAGCCTCGTTGTGAGAGCCACCATTCTTTAAGGCTCCTCTGACGCTTGCGCACTGCGTCTCAACGCAGTCTGCTTCGTCATTGCGTCTTCGCATGGTACTCTGTACCTGTTCCTTCCTCCCGCTCGCCTGTTCTGATACCTTGCCTTCTCCTGGGTCCTCGCCCTGTTCCTCTCCCTCCTGCCTGGATCCACCTTGTGCTCTCTGTCCCTCGCTCGGGTCCGGGCTCTCCCGTTGGGCTCGCCTCTTGTCTCCCCCTGCTCTTGCCTCCTTGGTCCAGGGCTCCTGGGCTCCCCTTCTTGGGGCTCTCCTTGTCATTGCCACTTGTGCATCCGTGGGGATATCCAGTCATCCTGCCTTGGGTCAGTTCTGAGGTCCATCTTCTTCCGGACTGGATCTTGTGACAGAACCTCCTGTGGAAGCTGGTATCCGGAACAAAGTCATTCTTGGGCAATCCTTGCAGCCTTCCCTGCCAGTGCTTGCACTGTCCTGACGCCAAGCAAATCAGGGAAGTGCCGTCCCGTGGAGCTGGGAGCAAATCCAGTGCCTACCTGTATCTTCAGGGAGGCGTTGGTTTTGTACCTCACGTTACACATACATCACTTCAATGCTTTATACAGACTGGCTACTTCTTCAAGACCCACACCAGGAAGACCAGGTACGCAGCGCTCGCATGACAAGTTATTTAACAGGGGGTCGGTGTACTGCTTGGGGGCAGAGATGGGGGAGTGGGTGGGGGAGGAGCGGGTGAGTGAAGGTTGGGGGTACAGAGAGGGGGTAGTGTGGGGAGCAGAGCAAGAGATGGTGCAGAGAGTGATGGCAGAGATGTTGGGGTTTGGGCAGAGTAGGGTGGGTGGGCGTGAGTGCATAGAAAGGGTGTGTGGCATAGAGGGGGGTAGTGGGTTTGGGGTCAGAGAGCAGATGGGCGTCGCACAGGAATGGGGAAGGTGGCAGAGAGGGGGTGGAGCACAAAAGAGTGTCCGGATTTGGGGGAGCGTAAAAGAGTCAGGGGTTGGGGAGACACACAAAAGAGGGGTAAGTGTTGAATTTAACCACAAAAGGGGGTTGGGCTGCTGGGGGGCGATATAAAAATAGGGCCGAGGGAGGTAAGCCAAATGAGGGTCAGAGTAGTAGGTGGAGCACAAACGAGGATCTGGGGGGCACAAAAAGGGTCCGGAGTAAGCTCAAAAAAGGGTGTGGGTGGTGGGGAAGCACAACAAGGGTTGGGGGAGAAAGAGGCTAATGTAGTTGGGAGGAAGTACAGGATGCTAGGAGAGCACAAAAGAACGTCATGTGCTGGAGAAGCACAAAAGAGGGTGGGCTGGGGCCAAGCACAAAAGGTGGTCTGGACTGGGGAAAATCACAAAAGCGGGTTGGGTGCTGAGAGAGGTTTTGAAGGACAGCGAGAGAGAGTGACGTGCGAGCGGTAGAAGAGGAGTGAGAGAAGGTAAGAGGGAGAGCAGCGGGGGAGCGCGAGAGAGGTGCTCGGAGGGTGGAGGGGTAAGCACAAGAAAGTCAGCAGGATGCTGGGGAGCACCACTTAGGGTTGGGTTGAGGGTAAATGCAAAAGACGGTTGCGGTGCTGGGGGTAAGCACAAAAGAGGGTTGGGGTACACAGGCTAACCACAAAAGAGAACTGGGATGCTGAGAGAAGCACACACATAGTTGGGGTGCTGGGAGGATCACACAAGAGGGTTAGAGGATGGAGCAAACCAAAAGAGGGTTGGGATAAGTACAAGAGGGTCAAGGTGCTGGGGGGAGCACACAATAGGACTGAGGTTGAGGGTAAGTGCAAAAGCGGATCGGTGGGTGGAGCACAAACGAGGATCGTGGGTTGGGGGAGCACACAAGAGGGTCAGGTATAAGCACAAAACAGGGTCATGGTTGTAGGGGGTACACAAAGCAAGGCGGAGCCTGGTGGGGCACCAAGAAAGGGGATGGTGTTTTCGGAGAAGCACAAATGTAGGTTGGGGGAGCACAAACGAGAGCTGGCGGAATCACAAAAGAAGGTCAGGGTTTTGGGGGACAGCAAGAGAGAGAGATGGGCTCGAGAAGGTCAGTGAGAGGCAAAGTGAGACCGGGAGAGAGACGATAAGAAAGAGAGGAGAGGCGGGGCTCTTCTAGTTACCATAACAACCAAATATCCTGTATCCCAACACCCAAATTCTCTCTTTTGTGTCAGAAGTCTTTACACATAGGTGGTGCTAGCGCCACCAATTGTGCCAAAACCAACAAGCATTGTCAAAGTCAACATTTCGGTTTAAGCATTAGGCATTTGCCAGGCACCGATATTGCACAATTTCTCAGCTATTAACATCTTATGCCCAAGGTATACCATTATGGTAGTGGCTAGCAAATGCCTATTGAATGTGGACACAAAAGCCAAAACGGTTGGTTTGCCAAGGCTTAATTTTGAAGGAAAAGACTATCATCATCCTTCATGTTCAACCAGGTTAGCTACATGTCAACTGAAACAGATAGAATATAGCACTTGGTTTAACACTTGTTAGTACTCATGTCTGAAAAAGGTGAGTCCATGTTAAGAAGTAAAAAGGTTATGCACAGATATTGCTTTTGTATGATGGCCATCATTTTCCCATCGAGGACTGTACCTCATGCTGGGCTAACAGCCTCATCATTTGGTGTGGGTATGTTTCTTTTTTACAGCATCAATGTGGAACATGCAATACATAACTATAATTATGCAAACTTTCTATGGACTGTACAACAGTTCTGCTTCTGTCACATGTAGACAGCTTCTCTGGTTGTATTGTATGTCTTGATATCAGTAACATTGCATTCCCAGTACAACTCTCCTACCGGATTTGTTACCTGTCATGCCCTCAAAGGGTGAGCACTGTCATTTGATGTACACAAAGTTATACAGACAAATAATGATATTAACAATGCCATCCTGTAACTTTACAGAACTATTCAATAAAGGTGGGTACTTTTGGCTTGCATGTATTGTATGTTAAATTAGCCTTCCATGCAACCAGAAATCGTATTATTATAAGTTATAAATTACCCATGGAATGCTGCTACTCCAGAAAATGTATGTGTGATGACCTTGGACACTGAGCAAGTATATCATCCTCCTGTTGCTGAAAATCAGTTCTTTTGGGAGGAGGTTAATGCTCACATGAGTACAAACCAGTCCTTACCTCTATTTGCTCAGCATTTGCCATAGGGAAACAAGCATGTTTAGATGTCAGATGTCATATAAATGAGCGGGGTCCAGAGAGACACTAAGAGGGTTCGGAATTGAGATTCGATGAGCAAGAGCTAAAACCAGCTCCTGGGTGTCAGGCATCACACTGTAGGCAGGAGCTACCATAGGGGAACCAGGAACTACTAGAGCTGCTCCTTTAACTGTTTATCCATTATGTATGAACCAATGTTTAAATGTGTTCTAATTCTTCTTCATTAACATTCTCAAATACTCAAAGTTAATGTCACATTTACATGTTTGGAAAGCACCAGTTTGCACTAGGAGCTCAAAATAGCTCCTGGTAGCTGTTGGTTTCAAGCTACCCAGGCTCTACTTTGCTAGAAGCAGGAGCTAAATAGCTCCCTGCTCCCCTCAATTTCGAACCCTGCACTAATCACAACTTCTGCGGTCAAAACAGATTTTATTCAACATCCTAAAATTCTTCTTTTGGGTTAAACTAAAAACAGAACAAACTCAAGGGGCAGGGGCATTCAACAGGTACAGGATGTAATGTACTGTAATGTAATTTGTAAAGTGCCTTTTCCCATTGGTATGGTCTCAAAGTGCTGTAGGTGAACGCCCTCGGGGGACCCTAGTCCAAGGTATTGGAAATTCATTAGAGGGGTTTAGAAGGTTTTATGCACAGGTGGGTCCACAAAAAACATCAACAAACTGTATAATAGCACAGTAAGTGTATGATAGCAGATGCGTGTCAGTGGGTGGCCTTGCCTTTGGCAATCTTCCATAAGCATGGAGTGTGATACGTACTCGTGAGTGCTGGCTGTTTTCTCAGTTTCTTAGATGTGGCGTGGAATCTGTTCGGTGGTCTGCTGGTATTTGCGTCGCTTGGTACATTTCATGGTGAGTTCATTGCTGCCTCAGCCTACTAAGGGTGGATTCAAAGTAAGTTCACAAGGTTCTATGTCTTCCCGTCACTCTTGGTCCTTCCCCCTTGGTGTCTTCCTGCTTGGTGTGAGCTGGAAATGGGAATACACCACCTCTGGGGTATCCTGCAGACCTTGTAATTGTCACTGAGTCTCTGCAGTAAATGAGAGACTGCCTGGCTCAGTGAGACAGAGCCAACTGGGCTCTCCTTTTCCAGATTCCACAGGATACCTGTGGGAGTCTTGCCACTTCCCCATCCTAGGATTCCGCCCTCGATCTTCATCAACTCTCTACTCCTGCTATGATCCTGCTCCTCCTCGTTACCACACCACATGCTCTTTTCTCCTCCCACTGTGGCCTCCAACCCCTCCTTGCCTTAGGCCAAGTGTGCTGTCTCGCTCCTTCCTAATCTTACTCACTAAGGTCTCAATAGCAGTCAATTCTTTTCCCAACTACACAGACTGCTAAGATGGCCCCTTATGCAGATAATAAAGGGAGTTTTGTGATAGCCAGCCAGATGACACCTGTGATTTTCAAAACTCGCTGCTAGGTTTCCAGCCTTTGTACACATGAATAATATGTTCTGATCTTGATGGTCGTGCAGGTTAATGAATACCTCTGTCCCCAAGTACCACACAGGCAGAATGACTAATCACTGCCTGTGCAATCTTTGAGGCCACAGGTGTAGTGAGTCATCAATCTGGAACCAGGAACGCCGGAAGGACCCCCTGACCACTGTAAGGCAATAGGTGGTTATCAAACAAGGTGCAATGTGGATAATGCAATATGAAAACAAGTTGTAATAAGGCTTCCCTAAGTGTAATGTAAACAAGGCCGCAAAGGATGGTATGTATCAGGGGACCAACAGCAGAGTCAATGGGTCGGGTATCCAGTGAGGCATGGATAACAGGTCAACACCTGGCTCAAGATTAATTTGCACAAGAGGAAATTCTCAACAGTCCAGAATATACGAAACAAGGCCAAAAACCAGTGGTTTCAAAAGCCAAAAGTTCCAGGCAAAAGGCAGTCCGTTATGCAGTCCGTTGAGTAGATCCGAGGTCAAATACCAGTAGAAACAATAACAAGATCCAGGGCAATGGTAACAGATGCAGGGAGAAGGACGAAGACAATCCGTGAAGCAGTCCGTGGTCATAGTGCCTAAGTATCCAAGGAAAAACAACACGCCAAACAGTCCTTACAAGAAGCAGCTGAGAAGCACTGCTTTCGTGGCTTCCGATGCTTTTAACTGCTAACTGCAGTCACATGATGCGCATCACGGAAGGGTTAAGAAAATCACGTGATAATAGATGATGAATGTGATTGGTAGTAATTCACCTCACGTGATGCGTGAATCTCCGTGTTCCACGGTGGCGATGCAAAGTATGCAGAAGTTTCCATGGAAGTTGCCACAGCAATGAGGGTCGGAAAACTCCCGGAGAGCCAGTCAGCGCTCTCAATTGTCGGGCGGAATGCCGCTTCTTTGCGTCCTGATGAGAGGTGACTGTTGTGCCAGGTAGGTACGGGCTGATCTGTGTAATTGTGGATTGTTTAACAGTGCGTAAACTGGGAGATGTGACAGTGCCCCCCCCTAAAGGCCCACGACCCTATGGGCAGGAAGGATGTTTCCGATGGAAACAAGCAACCAGGCGTGGAGCATGAACATCCCGGGAAGGGACCCAAGAGTGCTCCTCAGGACCGTAACCCAACCAGTCCACGAGGTACTGTAGCCGACCCCTACTAAAATGAGACCCCAGAATGGCACTGACCTCAAAGACATCAGGAGAGGAGATCGAGACAGGGGTAGGGGGTGAGATGACACGAGTAGGGGCAAGGCAAGGCTTGAGCAGGGAGACATGGAAAACAGGGTGTATACGCCATGCAGAGGGGATCGAGAGGCGTAAGGCCACAGGGTTCAGGACCTTGGCAACCCTGTAAGGGCCAATAAACCGAGGAAGCAACTTGCGGCAGCCAGGGATATGCAAATGGCGAGTCGATAACCAAACGCGGTCACCCACCTGATAGTCAGGGGCTGCCACCCGTTTCCTGTCCGCTTTCGCCTTCAAAGACACTTGGGCCTCACGTAAATGGACAAGGGTTTGAGCATGAACCGAGACAAGGTTGCGGGCGCAGGCATTAGCAGCAGGAGCAGCAGAGGAATCGAAATCAGGGAAAGGAAGGGTTCAGGGATGTTGTCCGTATAGTGAAAAGAAAGGGGAAAAGCCTGTGGAAGAATGTCGGGAGTTGTTGTATGCGAACTCAGCAAGATGGAGTAAATTCAGCCAGGCGTCTTGAAACTGAAGGGTCAGGCAACGTAAGTATTGTTCTAGGGCCTGGTTCACCCTCTCCGTCTGCCCATCGCTCTCCGGGTGGTATGCGGAGGAGAAGCGGGCATCAATACCAAGAAGTTTAGTAAGGGCTTGCCAAAAACGTGACATGAATTGTGAGCCGCGATCTGATACTATGACCTGTGGTAGACCAAAAAGACAAAAAACTGATTTGAAGAACAACCAGGCCAGTGTAGGGGCAGTGGGTATACCCGTACAGGGTATAAAACGGGCCATCTTGGTGTAAGAGTCAACGACTACCCAGATTGTGGCATAACCCTGTCTGAGGGGTAGATCCGTGACAAGATCCATAGAAACAGTATGCCAAGGTCTGGGAGGAATAGGCAAAGGCTGGAGAAGACCTAGTGGACGGCCCCGGCGTGATTTGCACTGGGCACATATAGAGCAGGTGTTTACGTAGCCCTCCACGTCGCGCTGCATCGATGGCCACCAGCACCAACGTTTCAATAGCTCCAAGGTGCGTAGCTGTCCAGGGTGTCCATTGATGGCGGCATCATGGGACCAACCAAGCACCTGATTGTGTACATCACTCGTGGGGAGAAAGAGTTTTCCTTGAATGAATGGTAGTCCCTCCTGAAGTACCAAGTCCCATTCTGCCAGTGAGTGTGGATGTTGTGAAACCCACTGCCTGATGGTGGATAGCATGGGTAGGAATGGAGTGCATATACAAATGCCATGACCTTCACCTAGTAGTGTATCAGGAAACAAAGATAGGGATTTCCCCCCAGGAGAACGAGAAAGCGCGACCGCCTTGCCATGGGTTGTACCCGGCCTATGCTTCACCACAAAATCATATGCTGCAAAGAAGAGGTGCCAGCGTACCTGTCTGCTAGTCACGCATTTAAGAGAGGCCAAGTCTTGTAGGTTCTTGTGGTCTGTATACACCACGGTCTGATGTTTTGCCCCTTTAAGATGGTGTCGCCATGTCTGTAATGCATCTTTAATGGCCAGTTATTCTTTTTCGGTAACCGTGTAATGCGTTTTTGACGATGTGAACTTTCGCGAGTGATACGCTATGGGATGCAGCTGTCCCGTGGCTGAACAAGGTTGAGAAAGCACTGCCCCTAGTGCAAAGGAAGAAGCGTCTGCTTCCAGGACAAACGGGAGTACCGGATCAGGGTGTTGAAGGACAGGGGCGGTGATGAATCTGGATTTAAGGGCTTCAAAGGCTTTTTGATGCACCGACGTCCAACAAAACGGGACAAGAGGACTGGTCAGGGCGGTTAGTGGGGACACAATGGAGGAAAAACTAGCGATAAAACGCTGGTAAAAATTAGCAAAACCAAGAAAAGATTGTAACTGTTTGAGGTTGGTCAGGGCAGGCCACTCTATGATAGCACAGACTTTTGACTGATTCATGGATAGGCCTCCGGGTGTTATGTGGAAACCCAGAAAATCCACCTCCTTAGTGTGAAACAAGCATTTTTCAGGTTTACCGAACAAGGCATTTTTCTTGAAACATGACAATACTTCTTTAACATGGACGATATGTTCCTCCAAGGAGGAGGAGAATATCAGGATGTCGTCCAAGTAGACCACTAATTACATATCAAGAACGTCACTGAACACTTCATTGATGAAGCATTGGAATGTAGCTGGGGCGTTGCATAAGCCGAAAGGCATCACAGTATACTCGAACAGGCCTTGTCTGGTACAGAACGCCGTTTTCCACTCGTCTCCACGACGCATGCGGACCGGGTTGTACGCGCCCAGAAGGTCTAATTTGGTAAATATGGATGCACGTGTCAATCTGTCTAGCACTGTGGAGATTAGTGGAATGGGATACCTGTTCTTTATGGTAATAGCATTCAGCCGTCTGTAGTCCACACAAGGACGTAAATCTCCTTTTTTCGGCACAGAAAAGATGGGACTAGCAGCCGGAGAACAGGAGGGTCGTATATGGCCTAATCGTAAAGCTTGTTGGATGTAATCCTTTAAGGCCCGTTCCTCTGATTGGGATAAGGAATATATCCTGCCCTTGAGTATCACTGCATCCGGGACTAGATCGATGGGGCAGTCGTAGGGTCTATACGGTGGTAAACCTTCTGCTGTGACCTTGTCAAAAACAGTTAGGAAGTCATGATACACAGTGGGGATACCAGCTATTACAGCCCCCACAGTATGAGTTGTGGTAACAGTTGGGACTGTTTCTTCCAAATGGGAAGAGGCCCTGGCCCCAAGAATACTGGCAGGAGAGGAGAGTGTATCAGGTTCCGTCAGACAGAAATGTTGGCACGCCTCGGATTCAAAAGTGACCTGACCAGTTCCCCACTTGATCAACGGGTTATGTTGTCTCAACCAAGGAATGCCCAGAATGATACCGAATTGTGGGGTGGTGATAAGATCAAACGACATTATTTCCTTATGGGTGTCCTGGATTACCACCTCCATAGGAGCAGTCTGATGCATGATGGGGCCAGAAGCAAGGGAGGTGCCATCAACTGCCTACATCGGTTCTGGGTGTTCCTTCTTGATCAGGGGTAAGTTGAGATTGTGGGCCAACGTAATGTCGATGAAGCAGCCAGTGGCTCCGGAATCAATCACTATGTGTACAGGGTGTGTAAGCTCCCTAGTAGGTCTCAATGAGGCCTGGACCACAATAGGTCTGATGGGACCGAAAATGGGTTCTGTGGGGATCATGGAAGTGCTCGCCCGTACCCCCGGTCTCAAGGGCGAGCCTTCTGAAAACCCGGATTCTTGTTTCTTGGGCGATTCTTTCACATAATGCCCATTGATACCACAGTAAAAACCGGCATTATCTGTTCTTCTGCGTTCCCGTTCAGCCTGAGTGATGGGACTCCGAATCCCACCGATTTGCATGGGTTCAGGATTAGTGGTTGCCAAAGCTGGGGATGACTGATTGGAAAAACCGGACTCTGCCGTATGCTCGGATCGGCGAGCATCTACCTGCAGTGTGAGGTCCACTAGATCTGAAAAAACAGAGGGAAGGGCCAGAACCACTGAGAGGGCATCTTTCATAGCATTGCATAGACCTCTGTAAAACACAATGGCTTTTTTCTCCTCCTGCCATGAGGTCTCTGCAGCAAGTTGGTTAAAACGAGTTATATATTCGATAAGTGTTTGCCTGCCTTGTGTAAGATCTAATAGTTCCAGGTCTCGAGATTGTGCCTTATACCTAGTATCAAATACCTTAGCCATTTCTGTTACTAGAAGGTCGAAGTCATATAAAGCCGGATGATCATTTTCCAATAACGGGTTTGCCCAGATAGCTGCCACACCTGATAAATGGGAAAGAAGAAAAGCAGCCTTGGTGACGGAATCAGGGAAAGCCTGGAAAGCCTGGGGTCGACATAAGAAGTGAAGTTTACACTTATTCAAGAATGTGCAGTACTTTCTGGGATCACCCTGAAATCTTTCTGGGGCAGCAAGAGGAAATGAGGTTGGGAGTACCAAAGGTCGGTCCTAAAGCCATGTCGGTCCTAAGGGCCGCAACTGCCTGCATTAAGGCGGTCACAGGGTCCCCGGTGGAGGGATTCATAATCAGAACGACCAGGAAGGCTTCTCAGTCTGTTCTGATCTTGATGGTCGTGCAGATTAATCAATACCTCCGTCTCCAAGTACCACACAGGCAGAATGACCTATCACTGCCTGTGCAATCTGTGAGCCGTCAATCTGGAACTATGAACGCCAGAAGGACCCCCTGACCACTGCAAGGCAATAGGTGGTTATCAAACAAGGTGAAATGTGGATAATGCAATATGAAAACAAGTTGTAATAAGGCTTACCTAAGTGTAATGTAAACAAGGCCACAAAGGATGGTATGTATCAGGGGACCAACAGCAGAGTCAATGGGTCGGGTATCCAGTGAGGCTTGGATAACAGTTCAACACCTGGGTCAAGATGAATTTGGACAAGAGGAAATTCTCAACAGTCCAGAATACGAAACGAGGTAAAAAACCAGTGGTTTCAAAAGCCAAAAGTTCCAGGCAAAAGGCAGTCAGTTATGCAGTCCGTTGAGTAGATCCGAGGTCAAATACCAGTAAAAACAATAACAAGATCCAGGGCAATGGTAAAAGATGCAGGGAGATGCAGGGAGAAGGACGAAGACAATCCGTGAAGCAGTCCGTGGTCGTAGTGCCTAAGTATCCAAGGAAAAACAAAACGCCAAACAGTCCTTACAAGAAGCAGCTGAGAAGCACTGCTTTCGTGGCTTCCGATGCTTTTAACTGCTAACTACAGTCACATGATGCGCATCACGGAGGCGTGAAGAAAATCACATGATAATAGATGATGAATGTGATTGGTAGTAATTCACCTCAAGTGACGCACGAATCTCAGTGTTCCTCGGCAGCGATGTGGGTATGCGGAAGTTTCCATGGAAGTTGCCACAGCAATGAGGGTCGAAAAACTCCGGGAGTGCCAGTCAGCACTCTCAATTGTCGGGCGGAATGCCGCTTCTTTGCGCCCTGATGAGAGGTGACTGTTGTGCCAGGTAGGTACGGGCTGATCTGTGTAATTGTGGATTAACAGTGCATAAACTGGGAGACGTGACAAATATTCCTAGTGCACCTAGAACTCAGTGACGAAGTATCCTTCATCATTTCCTGAATTTAAATGTTGAAAAACCTTTTTCTGCAGCTAGAAATGTATGCAAGTGTGTGTGACACCAAGGATAACAATGAGAATTCTTTGCTCAAACTAACTACAAAAGGGCCTTCCATGCTGTTTTCTCAAGGAGATCGCGGGGCACGCTAATACAGTAGATAAAAGGATTCCCCTGAGTCTCACGGAGGTTCGTCGTGACCTTCAGGCGATTTGTCTCGACGAAGAGTGAACTGCGGTTGGTCACCTAGGGTGTAGTGGCCGTCTATGCACCCTCCACCTCCCGCTTGAATTGCTTGACGACCTCCAGACGCTGGTAGTGCATGACCAGGCTGATATTTGGGTGTTGAGTGGGGACGACTTTAAAAAGGTTATGGACTTGGATCAGGACTGCACCCACATTGGCAATAGAAGCACAGATACCCCCTTCAAGCTGTGCTCCTTCACCACGGCCATGGGCTTGGTAGACACATGGAGGATGCTGCATGCTTCTGAGCAAGGGTACTCATTCCTCTCTGGGGTGCACGCCTTTATGTCACAAATTGACTACTTTTTCATCCCACATTGGATCACTCATAGGCTTCTCTCACTGAGATTTCTGGCTAGGGGAATCTCAGACTACTCTCCACCAATTATGGAACTCAAAAGTGGCAGTATTAAGCCCACTGTGATGTGGCGTCTCAATACGTACTACCTAGGCTTCCCAGAGTTCACAGATGGCCTGTTCTGTGCAATGACAGTGTATTCCACCATTAACGACTGCACAGTTGACAACCCAGCCACACTGTGGGAGGGCTATAAAGCGGTACTCAGGGGGTAGGCGCTCTCGCTGGTGTTGGCAAAGCGGAGACAGCAAACACAATCAATATAGGAGGCATACACAGGAGGCTTTGTCGACGGCACAGGAGCTGCTGCGCAAGGTGTCCTTAAACCACGCCAGACTGGCGCATTGGGCCTTACGCAGTCAGATTCACAAATCAGATGACAAGGCCGGGAAGATGTTGGCGTGGTTGGAGAGGCGGGAGAGGAGGAATGGATATGTGTGTGCCATACAGGGTAGTTCTAGAGGGGTGATAATGGAAGATGGGCAGCTTCACCCCGACCTCAGGGAAGCTTCCATAGTGGTCCTACCCAAAACGGGAAACCTTTCCGAACAGTGCACCTCTTATAGGCCAATATCTCTCATTAATGGGGAGGCTAACATCTTGGCGAGGGTTCTGGCAAACCGTATACTTGGGGTGATATGTTCTCGGATTTATCCAGACCAGTGTAGGTTCATGTCTTCTAGATCCACTTGCATGAATTTTCGGAGGGTGCAATTCGCCACAAGTCAAGTTTCTCTGATACATGATCCGCTGGCGCTCCTGTCTGTGGACTTCGAGAAATCTTTTGACTCCATTCGTTGTGATTCCCTTTGAGAGATAATGAACGGCATGGGGTTTGGGAAAAATGTCTTGTCTTGGGTTCGCCTGCTCTATAATTCTCCTGTGGCAACTGAGTCAATGGGAGGTTCCCTAGGATCTTTTCCCCTGGGGCGGGGAACAAGACATGCCCTTTTGCCCTTGCTATTCACCCTGGCCATAGAGCCGCTTGCAATTAAGCTCAGAGTGGATCCAGCCTGGGGGGATTTAGATGGCCTTGTGGGGAGTGCGGGTTTCACTATATGCTGACGATCTGTTGATTTACATGAGCAACCCCTCTGTCTCTTGTCCTGTAGTGACTAGGATACTCATGGAACACTAAGGGTTCAGCGGGCTCCAAATAAACTAGCAGACGTCAGTTATTTTCCCAATACAGGGAGGGGACTGGGCCATCCCGCGGACTGCCTTTATTTGATCCCGACCTCAGTCTTCAAGTATTTTGGAATTCATATGAGCTTGTGCCGCTCAGATTTCCCCCGGCTAAACCTCCACCCTGTGATTGAGAATTTGCTTTAGACACACTGCACTGGCAATCTCTCCCGTTGACATTACTAGGTAAGGCGGCTCACTTTAAAATGTTAACACCTCCAAGGTTTTGGTATGTGCTTTAAAATGCTCCGCTCCAGGTTCCCACCTCAGTCTTTAACAAGACTGAGGTTACTCTTTGCTGGTTGTTATGGGGGGGGGGGGCGGAGTCATGTATTTCCCTCAGAATGCTGAAGCACTCAGTCTAGGAGGGTGGAATTGGGCTGCCCAATCTCCAGTGATACTATTGGGCTGCACAATTGGGTGTGGTGAATAATTGGTTGCACAGAGACCCCAGATTCCCCCACATCGCAATTTAAAAGCGTTGGATGAGCGGACATTGTCCACACAAATTCTGTACCAGGGGGAAGGGGGAAGACGACACCCCCACCAATGTTACAACATACACGACGGGTACGGTCTGATGCACACAAACACCTAGGGTTTTGGGGTGGAGGGGGCAGGCGGACCCTGGATCAACCTCTCTGGAATAATGAAACTCTGAGTTTTGCGCGCTGAAATAAATGCAAAAATAAATAAATAAATGTTTTGTCTTTTGTGTTGCCCTGTATTTTGTGGAGATGAAGGACTGGTACCAATTTGATATTTCTTTGCTGTTCTGTTACTGGATTTAAACAATACTTCTCTGATGATTTCTAATCAAGCAATAATGCATGTTTTTGTTTATGTTATCTTTTATAAAACAATAAAAAGTTATATTTGAAAAAAATCACAATTAGGACCCCATATTGGAGAAAGTAAAATGTGGTCATGCTTCACAGCATTCAACTTCATAGGTGTGAATCTAAACGTCCATTCCAATGATGACAAACAGCTGCAAACAATTTTGTAGAGGGAGAAGCTAAGCTAGTACCATCATGGCAGGGGCTTGTAAAACATGTTAATATGGGGGTCCACATGCTTCAGGGCTGGAGCATATCAAATTCCTTATTTCAAATATTATTTCATCTTTTACTTTAGACAATATATTAAAGGTCTCAGTTACTTTGCACAGGAAGTTATTTCAATTAAGTTAATTTTCATTGCTTGTGGGCACAAACATCTAAGCATTTATTGGTCTACATTACAATTCATCTATCATTTGCAGTGGGCTCACGCTCCACAAACAGTGATTAACACATTTAATGAATATTATCCTGAAGTATTATTCGACCCACAATCCACTTTTAATTCTCTGATTACTTCTTACCAGAATTTGTCGTCTTATGGTTCCTTCTGAACGGTTAACACCCTCACAGCGACACACCAGCTTGCACGCAACATGGCGCACTGAGAAACAAAATAGATATTGGTCATTAGGAGGGGCCTCAAAGGGGGAGGGCACTATCCGTTGTCAGCTTAGTTCCACAGTACTAGAATTCCTGCTGGGAGGTTGCCCCTCTTTTGCATGCACTACAGGCTCTCTATCCCAGATACCTAGAGACGGAGAGGGAGTAAGTGTAGAGAGGGGAGACTAGAGAACCAGAGGGGGAAAGGAGAGCAGAGAGAACAGATCTGAGGTGTGGAGGGAGAGGAGAGAAAGAGAGAGAGAGAGAGAGAGAGAGAGAGAGAGAGAGAGAGAGAGAGACACCCCGAGATAGCCATCCCTGACTAGGTCACTAGAAAAATCTAGATGGAGTCAGATAGAAAATGCTTCTGCCTTAATGCCATCACTAACCTCAAGACATGGCTTAGAGATTAGGGCATCCTGGGCAATAGTCCTGACACTGCACGTCTCATGTCAGGGTGTTAGGGAAACCTGGGCTAGGTGGGCGGGAGACCCCTCAAGTACGAAGAGAAGGTTTCAGGAGAACACCCATAGTTTGGAGACCATGAGCCCAGCAACATTTGGACTCTATTGAATAAAGGATCAATACAAAAACATAAACTGTTCAATGGTGTTCCATCTATGATTGACAACTTGTTAAGTTGCCTCTTTGACATATCATAACCATGAATTAATTAATTAATTCATTCATTCAATCATTCATTCTATTTGTGTCTCAAATGTTTCCATAAGGAAGGTTTGTCTATAGCCCTCTGTTGAGGGGTCCTTAGTGAAGTAACATGGTTAGACCAAACTCTCGCAGAGGGTAACATAGGCAACCAATAAGACTACACGCTTAGGTGGGGAGGGGCTGGTAGCAAAGTACAATTAGACACATAGACAGTAAAGTACATCACACTTTGTCTCTGTCTTTGGCTCTACATTTGTGTAGTATTGCATTAGAGTAAAGAAATACACTATCAAATAAATACTCTCTGTAGTACACCAATAGAGCAAATAAAAGAAAACAGAGTTAATAATTATACATTAATTCTATCCCACTCTAAGAAACACAATATAGTGGACTTCCCTTAAAGGGGAGTCCAATTCTAGAAATGATGGAGGAAAAATGGTTACAGTGCATAGGAAACCAGGCACAGGGGGCCTTCCAGCAGTAGGTAAAATCAGGAATGCAGTACTGGTCCAGAATAGGTCCAAGTTCACCCCTGAGACGGTTAGAAACAATGTAACCGCCAGTGGTTACTGTAACACAATTATTCACTATGGATAAAAGTAAACTGTATGCAAACATGTATAATCAATCATTGGTACATACTAAAATTCTACTCCTTATTCTAGAAACTCAAGGGTCCCAAAGGGGAAGCAGCAATAAAATGTCTTAGTTCAAGCAGGTACCTTCTCAAATCAGCTTACAGGTGTTAGTAACGTTTCCAAAGGTTCTCCAATAGCAATCAATATGACAAACCCAATGGGCCTGCTGTGGTCATGTGAAAAGGTTGTATGTTCTTGCCGGCTCCACAGGTGCAGCAGGAGGGGTAACCAGTAAAAGGGGATGCTTGTTGGACCCCCAGGATGCATTGCATCCCAAGGCTCTAGAACTAGCAAACCAGGACTCCAACTCCCTCTGCAACCAAAGGGAATTTTCCAATGGGAAAACATGGTAGAAGAGAGGGCTTCAAAATCTGTGATTTAGGACCTATGGGTTAGAGCAAAGTTTCAAAATGGTGTTCTGCCATTTTGGAATCCCATCCCACCCCCTGTTTGTCTCTAGCCAGCATGTAATACCCTCCTTGCATGTGAGTGCTTGGAGGCATCGGGTTATGAAATTCGTGAGTTTAGAAATTGGTACGTGGAAGAATGTAGTGCTATTTCCCTGAAGTAGCTCTGTATATCTTATCACAGGGAGCACTGTCCACACGCCGCAGTTCAGCACACAGTCCAACGCGGTATCACCCACAAGGACTAAGACTCGACTGACCAATGCCACGCATAATGCACGTCTATACATACTGAAAGAATCATAAATGCATGCCTGCATCCGATTACTGTCATTAAAAAAGTATGTAATCACTGGCGCAATACTGCAAATTTGCAAAGCACAGCTATATCATGATTACCTTACAAGAACCCCCACCAATATTTAGGCTCCTTTATCCCATTTTTGCCCAATGCGCACCAGGACGCCACAGCCGCATTCAGCCCTGCTAGCAACCAATCGGAAGGCACAGCCCAACAACCAAAAGGGATGCCGGCCACGGACCAATGGACACTCGTTTGACAAACCATACAATGCTTAGGGTTTTCACTCCCCAATTGTAGCTGATCCCGGAGGCAGACAGATATAACACGAGAGGTAAGATGCTCCCCAAGCTCGCACACGGCACCTTTTGCTTAATTTAGCTTCACTTTAATTTAAGTGCAGGTGCATCACGCAACTCAGTCACCACCTAATTATAACCCTGTTGTCACTTCTGACCCAGTGGGAGCCTTGTCACGCCACAGTGGCTACCTCTGAATTAAGCTAAGAGGCAGTCGGTGGGTAGAGATCCAGACACCCACGGCACCTCCCTCCACAAACCCGACCAAAATACCAACGAACACACAAGCAACCTTGCACACCAACCGGATCAAAACGCCTGCGCGCACTGCTAAAAGCACTTGGGACCCTTCCTACACTTGCCACCTCCCTGGGGCACCTTGTAGGAATGGATACTGGGCACCAATACCTTATTCACCAATACTCACCTGAATCGCCGTCTGCACACCATGGCCAACCGGCAATTAATAGAACAGGCACGGCGCAAAAAAGCCTTATGCGTAACATCATATGTATTCACGCACCAGCGTTCCCATGATCAGAGCCCACAATAATAAAACCCAACACGGCATAGACCTAGATCCCGGCCATCACAATATGAGTCAGCACTAAGTATACTATATGCATCCTCTGCACATAAACCGCTAAGGCCCTTCCCACGGCAGCCGCTCCAGGCCAGTGAGTGAAGGGTCCCAGGGCACCAGTGCCCTAATTATGATAATCACCTCGAAAACTGAAACCCAACTGGGCACATCACCACTGTCGTGACTGCACAATGGAAACAACTGATACCATGAATGAACTGATCCACGGAATCATGTCCTTTAACTATTCCTATTAGCTCAGCCATTGGGTCTGAAATATTCACAATAGTTTACCATAATTGCTTATTCATAGGTATTGACCTCTTCCAAACCAGGCACTGGGCGGACTGAGCCCTTGCTATTACAACTACCCAGTAACTACCTGACCTGCCTGCAACAAGCAGGAACCAAGACAATCCCTCTATATTACCCGCCAGGTGAGATCCTTTGCAATAACTCAATTGTTACCAAACACTCTAAACCAATTAGGACCATTGCCAACCAAACTTACGGAAATCTCTTCCTTTCTCTCCCTAAACATGTACTCAATACTGTTTATTGAAAATTGTTTTTCACTGAAAAATGTCTGAACCAATCTGTAAATCACTATGAATCTGTATATATATCACGATCACTGGGAATTAAATCACCCACGCATAATATGTCCAAACACAAATGTCACACGATATCAACACAATCACGAATGGTGAATGCCCGATCTTGGGACCACATTGGCACCAAATATGTATCCAATCCATATGTATTCAATAATTATGAACGGTAGTCTAGAAAAAGACCTGTTAGGTCGAAACACGTGTCGGCACCACCTGTTATATCATCAATTGATGAATTTGAGACAATAAAAGATTGGAAAAAATGCAAATCACAAACCTTGTGGAACTACATTTTTCAAGCACAGCAAAAGGCAATGGGGTAAATCCCAGCATAAGGAATTGCACACGCGCCGAATGAGTGGAAACCATAACAATTCTCTCTGGATAAACACAATAGGCCCCACGGGCCTTTATTCAAGTTTCCACCATCTGGCTGCTAGTGCAACGATAACAAAGATGGAGGGCGCGGCAACCCATGGTCCCCGGTGCTCTTAACACTCTGTATATCTACCCTGCCGGGAAACACGCATGGCCTCTGTGATGAATCCTGCAGAATGTTGGGAAGGGAGCGAACCCATCCACCCCGCTAGGTCCTTCAGGGTGAGGCGAGCCCCATTGGAAGAACTGTAATAGAACAAGGGGGAGGGGGCATCCTGAAGGTCCCCACGCAATCATAATATCATATGCAATTTAGACGTTTAAACATAGTGCGCGCATATAAGTAGATGCCATTTTACAGATATCAAAATAGCCATAGTCATGGCCATGCAGTATTTAGTGTGTTAAGACACAGGCCACAAGCCTAAAGGGGAAATCTGAACAGGCCCAAGCGCGGATGAGAGCGACCCACCCAGCTAACTTTCACAGATATGATATGTTGTGGCATTTATAAGGCGTCTGTACACAAGTGTTTCTAGGTGCGACAAAACAAGGAGGGTGAAACAAAGGGAGGACAAAATAACAATCTTACTAGGTCTTGTGTCATTCAGATTGCGCAAGTGCGGGGAAGAGGGAAGGAGAGAAGTGCCAGGGGGAAGGGGAAGGCGGAAGTGCAGTTAACTCACAAGTGCAGCCAGCGGGTGGCTCATAAGTGCAGAGAGACGGGACAGTAGGGTTGCACATAAAGACCCTTAAGAGCTGGGGAGCCCAGAGGCAGTGCGAGGGCAGCAGGGCATGCAATAGCCTGGGCCCGAGTTCAGAGGGTGACCAGGTGACCAGTGCGTGGAGCAGTCAGGTGCAGCAGCAGGGGAGAGGAAAAGAGAAAGCGGAAGCAAAAAGTAAGGTCTTGAGTTGCTTTCGGAACCGGAGATGGTTCTGCTCAAGTCTGAGAGAGGGGGGGAGGCTGTTCTAGATGGAGGCCCCAGCCGAGGAGATAGATCTGCCTGCAACTCTATGCTTCGAGAAGCGTCTGACCCTCAGAGAGTTGGAGGTGGATGAGTGGAGAGCTCGAGAAGGAAGATGTTTTGGAAGAGAAAGTTGGAGGTAGAGCGGTTCCAAGCCCAGAAAGCCTTGAGGACGATGCAGAGGGTCTTGAACTTGATCCTTGTGTCAAGGAGTTCCCCCCTTCTCACCTGAGTTCGATCTTTGCTGGATTTCTTGATCAATGCCTTCTTGCGTACTGCTCGAGTCTTGAATAAGGCTGCACGAGTCTCTTCCGACTCCAGCGTGCGTTCAAGTACCGGGAAACAAGGGTCCAGGAATCCAGGAAATAACAGGGTGCCCAACTAGCACACGAGTCCAGGAATCAAGAAAGGGAGGAAAGGGACTAGAATTGGGTTAGGGTGGAAGAAGCAAGGGAATAATACCGCGAGCTACGGACACACGTCTGGTTGCTACTTCACAATAGCATTGAGACGCGCGGGCCCGCGGGGGCGTGGCATATTTATGGAACGTACTACATGCGCAGTGAAGGCTGGTGCGAGGCGTGTCACGTGATACGGTCATGTTGGGAGAAACAATGAATGCAAACCCCGCCGTGACAAGGACCAGGAAGTCCAGAAAGGGCGCGTTCTGTGGGTCATGACAGCATGCCTCCTCCGAAAGGCTGTTCCACCAGGTTTGCCCGGGTGTATAAGGTGAAATCTTCTGAGTAGTTGAGGAGTCTTAAGATTAGAAAGTGGTTCCCAGGTTCTTTCACTAGGAGGATATCCTTTCCATTCAACCAGGTATTGAAGCTGACCCCGTTTATACCTGGAGTCACATATTCGAGACTCTTCATATTCCAATTGGTTGTCGACCAGTAGAGGAGGAGGTCGGTAAGATTTCCGGGAGGATTGGTGGTAGGGTTTTAGTAAGGATGTGTGGAATACTGGGTGAATTTTCTTCCAAGAGTCTGGTAGACTAATCAGATCTGAAACCGGGTTGATAATTTCCTTGATGGGAAATGGACCATAGTACCGAGGGGCCAATTTGTTTAGCCGTAGATGCCGGGGTAGTAACTTCGAGGCAACCAGACTTGATCACCAATTGCATAAGAAGGACCTGGTCTCCTTTTTAAATCTGCATACCTCTTAGTCTGAGTTCTGGCCTTCTCTAAATTTTCTTTGGCCTCTTGGTGTACGTTGATGAGGGTTTCAATCCAGGAGTCGACAGTAGGTACTGGTGTAGGATGAGGGAGAACAGAGGGTAGAACTGATGGATGGAACCCTTGGCTACAATAAAAGGGGCTGGTCTTAATTGCTGAATGGTCAGAATTGTTGTAGGCAAACTCAGCCATGGGTATCAGGAGCGACCAGTCAGCCTGAACCTTGGTGGCGAAACATCGAAGATACTGTTCCAGGGTCTGATTAGCACGTTCTGTGGCCCCGTTGGTCTGGGGATGATAACCAGATGAGAGGGCGCATTGGATTCCCAAAATGCGACAGATATGTTTCCAGAATTGAGAGACGTACTGAGGTCCTCGATCAGATATGATCTCGGAAGGGA
Organism: Ambystoma mexicanum; assembly: GCF_040938575.1. Lineage (NCBI taxonomy): Eukaryota > Metazoa > Chordata > Amphibia > Caudata > Ambystomatidae > Ambystoma > Ambystoma mexicanum. The sequence continues at coordinate 55,393,273 of NC_090930.1, read as the reverse complement.
GTCCATGTAAACGAAATATGTGTTCCAGGAAGATCCCAGCAAGTTCGGACGAGGATGGTAACTTACACAGAGGTGTAAAATGAGCCATATGAGTGAACAAATCTATGGTAACCATGATGGTCGTGTACTCTCGGGAAGGTGTAATTCCACAATGAAGACTGTTGCAATGACTTCCCATGGCCTTGTTGGCAGCGATGGTTGCATTAGAAGACCTGCCGGTCTCTTGTTATCATGTTTGTTTTGACTGCAGACAGCACAAGTTTTGATGTACTGCTGTATGTCGGTTTTCATTCCAGGCCACCAAAACTGTCTTTGTATAAGACGGAGGGTGTTGCTTATGCCACGATGTCCGGAGTGAAGGGTATCATGACAGAGGTTTATCATTCTTTGTTGTAATTTCTGTGTAGGAATGACCAGTGCATTGTCCTTGAATAAGTATCCTTCCTTAAGTCATAGGCTCCATGGATTCTTCCTTGAAATATCCTTCCAGAGGTCAGAGGATTGGGTTTGTACTCGAATTTCTTCCAGGAGGTTGACTGCTTGAGCTACAAAGATCGTGTGGGGAAACATTTTAGGATAGGCCTTGTCTTCAGTAGTTACATAGTCAGGACGTCTGGATAAGGCGTCAGCAATCATTTTTTGTGATCCGGGAACATGAGTGATTTGGAATTGGTATTGGGCAAAGAAGTAGGCCCAACGCGCCTGACGACTGTTCCTGCACTCCAATGATTGTAGAATTTGAAGATTCCAATGGTCCGTGCGGACCTGAACAGGATATCTAGCACCCAGAAGTAGATGTCGCCATTCAGTGAAGGCCTGGCAGATGGCTAACAGTTCCTTTTCCAGGAGGGTATAGTGTGTCTCACTGGGAGTCAGGGTTCGTGAGAGGTAAGCAATGGGGTGTTCCAGTTTATCCTCAAGTTCCTGTTTCAAGACTGCTCCTATGGCGTAGTTAGAGGCATTCGTTTCCACTAGGAATGGGCGATTTATGTCTGGTTGGGCCAGGATGGGGGCTTGCGTGAACTCTGTCTTCAATCGCTGGAATGCTTTGTCTTGTGGTGTAGACCAGATAAAGGGAGTGTCTTTCTTCAAGAGAGCAACAATCGGCTGGACGATCTCGGAAAAGGAAGAAATGAACTTCCGGTAGAAGTTGGCAAGCCCCAGGAAGGATTGAACTTGTTTCACGGAGGTGGGAGCAGGCCATGCCAGTATGGCCTTTACCTTTGAAGGGTCCATACCAATTCCTTCTGGGCTAAGGATGAATCCCAGGTAGTGAACAAAAGTAAGGGAATAATACTGCGAGCTACCGAGCACACGTCTGGTCGCTACTTCGCAATAGCATTGAGACGCACGAACCCGCGGAGGCGTGACATATTTATGGAACGTACTACGTGCGCCGTGAAGGCTGGTGCGAGGCGTGTCACGTGATACGGCCATGTTGGGAGAAACAATGAATGCAAACCCCGCCGTGACAAGGACCAGGAAGTGCAGAAGCGGTGCGTTCTGTGGGTCATTACACCTTGCAACCACAGGGAGCCAGTGAAGAGATTTCAGAGCTGGAGAGATACAATCCCTGGGCTTGAGGCCAAAGACAAGTCTTGCAGTGCTGTTCTGGATAAGTTGTAAAGATCAAAGAGTAGAGGCAGGAAGATTTAGAAAGAGGCTGTTGCAATAGTCCAGCCTAGAGATGAGACAGTGATCATCTGGGGGAAAGTGAGAAAAGGAAGAATACCTCTGAGGAGGTGTAGCTGATGGGTTTGACTTCTCAGAGACATCAGAGATGTGAGAATAGAAGGAGAGGGTGGAGTCAAAGATGACACCAAGGTTCTTAGCCTCACAGGAAGGAGCAGATAGTCTGATATGAGAGAAGAAGCAGAGGTGTGTGAGGGGAGGCTGAAAGAGAGCTGAGTGTCATCCGCATACCATTGAACATTGGAGCAGAAAGTAGCAATGCCATTGGCAAGAGGTGCCAGGTAGTGGTTGAAGAGCAGATGAAAGACCCAATTTGGAACCAAGAGTGTCGGGCGTGAGAAAGGAGGTTGTAATAACTTGGAAGCTGATGAACACCCGAGCCAGCAGGTAAGTTATTAAGTAGATTTATTGTAGTTCAATCCCAGGAACAAAATAAAAACTACGCACCTCCACCTGTTCCAAGCTGCCCCTTGGAACCTAGGTCCTGCCACGACCCAGCGTCCACAACAGATAACTACCTAACACTCCTCAACCCTCAGTGCACAAACATCTTCCCGTCCTAGTCTGCCCCCTAGGACACCAGGGCTGCCACCCCTGGGCACACCCCACACAGCTCAACAGAGCAACAACAAGCACAACAAAAGAAACAGTTCACCACAGCACCCCTAAGGGTACCACAACACCACCAAACCCTGAACCATAGAGAACCAACACGCAAGAATGCGGAACACAGCCAGGACCAACCACCTGAACCCGACACGTACCAAACACACACTAACCACCACGGACCCCTGGTCCAGCTTACTGCCACCCGCAGCACACCACTCCATACCTTGGACCCCAGGCCCAGCCTACTGCCACCAGCAGCACACCTACTGCAAACCTTGGACCCCAGGTCCAGCCTACTGCCAGCCGCAGCACACCTACTACACACCACGGACCCCTGGTCCTGCCTACTGCCACTCACAGCACACCTATCCTATACCATGGACCCCAGGTCCAGCCTCCTGCGAACGCAAAACGCAGCACACTTCACATCATGGACCATTGGTCCAGTCAAACTGCACCATCGCAGCAGCTCACCACTCACCACTCACCATGGACCCCAGGTCCAGCCTCACCTACTGTATCACAGCAGAACGCCTCAATAACCAACCACTCCCACTCCTGCACACCGCAATGTTCACCTCACGCACCATATGCAAACCCCAAAAATAGGATGGTTGGCCTACACGCAAAACATTGCACACATGTTCAAATACAGTGTAAAATGCATCATTTCAGTTGATTATTGGTAAAAGATAACTGTAAGTGCTCAAAAATACTCACAGCACATGACAAACAATGCTGTTTAAAAAGAAGCAGCAATTCAACCCGCAAGTGCCCCCACCCACGAGTCCGTACCACCAATAATGGAAATCCAACCTGCAAGAAAACATTTTTAAGTATTGAACAGTTCCACCTGCAAAGAATCATTGGATGAGTGACAACATATGCAATTTACCGCAATATAATGCAGGAACACACTCAACAACTCATAGCACACAAAATTGCAATTTTTACTCAACCTAAACAATCATCCATACACAACTCTAAGCGCGCGCACTATTCACTCACACGGGCCCATAATACGCACACTCACAACACCCAACACAGCCGGCACACAAAATGTCAACCTCAGTAGCAATAATGTTCTCAAAAACGGAAACGTTCCCCTCCTCGCTGCGGACTGCAGTGAACCAAATCTCGACTGCTTCCCAGCCTGCGCAGTACAACAGACACATTGCAGGGGACAGGGACTCTCCCCTCAGTACCTGCCCTGACACCTGCAGGAATCCAATTCGTCCAAATCCGCCTCACTGACGAACATGGAAACTCCGGAATCCACCTCCTTGACTTCTCTCCACCGATGCCCATGTCTTCCGGCAACACCAAGCGTAACGAACAGATTTTCCCCGGCCGCGTACATTCAACGCCTACGAGCGCTTCCTCGCGTTCCAGCCGCCCACGTTGGAACGCAGGCAGACTTCGTAGCCACGTCACACGTTGGGAGCATAGAGTGCTCCAGGCAACCATATCTACGCGTTCCAGCTCCCCGTGCTGGAACGCACGTTCAAATGAAGGCGACGTCATCATTCCACTTGGTTCGCCGCCCGAGCAACATCTCCTCCGCTCAGGAATGGACGCGGGACCTGTGTAACCCACAAAAACGGAGCAGCTCCACCCGGACACTCTCTCATTGCACACATGACACGGACATCATCCTCTGATATGCCGGCAACCAGCTGGGCTATGGAGACGACGCGTTTGCATAGAGTGTTCTCCCTCACGCATCGCGACCAGAGCTCACTCCCGTCTTGCCACCGGCCGCGTTACTTCGGCATCCGGTCCCGCTCCGGAACAGGGCCCGCCCGCGGCGGTGCACCGCCCGGCCAACCAACCAACTGGAAAGTGCACACAGGTGCCCACGACAGCGCCGCACACCGATTTGTGCACCGGGAGCCTCCGGAGTACTCCGCACACCGACACGTGTGCCGTACAGTTTCCAAACACCAGCTGGGGATATGCCAGCACAAGCTCCACCCGGCCAGCTAGGTCCTGATGGCAGAAGCTCCCCAGGTACCGCACACCGAACTGTGTGCCGATAAAATACCGTCCACAGCACCACCCGGTAACTGGGACAAGCGGCCGACAATGGAACAGCTGTTGCTGTTAGCACTGCACACCGGACCGTGTGCCGACTAGGTCCTCAGTTCAGCACCGCCCGGCCTGCTGAAGAAGGTTAATCAGCCTAGTCAAAAAACTGTGGGCCCCTACTTGCTGAACTTCCTCAAGGACATGAATTATATGCAGGCCAGGGCCTGATCAGTAATACCAAGGTTGGCACAGAGGCGATTGAGCAGGATGGCATGGTTGGCCGTGTCAAAAACAGAGGATAGATCGAGGAGAATGAGGACAGAAGGAAGATTAGATTCAAGATTAGAGAGCAAGTCTTCACAGGTTGTCAGGAGAGCAGTTTCAGTGCTTCTGGCAGCTTTGAAACAAGACTGGTGGTCATGGAGGCAACCAACAGATACAGTATGTAGATTAAGCTAGGAGACGGCCAGCTTTTCCAAGAGTTTGCCCAGGAAAGGAGTGATGGAGATCGGGCGATAGTTAGCAAGAGAGGAATGATCGCCCGAGGGGGTGCACAAGAGAGCGCTTAAGGGGAGAGGCAGAGTTCCAGTGGCAAAGGAGTGATTGCAGAAATCAGTCAAGGCTGGAACAAGGGTGTCGATGTGGTCCTTGATGGTTCTGGATGATCAGGGGAGAACCTGATTTGACAAGACTTTCATAGATCGGACTTGTCGAAGAAACATCGTCAGGAGTGAACAGGGGAAAGGAGGAGAAAGGAGGAGGAGAGACGGCCTCAGACGGGTCAGGAGTGGTAGAGGAGGAAGAGAAGGTAGAGAAAGAGAGGGTGGACAGGGTGTCCAGAGTTTTACTAGTGAAATGAGAGGCCAAGGACATGCAGAGGAGAGGTAGAGATTGCAGCAGGATTTGCCAGCTCCTTGCAGATTTTGAAATGTTTGGCCGAGTGGATAGATGCCGCAGAGATGCGGGCTTGGATGTAGGCTCTCTTGTTAGAGAGGACAGAGAATCTGTATTGCCTTTGGAGCAGGCAGCAGGCCAGTTTGTCAGGCGGTGCGCCCGATGCCCTCCACGTCCTCTCCGCCATCCTACACTTGCGTTAAGAGCAGCAAGGTCAGAATTGAACCAATAGTTGCACTTGGATTTGGGCTTCAAGATCGGAAACTCATGACAGGGGTAAGGACATCCAGAGTGTTAGAGATAGTGAGATTAAGGTTAGAGAGGGCTGTGTCAGGGTGTGAGTCAGCCAAAGGTGCAGGAAGAGAGTGTCATGATGCCCGCTCCCAGGGAGCCGGTTCAAGCCCTGCGTCCCCGAAAGCGGACATCCAGTCCCCAAGGAAGGACCCAGCAACCCCATATAGGGGCCCTTTGGACAATGGCGCCAGGCTCATAAAAGACATCAGTCCTGGCGCCATAGGCTCATTATGGGAGTGCTTGGGTGCACTTACCTGATGCAGACCATGCTGCAGGATCCCGGCCTCCTTGAGGCCTGAAAGGAACTACTTTACCTGTGGGACTAATTTACCATCCGGGCGTGGTCGGGGAAGGATACATACCTGATTGGAGGAAGGATACATACCTGGAACTTCTTCCAAGGCTATTTAAACCCCACCCGAACAGCCACACGTGCTTCGCGTTGTTCTGCATCTAGCAGCTGGACGCTCACCGTGTCTGCTCCTGCATCCTGACTTCTGCCACGCCTGCCAGCATCCTGGATCTCCTGCAAAGGAAGAGAAGAAGAGAACAGAAGATGGAAAAGTCCTTACCTGCTAAACCCGCATCCCGGAGACATCTCGCCGACAATCCTGAAAAGGAAGACTTTTATTTAAAAGCTCATTGCGTCGATCGCTGCAGCGCCGCATTCCACTCACCTTTACAGGGCGCCTCCATGTTCAGCAGCGATCATCCGGATTCGCAGTCACGCCCCAGCGCCTAGGGAGAAAAAGACCAGAACAAAAGGTGAGAGAAAGAAGGGAATAAGGAAAGCTAAATCTCCATGTTAAGACTTACCTGTTGATTCATTCCCTCTTCATTTCGGGGCTGCGCCGCATCCTGGCATTTCCGGACCCTGGCCCCTAAGGGGAAAAAGAGACATCAGCGTTAATGAGCGAATGAAAAGACATTACCAAAAAATGCTCATTAAAGACTTACCTGATTTCTACAAGGATTTCACCTCTCATCTCGGGTCGGTGCCTGTTCCCCGGCATTCCGTACCCCGGCCCCTATGGGGAAAAAGACACTAGCATTAGTACATTAATGCATGGACACAAGGGGAACCTCTTATCAAAAAAACTTACCTGGAAGACAAGCAAGTTTGGTTCTCACCAATCCGAAAATCTAGTGAAGTTACTGGATACCAACGCGCCCCTGCATCAGAAGCAGAATGGAGAGCTCGTCCTTCCAGACCCTAAGGTGAGACGCTACGAGGAATCACAGAAGTGTTTCGAGGAGGGTGAGAGGGGAAAGTGGGAGGCCGACTGCATTACCCCGCAGATAGTTAATCCCCTATTTTCGCCTACAGAAGGATACTTCTGCGAGCCAGACAAGCCAGATTTGGGGGCCCGGTCCAGTCCGTCTTCCGAACTCTGAGCATCACCTTAGAAGAGGTCACAGCAGCGCGAACCAGGCCAGCGCCTCCGTGGGAGTCAGGTGAGCGTTACAGAGAGAAAGTAGTGGTGAAAGCCTCAACTGACACACGCTCAATGGGTTGGATGACCGAGAAGGTATGTGGCAGTGCTGGAGTCGGCTTGACCTCCGGGGCTGAGAGAGAATAGTAGGAAGAAAGAAGAAAGTGATCACTCCAAGAGAGAGGAGTGGTGGGAGGGTTAGAGAAAGGGAGGCCTGAGCAGATCAGAACATCCAGGGTATGCCCTGCAGAGTGAGTCGGGCCAGAGGGAAGAATAGAATAACATTCTTGTTATTGTAGCATTACCCTGAACACTAGGCTGGAAACCGTATCATGGTGACCAAAGCAGAACTGTATTACCATCGGCTCTGATCTCTTTAGAGCAGTGGACAGAGCGTATCAGCTTTGAAGCAGACATCAGCACATTGTGAACTTAATTGTGAGAACTACAGGACCCAGAAGTCCCGGCTAGGCTCATAAGGAAACCAGACGCTTCAGTGCCGGCGCTTCAGAGCCAAGTCGGTCTTCGCCGCTCCTCGCCGTCCACAGCGTTGGAGGCGATCCACGGAGCTAACTCTGTTTTGGACAGAGGTACTATCCCCTTCTAAAATAAGAATGGGACTCATAAATAACAGAAAGTTGTCACATGACCAGCTATGTCAGCGAAGCATGGCGCAGTGCAAGAGGCAGTATAGAACACCATGGAAGGAAAGAGATTACACACACAGGACCCCGTACATGCTTCACCACTCTGACACACAAGCTCCAGTCAATATCCTTAAAATACACCAAGACACCTATAGACAATATAAAAAAAGGAAAGATAGCAACCCGTTATTAAGGGAAAGCTGCGTTAATGAAGCAAATACCAACAAAGAGTTAAATGCATGGCTACTGAATACTAGATCCATGAACAAACACACTCTTTGTATTCATGACCTAATCATAGAGGATGACTTAGACATATTATACCTGACTGAAACCTAGCTCCAAGACCCTAGTGGCCCGACAATCGAGGAGGCAGTACCCAAAGGTTATACTATATTCCACAAAAACCGGGAAACCGGGATTGGGGGTGGCGTGGCGGTCATAGTCAGGGACTCTATTCATATGTTTCCATCTACAATAAACTGCCACGGATGTGAAGTACTTCACCTTAAAAACACACCAACCAACAATAGTTGTATCAATGTGCTAGTGATTTATAGACCATCCTCATTAACATCGGACTGCAACGACGAAATCATCCAGCACTTAACAACATTAAAGGCACAAACTCAGCGTTGCCAGTACTGGGAGACTTAAATAGGTGGAGAGGAAATCCTGAGGTTAAAGAGGCAATTGAAGTGGAAAAGGCATTAAATAACATTGAGTTTTCGGTACTTAATTCAAAACTGACCACTGCTAGTGGGAACCAACTGGACTGGGTAATCACCTACAACCTTGAAACCACCCCTTGCATATGGACAGATCACTTCAAAGTATCTTTTTCACTACTTATAAAAAATGCCCAACTGAAAAACAGTAACGAACATAAAAAAAATCAGAACATGAACTATAATAAAATAATCACTGCACAGCTAGAGCAATGTCTTAAAACTATCCTGGAGGAAAGTTCAGTGGACGACACATGTGAGGACATTGTTGTTAAATACAAAACACACTTTCAAGAACTAGTAGACCGGGTGGCACCCATCAGGAACAAGCTGGTTAGAGCTAATAAAAATCACCAAAACTGGTTTAACATTGAACTAGTGGAGCTGAAAAGAGAAAAGAGAAGGAAAGAGGATGTATGGCAGAAATCGCCATCGCCGATTAACAAAGACAAGTGGAAGGGTATAGAGAAGCAGTATAAAAATTGCATCGTAGAAGCAAAAAATATTTTTTTAATGCACAGACCTCACTGGCATCAAATTCGTCCAGCAAGCTGTTCGAAATGTTGAAATCAATAGAGAAACCTAAGTCACTAACCTCACTAATCATTACGCCACAGGAAGATTGTGAAAAAGTGCAAGAGGCCTTCGCAAATAAAATAAAGAAGGCCAGAGAAACACTACAAGCAGTGCAGGCCACATCACAGGGCCAGTAAAGGAGACCCACCCCGATAAAGCCACTAACTAATCAGGCCAACTTTGAATTTCTGCCCATTTGCACAGAAGAAATGCTAAAGCTATTAGCGTCCATGAAACCAACATCCTGTGCAGAAAACATTCTCCCCCCGAACATAATTCTCGAAAACAAAGATTTTCGCCCCACTGTTGACCAGGATGGTGAACTCCTCTTTAGAGAGGGAAACATACCAGAGGAACTGAAGATAGTTACTATCACACCCCTAGTGGAAAAACCAGGACTGGACCCAAAGGACCCAGGTAATCTGCGTCATATACCTAATTGTAGCTTCTTACTCAAATTCATGGACAAAGTGGCTACTGTGCAGTTCCAACCCTTTGTGTAAGCAAAGGACATCTTGCATAAGTGTTAGGAAAGATTTCATATTTGAATGTGATTTTCCCTCCATGTGGCAACCCCCAAACTTTTTGCTGCTGTTTTACACCCTGATCTAATCTTTGCCAGAGAAGCGCAGCCCTCCTCCGCACTCCTCTGGGCTTTCGCTCAATTCTTATGGGGAAACTGACATGCCCATAAGACAGTCAGTACTGGGAGACTTTGTTTCCCATAGTCCTTTCCTCATGTTGCAGCTTTGGTGCAACATGTAACAAGAGTGCAATGTAACTTACTTTACCGCACTCTTGTGTCTCTAGTCATTCCAAAGGCCCTAGAAACTCTCATTGGACTTATCACGAACTGTGCACGTGTGTCACGGACAGGACTGGTGGCAGCTATCATTTATCTTATGTTTTGAACCCTTTTTTGCCATGTTATCCGCGCTTACCGCGTTTGGCACAAATAGGTGGCCTGGCTCCAAAATGGCCATGCCACGAGGTTCTTTGTCCTGTCCTTTGGCCATCTTGCCCCTTCACCTTCCCCAGGTCGAGCCGACCCGGGTCAGTCCTTATTTGGTCATGCACTTTCCCGCGAAACCCAAAGCTTTTGCGGTCTTCTGCATGCCTTGTATGTGTGTGCTGGCAGGTTGTGGGCTGGGATGTCTGTTCCCAATACACATCCTGTGTGCCAGAGAGTCTAGAGTGCCCTGAATGCCTGGGGTCACTGTGGTCCGTGATTGGTCCACGTATGGAGTGAGTGTTTGTGAGCAGATCTCCCATTGGGTCCTCCCCATTTTGGCGCGAAGTGAACTTTGGATAAGAGGCCGAAAACCCCACTACCAGGTTGATCTCCTGAGTTCACACCGAACAAGGGATAAGGAGCCAAGTATCCTGCCACAAGAAGCCGAGTCGAGGAACCGCTGGTGACCCGCTGGAAGGTTTGGCACCTTGAGCCCACGTCCTGCGAGACCCCTCTGCATCTGATCGTCCTAGAAGGTCTGCGAAGGCACTTCGACCCACTGGAATAGTGGGACCAACTATTCTTGGCACCTTCATCAAACCCTGCAAGTAAGCCTCTTGGGAAGTGTCCCTGGGCCAACCAGTGGGCTGACCAGCTTACACAGGACGTTTGCTCTGTCACCGCTGCCATTTCGGGGAAGCCCTCGAAACTTGGCCTACTGCTAGCTCTGTGTCCACGGCGCCCTCAAACAGAATTTCATACACTTGGCATTGTGAGGTCTGAAGTAAGACGAGTGCGCCCGGCCCAAAGTAAACGCAGTTGCCGTGTTGCCCTGCTGTGGTAATGACCTGTGCACGTTCGCTGCATTTGTGACCCCCTCGACACTGAATCCTGCTACCGCGGAATCTACACGGTGTCGCACTCTCACCCTGCCTCTGCCCGCAAGTGGAGGCCTTCCTTGAGTAGTGGGGACTTGTTCTTCATCGCTTCATCCACCTTCCTGAACTGTCAGAGACCCTTATAGAGACCTTATTTTGTCCATTGGCACAAGCGCGTGCATGTACTATTGAGCACAAGGCTACTCTCTTCGTAGGGCTTGGACTGCCTCCTAGTTAGGTGTATTTCTGATGTCGAACTAGGTCTAACGATTACTTGCACTGCCTGTTTTCCTCCCCATCTAGGTGGTCTACATATTTCATGCTTCTAACTCCTTAGACCCCTCGGTCTTGTATATATATTGTATGGATTGTGATGTGTTGGTTTACTTTAGTATTATTGAAATTCTTTGCTATGGTTGATGTTACAAAGGCATTGTAGTAAATGTGTCTATATTTTTAATATAACAACTGTCTGGAGTAATTTGTAAGTGTCCTTGCTTTGTGTGCTCATTGACGTCTTTCAGTCACCCTCACCCCTCTTGAGACTTAGTCTTGACCGCCGCCATCGCTATCCTGATTGGTCTGGCTTGTCCAGAGGTTACCCTGGTCCTAGAAACCAAGAAACTAGGCTGGCCTTCTGAACCTCTGGCCCTCCAGGTCAGAGTTCAGAAATCCATCTAAACAAATTGGTGTACAGTGGTGGGATAGGACTGAAGGAATCCAGTGTTGCGCACAAGCAAAGGCATTTCGAGTTATTCCTACCAGGACACATAGTGAATTGTCATAGTATAACTTTTTAAAGGCCATAGTCCTATCTAACTGTATGGAAACAAGTACATTGTCAACTTTAAATGCTTCTAAATCTGAAACATTGAAAAAGATGTGTGCTGAGAGAGGTGTCCCCTCTCAAGTCACGAAAATGGAAATGATCCAAAGAATCATGGCCTGGCAAGAAGCTCAGTTTAGCGCTATAGCTCCAGAGGACAGTACAGAAGGAGGTGGGGCTGCTCTCACTGGTAGAACTGATAGTTCTGCCGCTGCACTGGGCCACGGTAACCATGAAGACATGGAGGATGTAATGCCTAACGTTTCCTCTGCCAGTGCTGATGGTGAGGCCATACTCGAATTCAAGAAGCAAGAGCTGCTGTTTAGGCAGAAGGAGCTTGAGTTCAGTATGGCCAAACTAAAGATAGAGCAGGCAGAAAAACAGAAAGACAGGGATCACCAGTTGGAACTGGCCAAACTTCAAGTTGCCAATGGATCCAAGGGTCCTCGACATGGGTCTGGGGCCTCCTCTCATCCAAGGTTTACAAAAGATCTGCTCAGTGTGTATGAGGAAAAGAATGACATTATGGACTGGCTGAATACATTTGAGTATGCATGTGAAGTTCAACAAGTTGACAATGCTGATAAAATTACCTGGTTACTTAGCAGACTGCCCCATTCTAGCTGCAGTGCAATTATGGAAATGTCGGAAGCTGGGAGAGCAGATTTTGCAATGTTGAAGCAAACTCTCATCTTAAAGTTTGGAAAGACTCCTGCCCAATACTTAAAAAGATTCAGAGAGTATAAGAAACAAGAAGGTGGTACTTGGGTATCTTATGTAACTGAATCCTTAAAAAACTTGACTGGCTGGGTCGAAGGTTATAAGGTTTCTACAGTGAAGGTATGATAAGTCTTGTCATGCTGGAACATATTTTTGCATCTTCTTCCCCTGAGCTTAAGCAGCACTTGGCAGATTCAAAGGAGATAGATCCTAAGAAGCTAGCCATTGCAGCAGATTTATGGGTGTCACATCGAGTGTCCCATAAGGACAAGACTCATCCTGGCAAGCAGGAGGAAGGGAAAAAGTCCAAAGATAAGGAGGGTGGAGAAACTGATAAATCTTCTTCCCAGAAGGGCCACAAAAAGAAAAATAAGGGTAAGACACAAGAGAACTCACAGGGTATTGGAGGTCAGCCTCCGAAACAGAACTCTGGTTATAATAAGCCTCCCTATGTGAACACACCCAATGGATCTTGTTTTGCTTGTGGAGCAACTGACCACGTGAAGGGGGATCCCAGATGTAAGGTCAAAACGTTGGGGGTCCACTCTGCTAATCTGGCCTTCTCCTCCTGCGGGGAAGAAGAGATTACCGGAGCATCCTTCTCTTCAGACTCCTTCCCCAGTGGGATAGAAGCTGAGGTAGTTTTAGTTTCCCTGGGTCCTTGGAGCCTAAAGTCTCAGAGGCTTATGCTAGGATTCCAGATAACACCAAGCACTACTTTAAAGACAGTGTGCTGATCAATAGAGTCGATACTCCAGCTCTTAGGGATAGTGGGTGCAGTCGGACTGTAGTGGATTCTACCTTGCAAGACGCAGAGGAAGTTGCCAGAGCTACTCTGATGCCCAATAAGTTGGCTGACGGCCCACCTCTCATGTTCCCAGTAATTCCTGTAAATCTTACTATCAATGGTACTGCATTCAGGATTCCAGTGAGCATTCAGAGGAGTGTCCCAGGAAAGGTCTTGTTGGGCAACGATCTCAGAGCTTTAGGGCTTGAGGGAGATACTGCTGACAGACCCTGCACAAGGTCTCAAACGAGGGCAGCACTGGCCAAGACCAATGCCCTGCCCCAGCCAAAGGGGAAACCCAAGGCTAAAGGAATCAAAAAACTAAAAAGAGGGAAAGAGAGCATTCCCCCTAACTCGCCTACCACTGAGGTGGAGGTAGTTGGTCAATCACCCGGACCTGACGAGGAGGTGGTGATACCTAAAGTATTTGACCCCAATGACCATCCTGAACTAAACGATTTGTTAGTAGAAGGTGGTCCTGACAGGGAAGAATTCAGTAAAGGCCAACATGAGTGCCCATCTCTGGAAGGCCTAAGGAGACACGCCTTATCCCAGCTTGAGGGTGAACCTCCTGGGAAGCAACGGATTTATTGGGAAGGTGGGCTCCTGTATAGTGAGCCTACAGAGTCTGCAGAAGGAGACAATAGGAGGTTGGTGGTCCCCCTTGTTGTAAGACCCTTCCTCCTGCAGCTGGCGCATGAAGTGCCCCTTGCTGGTCACCTTGGTATTAAGAGGACCAAGCAAAGGTTATCCATGCACGTCTACTGGCCCAAGATGGGGGTGCAAGTAGAAAGTCACTGCAGGAGTTGTGCCTCCTGCCAGTTATCCGGTAAGAGTGGTTCAACAATCCAAGCTCCATTGGTACCACTCCCAGTTGTGGGAGTACCATTTGAGAGGGTAGGGATCGACATTGTTGGTCCCCTTGACCCCCAAACATCCTCAGGCAATAGGTTTATCCTGGTGCTGGTCGACCACGCGACCAGGTATCCTGAGGCCATCCCATTGAAAACTGTGACTGCCAAGTCAGTTGCAAAAGCTTTACTTGGCATCTTTACTAGGTTTGGCTTCCCTAAAGAAGTTGTGTCTGACAGATGCAGCAACTTTAAGTCTAAGTATATGCAGGCTATGTGGAAAGAATGTGGAGTCACCTATAAGTTTTCTTCCACATACCACCCCCAGACCAATGGTCTGGTGGAACGGTTTAACAGGACCTTGAAAAGTATGATTGGGGCCCTGGAAGAACCTCAAAGAAGAAAATGGGATCTTATTTTACCATGCTTACTGTTTGGCTACAGAGAGGTACCACAAGAGGGTGTTGGCTTCAGCCCCTTTGAACTTCTGTTTGGTCACCCTGTGCGGAGACCCTTAGCCATAGTCAAGGAGGGATGGGAGATGCCCACTACCCCTATTACTACCAACGTAGTAGACTATGTGTTAGGGCTCAGAAAAAGGATGGTATTCCTGATGGGTCTGGCTAGTGACAAGTTGAAGGCAGGACAAGCTCTGGTGAAACATTGGTATGACCAGAAAGCTTCCCTCATCAACTTCATACCTGGACAGCAAGTGCTGATCATGAATCCCATAAGGCCTAGAGCTTTACAGGACAAGTGGTCAGGCCCTTACACAGTGGTGGAGCCCCTGGGTGAGGTCAACTATTAAGTGGACCTTGGAAGGCCTGGACAGGCTCCAAAAGTGTTCCATGTAAATAAGCTGAAGGCGTTCATCCCAAGAGTTGAAATCGCAGCACTGCTATTGGCTTCAGATGTTGAGGAAGAGGAGTCTGAACCTCTCCCTGACCTTTTTCAAAGCAGTCCTTCAGACAGCTCCTATGAGGGTGTCCGAGTGGCCCCTCACCTGACTTCTGATCAGCAGGCTGAGGTGAAAAGTTTGCTTAGGCAATTTTCCCCCCTGTTTTAACAGTCCCCTGGTCTGACACATTGGTGCAAACATAACATAGACACAGGAGACAGTGTACCTACCAAATGTAGGGGATACAGAATTTCAGACAAAGTACGGACTTACATTAAGACAGAGGTCAACAAAATGTTGGATCTTGGGGTGATTGAACCCTCTAGTAGTCCTTGATCCAGCCCTGTGGTTTTGGTTCCAAAAGCAGGTACTTCTGAATTGAGGTTCTGTGTGGATTACAGGGCTCTGAATGCTGTCACCAAGACAGATGCACACCCCTTGCCTCGAACAGATGAGCTGGTGGATACCTTGGGTGCCTCCAAATACCTCAGCACGTTTGACCTCACTGCAGGCTATTGGCAAATAGCCCTTGCAGAACATGCCAAGGAGAAGACAGCATTCTCAACTCCAGAGGGTCTTTACCAGTTCATGGTAATTCCTTTTAGGTTGAAGAATGCACCTGCCACTTTCCAGAGGCTTGTGAATCATGTGTTGAATGGGTTGGATGAATTATGTCTTGCATATCTGGATCATATAGCAATTTTTAGAGCCACCTGGGAAGACCATGTGAAACACCTTGGGATTGTGTTACAGGCTCTTCAGAAGGAATGCCAGATTGGACAAGGCTCAGTGGTTTACCTTGCACATGAAGTAGGTGGAGGGAGGATACAGTCTCTGCCCAGTAAAGAACAAGCAGTACAAGGCTGGCCTACCCCCACGACACAGACCCAAGTGAAAGTCTTCTTAGGACTCACTGGGTATTACAGAAATGTCATGGCAGACTATGGCACCATAGCTGCCCCTCTGATTGCTCTCACCACTCCGAAGAAACCCAAGAAGGTAACTTGGACTAAAGATTGTGAGAAGGCCTTCAATGGCTTAAAAGACTCCTTGTGCCAGGCTCCTGTTCTCAGGGACCCTGATTACCAAAGACCTTTTATTGTGCAGACAGATGCCTCTGACACTGGGATAGGAGCTGTACTATCACAAGTAGATGGGAAGGGTAAGGAACACCCTATTGACTTCATTAGCCACCAGTTTAAGGACAGAGAGCTCAGATGGTCCACAGTAGAGAAAGAATGTTTCTCTGTTGTGTTGGCCCTACGGAAGCTGAGGCCCTACCTATATGGGACCCACTTCACTGTGCAAACTGACCATAAGCCCTTAAAGTGGCTAATGAACATGAAGGGAGAGAATCCAAAGTTGCTTAGGTGGTCCATAAATCTGCAAGGCTTTGACTTCACTATTGAGCATAGGCCAGGTGTCCAACATAGCAATGCTGATGGGTTGTCCAGAATGTTTAACCGACCTGAACAAGAAACTCATCCAGGGGTGGATTAGTTCCCCTGTCCTTAGTCTGGGAGGGGCGAGTGTTAGGAAAGATTTCATATTTGAATGTGATTTTCCCTCCATGTGGCAACCCCCAAACTTTTTGCTGCTGTTTTACACCCTGATCTAAACTTTGCCAGAGAAGCGCAGCCCTCCGCCGCACAGCTTTCGCTCAATTCTTATGGGGAAACTGACATGCCCTTAAGACAATCAGTATTGGGAGACTTTGTTTCCCTTAGTCCTTTCCTCATGTTGCAGCTTTGGTGCAACATGTAACAAGAGTGCAATGTAACTTACTTTACCGCACTCTTGGGTCTCTAGTCATTCCAAAGGCCCTAGAAACTCTCACTGGACTTATCATGAACTGTGCAGGTGTGTCATGGACAGGACTGGTGGCAGCTATCATTTATCTTATGTTTTGAACCCTTTTTTGCCATGTTATCCACGCTTACTGCATTTGGCACAAATAGGTGGCCTGGCTCCAAAATGGCCATGCCACGAGGTTCTTTGTCCTGTCCTTTGGCCATCTTGCCCCTTCACCTTCCCCAGGTCGAGCCGACCCGGGTCAGTCCTTATTTGGTCAAGCACTTTCCTGCGAAACCCAAAGCTTTCGCGGGCTTCTGCATGCCTTGTGTGTGTGCCTCCAGGATGTGGGCTGGGATGTCTGTTCCCAATACACAACCTGGGTGCCAGAGAGTCTGGAGTGTCCTGAATGCCTGGGACCACCGTGGTCTGTGATTGGTCCACGTATAGAGTGAGTGTTTGTGAGCAGATCTCCCATTGGGTCCTCCCTGTTTTGGCGCGAAGGGAACTTTGGATAAGAGGAGGCCGAAAACACCACTACTAGGGTCGATCTCATGAGTTCACACCGAACAAGGGATACGGAGCCAAGTATCCTGCAACAAGAAGCCAAGTCGAGGAACCGCTGGTGACCCGCTGGAAGGTTTGGCACCCTGAGCCCGTTGTCGTCCTGCGAGACCCCTCTTCATCTGATCGTCCTCGAAGGTCAGCAAAGGCGCTTCGACCCATTGGAATAGAGGGACCAACTATTCTCGGCACCTTCATCAAACTCTGCAAGTAAGCCTCTTCGGAAGTGTACCTGGACCAACCAGTGGGCTGACCAGCTTACACAGGACGTTTGCTCTGTCACCGCCGTCGTTTCGGGGAAGCCCTCAAAACGTGGCCTACTGCTAGCTCTGTGTCCACGGCACCGTCACACCGAATTTGGTACACTTCGCATTCCCAGGTCTGAAGTGAGACGAGTGCGCCCGGCCCAAAGTAAACGCAGTTGCCGTGTTGCCCTGCTGTGGTAACGACCTGTGCACGTTCGCTGCATTTGTGACCCCCTCGAACCTGAATCCTGCTACCGCGGAATCTACACTGTGCCGAGACTTCCTGCTTGTCGCATCCGAACCTGCCAGCAACGTGAACTGAACTGGTTAAGTCTGGGTCTGCCTGCGTCGGGGACCGGTGAGTAGTCCATACCCCAACCGGTGGCCCCTAGCGCAGGAACCCATTTCTTTTCTACCGCTGTTGCGAAATAGCGGATCCATCCTGCACTCTCACCCTGCCTCTGCCCGCAAGTGAAGTAGTGGGGACTTATTCTTCATCGTTTCATCCACCTTCCTGAGCTGTCGGAGACCCTTGAAGAGACCCTATTTTGTCCATTGGCACAAGCGTGTGCATGTACTATTGAGCACAAGGCTCCTCTCTTCGTAGGGCTTGGACTGCCTCCTAGTTAGGTGTATTTTTGATGTCGAACTGGGTCTAACGATTACTTGCACTGCCTGTTTTCCTCCCTATCTAGGTGGTCTACATATTTCGTGCTTCTAACTCCTTAGACCCCTCGGTCTTGTATATATATTGTATGGATTGTGATGTGTTGGTTTACTTTAGTATTATTGTGATTCTTTGCTATGATTGATGTTACAAAGGCCTTGTAATACATGTGTCTATATTTTTAATATAACACCTGTCTGGAGTAATTTGTATGTGTCCTTGCTTTGTGTACTCATTGAGGTCTTTCAGTCACCCTCACCCCTCTTGAGACTTAGTCTTGACCGCCGCCATCGCTACCCTGATTGGTCTGGCTTGTCCAGAGGTTACCCTGTTCCAAGAAACTAGGCTGGCCTTCTGAACCTTTGCCCCTCCAGGTCAGAGTTCAGAAATCCATCTTAACAATAAGCAACAATCTGGGTTCAGGACGGCGCACAGCACAGAGACAGCAATCCTGGATTTACAAACCCACATGTTGAGCATTACGGACAAAGGCAAAACGGGTCTACTTGTGCGAATAGATCTGAGCGCAGCCTTCGACCTATTAGATCGCAAGCAGCTCCAGTGGGTTCTGGAAAATGTGGCTAGCTGTTCCCCTGAAGCCACCAGATGGGTAGTTTCTTTCATCTCAGGCAGGAAGTCTAAGATCCACTGGGGGGAAATATTCTCTAGTGAAACACCATAAATTGTGGTGTTCCTCAAGGCGCTAGTCTATCCCCGCTTTTATTCAACCTCTACCTGAGGGGTCTCTGCATAGTGCTCGATAATATCGGAACTTATTTTACGAACTATGCAGATGACACCCAGTTGGTGGTGGAATTAAATGGTTGTTACACCAACGACAGTCCAAAGGTAGAAACCATATATAACATCATTGAAGCCTGGAAGGAGAGGAACTGGATGTGTCTGAATGGGAGGAAGATGGAGATGATGATCTTTGGCTCACTCCAAGCTTGCGCTAAACTTAGCCCAGAGTTTAAGTCCTTTACCATTAAAGACTCCTCCATTACTGTAAGTGAGAAAGTAAAAACACTCGACTCAGCTTATTCCTAGAAGCCTCAATGGGTGCTGAAGCACAGGTCACGTACTTACACAAAAATTGCCAGTACTTTCTCTGTCTCCTTAAGTCCATTAGACCCTACTTAAGCGAGGAGAACTGTGCCACCATTGCTAGAGCAACAATTGTATCTCGGCTGGATTATGGGAATGCACTGATGTTACGGGCAAGCAAGGGATGCCTAACTAAATGCCAGATTATTCTAAACAGTGCTGTGAGAATAATAAAGAGGAAAACAAGGAGAGAGCATATCACCAAGGATAGAACAGCTCTCCATTGGCTCGCTGTTGAGAACAGGATACATTTCAAAAGTATGGCATTAGTACACAGATGTCTGCCCAAGCTTATCTCAAAGAAAGGATCACCCAATATGTACCAACAAGATCCTTAAGATCAGAGGCCCTAGGTCAGATCAAGTGCCCGATCTTTAAATGGTCTAATGGCCTGGGTAGAGCTCTTCCTGTGAGAACAGCCCAAAATTGGAACAGACTTCTAAGGCTCGAAAGGGACTATAAAATCTTCAGGAAAATGATTAAAACGCACCTGTTCAAGTGAAAGTTAAGGATTTAGTATACTCTCCTCCTCAGTTAAGCTGATCTTCCGTCCTGTTTTATATGTATGTCCATTGTCTTTTTGTTGCGCCCTGATGCCTGCGGGCTTAGGCGCAATATAAACCCACAAATAAATAAATAAATAAATAAGAGAGACAGAATCACAGAGGTTGCGAACGGGTCCTGAAGAAGTTCTGGTAGCATCCAGGTGGATGTTCAAGTCTCTGAGGAGGAGAAGTAGAGAGGTAGAGGCAAGGAGCGAGGAGGAGAGATCAGCCCACTCCGAGAGGAAGAGGGAAACCTTGCCAGGCGGTCTGTAGATAGTGGCTGCAGTGAGAGAGAGGCCAGGAGAGATAGAGAGCCTGCAGACCAGTCATTCAAAGGAGTAGTGCTCATTGATAGAATAAGGGATCCACTCTGGGAAAAACAAGGCTAACCCCCACTGGGACGGTTGGTTCTGGGTTCAGAGAGGATCTTGTAGCCATTGGGAAGGAGAGTGTCGAAACCCGTGACAGAGCTGACCGTGAACAAAGTTTCGGTGAGACTGAGTACATCCAAATCAAGCTCTTCCAGGAGACTGCAGATGTCAGAGGAGTGCTTGACAGCTGAAGGAGAGTTGACAGTAGCGATGTGGAGCAGGTTGCCACATTTGAAGGACTTCCAGCGAGAGATACAGGCCAGAAGTACATTCTGCGGAAGTGTTGGAGGTGCCCAAGGATGGGCAGAGGAGGAAGAAAGAGAAGGCAGGGTAGTCAGAGAGGGATAAGTGAGTGCCAGATGTGTGGCAGAGGAGGGAGGCAACAGAGTGCCCAGAGAAGCAGCAGGGTGTGCTGAAGAGGTGGCAGAGGAAGGAGGAGGCAGAGGAACCAGAGAGGGGTAAGAAGGGATAGCAGGAGAGGAAAGGAAGTTGATAAGGTGCGGGAAGCGTCTATCAAAGAGGAGGAGATTGGCATGAGGGCCCTGGACCAAGACAGAGCCACAGAAAGTATTCTTTGTTCTAAAATGGTTGCCAATATGTTTCTTCTGGTGTCCGCTCATATGGTCGAAAAAGAAGATCGAATGACCATTTGGTAGAAACCAAATGGTCAAAATAAAATGGTCGAAATTTTTATTTTATTTATATATATATATATATATATATTTGTTTTGTTTGGTAAAAAAAAAAATAATATATAAAAAGGGGGGGTTAAGGGGGAACCCCCCCCCAAAAAAAAAATAATGTAAAAAAAAATTCGACCATTTGGATTTCGACCATTTGGTGTCGACCAAATGGTAATTCGACCATTTGGTTGTCGACCAAATGACTGGTAGCCGTTTCTTCTAAGAATGAATGTGCCCTGCAAGGCCATGAGACGGTACTGGGCACCTTGGTGTACGTGTTATCACACATAGGACAAAGCAGGCCTCCGAACCCCACCCAGCCAACCACGAGTTATAGCCCCTACAACTGCCCTAGTCCCAAGACCCCTGGATTTTGAGATACCAGTTGAACCCAGGCCACCGACCATAAACGAATCCACCATAAAAGATCTAAGAGCATGGTCATCCCACCTTTATTTCATAATGACATGATTTGTAATGCAAGGTACAGGGGGGGAAAATGTATTTATTTATTTATTAGATATACATCTAGCCAAAATGCTTTGTATAACACATGAACATACAACATTTACATAATAACCAATACAAACATCTAAAATTAATTTACGCTTCTAAAATACATCATTCAATAAATTTTAAAATCGCCACAATCTTTAGATAAAAAAAACTACAAAGTAGTAGATAAGCATTGATATCATTTCCTCGCATAAAAATCATCCACAATTCAGAAATATCTATCATGTCAATTGCATTATTAAAAGACTTAGTTCTCATGTCAGTTAGACTTTCACAATTCATAATAAGGTGGCAGAGTGACTCAGAGACATTATTACCACATAAACGACATTTCCTCAGTTCGCATGGAATTCCTAATCTGTCACCTTTCGTCTCCAGTGCCTCTGTCATGTTAAATTTCATTAATAGATGGGAGCGAAACATGCTAATGCTAGGATAAGCTACAATATACTTAGGGGGCATGATACGAGTTAAGTACTCTTCTAGGTACACACCACTATGTGCTTTCGAGGCGATGTTGATCATATTTTGTTTGTGCCAAAAGTCATACACTTTCTTTTGTAAACCCCTTTTTAGGACCATTATGGTTATAGTACCGGGGTCCCACCCAATTGACCATTTTCTATGCAATCTTTGCAGGGTGCCTATAGTACCAATCAACACATTACCTTCTAAGCTAAGATACGCTTTCACGTATGGCACAATGATCATGGCCGTGGATAGTGTAACCACCTTTTCGTAGGACAAGACACATTGGCATGTATATGTATAGCAAAAGCCTTTTATGGCAAACTCTAAATACAAATATTCCACACTAAGATTTTGTGGTAGCCGCAGTAGTTTCCTCAGAAGTTTGGCTTCAAATACCACTATGCGTTTTACAAGAGGATGTCCCCATATCTCTACAGCATAGAGTAACATTGACCTAATTTTCGCCAGATAAATATTCACAACCGCAGTAACTGAATAACCTCTGTTTCTGCCAATAAAAGCACTCAAAGCATTCGCAGACACGAAACACCGATTCTTAAGTGCAGACCATTGTGTTGCCCAATTTAGCCTCTCATCGATGATGATTCCAAGATATTTATATGAGATCACTTGTTCAACTTTTTTAGAAGCTAAATTCCATGAATATTTCTTTAGTCTATATTATTTTAAGAATACCATAATTTTACTTTTGTCAATATTAATAGTCAATCCATTATCGGCAGAATAAGCAAAGGAGTCAAGCATATGCTGCAGACCAACTGGGGTATAATCCAATATCAGCAGGTCATTGACATAAGCAAGCCATCTGATAGACACACCATTAACTTTCACAGGGTTTGCTGCTGGTAAATTGAAGGCGTTCATCATATCCGACAGATATAAATTGAAAAGGATTGGAGCGATCATGCATCCTTGTTTTACTCCACAACAAGTTACCATACATGCCGCATTTAATCTTATTCTTACAGATGTGTCTGTATGGAGCAACATCAGCATCCTTAGGAGGCCTTGAGGAATCCCCCCAGGAGTTCAGTTTTTGCCATAATCTGTTACGAAGAACAGTATCAAATGCAGCAGAAAAGTCTATGTACGCACAATATACATCTAAATTCCGTTTCGCCCAAGCATGCTCAATTGCAGATGTTAACAGCAATAGGTTGTGGGTTGTGCTAGATTTGTCACGAAAGCCTATTTGATTCGATGGTAGAATATTAGACTCAGCAATCCATGAGTTCGCAAAGCAATATCTTGGTAAAAATCTTAGATGAAGTGTCAAGCATTGCCAACATTCTAAAATGTGCCGGTTTATCCCATGACCCTTTCTTATGTACCGTTAATATATGGCTAGTTTGCCAGGAAAGAGGAATTGCTCCCAGCCTACCAATTTGTTTAAATAACAACAGTAATGCGGCGCCCAATAGATCTGGTTGTTTTTTTATCACTAAGTTACAGACACCATCAGGGCCTGCGGCACATGAATTCTTCAGATTTTCAGTGATTCTAATAATATCTAATTCATATGCTTTATAGTCCCATATTATGTCTGGAATTGGGAGGATGTTTTCGGATGATTCAATCATACCCATTGTGTCTTTAATATATAGGGCCCATGTTTCCTCAGTAATACAATTAATAGGCAGGTCCCGTTTTTTATGTTTTCTAAGCAGATGCCATATACCTTGGTTATTATTTGATAGGGCCATCATCCCAATTTTTTTCCATAGATTTATCTCACTTTCCCTTTTATACAAGTTGAGCCACTGTTTATAGTTCTTTTTAAGTTTTTTAATGTGACATGCGACTGCCTGCACTGATAATGATAGATCATATTTCCTTACCACCATTCGAATTTCATTACAAAGGTTCTTTTTTGCTTCTCTAATCATTTGTATTTGTATTTGTATTTATTTATTTGTAATGCGCACCAAACCCAAGGGTAACTGGGCGCAGAGGCAGCAAGAGGGTTGCAAAGCTTCGTTACATACAGTAAGGTGAGGTCCAGCTGGGGTTACATTGCCGGACGTATCACGCCAAATAGGATGGGTAGAGCATCTTATCATTACCATGCCTACGAGGTAATACAATATTGGACCGTTCACCAACAGATTTATAGGTTCTCTGTTCAACCACACATTTTTGAATATTCTGCATAAACTGAGCAAAGTTTGACAATATTAGGGTCTCAGAGTTCTTTCCCGAAAACCCCTCCTTGATAAACTCAGGTAATAAAACAGATACCACTTGGGAAACATTCTCTATGTTACGGCTATGCCAAACTATTCTATGTTTTCACTCATTGATATGAACCATCCCATTTTCATCGTGGTCAGAGCTTTCATTGCATACACCAGGGAGCGCAAACAAAAGGCAAAGAGGGAGATGATCACTTTCCTCTCTCTCGACAATACCCATATCCCTAATGGAGTGTAATCCCATATTGTTAATAAAGATATAATCAAGAGTCGCTGCCGATCTACCCTCAATCCTAGTATATTTCATAGAGGCATCACCTGGAGTCAGACCATTTAGTTTCACTAAACCATGAGTATTTATTAAGTTTGCCCATTTTTGCCCTTGCCTGTTATTGGACACAGAATTGATACCTGATCTTGTCTGCCCATCCATCCACTCTACATTTTGGCTAGGATCTCCAATTTTTGCATTGAAATCACCCACAAGCCATATTGGATGGCGGTGATTATACAACTTTAAAACAGTGTCTACTTTGTTCACGTTTTCAAGTGTATTAACCAGATTTGGAGGATCGTAAATATTAATAACTATTAACAGTTCCATAAACCAAGTTAGTCTCGTAACCAATACGTGCTGGGTAGACAGAGGTAATTTCAATATATTCCATGGCGATTGAACAGATACCAACAACCCCCCCTTCGGTCGACCAAGAGGGCCTTTGGTATCTACCTGATGTACAGTGCTTCTATCATCCTACTGTATCTCAGAGGTTAACCAAGTTTCTTGGAATGCTACGATTTTAAATAGTGCCAGATGTTCAATAACACCCTCCTCCAGAAACAAATGCGAGTACCTTCTAGTATTCCATGAATACATCAACTGTAGATAGTGCTGTCATTTAAGAGACTCAGCAAAATGTGACTTAAAGGTCAGTGGCAGCCATTGCCAATAGCTTTCAAGAATGTCATCAGTACCACCTTTCATCATGTTCAAAGCCCGAGTACTTGGGCTCTTCGCCTGAGTCTGACTTTCCAGATTGGGTGGGATAGTTACAAGGGGATCAATTAGAGTAGGCCTCTGTTGTTCAGGGCCTTTGCGACATTTCACGACTGGTATCAGCACTCTATGTACAGCATAGCCCATGCGCAGTAAATCAACTTCATAACTCATGATAAAATTCAACGTTCCCTCAGCTACAAAACATACATTTGAAATGTATTGGTTATTAAGTTCAAGCTGATCAACTAGACAAATATCTTTTGAGGTGATAACCCTCAGGGGCACAATAGAATTAAAAATACTCAGAACTGTTGCACGATTCAACAGAGGTGGAGACTTATCCCTGTGTACCCGGGTAATTTGCTAGGCAGACAACATACCAACATTGGCGTCTTCATTCACACTGCCACTTGAACTCCCGTTAACGGTATTTTTCAACACCCAGGCCTCCGGTAACGCCATTTGCATCGAAGCAACTGGAACACCAATATTTGAGACCGGCCCTACAGCACTTGGTTGCTTCATTTCTGGCAGGGTAGCCTTTACAAGAGGCAACGTAAGATCTTCTATCACACAAATAGATTCAGCCACTGCATTAGTATTTCTTATGGACGGCACCCTGTCATGGGAATTTTAGACTTCAATAGCTGTAGCAGACTCAACCCCAGTAGCGTGAATATCAGTCAATGGCACTACAATTGATCCAACATGTGTTTGCTTTTTCCTTTTCACAATTCTCTAACTATATATAAATGCAAATGCTTGGTTTACACATGGTGGTTTCCTTTTGGCTGAAGTTATCCTCTTCTCTGTATTCCCACCCAAACACTTATTGCTTTTTCTCTCATTGGCTTCTACAGGAGTTATGGTATGTGTCATATTTCGCTTACTTGCACACACTTCGCAACAATGCTCTTTCAGTGTAGAGTGGATTAACAAGGATTGCACATCAATTTTTGTTTCCAAATCGGAACATTTCTCAAGCAACATGGAAAGCAAGTTTTCTAAGGCATTAAACATTTCATCTGAATTCATACTAGTGTCCATATAATTTTCACATAACCTTTCCCCGTAGTCAGTAATCACATTAGGAGTTGAGCGTACACTCTTTCCAGGCTTCACATTTGAGTTAAAACTGAATACAGGCGGTATATTAGTATCATACCCTGCTATATTGTTTGAGACAGACTCAACATTAATGGCATGTTTGACATCAGGAACAAAAGACAACGCCATCTTCATGGGGGGTGGGTAAAGTACATCGGAGTCGCAACTAGCTCAGCTATAGACATTTCAGGGTCAATACCCATGTTCTCAATATCGAGTTCTTCAAGCTCAGAGTTGGATATGTCAATAGCACTCTTAATGGTGCTTTTGAACTCCCTATGGATTATAACATCAGTACAACCGTTTGCCTGTAACCCACCTTTACATACCATACTGCATATTTCAGCATTAACAGGTGGCACTTTCTCCACACCAGGCATAAAATCAACAGCTGTTGGGTCGAAAAGACTAGGGATAGTATTGACCACAGCATCATTGTCATGAAAATTACCGTCCATACCTTCGCTATTTGTGTACGAAGTACCGCATAGTACATCGCACAGAAGTTTGGCACTTACACAACTCAAGTCACTAGTCAACTCTAATGCTAAATCAGCAGATTGAGGGAGTCAATGTCAACAATCTCAGATTGTGCTGCCACAGAGGGCATTTTCCCGAAGTAATCATTAATTGAATTTCCCTGTACCACCCCCTTTTTGAGTGCGTGAGATAACCTTAGGGACACAAATTCTTCTATTACGCAGATTTTTATCCATAGATATCTCTTTATCGCAATCGTCCATATCAACACACAGATAGAACAATAACTATAAATCTGTATGGTCGATATAGTACGAAATTAATCATGTCAAAATGCTTGTGACTAGTGAGATGTAGTGGTAAAGAAATAAGCCACATACAAGTCAGTGGGTAAACTCAGGCAAATAGCTAATACACCAACTTGTGCACCAGAACACTGATTATAGTTAAAAGGCAACTCGGATCAGAGCACCTAGAAGCGCCACTACTATAGACTGCACACTAAGAGAAGAGAAATATTAGTAGACAAGAAATATTAACCACCGAACTAGGCACAATTTGTTAAAAAAACAAAATGAAGGTGAAACTTAACAAGCCCTGATGAACAGCAAAAACTGCTTACTTAGGAGAATGGATGGGAATGGATGAAGAACGGGAATTGGAATTGATTTCTTATTGCCTCATGTCACGCCCTCTAATAGATTATAGTGCAAGGCTACGCGATGAGTAGGCACCCAACACTACTCCTGCTTATCGGCGCGTAGCGTATGCAGAGGCACTAAAGAGCGAACACAAGGGGATGTTAGTATTGACACGCTTGCTCACTTGCTCGTTTGCCGTACAGCAGAACAGCAAAACAGCCACTTGCGAGCCACTTCTCGGAGCGCGCACGCAGGAGCGCGCGCGCAGGAGTGCGCGGCTGGCTAGTTTTGATTACTCAGGTACAAGGGGGCGTGGCTTCACAAACCAGCACAATGTCTTTCACAGACTTCCAAATGTTTCTGAGGCTTTGGGAACTCGGACGTCGTCTATAGCAAAACTGCCACTTCCGAGCCACTTCTCTGAAAAATTATAGTTCAAAAGCCTTGGAAGCCGAGAGCCGCAATCAGGATGAGGGAAGAATGTGTGGGTTAGTGTGACCTTGAGACTCCCCATGTGCCAGTCTTTGAGCATGCCAGGTGCACTTTATAATGATAGAGTAGTACTGTTCGCAAATGTAACTAATTGCTTCTTTAGCATTGGTTTTTTGGAGACGATGACTCCACGTGATGGAAGACGGACAGACTGTGCTGGGAAAAAATGACCTGGCATCCCCTATGAAGCAGGCGGACCATGTATAGGATCGCACCAATCAGTCACGCGGGTTTCCACTGTATACAAATGATGTCATCTATGATGCAGTGTCCCCTTTTAAGCTCCTGCTTGCACCCTTTTTGCCCAGAACGTTCCATGGCAGCAGAGTTCTTTGCTGATGCACCTATTTTTGTAGAAATAAAACTTGCCATCCTTGCAAGAGTTTCTTGGGCCTTTTTCCCTAGCGGGTTGTATTTCTTCTGGTGTGAGCGTTTAGGGGCGTGCCTTCAAGAGTTGCCTTCAAGTCATCACTATACCCCAGCCTAACGTCTCCTGTCATGTGGCCAGGGGAAGGCAGTTGCTACCTGATCCTAACCCTGGGGTTCGTATCAGGAGGGAGGATCACATGGGAGGAGACGGCTGTCAGGGAGATGTGGTGACTACTACCTAAATACCTAATGACATGCTGTCATTGTACAAGTCCCTCCCATATAACTACCCAAAGAACATGCTCTGAGAAATCATCTAAACAGAATAAGGTTTGTACATTGGGAGTTCATGACTCACATTAATTGCCATAATTCTGCTTTATGCAGAAATCCTCACTCCAATGTTAAATTACAACCCCTTTCCACAACCTCCTCTTAACCTGACAACTCTCAATTCACAAAGCAGGCAAAACTAACTTACTATAAAATAGGACAAACTAATGGTGCTGCTATACAATCCAATATGCACTTTAGTACTCTGACACAGGCATGGCATCAAGACAGATGACACAGACAACCGAGATATATTTTGAAACAAAACTTTATTAAGGATGGTGTAACGCCTAACTAACCCTACGCTATGGAGGGATGTTCCCTGCCTATAAAAATCTAAGGAATGTCTGTCCAAAAGTACAAATCAAATGTTTGTCTCCTGATTCCGTCACACGGTCCTCCACTAAAAATCATGATCCAGTTTTCAAAGAGCCCTTGGAGGCGGTACCTTCACTCAGCCAAGCACGGTACAATTTTCCACAATCATCACGGCCTGTCCTGCCACCCTCGTCCCCTCGAATCTCCAACTCTAGAAGGATGAGTGATTTATCATACAGCACTTCCAAAGACACTCCAACAAAGAAACCTGACATTTTTGCAATTATGTCATCAGTCACCATAGCCTTAGCGCCATTCTGCTAGCTGTATGAAGCCATTAATGATTCTC
This sequence comes from Ambystoma mexicanum, assembly GCF_040938575.1. Classification (NCBI taxonomy): domain Eukaryota; kingdom Metazoa; phylum Chordata; class Amphibia; order Caudata; family Ambystomatidae; genus Ambystoma; species Ambystoma mexicanum. The sequence goes on along the minus strand of NC_090930.1, from coordinate 55,364,198 downwards.
TCAAGGACCATACTTCAATCTTTGCAATGATGAACTCCAAGCTCATTTACCTGGAGGGCTACATAAATGCCTTGGAACGTTGAGAAAACGATCCATGTATTTTATCTCATACGAACTTCCCCAATGCCGCTGGCGAAAATGCTTTGAAAGTAACAAACTCAGGTGTGCGGACAACTACAGACCTAAGCACTCAAACGGAATCTTGGCATCTGAACTTGAAAGTAAACCCCCTCAACCCGAGTGGATCGAAGTCCAAGGACAACGAGGTGTTGTGCGTGGACGACTTTCCTCTTTTTCCAGCCAAAAAGTCAGAAAGACAGGTCAACGTGAAAAAATCGATGTCAGTCAAACTGCCTGTAAATGGCAGTGTAAGTTCTACACCGGCATGCATAACCCAAGTCAAAGATCCCCAAGTGTGTCTAAAAATTGCAACCAGGCCCAAACCAGCTACATCGGGGTTAAAGAAGGCCCTGACTACTCCAGCAGTGAGCATCCAAAAATAATGCGGAGTCGGCTCCGTTGAAGGATCAAATTCAAATGAAACTTTGAACCCCCAGGAAGAGGCTCCTTTTAAACAACGCTCTCCTCACACAGTGGAAGATTTCCTTGCTCATAAGGAATCGATAGAACTTAGTCAACACCTTGAAAGCCTTAATGACAGTCAAATAAAAGTTGGAGCACAACCACCAAGCTGTGTGCCGACGCAGGAGCAAACTGTCACAGTTGACCCTTGCAGCTTCCGATCACTGAGTGATCTATTTAAAAACTTGCCGGAACCTCCCACAATAGCTCCCAGGCCTTACAGACGAGAGCACAACCAAAGGTCCCCGGTCCCGGAAACTACATCTAACCATATATTGGGTCATTACGAGGTTGGAGGTAAGGGATTAACGGTGACGGTAATGGTGCCGGTGCCGTTAACCCCTTACCGCTGCATTAGCAGGTCCTTTAGCGGGTCCCGCTAAGGGCGCCTGGTTTTACCAGGTGCCCTTAGCGGGATCCGCTAAAGGACCAGCATGCTAACAACGGGCCCGTTATTAACGGGCCCGATGTTAGCATGATCCCCATTCCCATTGAGCCTTATGGGGGCTCGAATGGGAATGGGGATGGGTTCCCTGAATGGGGAAATACCGGGTCCTCCAAGGTTGGAATGGCCCTGTATATCCCCATTCAGGGAACCCGGACCCGGTATGCAGTATTGGGGTAGCCATGGTGCTAATAGCACCATGGCTATGGGGGTAACCATGGTGCTAAAAGCACCATGGCTACCTCCAACCTCGTAATGACCCCCATTGTCAAAATACACTTCGAGGGTCCACATGACCAAAACTAGGGAGGGCAATGGTCATGGCCCTCCAAGCCCCCACAAATCTCAAAGGCGAAATCATCATTCCGGGCTAGAGCAAGGGTGCTCTCCACTAAACAAACACAAAGGCCAGCCTCATCACCGTGAGCGTGCCAAGAATAACGCGGGACCCACCTTTAACTTGCGCCAACGAACGGGAAACTTAAAATATATGGTGTTGAACAGACGCACGGTATTGAACCTGATGCACAGCCTTTCATCGCACATATCCATCAAATCTGAAGACTTCAGAATAGTTAAACCATCGCATGAGGGAAAAAAACCATCCTGTTTTCTTTATACAACGTCAAAAGGGATGGACGACTCGCTAAAAAAGGCTTCTGACCAGCTTTACAAACAAGGTTTCGAGTTGTCACATATAAAAAAGAACGACAACCTGCTGTCAGTACAGGACCAACACCGGAGCTTCCAGCAAGATCAAAGAGTGCGACCCCATTCGGGGGATGCTTCTCGCTCCCCGTTCCAAGAAAGAGGGGTGGTCCGTAAACAAAATGCCACACAAACAACAGCCTTGCCTTCACCACGGAATGGACTTCAAGCAAGGCCTCCCCCTTGTCATAGACCGGACAAGCTCATCCATCGGCAACAAGGGTTGACCCATCTCATTGGTTAAAAGGATCGCCTAAAAGCTCCAAAGATTCAGTGGAGTCAGTGCGGGAACCAACCGTCCCGGTAAAAGCTGATACGCCCAGTCCAGACCTACAGCAACTATCATGGTCGTGGCTTCCGAAAGCCCTGACATCAAGACTGCACAAATAGCCATCACCTTGTGACTACATCATTCCTCCTACTTCGACTCTCTCGCTAGCTTGCTGGAACACCAGGGGATTTCTCCATCTAACGGCCCCAGGTGAGATCAATTTAGGAGAGTATGACATACTATGTCTGCAGGAGCTGTGGCTCAAAGAAAAACCAATTTTGGATGGTTTGGAAATAGCCTTCTCACCAGCAATGTCAGGAGAAAAAGGTTGACCTACCTCTGGCCTAATGATTGCAGTCCGCTTGGGAAGTGGCTTTACACTGTTTGTTTTAGCGGTTCTAATCTCATGGTCCCGCAAGGACCCAGGTACTGGATCTTATTATTCCTCGTTTCTCTTGATTACAAACATTTACTGGAATCCAAAGGGAATCCCAACAGAAGTGCTGTTCGACTTGGTGACATCTATATTGGACTTTTCATATTCCGACCTGAAGGCCGCTGTCACACTGATCTGCGGCGACCTTAATATCAATTGTTCGCCGAGCACGATCGAGCCAAAATATACTACAGCCACTCAGGCCATTCTACGCGGGAAGGTGTGGTCAAAGTTAATGTCAGCTAGAAATCTGTTCAACCCGGCTACTCTCTTGGTGCCAAACTGCAAGACACCGACATGGAAGAGAGGTTTGTCACATTCTACCATTGACTACATCTTTGCCTCACAATCACTTCTCCTCAATTTGAAGGAAATAAATGTCGTGCAAACAACGCAAAGTGACCACAACTTGCTGCATGTAAAATGGTCATCCGCAAAGCCACATAGTTCCACTACTTGGCAGATGTCAAATCAGCAGGCAAGGGAAATCGCCTATGGCTGACTCAGAATAACATTCAAGCCATAACATAATCCTACAAGAATTTGAAAAGTTGATTATAGACCGCTCTTGGAACCATTCAGAAGCACCAAGTCAGCCTCCACGAACAAGGACAAAGAGGAGACCTTCGATACTCATACCTTCGATGCTCTTCTGGTGTCTAAACGCAACATGGTCCGTAAAGCTAAAAGAACAGCCTCATGACACAACACAGAACCAAACAGAGTTCGAGCAAAAATAGCTTTAAAGAGCTACAAGTCATGGCTAAGAGCTTACCGTCAGACCCTCTATCAACAGGACTCAGGGGTTATGTTAAAACAAGTTAACAACAGTAACTCCCGAGACTTCTGGAAGCTGATAAGACCTTTGGGCAAAGCCACCGACACAATCCCGACCAACAGCATTGCGGAATGTACGTGGATAAAATTCTATTCAAGCCCGTTTAAAACTCCAGAGCCGAAGCCAACACCCTTACCAGCTTAGGCAACGGTCCCTTGGGTTGATCTGCACGACACTACCGATATAATGTTAACCATATCAAAGCTGAAAAACTCAAGGGCTCCGGGACCTGACGGCTTAACTAACGAGAATTTAAAATCTTCTCCAGCGGAATAGGCTAAACTTTGAGCTTAATTTTTGAAAGATGCAGAAATCAAAGGAAAATTCTGCCATGTTGGACAACGTTGGTGATCCTACCCATCTTCAAATAAGGTTGCAAAGATGATCCTAAAAATTTTCGCCCTGTGGCACTGCTGGACGTTATAGACAAAGTATATGGAAGTTTGCTCCTGAAACACTTTCAATCTTGGGCAAAAAAAGCCCCTTGGGATGACCATTTTCAGTCTGGGTTCAAGAAGGGGATAGGCACCAGCATTAACATCATGCTTCTCAGCATTTTGAAAGCAAAGGTCTTGGAAAGCAGCCTCGAAAATCTATTTAGCCTTCATAGACCTTACTCAGGCCTTCGATCTCGTGAACAGATCTAAACCTTGGAAGAAACTAGTAGTCTGGGATTGCCCGCAGGAGATTTTGGGCCCTATGCAACCTTTACACACAGACACCAGTATACAAGCCTGGCTGAGTTCTAAAGGTTTGCTTTCTTCTGAGATTCCAACAGCCAGAGGGGTCAAACAGGGCTGCCCTCTCACCCCGGTGCTCTTCCTGGCGTATTTCAGCAACTACAAGGAAGGAACAAGTTACTTACCTGTAACTGTTGTTCTCCAGCATGGGTCTGACATGGATTCACATGCTCATGAATATTCCCCGTCGTCAGGCTGGGAATCCTCGGTAAAGAAAAAATCAGTATCAGTTTCGTTTCTGATCTGTCTTTCGTAGTAGTAACCAATCACTGATCTCTGCGTCATACTGACCACAGCCAATGACTGCCCTCTACCTAAGCCCCGCCTCTGGCAGCCATCTTCAGATTTGGTAGCACGTGAAGTGGCAGTATGACCAAGTGAAGAGCCGCAGAGGGGTAGGCGGGCGGGTTCGCATGTGAATCCATGCCAGACCCATGCTGGAGAACAACAGTTACAGGTAAGTAACTTGTTCCTTCTCAAGCATGGGGTCTGGCATGGATTCACATGCTCATGAGTAAAGAATACATAGCAGTACACACATGCACAACCACGGGAGGTGGCAAAGGCTCAACATTAAGCATTACATCAAACTCAACATTAAGCAATTCTTACCTCCTCACCAGGCTCACCTTAGGCGAACAGGTTGCGCAGCACTGCTTGGCCGACCTGGAATCCCGATCGACGCAGTAGAATTTCGTGAAGGTGTGCGTCGACTTCCACGTAGCAGCCCTGCAGATGTCCAGCAAGGGCACACCAGATAGGAACGCCGTGGTAGCTGCGATCGCTCTGGTGGAATGGGCTCTCGGACGGCCAGGCAGCGGTCAGTTTGCCAACCGATGACAGTACATGATACAGCCGGAGAGCCATCTGGAAATGGAGGCCTTTGAGAGAGCCTTCCCCTGATTGACAGGTCCAAAGTTCAGAAAAAGTTGTGACGTCTTCCGAAAACACTTCGTGCGGTCCACGTAGAACTTCAGCGCTCTAGCCACATCCAGCGAGTGTAAAGTCCTTTCGGCCGGCGACAAAGGCGACGGGAAGAAAACAGGCAACACCAAGGGTTCGTTGAGGTGGAAGTCCGACGGCACCTTGGGCATGAAGGAGGGGTGCGTCCTGAGCACTACCCTCATGTCGTGAAAAGTCAAGTACGGGGGCTTGCAGTAAAGGGCCTGGATCTCTCCCACTCTTCGTGCGGAGGTGATGGCCACAAGAAACGCTGTTTTCCACGACAAGAACTTCAACGGAGCCGAGTGCAGAGGCTCGAACGGAGGTCCCATGAGCTTGGTCAGCACCACGTTGAGCTCCCACGCCGGGGCCGGAGCCTTCACCGGCGGGAACGATCTGAACAGTCCCTTCATGAATTCTTTCACCAGATGATGAGACCACAAAGACGTCCACCCCGTGGTTCTGGTGTATCGGGAGATCGCAGCAAGATGAATCTTGATGGACGCGTGTGCCAGTCCAGCCTTGGCCAGCGTCAGAAGGTACGGCAGTACCTGGGGAGCCGTAATCCGTAGAGGGTTAATCTTCTGTGCGTGGCACCAGACAGAGAATCTCTTCCATTTGTGTCCATAGCATTTAAGAGTTGAGGACGCCCTGGCCTTTGCAAGAACCTCTCTGCAGTCGGCCGGTATGTCGTATCCTCCAAACTCTAACGCTGCAGGAGCCAGGCCTGCAAGTTCAGCGACTTCGGGTCGTGATGGAGGTTGGCGCCTCCTTCCCTGGAGAGAAGATCCGCGTCCACTGGCAGCTTGATTGACGGGGACGCTGACAAGTCCAGAAGGTCCGGGAACCATATCTGCCTCGGTCACGCAAGTGCGACGAGGATCATCCTGCACCGTGACCTCTTCAGCTGGTTGATGAGCCGGATCAGCAATGGCAATGGAGGGAACGCGTATAGAAACAGGCCCTCCCAGGGGAACGAGAAAGCATCGCCCATGCTCCTCGGCTGGGGAAACCTGCTGGCGAACCTCTGGCACTTGGAGTTCGTCGCCGTCACGAACAGATCGATCTGGGGAGTGCCCCACCGTCGGAAGAGGCGGTCCACTAGATCCTGTCGTAGTTCCCACTCGTGGCACGAGCACAGCTCTCTGCTGAGCGAGTCGGCGATGGTGTTTTTTATCCCTGCCAGATGAAACGGCACCAGAAACATCCCTTGGGCGACGGCCCAATGCCACAGATCCTGCGCCTCCTTGGACAGGGCTGGGGGTCTGGTACCGCCCTGCTTCCTGATGTAGAACATGGTGGTGGTGTTGTCGGTGAAGATCCTCACCACCTTGCCCTTGAGGGACTGAAGAAAGGACCTGAGGGCCCAAAACACTGCACGGAGCTCCAGGACGTTGATATGGAGGGACCTCTCCATCGGAAGCCAAAGGCCTCTCGCGTGCAGATTTTCGGTGTGCGCTCCCCACCCTTCCAGGGAGGCATCCGTGGTCACTGTCTCCTGGTGGCCGGGGGTCTGGAAGTCCATGCCCGCCGTCAGATGCGCGCGGGTGCCCCACCACCGGATCGCTCGTCGGAAACTCTCGTCGAGTGTGATCCTCTCCTCAAAGCTGCCCGTCGTCTGGATCCAACGCGCGTCCAGGAACTCCTGCAACGGGCGCATCCGGAGCCTGCACAGGCGGATGAGATAAATGCAAGAAGACATCATTCCGAGGAGGGACTTGATGGACCTTACCCTGGCCGCGTCCGCAGCCAGCATCCGCTGCACCTTGCCCAAGATGGCCCTCGTCCTTTCCTCCAACGGAGAGGCCAGAAGCGACACTGTGTCGAGCTTTGCTCCCAGAAACAGTGCGTCTTGCGCGGGCACCAGGTGGGACATGGCGTAGTTTATGGAGAATCCCAGGTCCGTGAGTAGTTGGACGGTCCTTGCCGTGTGCTCCACGGCGAGCTCCTTCGTCTTTGCTCGGATGAGCCAGTCGTCCAGGTAGGGGTAGACGTGGATCCCCTCTCGGCGCAGCTGCGCCGCCACCGGTGCGAGGCACTTGGTGAACACCCTGGGTGCCGGCCTCAATCCGAAGGGAAGGGCTTTGAACTGGTAGTGACGCCCTTGGACCACAAACCTGAGAAACTTTCGGTGTCCCTTTAGGATGGGAATATGGAAGTAGGTATCCTCCAAATCCAACGACGACAGGAAATCGGCTTCCTCCAGTTGACCCAGGACGTGTTGGAGGGTGACCATCCAGAACTTCTGTGCCTTGATGAATTTGTTCAGTCGTCGTAGGTCCAGGATGGGACGTCATCCTCCCGTCTTCTTCTTCTCGAGGAAGTATCTTGAGTAAACTCCGGAGCCCCGAAGCCTCTTTGGGACGAGCTCGATGGCGCCCTTCTTGAGCATCGCCTTTACCTCCAAGAGAAGTTGAGGGATGTGATGTTCTTTCCTGGCCACAGGGGGTACGCGCGGGCACCTCTTTAGAAACTTGAGCACGTGACCCTGAGCTAGGGCGTCCAGCACCCAACGGTCGGTGGAGATGGACTCCCACACGCTGACGAAGCTCGCCAGCCGGCCTCCCACCGGGGTGCTTCGGTGGGGGCCCGACCCCACGGCCGGTTCAGTCCTGCTTCGACGAGGCTTTGCCGCCTTGTCCTCCTTGGCGATGATGGCGGGGTCCGCCTGACTTGCCTCGTCCCCTGTAAGCTTCCTGTGACGACGAACGGGCCGCTTGACAGTAGGTGGAAAATCCGTCGCTGGAACATTTGGAGGTACCCTGTTTGCCTCCGCCGCTCCGAAAGGGCGGCCGCCGTTGCTGGAGAACCCCAAGAGCCCGGGCCGTCTCCGTGTACGCCTTGATGGCTTGAAGGGAATCGTCCACTGTTTTCCCAAACAGGTTGTTTCCGTCGAACGGCATGTCCAAGACTCTGGTCTGCACGTCCTGACGGAAGTCAGTAGCCTTGAGCCATCCACGCCGCCTAAGGCACACGCCGTTGCCCAACTGGCGAAATCCAGTGTCAGCGATGTCCGTCGCAATCGTAATGGCGTGGTCCGACGCCACCTCTCCTTCCTGCAGGATCTCTAGGGCTTCCGCCCTCTTGTCGTCTGGTAGGAAGTCCAACAGGGGGGCCAGTTTGTACCACAACTCCCTGTCATAGCGGGCTACGATAGCCAAGGCGTTGGCCGCCTTAATCGTCGTCGCTGCCGACGAGATGACTCTGCGTCCCATCGTGTCTAATTTCTTACCCTCGCCGTCCGGCGGGGAGGTCGGCGTAGAGGCCGCACCCCCCCCGCTTTCTTCCTGGCCGCCACGGAGACGACCAAGTCCGGGGTCGGCTGTGCCCGAAGGCACAAGGGGGCCGCGTCCGGGACCCGGTACTTCTTCTCGTACCGATCCCTTCTAGCCGGCGTCGTGGATGGGTTCTTGAGGAGGGCGAGGCCCTCATCCCAAATATCATCCAGTAGAGGTACAGCGAGGACCGTCTTCCTCTTGGCCTCGCGCCGTTGATAAAGGAAACCTTCCTTCTTCTTCTCTTCCGGGGAGAGCTGGAAAAGCTCGGATGCCCTGGCGATCATGGAGTGAAACGATCCAATCTCGTCGGGCGGGGAAGCCCGGGTGGGAGGTGACGACGGGAGATCCTCGTCGTAAACCTCGTTGTCTGTACCCGTCGCGGCCGTGTCAGTCCCCGTATCATCCCTACGTGCCGTGGACGGGGAGGAGGGCTGAACAGGGCGCGATGGCTGAAAAGGAGGTGGAGGATGAATCCTTCTTCTCTTAGGTGGAGGGCTCCCAGAAGGGCCTGGCTCCGGGTCCCCCGTCGGGAGCGGTTCCTCCGTTGGTGGTAACGGCAGTCTCGTCCTTATCTCCGAGCATAAGGACTGTATAGCCAACTAAATAGCCGCTGAGTTGTCTTGCGGCACTGGTTGAGGGGAGTCCGACGGGCAGTCAGGAGTCCTGTCGGCACCCTCGACGTTCTCGTCGTCTCCTACGTCGGGGTCCCTCCCGACGGGCTGGTCTTCTTCCACGCCAACGCCGTGGCTTAAGACTTCGATCAGCTCCTCCTCAGAGGTTGAGGCAGAATCCACGATGACCGCCTGCCCCCCCTTTTTCTTCTCCGTCGGAGGTTTCACGGGGGTCCTGTCGATGGGCATGAAAGAGGACTCCCTCTGCGGTGGCAGGGAGACTCTGGGCCCCGAGGCCGCCACCACTGGTGTAGCCTCCACAGGCTGAGCCAGGGCCGCCGCGACTGTCTCGATAGAGGCCTTGGCCGGGTGGATTAAGGCTTTCACCACCTTAGGTGCGCTCTCCGCCTTCTCCTTGGGGGGAGGGTCACCGCCTCGCTCCCCCTCCGATGGGGCCTTCGAGCTTGACTGGGGTCTCTCCAGGAGCTTCGCCGGGTGCTCGGCCTTCCTCTTACCCGAGCCAGAGCGTTGGGTCGTGGTTGATGGCGCCGGGGAGGATGCGCCCTGCCTGGCACCCGTAGAGCCCGACCGTTCGGCGCTCCCGGTGCCAGCGGACTCGCGGTGCTTGGCCTTCTGTTGGACCCTCGTCGCCGGGGCGCCCTCAAAGGTCTTAGAAGACCGCTCTGACTTCTTCTTCTTCTTTTCGCCTGACGGGCTCTTTCCTTCCAGCCAGTTGGCGAGACGTTGATGGCGGTCCTTCATGGTCCGCTCCGACATATTGCCGCAAAACGCACAGTCCTTCTCCACGTGCGTCTTGTCCTCATGTAGGCAGTAAAGGCAAAGGGAGTGTTCGTCCTCCTTAAAGATATTCTGAAGCTGGCATCCAGGGCAGACCCTGAACAGCTTTCCGGGCGTCGAGCTTCCCTTCTTCTGGGCCATGTCCGATTTTGCTGCGATCGGGGGTGTTGAGCACTGTGCCATCGTGTTTGCTCCCTGAGGTGAACACAGTCCCTTCTGAGGGGGCACAGAAAATTACGGCCCTACTGAGCGCTGTTGGAAGAAGGGAGAGGAGGAGTGATGGGACCAAGGCGCCTGGCAGGAGGTCTGCCGTGAAGGACTCTTGTGTGCTGCAGACCTGCTGGTGGAATGGGGTGGCTGCTGCTCCGCGACATATCGGAGGAACGTGCTGGTGTCTCTGCTCCCCGGGAGGTCCGCTGCTCGGGTCGAGGGTTCCCGGCCCTGTTGGGGAGGAGAGCTGACGTGGGACCGGGACTGGAGGCTCGGCGGAGCGGCGCTGGAGGCCTCTGCTGGACGCCGCGGCTGTGGCAGGGGAAGAAGGCACATCCTGACTGGTGGTGCGCCGGTGACCTGCTGTGGGGATACCAGCTGTGGCTGCCTGATCGAGGCAGTTTGGCCCGTCGGAAGGTGCCGGCCGTCTCACTGGAGTGTGGCGTGGCTCCTGGCTGGAGGAGGCGGCCGGGGTGTGGTGGTGTCCTGGGGCTCCCTCCCCACTCCTCACTTGCAGAGCCGGTGTGCTGGGAAGGTCTCTGTCTGGCTTCCTCCTTGCATTTTACACCCTGGGAGAGTCTGGCTGTTGGTGGAAGGGGACGGAGGCGGGGTGACTGAGGCGGTCCCCGCGCGGCCTGATCCCCGTGGATAACTGGGCCTCTGATTCGAAGAAGCGCCATACGTGGAGTCCTAGTGGAACTCTGCTGAAAAGTAAAGGTGACTCCTGACTCCTGCGTGGTAGTGGTGGCCTTCACTGTTTTTCATGGTCCTGGGCTGGTTGTGTCCAGTTGATCCCCGGATCCTGCTTGGCTGGACGGTAGCGGAGAGCCTCTGAGGTCAGTGCCTGAGACGGTGGATGGGCAATACATAGTGGGTGCAATGATTCCTTCAGCCTCTTTGTACGGCCCTTAAACGTAGCACTTGGAGGCGGTGTGAGGCAGAATACTGTGCAGTTCCCTTAGAGAGCACTACCAAAGATTAAGACTACAGGTATAAGCAATAAATCCCCTTTGGTATCAGTCTGCACCACAAAGATTTAGTTGGTAGCTGTGGCTAAGCAGTCAGACTTATCTCAATAGGGAGATGAGCAGTATTCAGGGTTTACACAATAGGACTACAATACTAGGGTACAAGGAAACACTGACCAAAGCTTTGTATTAAAAAGAATATATATATATTTATTACACACTTCTAGTTCAACACATTAATCACAGTTATTAAACAAAATTAAAATCAGTCAAGAAAAGTATACACAACTCCCTAGTTAAATTGTAGACAAGTTTGAGCAAGAGTGAAAACTGAGCAAAACGGCACAGTGAAAACCAAACACAAATGGCACTCTAGCAATTTCTCACAAGGGAGGGAAAGCACAAGTTATACAGGAATATCTTCTTACACACCCTAGCAACACTTCCCATAAGTTTGTGAACAAGTTTAGTCAAGGCAGTACTTTAGTAAGTGCACCAACACAGTTCTAGTTGAGAAGCAATCTAGAGAAGGCAATTCTAACAAATTTAGCCAGAGTCAATAGGCCTGTGCCAGAGTCAGTGGTACAGGACAATGGGCCCAGGAGCAAAATGTTCTTGTAGCTGCAGTCAAGTCTTTGGTTAACAATTTGAAAAGGTGGATGCAGAAGGTGAAAGACAATGTTAGAGGATAGGGGCGGCCAACCCAACAGGTAGGTAAAGGATTTAAAACACCTTTAGCACTACCACACGAAAAGGGCGGCCTGGCGGAACAATGTACCTTGAAATGTAGAAGAGGCTCCTGTGGTGGCGGTTGCTCCTGGCAGTTCCTGCAGTTCGGGTGATCCAGCAGAGGAAGAGGGATTCTCGTCGTGGAGGAAGGTTCGAGTTACTGCACTGCCCAGGGATGAAACCAGCTGCGGTGCTGCCCAACGAATAAAAGGTATGCTCCTTTAAATTGCGGTCCGGGTGGACGGGTGCCTGGCTATCCGGTCTCCGAGTACAGGGTACTGGCGATTCGACCAAGGCAGGTCCAGGAAGGCGATTGGCAAACTGGTTGGCCCCAGCAGCTCAAGGGAAGAAGGCTCTTGCAGATGAAGATCTTCTCAGAAGTGGTGAGACGTTGCAGCAGGGTTTCACCGGTGGTTCAGTCATTGCAGATGTCTTTGGCTTCTCTCCTCTTCGGCTTCTTAGTTCCAGTGGCAACGTCTTGCTCTTCCAGTCCTCAGGACCCTGCTTTTATGCAAAAAAAATCCCCATTCATACAGCCTAGCTGTCACTCACACAGTGGAGTGGTCATCCTGGCGGGAGACCCTCCAGCCTATAAGGGCAGAGTGTGACATGGGTTGCTGAGGCAACCCTGTCCTGGGGTCCTACTCCGCCTCCCACACAATGGATCCACCCCAGACTCGGTGGCGCCGAAAGGAAGGCTTCTTGGCAGACGCCTGCCAAAAGGACGAACAAAGGATTCCCGACGTGGTTAGGAGTTTAGAGAAAGACAGGAGAAAGAATTTATATCAAAGTTCTGGCAAATAAAACCTACCGGAGTAAAGTTAATATAAAAATAAACCGGCGGTATGTTAGAGGCTGTCAGTAAATGTGGTAGCCTCGAACAATCGGAAAATCCCATAGGGAAATATTCGCGGTCAAATATTTTTGGTAGTAACCACTGCCACCAGCCAGAAACTTTTGAGAGAAAATGAACATAAGGGAAAAACTATTAACCCTTGCCAGTACCTCCATAGTAAGATGGGTTGTACTGGTTTTGTTCATAAAGACTGACTAGTAAAGTCAATGGGGACTTTACATGCCCTGGGAGACAGTAGTCAGTCCCAGGGTATGGAGTCTATGTTTGGGGGTCACTACAACACCCCTGTGTCACTGCACGGAGGGTGCTGTGCAACACATGTGGATAAAGTTGGTTCCTATGGGGGTGAGATAAACCCCATAGACATTAAACACAAAAAATGGCCTAGAACACACATAGCAAATATGCCTAACAGTGGGAAAAAGAGTCACACTCTTAGCAGGAGAAAAAAACAAACCCTTCAAATCCAGCAAAGCTGTTGGGGGACTCTATAGGTAAGGGAAATTAGCCATAAAATGAGAATTCTCCCTAACAGGCGGGTGGAGTGGGCCTGAAAATCGGCACTAGAGCTCTGGGCTCGCTGACTCTGGATTCGCACGCCGGGTGTGCCCGTAGTTATTAGTGAGGGCAGTGAGCGACCCTTCCACTGTTCTGGGGGTTGGTGGCAGCACACCCGATTAGACCTGTAGGAGTTCTGTTACCTCTTGGACCGGTTTAAGGAGGCTGGCTTGAATGGGAATCATCGTAAACTGGCCAAAATGGATCAGTTTGCCCGCCCTGATCAGGCTCAGACACCCCCGGCGGCTGCCCTCCCCCAGGCTCAGCTGGATGTGGCTACTCTGAATCAAACGCTGCTGGCCCTGAAGAGTAGCACGGACACTCTGAGGGCCAAAATTGATGCCCTAACCTGTAAAGTTGATGTGTCAGCAGTGCAAATAGAGAAGCTATGTGGACGCATGTCTGAGGCGGAGCAGTGGATTGGGGAAAGCGAGAATAAGGTGGTTACTCTTCAGTGGGAAATGGCAGAAATGCAGCAAGCAGTCAAGAACATCCAGGCAAAGAATGAGGACTTGGAGGGGAGGTCCAGGCGGAGGAACAATGTCAGGATCCTTGGGGTGCAAGAGTCGACGGCCATGGATAACATGGAGAAGTTTGTGGAAACATTGTTGGTGGAAGTCTTGGATAAACCTCAGTTTTCCCCATTGTTCATGGTCGAGAGGGCTCATAGATCCCCGGCTAATCGCCCCCGCCAGGGGCTCCAGAGCGCCCGATCATAGCCAGAATATTCAACTATAGAGATTGTGATGTTATTCTGCGAGCTGCCAGGGAGAAGGGCGAACTGCGTTGGGGACCCTCCACGATCAGGCTGTTTCCTGACTTTAGTCCTGGGGTACAAGATTTGCGGAAAACGTTTCAAGCAGCAAAGGCAGTGCTGCGCAGGAAGCGGGTCAAATATGCTATGTTATTTCCGGCCAAGCTCAGGGTGCAGCACAATGGCTCCATAACTTTTTTCACATCGCCGGAAGCGGCGGAGAGGTTCGCGTTGATCCTGCCAGATCCTTATGAGCCACGGGGTCGCTCCCCGCAACTCTTGATGGAGTTTAAAGCTGTGACAGGCATTGTAAGTTTGTGGGTTATGTTGGTCAGTCTAAAAACCCAGAATGTCAGGCAAAAGTCCCAGAAGCGGTATTATAGTTGCTTGTACCTTTAGGAGCACATGGGCCGCCCTTAGCGCTTCGTTAGCCATAATATCTGCGGTGTGTTTTGGTTGATCTAGTTGGATGGAGGTGGAGGGGGTTTTGATGGGATGCCGGTAGATTTCTGTTTCTGACGTGGGTGGGGTGGGGTTGGGGGGATGCCAGCTGTCTGGTGGGACTGTTCATTGTTTGTGGGGTTGGGGTTCTCTGTTGTTACTTGGTAATTCACATGGAATACATGACCGCGGCAACTTCAGGAAAACGGGGTGTTGTACCTTCTGCTTACATGTTGAGACTCATGGCGGGCCATACTAGGGCGTCACGGGTGATATGACTAACTCTATCGATGGGGGTAGACCTGGGACAGTACTAACACTCCTCTCCTGGAATATTAGGGGGTTTACGAATAAGAAGAAAGCACGCCTAATAGCGAATTATGGTAAGAATCATGGTACGAATGTGCTGTGTCTTCAGGAGACACATTTGGCCCGAGATGTTCCTCCCCCCCAGGCTTCCGGGGTGGGGTGTGCACAGATATATCTCCTCCTATACTTCGTACTCTAGAGGGGTTGCCATTTATGTACATAGCACGCTGCAATTTAGACTACATGCAGAGGTCGCAGATGAGGAGGGGTGTTTCATTATGCTGGCGGGAGAGATACTTGGTGTTAGTATCCTGTTGGTAAAAATGTATGCACCCAACACAGACTCGCCTGATTTTTTTCATCAATGCGCGAGCCATATCCACAAGTCCCAGGGTATGAAATATTGTGGGAGGGAGATTTTAATCTGGCCCTTACGCTAGATTTGGACAGGTCATCCACAACGCAGACAGCGCTGCCACTGGCGATCAAAGCGTGGTTTTCAATATCTCAATATCATGGTCTGCAGGATGTATGGAGATACAAGCACCCGGGGGACAGGGAATAGACTTTTTCTCTCGGGGGTTCATGGTGGTGCTTCTAGGATAATTATATTATGGCTACCTCCCATAAATTAGGCAGAGTGACTTGAGCGTATATCCTTCCCCGGACCCTCTCAGACCATTCGCCGGTTAAGGCATGTTTGGAGATCTCCAGGACCTCTCCGGGTCCGCTAAGCTGGCGACTTAGACCCACTGCTCTTGAAGACGCAGTATTTCATACGGAACTCGAGAATGAAATTGTCTCTTATTTTCAAATAAATGAAGGATCAGTCCCGGACCAGGTGGTAATCTGGGAGGCCTTTAGGTCTATATTCGGGTCTGTTGGATATCTAAGGAGGGGGTGGAGGGTGCTTAAGGCCATTCGCCAATCCATGCGGAAGCTGGAATTCAAGATTCACGAAAAAGAGAATAGTCAAGGGAGATGGGATTCGCCTGAGCTTCGCAGAGAATTAGCAGCGCTAAGGGAAGAGCTCCGGCAGTTAGCTCTTAGTGAAGATAAGTTCCTAGGGGATCCAATTCTCGCAGCCAGGTACAGAGAGGGGGATAGGCCGAGCAAAACGTTATCTTGGGATATACGCAAACGCAAGGAGCACCAGCGCGCGTATACAGTTGATATTGAGGGAAAAGATGGGTAAGTTAAGACTGACCCACATGGGATCTGCGAGGAATTTAAAGACTATTATGATCAGCTATATACCTCCCGGCCTACTCCTGGCCATGATGAGCTGATGCAGTATCTGGGTGGATTGGAAGTGAGCAGGGTAATGAGCTGAATGCTCCTATTACGGAAGATGAGATTCGGGATGCTATTAAGTCTCTCCCAAGTGGGAGGGCTCCCGGGATGGACGGCATATCTGCTGAATTGTATAAGGCATATGCTGATTTGGTGATCACTCACCTGTTGAGAATGTATGAATATGCACTGGCTTGTGGGTCTCTTCCAAAATCCACCAGGTCGGCGCTGGTGACTGTCCTTTTGAAGCCTGGCAAAAACTCCCAGCTTATGTCGTCCTATAGGCCGTTGTCGCTTATTAACACGGATAATAAGATACTAGCTAGGATCCTTGCAAACCGTGTCCTTCCTCACATGCCAGCGTTGGTATTACCGGATCAGGCGATATTTATCCCGGGTAGGTCCACTCAGTATAACCTGCGCCGGCTGTTCTCCCTAGTCTACAATGTTAATCTAGAAGTGCCTATGGTGGTGGCCGCGTTTGATGCCGAGAAGGCATTCGACTCGGTTGAGTGGCCTTTTTTATTTGAAGTGTTGCAACGCTCGGGATTTAGGCTTATCTATATTAATTGGTTCAAGCTGTTATATACGGCTCCCCGCGCGGCGATATATATGAATGGGCTGATCTCGCAGTACATATACCCCACACGTGGTACCCGTCAGGGCTGCCCTTTTTCCCCGGTTCTATTCGCGTTAGTGATGGAGCCGCTGGCTTGCCATGTCTGGGAGCAGCATGCACATCGGGGGATTTGTGTTTGTTCATGCCTTTCTTCTATATCCCTGTATGCAGACGCTATACTTTTGTATGTAAAACACCCGCGCGAAAACTTGACTCCTTTGGTACAAGTAGTGGTCCGATTTGGTGAACATTCAGGCCTCAGGATTAATTGGGATAAGTCAGAGATTCTCCCTCTGTCTCCTACGGTGCAGCAGGCGGATATAGACGATAGGTTTCGCTGGTGCCCTCAATCGATACGATACCTGGGTATTTCAATCTCCACGGATAGGGACAGGTTATTCAGTGATAACTATTTGGCCACATTGGAAGCGATAGAGCAGAAAGTTGAAGCCTGGATACGTCTGCCCATCTCACAGGCGGCTCGTGTATCCCTGGCAAAGATGGTGATACTGCCAAAACTTCTATATGTATATAATAATGTACTGGTGTGGCCCTCGGTTCGTTACTGGAATCGCGTACAGGGAATGATGATCAGGCTGGTCTGGGCTGGGAAGAAACCAAGGATAGCCTATGAAGCGTTGTCCCAACCGTATGAATTTGGGGGCTTAGAATATCCGGACATGTACTTGTACTACTTGGCGGCGCTGGTGCAATATATTCCTGATTGGAACACGTCGGTCAATGTTGCTCCATATACACGATTAGCGAGGGCCATAACCAGCCCAAATGCGCTATTGGGCATGCTGTGGGGACATAGAGGTGCGGTTCCTCGGGATGAGATTCAACCCATAGAGACAACAAGTAGGGCCTGGAGTCGTATGTGCCACCTGATAGGTGCTACCCCCTGTTATCTGCCTGACTTTCCTTTATTCAAGATAATTGGGATCCCACTCACACATGAGAGTTCATTTGAAGAGCATTTTCGGGCGTTGGGAGTTTCGACTTTGGGGGATGTGGTACAGGATGGGCGCTTCCTTGCATGGGAGGAACTTCGACTCAAAGGGGAGCATAATGCGGTGACGCTGCTGCACTACTATAGGTTGCGAAGTATCCTGAGAGAAAAATGGCTTGCCTTCCCGCAAGCACCAGTTCCACTTCCTGTGCAGTATCACATGCTCAACCCCGCCTCGTCTGGGAAAATGGTGTCCACTACTTATAAATTGAATAGAGCTGGGAGGGGGGCGGGGAATCATCCTTATAAAGTCAAATGGGAGGTGGCGCTGGGAATGGTATTGAGTGAAGCGCAATGGAAACTGGTTTGTATGCAAACTCGCCACATATCCATAAATGGTCGGTATAGGATGATACATTATAGGTTTGTATACCAGTCCTATTACTCCCCGCTCCTGCTGCATGGGATTTTCCCAGATAGACCCTCTGCCTGTAAGAGGTGTGGGCCAGAGCATGCAGAATTCTATCATGTTGATTGGTTGTGCCCTAGGATCCGGGCTTTTTGGGTCTCCATAGAGGAAGCAATGACAAGTATGTTACCAGATGTGAGGAATGGTGGTCCAGAACTATGGCTACTGGCTTTGGTGGGGGATGGCACTCGTACTGAGAAAAAACTTAGAGGGATGGCCATGGTGATAGCGAGGTCCCTTGTGGCGAGGTCTTAGGCTAGGCCAGTTGCCCCTCCGTTTTCACGTTGGCTGGACAGTATGCGCCTGTGTGAACAGAGAGAGACTAGGTATACAGCGACACTTCCTCCCTCATGTCACCCGTTTGACTATTGGGCCCCCTTACGGTGCTACCTGCTTGAGAAGGATCGGGCCTTGCAGGACGGGGAGTTGCCCACGAGTTGATGCCCCCTGTTAGATCTGTGCTCGCAGATGCAGCTGAGTGGTAGTCTGCTGGTGTTTATGTATCCCTAGATGTTGCTGGACTTACCTTACCTGGACTGTTTTTCCACTGTTGTCAAATGTAACCATGCAGGGGAGGGTGGGGGGGTATGTTGGGCTGTATAGTAATGTGACGTTTGTGGTTATAAAACAATAAAGAAAGTTTAAAAAAAAATAATAGGAAATATGCACTACCCCTAGTTCCCTCTTCTTCTTCTTCTCAGTACTTAATGGAAAACTAAAGGGGAAGATGGGATGAGATTGACAATAGCCCATAAAGGCTAAGGGAGGGGAGGATAGGTCACTATCAGGAAAGGGGGGATACCATGTCTCGCCTTCAGGCACCCTCTCTCCAATCCCCAAGCATTCCCCACCCAGGGATCCAAAAGCAATGGCCCTTCCCTGGCCACCTGAACAGAAGATCCCTGGGGAGTAGATGTGAGAGTACCTTCAGGTTTTTCACATTTTTGTTCATATACCCTTCCCCAATGTGTGGTGGACCTAGGGCCGTCACAGGTGACTCTTGAGAGGTAGTCAACATTATCTTGTTCCAGACTTCTCTGATGTTCCACTGAAAAGCAATATGATTGGAGGCCCAAGAAGAACTAGTGGAGAATGATCAGTAACCAATCTGAATTTTCGTCCCAGTAAATATTATTTAAGATGGAGTAAGGCCCATTTTATAGCCAGAGCTTCTAATTCGATGACTGAATAATTGCTCGCCTTAGGGAACAGTTTTTGGCTAATATACAATTTTGGATGTTCCAGTGCATCATGATCTTAAGATATGAACCCAATCCTATCAGAGAGGCATCTGTTGCCTTTCTTAAGGCTCTCATAATGGAGTACAGATGAAATAGATGATCTTCCCATGTTTGGCTATGAATCACAATATCATCAATATAGGAGAAGTCAGAATAAGGTTGCAGAATTGTATCCATTAGCCTCTGAAATGTTGCTGGAGCACCATGGAGACCAAATGGTAAAACCTTAAAATGAAACAGTCCTATGGGAGCGGAAAAGTAGTTTCTTCCTTATCCGGTCCAAACAGTGGAACCTGCCAATAGGCCTTAGTGAGATCTAAAGTTGAGAAATAGACAACATTACCTATTTTATCTATCAAATCATCAATGCGTGGCATTGGGTAGGCGTCAAAGGCAGAAATGGTATTTACTTTCCTAATGTCTATACAGAACCTCCAACTACCATCGGTTTTTGTCACCAATACTATGGTAGAGGACCAGGAACTAGCTGAAGGTTCAATGATATTCGCCTTCAACATCTGTTCTACCTCTTTAATTACAATCTCTTTGCATGATTCTATTAATCTATAGGGTCTCAAAGGAACCACCTTGCCTGCTGGAGTTGCGAATATGGTGATATATGCCCTTCACCCTTCCAGGCTCCTCTCGGAACACATCTGAGAATTTATCTATTCAATCTGAAAGGTCTTGTTTTTCATTATTTGTGAGATCAGGGGGAATTAAAGCGTTGTTTTCTACTTCACTGGGTACTAAGCAGGATAATATAGTGTAATTAGACTCAGCAGGGTTCTCTTTCCATGCTTTTAAAAGGGTTATATATAATAACCTGTGTCTTCTGTCGGCGATCTTGTTGTAAAATCTTATAATTACAAGGCCTCACCTGTTCCACTATCTCAAAGTGTCTATGGAAAACCAGAGGATGTTTCACAACCTAGTCCTCGGGGATCCCGTACTCAGGTGGCCAGGGAAAGGGCATGGCTTTTGGATCCCGACCCTGGGGGTGGACAAGCAAGGGAGGATCACCTGGGTAGGGGGTCCTCGTGGAGTGGGGGAGAAGCATCTGATGGTGAGACATGGTATCCCTCTTTTTCCACAACCCATCTAACCTCTGTCCTTGCTTGGAAACTACAGCTCCCATAATTCCTCCACACTTCACATTGACAACATTACTGAGCCGAGGTAGATGTGGAATGAAGATTACCTCTACTCACTTGCAATGGCTATGTCTCTTTAATGAGACCAGTCAGAGTCAGGCACGTAATCCTAATTATACACACCTGCCACTTGTTAACACACCCTGTCAGGATAGAAGGTGGCGCGCACAGGCAGACTCTGAGCGAGGCTGGGTTCGAGAAGGAGCTGCTCCTTCAGGGTTGATGGGAATCAGGCTATGGAAGTTGGAAGGCTAAGGGGCTGATCGCCAGATGCAAAGAACGAAAGAGAGCCAGGCGAGAATTCCATACTTTCGGGAAGCCGCAAGCGTTCAAAGAATGAAACCGAGTGAGCAGAAAGGAGAAACTTTCAAGATGCTTGAAAGCATTGCAATACCCTCCTGGGTGAACGACAGAGTTGGAGAGGAGCAGAGGAGGCGTTGGTAAAGGCTTTAACTGCTTCATGAAAGGCGTTGAAGAAAGAAGCTCAATTGACACAACCGGTGAGTTATCGTAGGCAACAAAAGCCTGGTTTGTGTTAAAAGAAAAAAGTAACTGTAACCAAATGTTGCAGGTTCCGCGTGTGCATATAAAACACATAATGGAAAGAACAACTGTTTGATTGTGAAGAAAGTATACAAAGTAACAGATTGGTCCTGCAAGGTGGAATCGCACATTTGAAAGTCTCTGTGAAATGTTCCCAGTTGAAGTGTAGTAAAACAGGAACCAATAGCAAGAAAGTAACTGCGATTCCAAAGTTGAATAAGTAAAAAGCAAAGTATGTGAACTCTGAATATGCCCATAGGGCAAAATATATGAACTTTGAGAGATGCAGAGAGGGCAAAGTAAAGAGAATAAGAAACTACAAATACCAAGAAGTATTGGGGTTGCATATGAATTTTGAAAGATGCCAAGAGGGCAAAGTAAAGAAGATAAACTACAAGTACCAAGAAGCATTGGTGTTGCGTGATGAGGAAGATTGTTGATTGTTGAATTGTTTAAAGAGAGGTCGAAGTGGCCATGCAGAGGTCAATGTAAAATCCTTGCAGTTTCAAAAGTCTTCGACGTTAAAAAGATAAAAAGACAACACGTGGGGAAGGGAACCTTCACAAAGAGAAAGACAGGATCGAGCCCGGCGGAGGGAAGCCTGTGCTGAACTGCGGTAGAGTGAAAGTTAAGTGTGAAGGGCAGTAGGGAAGGGAACCACCACAAAGAGAAAGGCAGGCTCGAGCCCGGCAGAGGGAAACCTGTGCAGAACTGTGATAAAGTGAAAAGGTAAATGTGAAAAGAGAGACAGGCTCGAGCCCGGCGGAGGGAAGCCTGTGCTGAACCGTGATAAAGTGAAAAGGTGTATGTGAAAAGAGAGTCAGGCTCGAGCCCGGCGGAGAGAAGCCTGTGTTGAATTGTGGCAAATTAAAAGTCAAGAACAGAACTGTGTATTTATGACAAGACGGGCAAAGCCTAAGGAATTGATTGAACTGCCAAAAGCTTGAAGCCCAAGCCTGAACTGTTGAATTGTACCAGTAAGCCAAAGTGTGCCAGGCTGTTAGAACTGTGAATCCACCTATCCTTTTTAAGAAACTCTCGAGACCTTGTGCTGCTGAACGTGGGGAAGGGAGTTGTTACCTAAGCCATTCTGACATTTATTTTAAGACACTATTTTTCCTTTTGTATTCCCTTAACACATTTGTCATTTGAGAAGGAGGGCAAGGTTAGTTTTTTTTTTAGTATAGGCATTTTTATTTTTATTAGACTGACTGGGACTTATTGTTATTTTTTTAATGGTCAAGACTACTCCCAATCTAGAATTAGGGCCAGTTAGGAATTCTACAAAACCAACCAAAATATCAAAATAAAGGTTTTCGAAACTTGCATCTATTATGTCTGTGTCTACTATTGATAAAAAGGAAAAAGTGGAGAAGAGGTGGGCACAACTGCTAGTTCTATTTAATTTCACAATAAGTAAATGCGCTGCAGGTTGCTTTGTACGTTGTTGCTTCTATGTGGAGCTACCAGGTTGAGAATAGCCCAATGACACTCGGGCTATACAAAATACTGACAAAAAGAAGAACAGAGTGTGGAGTCCACGCTGTAAACCCAGTGCTCCTCCTTGCTCCTTATCAGGAGCTAAATTAATTACTCTGTAGGTTCCAAAAGTATATAGCTCGTATTCAAAATTCAATTATGCATTTTACTCAATGTTGTAGGATTCCAATCTTGTAAGTTTAACGGTTGCAATGAAGTCCTGGCGCCTCAGGCGCCAGGACTGAATCCAAACAGCCCCCAGCCGGGGCTGTTGGGGTTTTAATGAGTATCTGGATGCCTGCTCCTGGGGCTAATGGACTCGATCCGGATGCCCGGGGGTAGGCATCATGACAGAATCATCGACACACTGGCGAAAAGTTAAAACTTAGGCACTTTGGAACATGTAATTCAAACAACATCATTTACTCCATAAGATGTTCCTGTGGATTATACTATGTGGGACAATCGACACGCACTGTGAAAGTGAGATGGAATGAGCACCGCTCATGCATACACAATCACAACAAAAATTCAGCGGTGGCACGACACTGGGATGCAAGACAACACAATCTATCCCAGATAAGATTCCAAATGCTCGAAGTGGTGAGGAAAAGGGAACCACACATGAATTTACAGCAGAGACTTGACCAGAGCGAATCCTTCTGGATTGATAAACTTGGAACTTTAGCGCCAAGAGGATTGAATGAAGAAATACGTTTTGCTTGTTTTCTTTAAAACTGTGTGTATTGGTTGTAAGGAGCGATGAATTAGGTTGACACATAGGTTGAATCATTAATGCTGTCTTTATGAACTTTGGAATATTGCTTGTCACATATGCAGAAAGAGTTTTACCAGGTATATAGTAGATCATTATTGATGTTATCGGGAAATAGATAGGAGAGAAATATGCCAATTACCATGTATACAGGGAAAATAATTTCGGCTCTCCGCGGCTCTCTGGTTATGGTGCTAGGCACTAATACACCTTCCAGCCCTTATGGGTTTGGAGGACACGTTGCTGCACAGTTCCTAACATCCTACGTAAATACAGCTACATTGTCGGCATATAACAACGTATTGAATGCTGCAACTCAAAGGGCCCATGGCAACCCGCAGCTTTGCAGGCTTTGCCTTGCCTTCGTAACATAGGACGCCACATCCTGTTACGTGCATTAGATTTGAACGTTTTATACGTTCTGTACTTACAACACCCACATTAACAGCTACCATGTTAGTCTTGATTAATGGGCGGGGCAGTGATGTGTCTTCCAACCCATACGGAGTATGCACGTGTCCTATAGCTATAATGTCGGCATACAACTGCATAGCGTACACGTTGTATGCAGTAACGTTAAGTGACCATGGCAACCTGCAACCATGCAGGCCTTGCCTTTCATTCATAACAAAGGACGCCATGTCCTGTTACGTGCACTAGGCTCAAACGTTGAATACTTTTAGTATTCACAATACCCACACCATTATCTGCCATGGTGATCACTTGTCCCGCCCTCCCATGTCCATGGGGGAGTGGGACTGGATTTGCGCCCGCTGTGTCCAATCCTGGACGCGGAACGCCGCCGCGATCACCATGGCAACATTAAAACTGAAAGTTAGAACGGACGTGCGCATTCGCAGCCCGCTCCACGAGGCAGACGGACCGTAACAGTGCAAAGGTAAGCACCTCCAACTGCAGACTGCAGCTACATTGGAAGTAATCTTTGAGTGGCACTAGAGTGACGCTCATCATATTATTTTCCAAATAGGGATGTTTGTTTCCCGATGCACTCGATTGACTGAAAGGCGAGACCAACTTCAAGATTAAGTTAAGGTAAACATGAAATACGGGTTTTGCACACTCATGGGAATGTCACAATAGTTTTTACCTGGTAATGTAATGCAGTTTAGGACACTAATGAAAGCACTGTGTTTTCTCCTTCTTTCACGCATCTATATGAATTGACTCATCATGCATTGTTGACTTACATGGCGGTATGTATATTTGTAATTTATTTAAATATTAATGTATGATAATTGTATCTATCTTGATGAATGCAGCCCTGAAGATGGTGCTATGCACCGATGGCAAACAGCTTATATTTTAAGTTTAGGAATTGCTTATTCACCTTAAACACTGTGTGATTAAAACACAAACTACTTACAAAATACTTTGAGAAGGAGTTTGGTACTTCATTGCAACCGTTAAACTTATAAGATTGGAATCCTACAAGATTGAGTAAAATGCTAAATTTAACTTTGAATACAAGCTATATACTTTTGGAACCTACAGAGTAATTCATTTAGCTCCTGATAAGGAGCAAGGAGGAGCACTGGGTTTACAGGGTGGACTCCACTCTGTTCTTCTTTTTGTCAGTGTGTCTACTATTGATACCATGCCTTCCTTACAGGTCCATGCCATTAAGAAACTAGTTTGTTGCCAGATGTAGGTAACAACACTAGTACTTTCTGTCCACTGGAGAAGGACCGTAAGGAGACTTTCTGATTGTAAGAAGTCTTCTGTTGTTCTTGGGCTTTAACCATATGGGCTTGTACAAGGGATCGGACTGCTGCCATATGTTAAGCCTGGCCTCAGTTTGAGAAATGGTTATAGAGGCCGCCTCTATCTCTTTCCATGTTTCCCTGAGCATATCTAACACATCTCGGGGTTCCTTCATATAAAGCAACTCAAAAGGGGAAAACCCAGTAGAAGCCTGAGGTGTTTTCCAAATTGCGAATTATGCCCGACGGAATCATTTGTTTCCAGTTTTTCTTGTCCTAATCCACTAACCTAAGAGTTTTATTAAACCTCTCTACGAGACATCCATCTGAGGATGATAGATAGCTGTTCAAAGTGTGGTGATGTGTAACAACTCCTTAACCTCCCCCATAAGTTTACACATGAAGTGCTCTGATCTGTTAATATCTCTTTAGGAAAATCAACTCGAGAAAAGAAGGGGAGTAGATGTTTTAAGATTTGTTGGGTGGTATTAGTTCTAAGAGGAAAATCTTCAGGATAACAACTGGCATAATCTACAATCATCAAAATGTACTTGTGTTACAATTCGCTCCCTTTGCTCCCGTTCCCACCACTAGGGGGCATAATTTGGGGTTTATTCGCTACTGGACTTCCCTTCCGAATCTTATGCTACAGTACTGTGGTGAATTTGGAGTGCTAAATCCTTATTTTCCATGCTACTTCCCTTCCGGTTCCATTCCAGGTTTTTGGCAGCCAGCATGCTGTTTTAATCAAAAGACTATGCTTCCCAGAATGCCTGGCTCCCTGCTTCATGCTCACCCTTGCAGGACAAGGTGAGTTGGAGGATAAGCAACAACTGTGGCTGGCAGGTGCAGCAAGCAGCACACCTGAGCCGTGTGCTCGTTAAACAGCTTTAAAAGCCTCAGTTTGCTTCAGTCCAGTGCTGTTCATTGAAGCAGTGTTCCTGTTTGTAACTGGCCCCTTGTTCCTGGTTCTTAGCTTAGTGTCTTGTTCCTAGTTTCTAATTTCGTGTTCCTTTCCCCTGGATTTCAAATTGAATGTGTTCATTAGTGATTTCTTCTTCCTGGATTCCCTATCTGTCTTCCTCTGTTTTGCAGGCAGCACTTCCCGGTGCCTTCCTTTTTCTGTGCAGCCCAGTTTGCATGTGTACTATATTTATTTGACTTTGCCCTATTCTGCTGTGGAACCTTGATCCTTTAGTCTCTCCTCGTTTATAGATTGAGCATTTTGCCTTTTTTCCCTGGATGGGGAGCAGGAGGTTTTGCCTTGTAATTTCGTTTTTCCTGCTCCTGTTCCTTTACTTTCTCTTGGAATGTATTCCAGGTTTGCCCTTGCACTTCTCCATTTGTTTCCTATTGATTATTAGGTGTGGTGTGCTGTTGTAGCTAGCTCCTGTATGAATGTCTATGTTTTCCTCACTATTCTGTAATCACTAGTCCTACTTTCCCCTTGTCATGAGTCCTATGTATTAAGTTATCCTCCCATTGCAGCCTTTCTGGGTCCCTGTTTGATCAACAGGGTGCGTGGGCTTCGCTGGCATTTCAAGTGGTATTTTTCATCCTCATGAGTATTGTCTTTAAGTTACCTTATAAAATACCATCAAGGGTGTTATCTCACAGATCCTATCGTTGCTTGCCCTGTAAGTGGGCTTAGCGCTGTCAGTACCTGTAACAGCAATTGTGGGTAAGGAGCTTGCTGACTTTCTTTGTAATCATACAGAGCTTCTAAATGCTTACCCAACATCCCTTTTAATATATTTGTATTGTTATCGCGCTCTACTTGCACATCCTGGGTTTTAGTGTACATGTGTCTTGGTTCCTGTGTGCATGTTGTTTGAGTCAAAGCTATTCACTGTGTGATCTTGTGCACATTTTCCTCGCCATATTCGCTGCCTTTGTCCTCTCATGACAACTTGTTTCCCAGCTTTGAGGCTTCAAGAGGACCTACAATCTCCAACCCCATCCTTGAAAATTGAATCTCTATAATGGGTAATGGATTCAATGGAGCTGGTGGTGGTATATAATTACTAGTTTTTTGGCAAATGACACATGCTTGGACGAAGATTTTAATATCTGCATGATTTCCTGGGCAATAAAATTTCATATACATATGTGCTTGGGTTTTTGCACGTCCTAAATGTCCTCCTGTTAAATGGGAAAGGGCTATTTCAAGGGCCACTTGTTTGTGACTCCTGGGAATAACCAACTGGGTTCTTATCACACCATCTACGGTCACATCCCCCTATACAACAGCCCATGTCTTAAAACAAAAAAAGGTCCACCTTTTCCTATGCCTTCAGGTTCTGGCACTACCTGGAGAAAGGCTTTGGATACTAAGGGGTCATTCCTCTGAGCAAAGCCTCAGTCAGGAAGTGTGCCGGGTTCTTCCTTGTGAATATTGGAAGAAGAGGAGGTTATAGGGGCTTCATCTGCCTCTCCGAATCCTAGACTACCTCTCTCAATCTCCCTCTTCACACTCTCTTCTTTAAGTTTGGGAAGTATAACCCTTTCAAGTATTCCTTGAGCGATTTTATCTCCTTTTTTGGTCTTGAAAGATCTCCTTCCCATGATTCTGTTATATCACCTTCATAACTCCTCTGAAATCTGGGTCAATTACCCCAACCAGGACGTCTCTGCTGAATTTCCAAGTGAGTCCTGATTTGGGTTCCAACCGAATGTAAGTCCCAGGGGGTGGTATTAACACAAGATCTGTACGTATCATTCTTCTTTCCACTGGAGGAATGGTCTCCTGTCTACTACTACAGATATTGAATCATACAGATTCTTTTGTGGCTTCTTTCGCTCAATTTCTCATATTTTAGGGTCTCCTAACCTATATCGGATGAGCTGCATCCCAATCCTGACACCATATGTGACACAGGCATGGTATCAAGAGAGATGACACAGACAACAGAGATATATTTCTAAACAAAACATTATTAATGATCAGGGTGGTGTAATGCCTAACTAACCGTATGCTAGTAGGGATTTTCTAGTAGGCTTGATCACTTTCTGAAGTTATCTTCTGTAGGATTTCTGGCATCACAGTTTGCATCAAAAGAAGGCATTGGGCTTCTATTCCCCAAGTTCAAATGTAATCACTTTAATACAACACTGTGATCTTGGGACTCCCTTCCCCAAGATAAACACTCTGAAGTTCTTTGGTTCTCAGGGTTCCCTTCCCTAAGATGTATTCTGAACAGTTGACTTGTTTCCTCTGTTCACAAGTTCACAAGAGAATGCTTGGTCCATGTAACCAGTCCTTTGGTTAGCTTCACCAAGGGCACGCACTTCTTGCTGCTTTTTCAATATTTTGCGGTTTCTGGTCTAGGCGCAGTTGTCAGACCACAGGGTCCACCCATTACAGGTCAAGCAACCAGCAGCCACATACTTTATCTGTGATGTGACTCTTGATGTTGAAAATGTCATTGTTAGGAAACGTCCTGGTCTAGGCGCAGTGTCAGATCACATGGTCCACCCATTACAGGTCATGCAACTATATGTTTCCCCCTAGACCTTTATTCAGTAATGTAACATTTATTAGGTTTCACTCAAACCATGACTTTACTCCTGCTCCTGATTCAGGGAATATAACATTGTGTTACGTTCATCAGGATAGTACCTTTCAGTCAGTTCAGCTTTCACAAGATGTAACTTTAAGCTGAACAAGCTTGAATGGCACCTTTAGTACAATTTGAAATTCAATAAATGCAGGTTTTACTTGTACGGGCTTAAGCAGTGCATTTCATATAGTTCGGTATTCAATAAAGGCAGCTTTCACTTGTGTGGGCTTAAGCAGCACCTTTCATGTAGTTCAGCATTAAATAAAAGTAATTTTAATTACTTTTGCGGACCGTTACCAATTCAAAGGTCCCTTGGAGCACTCCAGCCTTCCCAGTGTCTCCTGACACTTAGCAGGTCTCTGTAGCCCGATTTCGTGGCTTCTCCCACAGCGGGAAAACCAACTTGTCAGTTTGCTGGGTGCTCCATTCAGCATATGCCGGCCTTCATGCGTGGCTCCACCTATGCTCCCTGGCAGCGCCTCCTGTATGACTTCCCTCACAGGGGCTCCCAGTCTTGCAGAGTCCCCTCGGCAAGACTCTCTGGATCTTCGTCAACATCTCGGCTTCTCGCTCCTCAGCACGGCAATTCCTCAGTTCTTTCATCCGTCTGCGGCTATACCTCCACCAGCGTACATGTGCTTCTGATTTCCACCTTTTATACTCTCCTCGACCATTAACAGGCCGCAGGTGAAACAGTGTCCTCAATTGCCTGAACTTCTTTGAGGCTATTAGTGTGACATGCCTGATCTTCAATGCCACATGATTTTAAACCACTCCTCTTCGTCTCAGTACTAGAGTGGTGTTTATAATAGGAAATCTGCACTACTCCTAGTTGACTCTTCTTCTCAGTACCTAAGGGAAAACTAGAGGGGAGGATGGGATGAGATTGGCAATAGCTCATAAAGGCTAAGGGAGGGTGGTTAGGTTAATATCAGGAAAAGGGGAGATACCATGTCTCACCATTAGGCATCCTCTCTCCAATCCTCAAAGACCCTCCACCCAGATGATCCTCCATCAGATTGCTACAATTTCAAATGTGCCTTTTTAATGACATTTCTGTAATTTTGTGGAACATTGGAAAAAAAGACAAATGTTGCAGATTTGTGTTTTGCGAATGCAAAATCAGTATATATTGGATGATCTGTCTTATCTAAGATTAACAACAAACTGAATTGTGAGAAGCGTATCTTCAATATCAAAATAGGAGTAAATGGTGTGATTGTTTTAATGAATATAATGTAGACTCTCTTGGGCTCCAGGAGCCAATAGGATATCAGATTTGTTATATGAGAATCAGCCTGATGGGTGGGCAGGGATTTTCTGCAAATTCTTTTATGACATTATGAAAACAGGCAGAATACATTTGTCGTCGACAGAGAGCTTCCTAGTCCCGATATTTGAGAAGGTGAATGATTGCCTCATAACACTGCTTGATGCAAGTAACATTTTTACTATGGTGCTTTTAAGGGAAAGAAAAGGGTGGCTACAACAAGAGAATATACTGTCATCTTTTCAAACTGGATTTAGGGAAGGATGCTCAAAAACCCACAGTAATTTACTGCTTCAATATTTCACAAACTAGGCTATTTTGCATGCCCAGATCCCTCTATGTGTTGCTTTTGATTAAAAATCAGTGTTCTATCAAGTGGATACGGCGATATTATGGAGTAAATTACAGAGATTAAAAATGGATGACTACTTGCTCCAATTGATGAAGGCCAGGCACAATTGCACTTAAGGTGAGATTAGACCTAAATATGGTGGATTTTCATTAAGACCAGCCATAATTGCCGACAAACAAAAGACAATACAGATAGCTCTGTATGGAAGCTTGTGTTACCTCTAGCCCAATTATGGCCTGGCTAATATACATATAACATTTACATAGCACCTGCATGAGAAAATAAAAACAATCAGATTGTTTATTTAATGTGCATTGTTGCTTCACTGTTACTGGGTGTAACGCTCACCTGGTATCCACGGGGACGTCACTCAGTCTGTTCTGACCTCTTACGACCTCGAACCCTTCCCTGGAGTCTACTCGACTGGAAACTGGGCCTGAAACACGTATTGGTAGAGTTTAACTCCCTATTGTCTCTGTGTGCTTGAATCCCTTCTTCCCCGGGTCCAACCCTTCCCTTTGATCCACAGCTCACCTTGTTTTCTTGGAAAGTGTGCTCTCCATCCTGCTTTCAGCGCAGGGGTGGGTTGATTGATGCGGACTCGTTGCTGCCTACTTACTTCACTGGCAAGAGTCCGACAGGTAAGTATAATGAGTCTTTTGAACAGTTCTCTAACTTCGTTCCTTTCCTTCCTTAGATGATGACCGGCGTCCGGGAATGGCGGCGTGCTGCTGAAATGAGTAGCGCTGAAGGTGAGTGAGAGCGCAATGCGCGATGCACCCCTTTCGTATTTGTCTTGAACTGAGTTCTTTTTCTGTGTCTTTTAGGTGCAGGGAAGTTTTCAGCGTGGATGCCGGTTATGAAGAAGAAATGCGGTGAGTAAGTGCGGTATGCAGCACCTCTAGATGTTTCCACGCTAACCTGGAGTGTCTTTTCCCTCTTGCAGATGGATGGGAAGTTCCGGAGACAGAGTTCCCCCAGAGCGGCTGGGATTCAGGTAAGCGTTTGAAGCTCGTACAGTCTTTAAAAATAAGCGAAGATTTGCTGAATGCTTACTAATGCCTTTTTTCTCTTATTTTCCCTTTTCCTTAGGAAGCGGCATGCCGGGATGGGAATGACACCGCCGAAGATGCCCGCAGAACAGAAGGAGCGATGAATGATGGGCAGAAGCGCCGTAAGGTAAGGCTGTTCCTAACGGTGTTCTTGTTCTTGCAGGAGCTGAGCGCAGAAGAAAGATGCAGGCCTGCTGGAGACCGATCCGAACACGTTGAGTATCACGCTGCAGGTGCAGAAAACACAAATCATGTTTCTCAGCCTGGGCGTGGCTTAAATAGTCTCTTGGTATCCCAGGAACCACACCCAAAAGACTAGACTGCACATGCAGTTCTGGGAACCGAAATATGTGGGGGCATCCATCTTGTCCCCATCAATGCACTACAAGTCCAATCCCCAATGTTATCCTATGGGAGGGAGTGAGTCTGGAGCCACAAGCACCAAGTCTGACTCCAAGTGGGTCTTTGGAGGGATGGAGAGGCCATTGAGGGCCATGTAGGTGATCGTGGCCTGGCTCCAGCCTGACATCTTGGAGGGCTGGGGACATGAGGGGCAGGAATCATGACACTGGGTGAGCCAATTTCCACATTCCATAGGGGGCGCTTGGAATTTTCAGGGACAAGGAATATTGCCTGGGAAAGTGGACTGGCCCTCTCGGAAAAGAGCCAGAAGCAAGCTCAGAATAAAGTATTAATACAAGCAAAAGAAAAGAAAAGAAATAGAGAGCAACATGTTGATACCCTGGGGGCCTGCTTCCTCGGGAAGAACACCACAAGGTCGGAGGAATGCAGGAGCCGCAGAGAGTTAGGCAGGACAGTGGACACTTTCCAGGGTGGCTGTTGCGGCACCCGGGTAGGCCATTGTGACTGTCGCACCGGGTCCTATGCCCAGCGGTCCCGGATGTGGTGAGGAGAGAGTGTACGGACCATATAAGCAGGATGGCACAGGGATGATGAAAAACTGGGCCGTGGCATCATTGTGGCAGCCTGGGAGAAGGCAAAGCCTGAGCATGTCAGGCTGGGCAATGCGGCCAGTGAGTGAAAAAAAAGGATGGCAGTTCTGGCATGGTGTTAGTTGAGGCACCGACCTGGGAAAAGAGGGTCTTCGGCAGAAGGAGTGCAGGGCGTCTTATGCCAGGCCCCTGACGGGGTGACTCAGCCCGCGTCCTGGCATCACTAAAATGAATGGCATGGGGTGGCGTGTCTGTGCTGGACCCAGTTCATGCATCTGTTCCCCTGCAATCTGCAGATATAGAAGTGGAGACCATGCAAGACAGCCACCCGCAGACTGGTTTACAGCTCCCAGAGCCCTGCTCAGTGTTTGACTTTGTGCCCAGGCTGCAGAGCAGAGGCAACACTAAACGTAGATGGAGTGTCTGGCTGGAACGAGAAACAAGCTGGTGGCTTGCCACCCTCGACAGAGCAGGGATGTTCAACCAGCAGAATACCCAAAAAGATATAGATGACAAAGACATGGTACTGTATACAGTCCTGTTTTGGCTGTCTGTATGTAGGTACCTACTCCCACTGACTCTGAAATGTGCCCAATGTCAAATGATGTGTGTTACAGATGGCCTCAATAATCTACAGACAAGAGATGATAGGTTTCACCAGGATTTATAATGAATAGAAATATGCTTCTTTGGAAACTGGAGTGGATGTGGACCAAGGGCTACCCTGGTGTATTCTCAACCTTAATGCGGGCTCCCTCCACTCTAACCCAGTCGTTACTACTTCCCACAACAAATTCTGAGACATAAATCCAAAGCAATGTTAGGGATCCTTACTCTCTAAGTCTAATCGGCTATAAGCGAGGCCCTAAAGTCCTTGGCTTTCTCTATCTCACCCTCAGAAAATGTTCTAAAGGATTCCTTTCTCTAGGTTGTTGTTGTCGTTTTTGACATGACAATAAAATGTGATTTTGCAACTCTCTCTCTCACCCCCTCCCCAGTCTCGCTTGTGCTCTGTCTCTTGCTCATTGTCCTGCCTTCTCTGCTATCCCTGTGACACTCTCTACTCTGTTCCCACCTTTGGTCTTGCTGGTCACCCTCTCTATCTCTCTCCCTCAACCTCTCTCCCTCGCCAGTCTAATTTTCATTGACATTCCTAATTCTCCTTAGTGTCTCCTCCTCATTCTCTCTATTTCTCTCTATGTCTCTCTCACTCTCTCTATCCCTCTCTAGACCATCTTTCTCTCTTGACCACCTTCCAATACTTATACTGTACACAATCCGTCTATTTCCTCTCTATCACCACCATTTGATCTCATATTCTCCCTCTCTCTCCTCACTTCTACATTCATAAACACCGGTAACTTCTCCCCCTGCACTCCTTCTATTCTCAAGCTACTTATTGTACTGGTACTAGTGCCACTCTCTCTCTCTCACACAATACCTTACTTGACCTCTCTCACACCACTGCCACACTTTTCGCAAAGGTTCTCTCTGCGATACGCTCTCTATTGCGTGGTCTCTCGATCCATCAACTCCTTTCTGATCTCACCCGAACACCTTTCATCCTTGACCTGGCTGGCTGGGCTTTGATATCCCAGCCTGACCTGTGCCTGTCCTTCCCCAGACTTCCACTGGCTCTGGTCACCTGGGTTCTGGGGCCAATCTACCCTATTGTTTCCCCAAGGGGTCGTGTTTGTATGGTAGAGCTTTTAAAAGTGCTAGTAAGCTCTGCTTCCTATTTGGTCTCAAGCGCATTCTCCAAGGTGGAAGAGAAAGGTTTGCTCTCTCTGCGTGTGCTTTCATCACCATGCTAGTTTGTACAAGTTCTTTTTCCTTTATCCTGAGGTGCGGCAAAGGATGGAAGCCTCTGCGTGACTGGAATAGCAAGCGTGCGTTTTTCCATTTTCTCTTGAGGCTCTAATCCAGATTCTCTCTGCAGCCGCCCAAGTGTCTTCTGGGTTGGTAGATCTGAAAGAACTAGAGAAGAAACCCAGCCAGAAAGGAGACTGCACGGCATTGCAGCCAAAACAGTGGTACCAATTCTGTTACACAACAACATACACTCAAGGGAATCAGGCACTGGCACCCCCCAACTCCTTCACCCAACCTCTGGGGTAGGATCGACTCTAGCAACTGTCCTGCTAGGCAGCTAACACCAGGGCAGGAGGCTTCCCTTCTCCCCTGTCACAGGTGGTAGGTAGTTTGCTTGTGGATCCAGTTGGGTTCCTATTTAGTTCTTGTATGTAACAGTGAATCCTAATCGCTGTACAAGTACAGTTGCTATTCAAGTTGTTATGGTTAATCGGTGTGCACATGTTCCATTCATACTGCCTAAAAATATATTATAGGAGGGTAATTTGCGCATGAAGGAAATGATAACTGCGAGGTTTGAGACGGCCTGCTGTAGACCCCAGTAGTAGATGGGGTCCCCTCATAAGATAATGACTTGCTCCCACCTCAGGGTAAACTGTAAGAAGGACCGCAAGGAAGCAGTGTGGTG
This sequence comes from Ambystoma mexicanum, assembly GCF_040938575.1. Classification (NCBI taxonomy): domain Eukaryota; kingdom Metazoa; phylum Chordata; class Amphibia; order Caudata; family Ambystomatidae; genus Ambystoma; species Ambystoma mexicanum. The sequence continues at coordinate 55,329,791 of NC_090930.1, read as the reverse complement.
CTTCTGAGTGTTTGCCTGAAGGGGTCCTATTTATGACTACTTTTATGCTGGGGTGGGTAGGATGATGAGAGACTCACTGGTTGGAAATGTACAGGGAGTAAACTACACAAGTAAACTTAACGTGAGCAGTCTCGCATGTTGAATGCTACCTTGCATCTGTATCCCATTTTGAATACAGACCTCCCCCGTTGAGACAAAACACCATCTGCCTGTAGCGTGGAAAGAACACAGAATTGAAGCCCATCTCCTTTTAACATCTGTGTTTGATTGCAGGTTGTCTAAAATGTGCATTCCCTCCACAGCTGGACTGGGGGAGGGTGGTGGTTGTACATAGTGGCCCCTCCCTGACATGGTGGGCAAGGCTGCCCACCAGCACGCCAGGGCAATTAGACGTGGGCTTCACTTAGCTGGCAGTTACCCCTGTTTGGTTAGAAGTGATCAAACCCTACTACTGGAGAAAAATATTAAGCTTACCTCAGTGTTGGCACCCATAAGAATAGAGCTAGGACTGGCCTCAATGCTGATGAATGTGCTGAGAGCATGTTCCTTCTTAGTACAGTGAGTCCCCAAGTCCACACAAAGGAATGTCGACACACTATGTTAGGTGATAACACAGCTTCTTTATATAAAATAAGGTGCAGTAAAATATATACATATAAATAATAACACTTTGTACTCAGGCAGTTCTATTCAAAGAATGGCAAATATATACACTCTATGTGGTACCACACTAGACTTAAATTCATTAAAAATGCACCAACTGCTGACAGCTTTGAACAGGCATCTGAATTCTTGAGTAAGGTGTACTTTCATAGATCAAGGAAGAAAGACAGGTTAGCTTCAGAACATAGGCGGTATACTTTCATGAGACTCAAATAGCAATACTGTGTGAGGATCCTCCCACCTGGGCAACCTGTAATGGAAAAGGTAGGGAGTGCCTTATCTTGTTTTTAACAGCCCAGTCCATAAATGTTCAATAATGCTCTGCTTTCTTTCTACAGGTTCTACCATCCCAATGTACCTGAGATGCCACAGGAGAACAGGATCCAAGATGACTCTGGGACCCCTGGATGACTCCTGCGGTTGGAAGACGCTCTTCTTCGTCACAGTACCTGTGGTGCCTTGGCAGGTGAAGTGGCAGAGTTTCTTGGCTTCACTCGATGGGACCCTTGAAGGATGTATCCCCTTTGCAGTCACTGAGATGCCGAGGCCAAGTTAAAAAGAGGAACCAACTACTTTCGGAAATGCAGATGTTTCGGTCTTCGCTGTGGTCTCCTTTGGACGGTGGTTACTCCGTTAGTGGAAGTCCTAGGAAGGTGAAACTTGCTGTGGACCCTGAAAAGGCCTGGCTGAAGAAGATAGGACCACTGGGGACGTTGGATGCCCCTTGGTGGCGACGGGTGAAGTGGCAGAAGTAGGTGTCGGCTTTCAGGATTTCACTGACTTTCAGATCTTCAGTGCAGCAGCCACAGCACAGACTTCTGGATGGCTTTTGGTGACATGGCCTTGACCACTGGACTGGACTACAGACCCTCATCAAGGCTGGACCCGTGGGACGTCTTCTGTGGACTTTGGTGGCAGGAAACACACCAGCTGATCTTCGTCTGCAAACAGCGAACTGGAATCTTCTTCAGTTGAAAAAAGTTATCAGGTGTCGTGTCAGGGATGTCCCTTGATTGATTGATTGATTGATATTTTATTTCTATTGCGCTCATACACAAGTGTTTCAGAGCGCGACCAGGCAGGGAAAGGGAACGGGGAGAACAAAAACAACGATCTTACTAGGCCCAGTGACATTGAGAACATGCAAGTGCAGGGTAGAGGGAGAAGGGGGAGAAGTGCATGGAAGGGGGAACAAAAGGATAGTGCGGAGCGAGAAGGAAAGTAAACAAAAATAATAATAAAATAATAAACAAAAAGGCAACAAACAATGGGAGTGCAGCCAGCAAGTGGCAAGTGCTGGGCTTATGGCAGCAGGCCATGCAGGTCTGAAAGTGCAGGAAGAAAAGGGGAGGGCTGTATGGGTACAGATACAGACCCCAGTGCAGGGGGTGGCCCGGAGGCAGTGCGTGAGGGTGGCAAGATGAGCAGGTACCTTGGCCCAGAGGACAGAGAGTGGCCAGGTGCATGGTGCTGAGGGAGAGTAGAATCAACATGGGAGAGGGGAGCAGAAGGCAGAAGCAAAGAGGAAGGTTTTGAGGTGCTTACGGAACCGGAGATGGTTCTCCATAAGTTTTAGAGTGGCAGGGAGGCTTCATTGTTCAAGGATTCATTGTTCAAGTGGAACTTCTGCAGATCCTGGTGTCAATCAGCACTATATCAGCGTACCCCCTCTTCTAGTTGGTAGACAGCAATCTGGCTTCCAGCAGTCACAAACACTCTTCCGGACCCTGGGCGACACAACTGGACTTCTTCGACTCAAGCTGTCCAAGCACTTCTTTCCTGGACTCATGAAGAGCCCTTCTCTGCACAGCAGGCACACAGGACTGGCTTCCAGGGTACTTCTGATGAAGAGTAGCAGGTGCACGATAGTCTCTCGTAGCTCGGAAGGGGGTCTCCTATTCACGTCCTTGGAATAGGGCAAAATGTCCACATACAAATTAACAACCCCACCAAAAGACCTAAAACACACACCACGAAAGGTTCTAACTACCAAAAGTTCCAACTTTCCGTGGTATGTGTTTAGTTGTTTCGGTGGGGTCGGTATGATATGATATGATATGATATGGCATTTGTAACGCGCCTATACACATGTGTTTCAAGGCGCGACGAGGCAGGGAGGGGAGGAACAAGGGGAGACAGACAACGATCCTACTAGGCCAGGTGTCATTCAGATCGCGCAAGTGCAGGGGTGGGGGAGGGGGAAAAGTGCAAGGGGAAGGGGAGGGGGGGAAGTGCAGTACAAGGTAAGTGGCGTAAAGTAATAAATAAATAGGGCCAGCTGGTGGCAAGTGCAAGGTAAGTGCAGAACAAGTGCTGGAAAAGGGGGGGGCTGTAGGGATACAGAGACAGTCCCGCAGTGCAGAGGGGTTCCAGGGCATCAGTGCAAGTGGAGAGTGGCTGGGCCCAGGACCGAGGCCGTTAAGAGTGGTCCAGTTGCAGAATCAGTGCAGTTTCAGTGAAGAATATTAGCTGTTCAGCAGGGGAGAGGGAGAGAGAAAGCAGAAGCAAAGAGGAAGGTTTTGAGGTGCTTCCGCAACCGGAGATGGTTCTCCTCAAGTTTCAGGGAGGCAGGAAGGCTGTTCCAGAGGGAGGCCCCTGCCGCGGAGAGAGATCTACCCCCAGCTCGTTGCTTCGAGAAGCGGCTGACCCTGAGGGAGTTGGAGGCGGATGAGCGAAGGGCTCGGGAAGGAAGATGTTTGGGAAGAGAGAGTTGAAGGTATTTAGGACCAAGGCCCCAGAAGGCCTTGTGGACAATGCAGAGGGTTTTGAACTTTATCCTCGCAGCCACTGGGAGCCAGTGTAGAGATTTCAGTCCTGAAGAGATACGGTCCCTGGGCTTGAGGCCAAGGACAAGTCTCGCAGTTCTGTTCTGGATGAGTTGCAGAGGGCGGAGAGTGGAGGCAGGCAGATTAAGATAGAGGCTGTTACAGTAATCCAGCTTCGAGAGAACCAGGGCTCGGGAGACAGTGAGCTTCTGGGGGAAGGAGAGGAAGGGAAGAATACCTCTGAGGAGGTGCAGCTGGTAGTGTGACTTCTTAGCGACGTCAGAAATATGAGGAGAGAAGGAGAGTGTGGAGTCGAAGATGACCCCAAGGTTTTTTGCATTGCAGGGAGGGGGCCAAGGGAGGCAGGCCAGAGAGCTGCAGGGAAGGAGGGAGTGGGTGTACCGATGAGTAGAATCTCAGTCTTACTGGCATTAAGGCAGAGGTCATTGGTGGCACACCATTCCTGGATAGCAGACAGACAGTCAGAGATGAGGGAAGGAGAGGGGGAGGCTGAGGGTAGCCTGAAAATGAGCTGGGTATCGTCCGCATAGCACTGGAAATTAGGGCAGAGAGCGGCGATGCGGTGGGCAAGGAGTGCCAGATACTGGTTGAACAGCCAGGGAGAGAGATTAGATCCCTGGGGGACACCACAGGTGGAGAAAAAGATGTCGGAGAGGAAGGACCCCAGTTGGACCTGGGAGGGTCGATTTGAAAGGAAAGAGGTCAGCCACGCCAGAGCCTGACCAGTGATACCCAGGTTTTCACGGAGACGGTTGAGCAGGATGGCATGGTTGACAGTGTCAAAGGCAGAGGAGAGATCGAGCAGAATGAGAACACACGGAGTGTTGGAATCGAGGTTCAAGAGCAGGTCTTCACGGATGTTCAGGAGAGCAGTTTCCGTGCTTCTGGCAGCTCTGAAACCAGATTGATGGTCATGAAGACTACCAACAGATTCAGCATGGAGGTTAAGCTGGGAGATGGCCAGTTTCTCCAGGAGCTTGCCCAGGAAGGGAGTGATGGAGATAGGGCGATAGTTAGCCGGGCAGGAGGGGTGGAAAGAGGGTTTCTTGAGAAGAGGGTGCACAAGGGAGTGCTTGAGGGGGGAAGGGAAGACTCCAGAGGCGAAGGAGTGGTTGCAAAAGTCAGCCAGGGCAGGAGCCAGGGAGTCGATGTGGTCCTTGATAGTTTTGGAGGAACAGGGGTGAACCTGTTTAGACGAGACTTTCATAGATCGGACTTGTCTGGAAACCTCGTCAGCAGAGAAAAGTGGAAAGGCAGAGAAAGAGGGAGGAGGGGTGACTGCAGAAGGGCCAGAGGAAGAGCCGGGAAGGGAGGGAGGGAGGTGAAAGGAGGAGAGCGAGGACAGGATGTCCTGAGTTTTAGAGATGAAGTGAGAGGCCAATGCAGTGCAGAGGGCCTGGGAGGGGACAGGAGAGGTAGAGACTGCAACAGGGTTGGCCAGCTCCTTGCAGATTTTAAAGAGTTTGGCGGAGTTGTTAGATGCCGCAGAGATGCGGGCTTGGATAAGGGCTCTCTTCTTGGTGAGAACGGAGAGCCGATACTGCCTTTGGAGCAGGTGGCAGGCCAGTTTGTCAGAGGATGAACATGAAGCACGCCATTTCCTCTCTGCAACCCTGCACTTGTGTTTTAGGGTGGCGAAATCCGAGTCATACCAGGAGTTACATTTGGCTTTGGGCTTCAGGCGGATTCTCATGACGGGGGCAAGGATATCAAGAGTAACAGATATAGCAGAGTGGAGCATGGAGAGGGCTGTGTCAGGGTGGGAGTCAGCCGAAGGGGCAGGGGGGTCGAGAAGGTAGCAGCGAAAGCCTCAACTGACACACGCTTCATGGGTCGGATGACCGAGAAGGTGGGTGGCAGTGAAGAGGGTGGCTTTGCCTGTGGGGTAGGGAGGGTGAGGTGGGAGGATAGGAGAAAGTGATCACTCCAGGAGAGAGGAGTGGAGAGAGGGATGGAGAGGGGAAGGTCAGAAGAGATCAGAGCATCAAGAGTGTGCCTAGCAGAGTGAGTAGGCCCAGACGGGAGAATAGAGAGTGAGAGAGAGTCGCAGAGGTCACGAAAGAGAGCAGTGGGGGGACTGGAGGCATCAAGGTGGATGTTAAAGTCGCCAAGAAAGAGGAGTTGAGTGGTTGAGGACAGGAGTGAGGAGGAGAGGTCAGCCCACTCAGAGAGGAAGGAGGGAATTTGACCAGGTGGCCGATAGATAGTAGCCACGGTAAGGGAATGGCTAGGAGAGAGAGAGAGTCGGCAGACAAGACATTCAAAAGAGGAGTAGGTCTGCGTAGGAGTGACAGTGGCAGGAATCCACTCAGGGAAGATAAGGGCAACACCACCCCCTGCACGGTTAGGCCTGGGCATGGAGAGGATCTTGTAACCGTCAGGTAGGAGTGTGTCAAAGCTGGTGGCAGAGCTGGCTGTGAACCATGTCTCAGTGAGACAGAGGACGTCGAGGTCCAGTTCCTCAAGAAGGTGACAGATATCAGAGGAGTGCTTGATGGCAGAGCGAGAATTTAGAGTGGCAATGTGGAGAAGGTTGCCCTCCTTGAAGAACTTCCGGGGAGGGGTACAGATCAGAGGTACGCCCTGCGGAGGTGTTGAAGAAGGAGGTGAAGAAGGAGCACGAGAGGGGGCAGGGAGGGAGGGTAGAGGCAAGGTAGCCAAGGATAGAGGAGGGGGGACAGCAGGAGAGGAGAGGAAGTTGATGAGGTGTGGGAAGCGTCTATCAAAGAGGAGAAGGTTGGCCTGAGGGCCTTGGACCAAGATGGTCCCATTAGCGTAGACATTAATGATGGCCTTAGAGGAGCGGAAGGGGGCCAAGAGGACATCCCAACGGGTGCCACCATTAATGGGAGAGGAGGAGAAAGGAGAGAGCACAGAGACCATATGAAGGGTCCATAGGTCAGGCGAAGGCACGAAAAAGAGGATGTCAGTGAGAGTTTCCTTAGAGCAGGCACTAGTGTAGGTGTCAGCGATAGGGAGGCCTGGGTTGGAGACCAGGATGTCCTTTTTAAACTTTTTCCTACCAGATTTAGTGAGGAGAGCAGGATAGTCAATGGAGAAGCAGTTAGAGAAGATAGGCGAGACAGAGAGCACCATGGAGTAGGAGGGAGGGGGGGGAGACAGACGAAACGAGAGCACGTATGGGGCAGAGGGGTGTCCCCAGCAAAACCCTGCACCCTACTTAGCTAGCCTTAAGAATGCTTTATCTGCTTGCATTTCTTTGCATATGCACACATGTAAAATTACTTGATATCTTCATCGTTTCTGTAGCATAAGCCTGTTCATCTTGATCCCAAGATGTCACTTATCTTTGGTACTTTCTTGATGCCTTTTAGAACATCTACATTCTCTTGTCTCTGCATCTCTTCTATGTGCGTCAGTCTGGCTTCGTGTGTGTTAGGGAGAATTCTCTGTAAGGCTAATTTCCCAAACCTAGTGAGTCGCCCAGCAGCTTTGCTGGATTTTTGGGGTTTATTTTTTTCTCTCCTGCTAAGAGTGAGATTCTTTTGCTCCCACTCTTAGACATGATTTGAGGTGTTCCTTTAACTTTCCATGTGTTTTATGGGCTATGGGGTCTTTTACTCCATAGGGTCTCATGTGTTTTTTGTGATGTGGGTTACACAGCACCCTCCGTGCCGTAACCCTGGGGTGTCGTAGCGACCCCCCCAACATAGACTCCATACCCTGGGACTGACTACTGTCTCACAGGGCATGTAAAGTCACCTTTGGCTTTACTAGTCCCAAATTATGAACAGAAACCAGTACAAACCATCATATTGTGGACGTACTGGTCGGGGCAATTCGATTGACCCGCGGTCTGTTGTTCGAGGGGGCACGTCTCCGTTCCCCCTTATCGAGTTTTGGCTGGTGGCAGTGGATACTACTTTTTATATTCGACCGCCAATATATCTCTATGGGATTTTCCCATTGTTCGAGGCTACCAACTTTAATTATTTAATTCTTATAGCCTCGAACATACCGCCGGTTTATTTATTTAATATTAATTCACCGGGTATTTTTTGCCAGAACTCGATTCTAAAATGGCATTTGTGTTCTCTTCTGTGACTCCAACCCAAGTCGAGCCCTTTGTTCCACTTTTTGGCGGGCTTCTCCACAGAAGCCTCCAAAAGTGGTGCCGCTCTGTCTGGGCACCACAGGTGGTGTGGGAGGGGGTTTAGGCACCCTGGACTGAGTTACCTTGGTAACTCAAGTCGCACTCTTGTGTGATTGGCCCAAGTGGTGAGCCGGCCGGCTCACCACTTAGCATGTTTGATTGACAGCTAGGCTGAGTGAATGGGGGTGTGCTGCATAAAAGCAGGGCTTTGGGGACTGGAACTTCAGAAGTTGACACAGGACCTGAGAATCTGACAAGGGAGAAGCTGAGCTAACCTGCTACTACGACACCACTGGTGGAGCCCTGCAGAACCGACTCACCACTTCCCGACGACAGAGAAGATCTCCTGGCTGGAGAGTCTTCTTCCTTTGACTGGTGGGGATAACCAGTTTTGCCTTATTTTCACCTTCCTGGAGCATCTCGTGGCCGCCTTGCCCGTGCCAAGCACCCCGGCAGCCGGAATACCACGGCTTACCACTACCGCAAAGAGAAGTGTAGTGCCTTTTAACCAGAGAACTCCGCGGCTGGTTTCTTCCCTGGCAGTGCAACGACCTTCATCTTTCCTCCACGGCGAGACCTCTTCTTCCTCTGGACGAAACACCGACTTGCACCTGCTGCCAGGAACAACTGCCCCCGCTGGAGCTTCCTTCACACTTAAGGTACTGTGTCCCGCCTGGCTTCCCTTGTGACAGATCGTTCGGGGTGACAGTAAAGCCTCGACTTTCTAACTTGGGCTGCTACAAAGACTCTTTGGGCATAACCCCCTGGTGAACCTGGACCCCTTCTGCTTGCTCTCTCCAAGAGTGGGCCTTGCAATTGACTTCCTTGCCCTCCAGTAGAACTCTGTCTATCCTGCCTTACTGTGGTTCTTTGAAAAAGTATTGAAACTTGTGTGCTTCTTTAACTCTGCCTTTTTCCCTCCCTTTCTTTACAACTTATTAGAGTGTCATCTTATGTTAAGCGCTCACCTCTGTCTGAAAATAAGTGGTGTTTCTCACTAAGAGTTGTCTAATAAGTGAATAGGGTTGTATATTTATGATAGTGATTGTGTGTTGAATTTACTTACCTCGTTTCTGCTAGTGTAAATCACAAGTGTGTTTTTAAATAAATAAATATATACCAAAGCTCTGGTCAGTGTTTGTTTGTGCTACTGTGTCTCTGTACCTATTGTGTATACTCTGCATACTGCCTAACTCTTCTTGGGAAGTCTGACTGCTCAGCCACAGCTACCAAGTAAATCTGGGTGGTACAGACTGCTACCAAGTGGGTTTACTGCCAAACACCTGTAGTCTAACAGGCCGATTCATGGAATTAATGTGCGCCGAAAAAACAGCGCACGCGTGCGAAAACGTGCGATTCGCAGTGAAATAGCGAAAATCGCAGTGCAAGTGCGATTATCGCACAGAAAACATCGCACATCAATTCATGGAAGTCCGTGCACGCGCAAAATGTGGGATGTGCGCTGAAAAAGTGCGCCGCGCACGCTGGCGCACGCTGGCGCACAGGTCATCGAACGCAGTGCGATAAGAACCACAGCGAATTCGCACATAGCGCGGCGCACATAACAAAAGTAGGCGTAACACGGGGCGTCACACGCAGAATGGGGAACAACTCGTGAAAATGTTGGCGTCACGGGGGAAGTACAGGAGGCAAGTGCGCATAACGCCCACACGCTCGCCTACAACACGTATTCATGGAATCGAATAGGGAAAAACAGCGCACGGCCAAAGACGCGCACAGGCCCATACATGTCCGCCACACGAAAGCAGGCAGTAGCGTCCCTGCGCAGGAAAAAAATGTGCGCCAAAGTTCTACACGCGCGAGAAGGCCCACACGCGATCGGGCCTGAGGGAGAGTGTGCGTGTATCTCAGAGGTGTGCGAGAAGTTTCACACGCGATCGGGCCTGGGGGAGCGTGTGTGTGTATTTCAGAGGTGCGCGAGAAGTTTCACACGCGATCGGGCCTGGGGGAGCGGGTGCGTGTATTCCAGAGGTGCGCGAGAAGTTTCTCACACGCGATTGGCCTGGGCGTGTGTAATTCATGGGTGCGCGAGAAGTTCCACACGCGATTGGCCTGGGCACGTGTATTTCAGGGGTGCGCAAGAAGTTCCACACGCGATTGGCCTGGGCGCATGTATTTCAGAGGTGCGCGAGAAGTTCCACACGCGATTGGCCTGGGCGCGTGTATTTTAGAGGTGCGCGAGAAGTTCCACACGCGATTGGCCTGGGCGCGTGTATTTCAGAGGTGCGCGAGAAGTTTCACACGCGATTGGCCTGGGCGCGTGTATTTCAAAGGTGCGCGAGAAGTTCCACACGCGATTGGCCTGGGTGCGTGTATTTCAGGGGTGCGCAAGAAGTTCCACACGTGATTGGCCTGAGCGCGTGTATTTCAGGGTTGTGCGAGAAGTTCCACACGCGATTGGGCCTGGGGGAGCGTGTGCGTGTATTACAGAGGTGCGCGAGAAGTACCACACGCGATTGGCCTGGGTGCGTGTATTTCAGGGGCTCGTGGGTGGTTTTACAAGCAATCAGGCCTGTGGGAGCGGGGTACGTGTATTTCTGGGGCTTGAGGGTGGTTTCACACGCGATCGGGCCTGGGGGAGCAGGGTACCACTCACCCGTCTGCCTTGCGTGTAGAAGAACGCGTAGCCAACACCCACCCGCTGTGAAGTGATAGTGTGTGAACCCCAACGCCTGCAAAACACACGCACCGCACCCCACGAAAAGCAACGCCCGTGCGCGATACATCACAGACACGCATACGCGCTAAGGGCCTTTGGTCCAATGGAATCGCGTATGCGTGCTGACGCGCTTACACGCTAAGGGCCTTTCCTCGAATTACACGCTGACTGGCAGAATTTTCACGTGCCAAATTACTCCGTATCAAGCTGGCCACGCGTAAGCACACGGAAGACCACGCTCCTGCCCAGAAGGCCGAACTACTGCCCCCCAGAGCCCTGAGCACGCTCCCACCTGCCATCTGCTGCTGCCTGACTGCCTGCTGCCCACGTGCCCTGCCATTTGCTGCCTGCACATCAGCCATGGGTGCTGTTGCTGTGACCACCCCTGCTGGAACCGAAGACTCCCAACTGGGATTCCATCGCTCCACAGCCCAGCCCCAGGACCCAGTTGCCCACCTGCCTCTGGGGTTGTCATGTCGGGCACTGCAACATCTGGCACCACTGACAACCCCCGGCCAGAGAGGCCAGAGAGGCAGAGGGGCACCAGCTTCAGTGCACCGAAGTTGGTGTCCTGGTGGAGCAAGTCCTGGTGCAGTATGATGCCCTCTTCGGAAGTTCCCGCGCCGACAAGGAAGGACGGACTCGGATCTGGACTGACATCGTGACTGACATCAACGCGGAGGGGGTGGCAGTCCGCGACTTCCAACATGTCAAGAAGCGCTGGGAGGACTTCAGGTCCAGGACCCTGAACAAGGCCCGGCGCCTCTTGAAGGCAGCGGATGCCAAGGGGCGCCGGGGCCACTTGTCCGAAGATCAGATGAGGGTCCTGGAACGCATATCCCCAGCGCTCCACGTCCAGGTCCTTGAGAGGCAGACCCGTCTGGAGTCGAGCGGTAAGTGTACATGCATCCTGATTGTGAGCTGTGCGTGTGGTGATGTTTCAGTAGTGTGCAGGTTGCACATCTGTTTGTATGGGGTCGAGTATGGGTGGGGGTGTACAGGGCCGTGGGGCTAACACATGCGAGGGCTGTAATGTGTGAGACATGGATGGTGCTTGTGTGTGTAGGCTTGCATGCCAAATGCAGTTGTGTGGGCACACATGTTTGGATGAATGTGTATGTAAGTAGACATGTCCGTGATGTCACGCATGTATGTTGTTTTCAGCTGCATGTATCAGCACTGTGTACATGTGCATTTGTGTGTATTTGACAAGGGTGCAACAGTGATGCAACATGGATGCATGTGACAGCGGGATGTGGAAGCCTGATGGGCAGATGTGACATGTATGCCCATCTGAACACTGCGACACTTGGCAGAGGTGTACACATGCATGCAAGTGTGGTGGTGTGTGTACATGTGTGGTGCACTTCGTGTGTTGCATGTGATGTCTGGCTCAGCTTTGCCTGCTCATGCTGTTGTATGGGTATGGATGGTGCTGGCAGTTGCGATATGGCTGTGGTATGGCTCATGTGTGCGAGTTGAAATGGCATGTGTGTTGGGGATTGTGATGGCATGTCTGAGGTTTGCCAATGCCACTCATGTACAACTGTCATGTGTGTATGTGTCCATTGTACAGTGCCCTGATGCCTGTGTTTTATTTCTCCCTGTCTGCAGCGTCAACTGATGAAGAGGGCGGAGAAGGTGCTGTGGAGCACAGCGGCGGGGATCCCACCGCCAGCCGGAGACGCAAGGCCCGGCTCCCCTCACATGTTGCCATCTCGTCGGGGAGTGAGGAGTCCGGTGCCGCGTCCCAGGCCGCAGCTGCCGGGGGGAGGTCCAAGAGGCGGAGGTTGGAGTTGGACTCCTCGGCAGCAGAAGGGGCAGCTGGGACCCCACAGGGCCCAACGGGGGAAGATGGCACGGAGTCATCCAGGTTGGTGGAGGAGGAGGCCGTGCAAGCAACAGAGACGGGGTCTGGAGGTGGGGATCCCACTGGTGCTAGTGGTGCAGTGCAGGACCAGGGACAGGAGGCAGCACAGGCCGCCGCGGAGGTGCCTGTGTGCAATCCTGTCCCTGATCCTGTCCCTGCATCATCTTGCACCAGCAGGGATGCCTACGTCCAGACCCGTTTTCAGGCAGGGGATGAGCAAACGACAACTGGCCTTCCTCTGCCTGCGGACGTGGCTATCCGGGTCTGGGTTGAGCCTGTCCTGACTGGTGTGGCGTTGTGTCAACGGGCCATGCGAGGTGACCTGCAGTCTTTTCATGAGGAGACTGCACGTCATCTCGAATGGCTCGTTGACCACGTCAGCCTGCCGGATTCCTCCGTTTGATGGGGCTTGCTACGACCCCCTCCTCAACTGAACCCCCTATGCGCCAGTCGTCCTCCGTGCCATCTTCCCACTCATCAGTCACCTGGGTGCCCTGTGGAGCTGCCTCTGACGGTGCGGCCAGGCTGGTGGAGGAGGCATCCCTGCCACAGTCGGGAGTCGGACGTCCAGCAGGGGTGGCCACATCAACGACTGCACCCCAGCCGGCGGAGGATGTGCAGGCAGCAGGAGGCAGTGCACGGGCAGAGGCACAGCAGCAGCAGCAACGTGGTGGGAGCCATGAAGGCTCGGGGCCTTCAACATCGGAGGGGCAGGCATCGGCCGGAGGGCAGGAGGACCCAGGACAGAGAGTGTCTTCCGTGTGGCAGCGGTTGGGCCACGCCATAGATGCGGAGCGGCAGCCGGCGGAAGAGGCACGGCTCACAATGGTCAGGGCGGAGAACTCCATGCGGAGGGCCCTGAGGCGGGCCGAGTGCCTCGAGGCAATCCGCAGGGGGTTGGAGGTGGACACGTGGACCTTTTGGACATTGGCCACATTTTTGTATGTAGTTTATTTTATTAGTTAGTGTTGTTAGATAGGTTTCATTTCTTTTGTTGGGATAATGGACCCTGGCTTGTTCGTCTGTACATAGTTCACTGTTGGATTTAATTTTTCTTTCACAACTTACCCATGGAGCAATGGCTTTCTATTATTATTTCCAATTGGATTTGCTTTTGTGGACAGTGACTTTGGACACCATTACTTTGGATTATGATTTTTGGATTTGCTTTTTTTCACGGACATGCTTCTTTTCTTTTTTGTACATTCCCATTTCTGTTTCTTTATTTTTGAATCTATTTATGTTTCCTTTAATACATATTTTTTTATCGAACTTCAATGTGTAGTATCATCTCATTGGTTTCATGCATATCATTGGGTGTATGTGAGGGACATGTGTTTGTTTCGAAACTTGCAATTGGTGTTCTGTCATGTAATTGCCATTTCTGCGTGGGTGGATGCAATACTCGGGTGGGTGTTTTGCATTTGGAGGCTGACCATAGGGAGCAGGGATCTAGATTGTGATGACATGTTGGCTGGGGAACATGAGTTGGGGCCTGCTGGCAGGTGCCCCACAGTGCTGGTGGGTGGGGGTGGTGGGAGACATGGGTGGGAGCCTGGTGGAGGGTGCCCCTGCACTGCTGGGGGGTGGGGGTGGTGGGAGACTTGGGTGGGGGCCTGGTGGAGGGCGCCCCTGCACTGCTGGGGGGTGGGGGTGGTGGGGACATGAGTGGGACATGAGTGGGGGCCTACTGGCAGGTGCCCCGCAATGCTGAGGGGTGGGGGTGCAGGGGGACATAAGTGGGGGCCTGCTGGCAGGTGCCCCGCAATGCTGGGGGTGGGGGTGCAAGCGGACATGAGTGGGACATGAGTGGGGGCCTGCTGGCAGGTGCCCCGCAATTCTGGGGGTGGGGGTGCAAGGGGACATGAGTTGGTGATCATTAGTGCAAGGAGACATGTGTCTTTGTTGGATGGGCTGCCTGCGGGACATGACCAGGGATGCAGGGTAGTCGCCTGTGGTGTGGGCTGCCTGCAGGGGCCGTGGAGGGTGTACAGGGAACACCTGGGAGGACCCACACTGCCAAATCACTTGTAGGACTCCCCGGCACCCCTGAAATACACGTGCCCTGCTGAAATCGCGCGTAAAACTTTCCGCGCACCCCTGGAATTCACGCACACGCTCCCCCATGCCAATCGCGTGTGGAACTTCTCGCGCACCCTTGAAATACCCGCACGCAGCCCAATCGCGTGTGAAACTTCCCGCGCACCCCTGAAATACCCGCACGCAGCCCAATTGCATGTGAAACTTCTCGCGCACCTCTGAAATACACGCGCCCAGGCCAATCGCGTGTGGAACTTCTCGCACACCCCTGAAATACACGCGCCCAGGCCAATCGCATGTGGAACTTCTCGCGCACCCCTGGAATACACGCGCCCAGGCCAATCGCGTGTGAAACTTCTCGCTCACCTCTGATATACACGCACACGCTCCCCCAGGCCAGATCGCATGTGGAACTTCTTGCGCACCTCTGAAATACACGCACACGCTCCCCCAGGCCAATCACGTGTGGAACTTCTCGCGCACCTCTGAAATACACGCGCCCAGGCCAATCGCGCGTGGAAATTCTCGCGCACCCCTGAAATACACGCGCCCAGGCCAATCGCGTGTGGAACTTCTCGCGTACCCCTGAAATACACGCACCCAGGCCATTCGCGTGTAGAACTTCTCGCGCACCCCTGAAATAAACGCGCCCAGGCCATTCACGTGTGGAAATTCTCGCGCACCCCTGAAATACACTCACCCAGGCCATTCGCGTGTAATACTTCTCGCGCACCCCTGAAATACACGCACACGCTCCCCCAGGCCAGATCGCGTGTGAAACTTCTTGCGCACGCGAAACACCCGTAATACGCGTTCCCTGCTTTGCTGTTTGCCAGTCCGGTAAACTGGTACAGGGTTGGCGCAGCCCTTTGCGATGGTTTTGCGATCTTGATGGCTTTTCCTTGCGCAAGGGCGTTCTTGGGGGCGTAACTGGCGCTGCTGCAGGGCCGCTGCGCCACTCTGCGCCACGTCTGCTTTTGGAGGCGAGAATCCATGAATACGCTGTGCGCGGAAATTGATTTTATCGCACGCGGCTTGCGCAGACATTCGCACAGGCACGCTGTGCGCCAGCCGCTTGCGACACTTTTGTGAGGAATTACATGAATCGGCCTGTCAGTCTCTTGCAGTGGTCCCTAAGGGAACTGCACAGGTTTCTGCCTAACAGTGTGACATCACCATTCTTCCCTTCCAGACATCTGTTCTGCTTCTTCTGGGATTTAATTCAATTAGTCATCATACTGTCTCGTATGCAGGTATGGTTTTCTCAATGGGAATCTTGCTTCCAGGATTCTCCTTGGTATCTGTATTTTCACTGGTACTGCACATGTTTCCCACTCTGGTTCCCAACATATAGGCAATATGGGTGAGCTGGTTGAGGTGGGGGTACTTGGCCCCTTTTCTACACTCCCCCCTCTGGGCGATTCATCACCACTCTCCCATCATCCTTCACGTCTAGACATCCTCTTCTGAAGAAATGTTCTTTGGTATCCATATCTTTAAGACTCCTTTCAGGCATCCAACTGATTTGACATGCTCATCCTTGTTACAAGTCATGGGCATGCACTGTCCACTTGGACTGCAATAGATCAATTTTTCCACAAACCTCTTATGGTTCTTTGGATACAGGAACTTCGTTCCCTCAGGTGAATGGATGCTGGCTTTCACTAAATCTCTGATTTCTTTATCTGACAAGTCTCTGGCCTTCCATCCTGATTCAACATCATTCATAATTTTCATCCCTATGGCTTTCTTTGCAGTCTTCTTGCATTGTGAGATTATTATCCTAATCACACATAATCCAAGCAACAGCATCACTATCAGGGCTCCAAGAAACTTGAACATATCTGCCATCCATTGTGGAACCCAAAAAATGATTGATCCAAACCAGCTATCATTAGCATTGTCTTCTACTTCGTCTATCATCTAGACGTGTAGCTTTGTCAGCATCGCTATGGCCTCTTGCAAGGTGCCATTCTCATCATCATGAGAAGGTATGAACAAGCAACATGATTCTCTGATTTTTGCACAAACACCTCCATCCATAGCTGTGATCATGTCCAGGACATATCTATTTGAAGAGTCATTAGTCGTATGGCTCTTATCTCTTCCCTGATAGTATTGAATCCCTGTATGGTAGTGTTGATTGTCTGCAACAATTCCCATCTGGTGAACTGCAGCCATTTGGTATTTGTTCCAACCTGGATTCTTGGTATGAAGATCATTGTGAATATCGATGAAGTCTGGCTGAATAGTCTGTGTTCATATGGGATGGAGTCAAAAGCTTCTATTGACTTGGCTGAGAAATAGTTCTCCCTCTTCATTCGATTAATTAACTCCACAGATCTCTTCTTCCTCAGATGAGCATCTGCTTTTGGGAAGATGTCAAGGCTTAAGTCATTCTTAGGAATCACCAACGCTGGTACCTGAACATTTACTATGGAGCAACGTCCCCCTCAATCCTTGGGTAGCTTCATATAAGCTCTAGATCCACAAGCCCAATAGTGATCCATGGTCACTGCTGTCCCAATGTTCATTCCTGGTGCATCTCCAACTTTTCTTGTGCCATTGTTTCTGAAGCACAGCTTTGCACTTTCCAAAGGCACTACCTGCAAAGGTCCTCCTTTATCCTTGATCCATGTCAGTAGCTTGGCAAGCTTCGACCATAGAGGCTTACACATCATTTCCGTGTTTTCAATAGTTGGTTGGTAGTGGCCCATTATTACCCAGTCTCTGCAGATCACCACACCTTCTTCCCAACCATCTGGTGACAATACTGATCCCCAAATCTGCATCTGGCCTCTGTTCTTCCATTTACGAATTTCTTCTGCAGATTTTCCTGGACTCTCCAGTCTTCTGTTTACTTCCCATCTGATTTCAGCTCATTTTACTCCAGGCTTTTCTTAGCTGATCATGTGATTCTTAGTGTGCATCCTATTTCTTGTCTTTGTGTGTTGAACATAATCACCTTCCTCTGGATCTGTCTATTCAGTTGCCCATTTGAGATAGGCTATTCGACCCATGAACTGGCCTCTTGTACGACAGAATGCTAAGTGTGATAGACAATGTGCAGTCAGGACGTCTATTTCAATAGCTATGAAGATCTTAGACGTCCCCATGCTATAAGGCAGGAGTGCACATACAAAGCATTCCTCCTTCGAGGTCCTCCTTCGAGGTTCTCCTTCCCACTTCTTTCACACGCTGATACCATATGTTATTCCCCAAGTGTGCTGTACTATCCAGGTAATCATTTAACTCATGATCATCCTCCCTAGCACTTATCTTAGGTCTCTTTCTCTTCTTATGAGTTACCACAATCATCTCATGGAGTATGTCAGCATAATTTCTCCTCACTGGACCAATCATAGAAACATTTGTCAGTATTCTGGGTGCTTTTACATGTGCTACCTGTGTAGTAGAAAGTTCCAGAAGCCTTTTTCTATCCTGAAGCCTTCTCTTAGCAGCGGAAAAGGACAGCCGTAGAGAGTCTGCTACAACTTCCATTCGTGACCTCCCTCCAGAAGTAAGCCCTGATTTATCTATCATAGGATGAGGTGCTTTTAAAGGTACCTCCAAAATACGAACAATCACATAAGGTCTTGACTGCCTTGTAGTTGCCACATCTGTACCCTCCTTCTGCATAGGAAGATACGCAGGAATCCTTGCTCTGTTTGGATCAAAATAGTAAGCTGGGCGCACTGTAAGTGAAAGAAGTATCAATATAAACAAAATGCATGTGTAAATGATGTGCAAGTAAGCCCACTTCTTACAACAATAGCATCTTGCACATCGTGGACGTCTCTCGTTGTTTGTCATTATATTGTTGCTATTGATGCTGTCCATTCTTAATCTTTTTTAAGGAAGGAAAAATCTACTTTTATTCGAGCAACATCATGCAGTACTCTGTTAATATCGTAATCTTCTCAACAAGCTCCTCAAGCAACCGGCTGATCATAGGATGATTAACAGGGTTCCTAATGTATAGAAAAGAGGTGCCCTTTCGCCAAACAAAATGTGGATGCCTCTCCAGCAACAAGTAGAAGACTACAGTTAGTAGGCTCTGGATCTCGTCATTGAAAAGTCTCATTCAGTTCTCAGTGTTCTCTCAGAATAAAGGTTAACATGCTCAATGATATCTCATAACAATTCAGTAAGTGCCACTGTATTACTCGGGTCTCTCAAGAAAGTGCAAACGTCAGTTTGTCTTCCAACAAGATGTGGGCATTCCTCTATTAAATAATAGAATACCATGCCAACCAGTCTATGCGCATTATCAGCCGATAGAGGCATTTGTGTTTTCCCCATTGTACTCAGGAACCTGTAGAACTTGCTCTATTATGGCTGCGAACAATCTCCTCACGATTGGACCAGACTTAATATCTTGCAGGAAATTACGAACATCGAAAGTTCTCCCCACCAACACAGGGCAAGAACGAAGAATGTAGATAAAAATGTTCCCTCTTCCAGTTGCCGAAAATGAACCCCATATCTGGCATTTCTTTCCTTTCCGATCAAGACTTAAACATGTCCAATGTCAACAAACTCCATGGGTTTAAGAACAAATAGCTTCCTTTAACTCCTTTTTTAGCAATTTGAAAGAGTGTCACGAAACAAGCCACAGTCCAATATACTCTTTATCTGTTTATTCGACAGCTTCTGCGTCCTTCTTCCTCGTCATTGACCTAGGGCCTCATTACACGGATGGCGGTGGACCAAGGTGCTGCTAGCACCTTGGTCCATGCCGGTAAAATACTGGCACCGCCTTGGTGGAAAGGGGAATTACCGCCCTATTCCAAGGTTGGTGGGGCAGTAATTCCCCCTTCCCCATTGACCTTCCCCATTCCCATTTTTGCCCCTTAGGGCTCTATGGGAATGGGGAAGGCGCTAATGACGGTACTGCAAATTGCAGTACCATAATTAGCTCCCTGGTCCCTTTGCGGGTTGGTTTTTAAAGCCTGCAAAAATTCCCCAACCCGCAAAGGGACCTCGTAGTAAGGCGGTAAGAGTTTACTGTGGTTCTTCCCCATTGCTTGCTTCTGACTGGGGTGGGGGTGAAGGGGGTTCTCTGATGTAGCTCTTTACGTCTCAGAGAAATATCCATGCGCATCTGCCTTGCATCTACACTGCTGACCGTGTTACGTCCTCCAGGATGAATGGCCCATTAAAGCGTGGCTCGTCCCATCTATGCGTAAAATTCCTGATTAAGATTTGATCACCAGGAAAAAGTTTGGGAAGACGCAGTTCTTCACATCTGGTTGTTGTATTATCTCCTTCTTTCTGTGCCCTACACCCCTTCCGCTTGAGCTGATCTGAAATGACAGAGATACTTGTAGTCATATATGTTAAGTAATCATGTAACTCCTTTCCTAACAATTCTGCTGTCATCTGGGCATTACTTTTAGTTCTAAATGGAGGTGTCAGGTGGTCCTCATCCACCTCCCTGTCACTATTTCATGGAGTGTAAGATGGTGGTCGGAACCTGGTTGATTTTTCAACGCATACAATGCCAGTGGTAGGCAATGCAACCATCCTTTCTTCAAGGTAAGCTTCAATTTGGCTATTATTTCTTTACTCAGGCCGATGAGTCTCTCAAAGAAACTTGACACTTGCGGGTGATAAGCCAATGAAAACCTGTGCTTTATACTAAGCAAGAAGCTTATCTGTTCAAAGACTTTGTTAACAAAATGAGGGCCATTATCTGATCTCAATACTTCACATATACTCCATCTGGGAAACACTTCTCGTATTAAAGATTTCACTGTGCAGGTGGAGTCTGGATGTGTACATGGACCAGCCTCAATTCACCTTGAAAAGTGACATACCACTACAATCATATATCTGTATCCATTACAGACGTGCAGCATGTCGACATAGTTGATGTGTAAATTCTGAAAAGGACCATTAGGTCTCAGACTAACTCCTCTAATTGTACGCAGTGTGTGCTCGGCAGTAAACATTTGACATATGATGCAGTTACTACATAAAATTCAACGTGTTCTACCAAATTTGTAACAAATAATTCCTCCGCAATTCTTGCAGCAAGGCTCTCTCTAGTGACATGCACAGGGTAGTGTAGCTGTTCAACGCCACTCTTAATAAGGTTACATACATCACCGGTTTACCAGTGCTGTCTTGTCGCCACAATGCTTTGGAAGGGTTTAAAGAACACCCCCTCTGCGTCCACATGTCCTTCTCAAACTGAGGTGTCTCCCCTTGAATTTCCACTAGCTGAGTCTTAGACAAATTGTTATAACACTCAGATACACTCATCATCACCACTATGCGTTCATTCACATCAGGCGTGTCAAACGTCATAATGTCTTCTGAACATGCAGCACGTTTCGCTTCCTCGTCTGCTGCTTGATTCCCATGTGAGACAAAGTGTGCCTTTTTAGTGTGTGCTGCGCACTGAACGACTGCGATGGTTACTGGGAGTTGTAGTGCTTTAATGAGTCTGTCCAATAAGGCTGCGTGCTGCACTGGAGTGCCGTCTGCTCGGTGGAAGCCCCTCCTTTTCCAACGTAGTAGCCCTGCATGTACTGTCGACGTCACATAGGCCGAATAACTGTACACGGTTAATTCCTGGTCTGCGTGATTTTTGAGCGTGACAATCAGCAACACTAATTCTGCAGCCTGTGCTGAAAAGTGAGACGTAGTCGTGCACTTATCAATACTTCAAACTCTCCATTCGCCATGTGTTTCATCACAGCGGCACCTGTGTATCTTTGTCCATCATTTTGATCGATTCTAGAATGTGCATGCTCGTCCTCTGCCAATGGTTCTGCTACAAACATGGTAGGGTTCACTATTCTGCATTGAACTATTTTAATCGCTGGATTTGATATAACCACCTCGTAGGCAGAAGCCCTTTGAGAAGTCAACATTCCTTTAGATTTTTCCAAAATGGCAAACAAAGCATGTCCAACAAATAACGTACTGGAACACCCCATTACTATGCTGGCAGCCTTTTCAATGGCGTACACGGCGGCTGCCAAAGATTGTTCGCAAGGAAAATGACCCCTAATTACTGGGTCTAGAATTACACTGTAATATGCAAGGGGCTTGTACCCCAACATGGTTTTCTGAGTGAGTACAGTTGTCATAACAGTGCCATTTGTGTGCGAAAGTAGGAATTCCTCAGCATAATTGGGAATCCCCAAAACTGGATCCGTACAAATAGCTTTTTTCAACTCATCAAATCCTTCTTCCATTTCCTCAGTCTAGACAATTTTCTCTTGAGTTGCCTGTGCTTTTTTCAGAGCTTGCAACAAGGGCCTTATATATGAACTGTAGTCATAGACCAATGCTCTCATGCATAATTACATAATCCCAAAAATCTCTGCATGTGCTTTATCGTGCGTGGTTTTACTGTTTTTAAAATAGCTTCAACCCTCTCAGGAGTGACTTTCTTTCCTACATGTGTAATTAACCGGACTATATACAATACTTCTTCTTGACAATACTGCAGTTTCTCCTTGTCTACTTCATATCCTTTCTCTGCAAGGATGGTCATTAACTAAACTCTTCCTCCAAGGTGCTACAGACCAATATGTCATCCACATAATGCAACACTACACTTTCTAAATCAATATTGCTTAAATCCATCTGTAGGACTCTGTTGAAATTTGATGGAGACTCACAGTACCCCTGAGGCAGGCAAGTACTTTTCAGTCGAGTGTGGCGGAAAGTAAATGAGGACAGATCCTATGAGTCTTCATGCAATGGAATTGAGAAAAACACATTTTTTCAAGTCAATCACAGAGAAACATTGTGCCTCAACAGGGATACTACATACGATTGTCGCAGGATTAGGAACTAGAGGGAACTCGGCCTCTACAATCTGGTTAATCGGGCAGAGATCTTGTATTAAACACCACAACCCCCTTTACTTTTTTTAATCGGGTACACTGACGTATTACACAGTGGGCCTCATTCCGAGTATGGCGGTAAGGGATAGCGGCCACCGGTAACGAGACCGGTGGCGGTAATCCCTTACCGCCATACTCCGAGTTCCCTCTGCGCCCTCGCCCTTAACGCCTGCTTTGAGCAGGTGTTAAAGTCGAGGGCGCAAAGGGGCCTCCAAGCCAATAACGGTGACCGTAATGAACGGTCACCGTTATTTGCATCTTCCCCATTCCCACTGAGCCCTATGGGGGCTCATTCGGGAATGGGGAAGAGCCTTGGTGAATGGGGAATTACCGCCCCGCCAACCTAGGAATGGGGCGGTGATTCCGCCATCCACCAAGGCGCTGCCGGTCCGGGTACAGCATCAACCAAGGCGTTAATAGCGCCATTGGTTAGCGCCGTACTCGGAATGAGGCCTGACTCTGACGTCACTAAGATACCTTGTTCCATCATGGCGGATATCGTTTTGAAAATACCTTTGTCTGCCACTCGAGACATGGGGCCTCATTCCGAGTATGGCGGTAAGGGTTAGCGGCCACCGGTAACGAGACCGGTGGCGATAATCCCTTACCGCCATACTCCGAGTTCCCTCTGCACCCTCGTCCTTAACGCCTGCTTTGAGCAGGTGTTAAAGCCGAGGGCGCAAAGGGGCCTCCAAGCCAATAACGGTGACCGTAATGAACGGTCACCGTTATTTGCATCTTCCCCATTCCCATTGAGCCCTATGGGGGCTCATTCGGGAATGGGGAAGAGCCTTGGTGAATGAGGAATTACCGCCCCGCCATCCTTGGAATGGGGCGGTGATTCCGCCATCCACCAAGGCGCTGCCGGTCTGGGTACGGCATCAACCAAGGTGTTAATAGCGCCATTGGTTAGCGCCGTACTCGGAATGAGGCCCATGGGATACTGTTGTGCTCGAGGTAAAATTGCTCCTGGTTTCAATTTAATCTTTACTTCTCCAGCCCCCTTCAATAGGCCCACGTCATAGGGGTCTGTTATCCATAATGAAAATGGCACTTTCGCCATGTCTTCATCGAAATACTCGGGGCACTTCCGTGCTATCATCATTTTCTGAGGAACCTCACGTTTAATTGTTTGTACCCAATAAGTAATACTCATTTCAAATATTACTTCGTCATCTGACTGATGGTCCCCAAAGATATCCTCATCAATGACGACAGTCAATCTATAAGCTTCCCCAATGGCAATCAGTGTGCACCATCATCTGCCTTCACAATCAGTTCCATCAAGCAAAGCCATTTCTCCTCACACTATGGCTGCTTGCACTTCTAAAGGGAAGACTCGTCCTTCCTCTTCATCCATAGGTATCTTTGGCCTAAAAAAAAAAAAATCATCAGGTATTCTCATATTTCTACCCACTAAACCTGGTAGCCATGTTAACAGAATGCGCACATAGTCCATAGTGAGAAACCTCTGGTTCCAACGGTACTCCTCGTATAGCCACTTGTCCTGCAAGAGACTGGCAATTTCTCAGTAAAAGGAACTCTACTTGTAGCTCCTGTGAAACCTTGAGTATTCATGGTATTTCATGATATTTCCAGACATTGTAAATTTCCCATCTCGTATACATGAGCGTGTTGCACCTGTGTCTACTAAAAAAGAAAACGATTTGCCTCCTATACTGACGTCAACCCTCGGTTCCTCTTGAGGATTGAGCGTCACTGATAGTATTGAACACATCAAGTCTACTAGTGAGCTGTCCTATTGTGGATACATTCTCATCCCTGTATCTGTGAAAGGATTCCCTCCATCAACAGTGATACCCCCTATCCTAGGAGTCACCAATTGTCCCGTGCTAGTGTCTTGGTGTATCTGCATGGGTGAATGCTGTGACTGCCCTTGCGGCAGATTCATTGTTGTCTGCTCTGTTTGTAAATCTTGCTGTACTCTCAGCGCTTGTATTTGCTGCACTGTCTGATTTTGAGCAAAACCCTCTCCATTCTGTTGAGCGTATGCAGGCGGGTTTGTGGTCCCCCCTCTTGAGAATTGCTCATTTTGCATGAATCCTTGGCTTCTACACATGCGGGCAAGGTGCCCTGACATACCACATGTCCAACATATAGGAGATCTCCTAATTTGCCCTTCCTGCATGCCTTGACTATCATTCTGTGTGTTTTGAAACCCACCTTGGTTATTCTGGAAATGTCCCTGATTATTCTGAAAGCCTCTACCTCCGAAGCCTCCCCTTCCCCGTGGTACAAAGCCATTATTACATTGATCGAACTGCCTTTGGTTATTCACCTGTGGCATGCCTGCTGCTTGCTGTGAACCCGACAATTTCTTCTGCACTAATTTTGCCTCTTCACCTTTCCTAGCATCATCTTTCTTTTGATTCTTCTCTTGCAACAGTCTGCAATAATGCGCAATGGTCAGCTGAATTTCTGACCATGGCTTTGCTTCCATGCCCACCAATTTCTTGAGCTGCTTCTGTACTGGCTCTGGCAGCCCTTGGCATAACATATGATAAAAAACAGGTATAGATTTCACACAAGCCTCACGTGTCTCCAAAGCCCACTGCTCTTGAAAATGCTGAATATAAACAAGTGGATCACCCCCTTTCTGCATCTTCCTTGCCATTATAGCTCCCATATCTGATGTGTCCGGATACAGCACTCTGTATGTGCTTTCCAGACTGCCGCCCTACAGTTATTGAATGGATCTCCATCATGAGCTGTCTTCAACGTAGTGACACTCGAATATCTTGCTCTTGACCAAACGTCATCATCCCTTTCCCCAAGGAAAGGCGATTAGGAGACCTTTAACGTGCCCTATGGCTAACGTATGTTCCCCTGGAATTTATTCTAACTCGTGTATCCATTTCCCAGTTCCAGAAGTTAAACTCTGGAGTTTACACCTTAAATGGTCTTTATCCATCTGTGGCCAAGGTATATACTGTGGTCTGGCTCCTCCTTTCTTTAACAATGGAAACTGCTAAATCCCAAACTCGCATCCATTCCCCATCGTCTGTCCATGACAGGGCCAATGGCTCTGCACCACCTTCTTCCGGGCAACCACCTTAACCTGCTCGCATAAGGTGGCGAGTCCCCCTCTCACCATGGGATCGCCCTTTAGATCGATCTAGCCGCGTTGTAGGTAGGTCTAAGTCTGACCATCTTACTCCCTTGTCCATTGAAAAACATCCTTCAGGACCACATGCGTTACCTCCCTCCTCCCCACGGAAGGTTTCTCTGTCCTCGTTTGACATATCCTGTCCCCAACTTGTGTGGCTTCTTTCCTCTTCGTCTCTATTCCGAGTTAGTCCATCTAAAGAAAGCTCCTTAAGCTCAAAACTACATGAACCTCCATCTTTTCCGTACAACTGTGTACTCTCGAGTCATCGATTGTTTTTACCCTTTCCTTTCAGTCCTTTCTTAGTCTTCTTATCATTATAGACTTTATCAATTGTATCCCCAATGCTTCTAGACTCAAACTCATCCTCTAAATTTGCTTTAGATGGTCCTGGCCTTGGTTCATGTGCTGGGAAGAATTCTTCTATGTCCTCCCATGCCACTATTGGATTAGGATCCATGAACTCTTTCTCTAAACGTTCAAGATTGCGTGCTCTCTGCGTCCTCTTTTGTTCATCATCAAGCTTTCTTTGCTTCCTTGTTTTTTCTCTGACCCTGTCTTCTTCCTTTCTTTTCAAATCTCTTATCTCATTTGCCCTTCGTATCTCTTCGTCTTTGTATTCTTTTATCCCTTAATGTCTGTTCTTCCTCCTCCTCTCTCTTTCTTTCTAGCTTTTCTCAATCTTCAATCTCCCTGCCTGTTGTTATATTATCTCTGCTTCTCTGCCCTTTCCTGCTTTTCAGTTGTTCGTCTTGATACAACTGTTCCCGTCTTTGTCTATCTTTCCTTTTCGCCCCATCTCCTTTTAATCATTCCACTCTATGCCTATCCATTTTATCTTTTTTGTCTCGATCTTCCCTTTGCTTCACGTCCTCTATGCTCTTACCATCAAGTTTGAGCAAAATCTGGCCACCCATCCATTCGTTCTGTATGAGCGCTACCTCATCAGCCTTATCGTTCACTCCTTTCCATCTCTTTATTTCCCATCCTATATCTAAGGATGTACTTGGTTGGTTACTTCTCTCCTTGTCGCATCTCTCCTTGTCCCTTGTGACTTTAGAGATCAATTCTTTTTTGGGAATTTGACTGTCAATACTCACCTTTTACCCTTTTCACTTTTCAACACTATGTTTCAAGAAAATAATACAATATGAGCATGCACCAACCGTCGCAGCTCCAAACCCTCTATATCACGTTTTTACTTCAATCTACTTTATTCACTAAACATCATCAATTCAATTCCAACAAATAAATAATAAACTCTTGAATCTTGTTTTTTCCATTTCACGTTTCTCAATTCCTCTATTATTTCTTCACCATATACAATTACATAAAACAAATAGATAAATCACAAACAGACAAACCAACATATTTGACCGGCCACATATATCTCAGTCTATGATCCTCAAGACTTATCCTTGCCCCTAAAAAATATCCCGATTGGGATGTGAGTCATTCTCTTTGGACTGTCTTTAAACAAGTCTGTAGTTTACGTCATCCGCTAATGGGACTCTAGATACGACTCCTTCTTTTACGTGCTATGACACAGGACACTGGGCTTATTTTAGCGTGATGTTCCTCGCCTCACGATTTCTCAATTGCTTGGCTCTTCTACTCAAGTCAATTACTTAATAACACGACACTCTTCCTCTCGAGTTGTTTTTTACCCCAGCCCCCCTGTTTGTGCCATCAGCCACCAACAACTTTGTGGACATCCACATTGATCTTTTTAAGTTTACACGTAAACTGAAGCGTAAAAAAATGTTTGCAACCAAGTTCGCAATTATAAACCTTTACCTCCCACTCCTATTCCGTCTCACATCTCTATGCAAACACTCCTTACTACTCATGTCCTTATGACCCTAGATGATGTTGCACCACAAACACAAACCAGCATTTCAGAAGTTCTTAAAGAATTAGATGTTGTTCAACAAAATGTTTCCATCAAGGAATTAAACAGGAAATCTAAGTTTACTCCTACATTCCCTTCTGATAACGTCATAGATACTTTCTATTAGGCAGTCATTAAAGATATCCATTCATTGGAAGATTTTGGTGCAATTCGCAAGCCGTATTATAAGCACAATCTTAATAAAGATGAGTTTCAAGCACTGGTACATCTGTCTGGCAATTCTGAATTGATTATTAAGGAGGCCGACAAGGACGGGAACTTTGTTGTCATGGGTCATGCTGATTATATAATTATGGGCATGCAGCACTTGAATTCCGCCGGATGTTATTTGATTCTTTCTAATAATCCTTTGAAGACTATTCATGCGACAGCCAATGATCTGATTACCAAATGGCATAAAATAGGCCTTCTTACAGATGTGGAAAGGCAATTTCTCACCGTAGATGGACCTATTATGCCCATCATTTATTTCCTCCCAAAAATTCATAAACAATTCATCAATATACCAGAAGGGAGACCAATAGTGAGTGGGAGCGGTGGTACATTGGAACCTATCTCTGTCTATATCAATGAATTCCTGTTACCAGTGGTGCTTAACACTCCTAAATACATTAGAGATATGCACACTTTACAAATTCTTGACAGTTTAGATTTTCAAAATAACAGCTGGCGTGTTACTCTGGATGTAAAAGCATTATATACCTCGATTGATCATCACGAAGCATTAGCAAGTGTGGACTTTCTTTTCCGTGAATTTTCTGCATCATTTTTCGAACACATTTTGATGGTTAAAGAATTTTTGCTGTTTACTTTACAGAATAATGTTTTTGTTTTCAATAACATGTACTTTAAGCAACTAATTGGAGTGGCCATGGGTGCTAGCTTCGCACCAGCTTTGGCCAACACATTCATGCATTCATTTGAACAAAAATGTGTATTTGGGAATGAAGCTTTTTTACCTTACATGAAACTGTGGAAACGTTATATTGATGATGTTTTGTTAATTTGGACTGCTAAACAAGAACTCTTGCGTGAATTTGTGGTATATCTAAACAATAATGATTGGGGTATACAATTTACTTTGACCTACAGTCAGACTCACATAGATTTTCTGGACCTTTCAATTGATGTTACTCCAAATGGGTTGGTGACAAAAACTTTTCGCAAATCCACTTCTGTCAATTCAATATTATATGCGGGCAGCTGTCACAAAAATCATATCATAGCGAATATTCCTAAAG
The DNA here is from genome assembly GCF_040938575.1 of Ambystoma mexicanum. NCBI lineage: Eukaryota > Metazoa > Chordata > Amphibia > Caudata > Ambystomatidae > Ambystoma > Ambystoma mexicanum. The sequence goes on along the minus strand of NC_090930.1, from coordinate 55,301,493 downwards.
GAGAGTATATTCGCGCTAAGAGAAACTGTTCTGAACCCTTGTACTTTGATCAAGAAAGTATCGCTATCTATCAAATCCCGGTTCTTGGAGAGGGGCTATCAACATAGCTGCCTCGACAAGGCACTCATGTCAGTATGTCAGCTGAAAAGAGCGGATCTGCTAACTCCTAAAACTTGCGAGAAATCGCCTCTGCTTCAAAAAATCAGGTTTATTACTAGATACAATTCAGATAGTCGCAAGATCCACAGAATTCTGGAGAAACATTGGTACCGGCTCCATTTAGATTCTGACATTGCCAACTGGCTTCATCCCTCTGTTAATATAACATTTAGCAAAGGGAAATCTCTTAAAAATAAACTCTGCCCTTCATTTATGTGTCCACTCACTCCTAAATCTACGTGGTTAGACTCTGCCCGTGCTGCTGGTTTTCACAAATGTGGATTCTGCAGCATGTGCAAGTACACTTTGGAAACTTCAAAGGTCTCCTTTGGAGATAGTGGAGACCACACTATTAAAACATTCCTCAATTGCAATTCAAAGTTCGTGGTTTACTGTATTATTTGTACATGCGGATTGCAATATATAGGCAGCACCATCAGGCCCATTAAGACTCGTATTCGGGAACATCTCACCACAATTGTCAGCCAGGAATCCAAATACCCACTGGCCAATCACTGGCAAAAACTGCATCAATTAGATAGTAAGGATGACATTCGATTTGTGGGCCTTTGCAAATTGTCATTGCCACCTAGAGGGGGCAATCTCATGCTCAAATTACGCCAGGTAGAAGCGGGACTCATCTGTAAATATCGTACTGTGTTTAGAGGTCTAAATTCAGACCATGAATTTGCAACCTTTTTGTGAAAACCTACTGTTGTTCTCTTCTTAATTTTACACAGGTATCATGTTTTCCCTCCCTTTTTTTGTGGACATGAGTACTTTATTTACACCCATGTGGTCATTTATAATCGTGTGGGATCTAGTAATCCCTCTACAATGACTGTTTGCAGTCCTGTTACCTCACATTTTTCTATAGCAGCGCATTCACAGATGGCAGAGGCACAATTTATTTAACATCTTTCCCCAATTTGGTTCCTACTAGCATGCTCTAGTAGTCGCAATTCTCTGCTGTTTAATCCCCTTCATCTATATTAACCCGTTTTTCCTTTTGGTTATTCAGCTCAACAGCAATTGGTGCACTAGGCACACATTTCCTTTCGTTCTCAGGCCTTACTAGTATATATTTATCTTGGCGCCCTCTGGGGCTCCATTTTTTGCAATGAGTACATTTTTTGCTGTGCAACGCACTTTATATACATTTTTGTGGAATTCCAGCTCTGCTCATTTTTAAATTCAGAACAGGTCATCACTGCCTTTTTGCGGCGCTTGGTAAGCTCCTTACTTTTTGGGGTAAATTCACTCCTGAGGTATTCATTTCATTTCCATCATTCCAACATGGCGGTTTTCTTTCCTGATCTAATCGGCCATGTTCTAAAATACCTTGTGTATTTAAATAGTACTGTTTCTATCTCTATGGTCTGGGCTTACTTTCATTTCATTCAGTTCAGCAGCATTGCACAGGTAAGACGGTTTTTCACGGCCCCCTGGCCGCTATGATACTTCTAATTAGTGCATCAGCACGTCTCAATTAAGTTTAGAGAAAGTCAATTTTTAGCTTTTGTCCATTTTTATTTGCTCACACACGCCATGCTTTCGCGTTTTGGGTTTCCTCTGGCACTCTGGGTAGCTGCATTTTAGCAATCACAGTTGTTACGTTACGTTAATTTGTCCATGTCAAGTGATGCTGAGGGAATTTCTTTTCCCTTACAGAGTTCCGCAATTGCGAAGCAGTGAGGTATGATTTGTCATTTAATCTCAGACTCTCTTGTTCTTCATTAATTTCACGTGTGCTTGAACAGCTTACATATAAAATAAAAATCTTTTCTTCTCTCTTCCTTTTTAGAGAGTGCATCTGGCACTGGCCACGATATACTTAATTGGTTAGGCTAGCTCTTGAAACTTTCAGGTACCTTTTATTTATGATTCCAATTTTGTTTTTGTTTTGGCGGCTTTTGCCTCTTTTGTCTGCGCTGCTATAGCTGTTCCGTGGATGCATTATAACTAACTCCTTGCAACTGTTTGTTTCTTCACCCGTGTTTCTTACATGCATCCCGTAACCTATGGATTCTCCATTCAATTCAATCCCCCCCCTTATATGGTACTGTGCCAATCTTATTTATCAATTATTTTTTATTATTTTCGTTTGTTGCTTTTTGATTTTTTGCACGTCGGAAGCGGCCTCGTCACGCCACTTTGCTGGAGTCTGAGTGTGTGTGTCTGTAGGTGCGGCTTGACGCGGGTATCGAAGCCGTAGGGTACTTTCCTCTAGCAGCAACCAGTAACCAGAAACGTACGACGAGGTGAAGCGGGCGCAGCTGCAGAAATCAGGACGGACGCCGCGCCGGTGTGGGGGATGCAGAGGGCTGTGGAGGGCCGGAAGAGAGCCGTGAAGCCGAGGTGAGCTACCCAGAACCTCTGGCGGGGACGCGGACACGGATGAGTGCGGCAGAGGTGAGACACTGCAAGCGGTGATACGGAGGATTTGGGGGATTGAGCTGGGATCTTCCTCGCCCTCAGCCCCTCACACCTCTCACCCTCTCACCTCGCCCTCAGCCCCTCTCACCCCTCCCCCCCCTCCCGGGGCCGAAACAGGGATCGCGGAGAGCTGGGAGAGGCGAAAAGTGGAGCGGAGCTGAGCCTAGCTAACCTGAGGCTCAGACAGCTCCCAGAGCTTTTACAAATTGCACTGACGTGCGCAGCGAAGGTGAAGCACAGCGAGTGGCGTTCCGGGGGATTGAGCAGGGATTCTCTTCGCCCTCGGCCCCTCTCGCACCCCCCCCCCTCAAATCGTCAAAAGAACCTGGGCCCACCTTTCCCGTTTTCTCCATTGCCCGGTGGTCTCTACTTCTCATCATTTGGCACACGTGTTCTGACATTGCATCCAGCACAGTCGCCTGAACCTTGTACACCAGACGACAACTTCACAACGGGAACCTTTGCATATTCCCCTTGCTCCCCTACCTGCTTTGCCTGTATTTAGAACAACGGCATGTTAGTCAGAGCTTAGGGTAGACGCAACTTAAAGACACAGGCCTTAGTCACCCACATATACTGTGAATCGGGGAAATTTTCGGACATCTGCCCGAGCCTAGGACACATTAGTGGTGCATACTGATTGAAACCTCTATTTGGGTCCCCAGAACAACGGCGCTAACTACCTGAGAATTTGCTCAAATACCCCTAAGATACCCCGTTTGCGTTCCCCAACGTTTTTGAAAGAACCAAGGGAACATTATATATCAGCTAAAGACAACCTTATTGGACATATTGCCCACGGGACATTCCCCTTCTACCCTGACCCGACAAGGAAGCGAAGGAACAGTACCACTATGCTAACAGTCAAGAAGTGTTCTGCCACGAGATACAACCTTCGGAATCAGAAGGGCAGAGCCTCTACCACAGGACCGAATAAGGGTAAGGGTATGAAAACAGTTCCGAAGGAAAGAGGAATTATCACTGACTTTTTTCCACCTCCGCCTACTCCAAATATCATAAGCCCATCGCTAAGCGGGGAGAAGGAGCCGAGTATACACAGCAGAACAAACAACTCAGCGTGCCTAGGGGAGAGTATAATTGATAACAACTCATTGCTTGACCTCTGTCTGTCTATGCAGAGAGCCATGACTCCGCTACCGCGAAGCAGCACAAGCAATCAAATCAATAGTTACCAACCCCAGACGATAACTTCACAACGGGAAGCGATAGATAGATTATCCGCTTCCCCTAACCTTGCTGTCCATTTAGACTCGCAGGAATCAGAAAACAACAGTGACCTCAGAGAAGGCAGTACGAGCCTGGGGGATTTGCAAGCATCTGTAGCATCTGTACAATTTGCATTAAATATCCTATTGAAGATGTGCGGGAAGATACTTGACGTTACCCTCGCAATCGCAACAAGCGACACTGAGAAAAACAACCCTAAGGAGACCGAGCCGGAACTCATCAACACTAACACGCAAGATGGTTCTGACTCTGGGACCCAGGACCCAAATATTACCAATAACTCGGAAATCTACCTCTCACGTAAACAGAGACGCCTGACAAAAAAGGCGATTGGAAGAAGAAAGCGTCAGACTGCAACAATCATATTACCAGACACAGTAGAGACAGCGGAGGAAATCTTGAGGCCAACAGTAGGCAGCACTCCCAAAAAAGGACAGAGAAAAGTCAAACGGAGAGCGGCACGGGCACGCAAACGCATCGCAGTAAAAGAAGGAAAGCTCACTAGTTGGCTTATTAATGACAAATGCAATACCCCTAAATTAACAGTGGCTCTAGAACCAGAATCCTCTCTATGTGAAAAAGAACAGGACGCAAATATATCCCAGAATAACACAAACAATATATCAGCTATCTCAATACCCTTGATCAACGAGCCTCAATTAACAACAGCATCACCAGCTGAGGAAAAGGGCAACTTTATGGTACCTGGAGGCGGAAGAATCTGCCTGATTAAAAATCTCTATCAATCTAGTAACCATGATTGGATTACCAGATCAGCATTGATGACCAGACTGTATACCATTCCGCAGCTGAGAGTGCTACGATCTGAGGACTTTGCATTTGTTGAACCACTAGAAGTGACGAACTCAAGTACATCGGCCCTTCACTGCAAATTTCTAGCCACTGCAGAACTACTGCGTAACTTTAAAACCAACTTGAGGGAAGTTGACCTGGAAATAGATGCTGATCCGAACATCACCGATCCACAGTGGCCGACCCAGATGCCAAATCCAATTATGGAAGAAAGGACCATAATACAGCCACCTAAAGATGACTCTGTACAGTTGGTAGACATACAGAAGGTCCTCAAATGGCTATTAGAGTCCCTACCAGGAACAACAGCAAATCGATGAGATCAAACCATCATTTCTTGGAATTGCCGGGGATTCAGCCATCTATTATCGCCTGATGGCTCAATGCCCTTATTAATGGGCAATACCTGTATATGTCTACAAGAGACGTGGCTTACCTCCCGAGCCCTGCTAAATGGGTACACTATACACCAGGAATTAGCCAAAAAGGGACTAAGGGGAAGACCATATGGAGGTCTATTAATTGGCATCCTGCATCCGCTAAGATCTATCCGCATTCATACGAAAATGGACGAATTCATACTGGCAGTGGAACTGGAGCTCCCCGGCGAAGATAAAACGGAGCATGTCCTCCTGGTTAATATATGTAATCCATTTGAATCTTCTCAGAGCGAGACTATCCAGGAAGCTTGTCACGATCTGTTGATCAATTGGCTGACGGAGCCGAAGAAAAATATGGTTATCTTTGTTGGTGATTTTAATTGCCACTTAATTGGTGAGCCGAGCACCAGTAACAACCCCCTGCTGAAGAAAATAGGCAAACTGAAACATGGAAGCGTAAATGCGGAGGGACAACTATGGTTTAATTTCTTTAAAGCATGGAACTTTGAACTATTAAACGGCAGAACCATCAGTGACTATCCGGGAAAATCAACATGGAGAAACTTCATATCCAGTAGTACATTGGACTATATATACGTAAGTCCTACCATGACCACCTGGGTCACAGATATGAAGATCAAGGATAATGATTGGAGCGACCATGCTACTCTCACACTCTCTTTCAATTATATTACACAATTTACACCGTATAAACCTATTGGTGAGTTGAAGACGAATCATGCTCTCTCCAAGATACGATGGTCTGACATCAATATTAAACGAGCCATAGATCATACAATCAACTATCCAAATCTGTGTCATACAGAACTCTTGGCCATGACCAGCAAGGAGATCGAAGAATGGATCGCAGCATTCTCAAACACCTATGCAGCGATTAAAACAAATATGCGGGCCCCCGAGACCAAGACCACTAATATATTTGATATTGAAATCAGAGATGCCAAACGAACTCTAAGAGCTGACCTGAGGAAATTACGTAAAGCTTCCACTACATTGAACAACTATCTGACTCTTAGCAAGAAGCTAAAAAATGCCTACAGAACATGGCTAAAGCAGAAACGCTATGCAATAAAACTGCTCAAATGGCAAACAACAGTCCAAACGTTATGCACGGGTAACTCCCGAACTATATGGGGACTACTGAGCACGGCTCGGGGTGACACCAGCATCCCCTTAACCAATTCAATTGGCATCAGCCAATGGGAGGAATTCCTGAAAACCCGGAACGGCACGGACCAGGTAAAGCCACAGGAGAGGATGCCCCAGGATCCACCTCTGATCCCTTTCAAAGTGTCAGTTGAATCTCTGATTATCAGGATAAAAAAGCTCAAATCCTCAAGAGCTCCGGGACCCAACGGCTTAGCAAATGTAGTATTAAAGAGCAACCCTGAATATTGGGCAGAGGTACTCAAGATCCTCTTTGAAAAGATTCTGAAGGAAGGCCAAATCCCCGAATCCTGGCAGACAGCAATCCTGATGCCTGTATATAAGAGAGGTGACCGCTCAGACCCTGGAAACTACCGTCTACTTTCAATGCTGGACTGCACGGGCAAGCTATTTGCAGCATATCTTCTTCAGGAACTCCAAATATGGGCAGACAGAGAAAAGATCCTTGATTGTTTCCAATGTGGATTTAGAAGCGGATATTCCACTACACATAACCTGGTAGTAATGGATATTCTCTGTAACAAGGCCAGAACATCAGGTAACCCACCTCTATATGCCTTGTTCATAGATTTCAAGTCCGCCTTTGATTTAGTCCCCAGGGAACTACTTTGGGCCAAACTCGAAAAACTGGGATGTCCTAAAGAAATACTACATTACCTCAAGTTATTGCACTACAATACCACAGTTTCCCTGAAGCTGGACGCAAAAGGGAATATGACCAGCAAGGTCAACCAAAACTGTGGCGTGAAACAAGGATGTGTTACGGCACCAATACTATATAACCTGTTTGTCCATGATATACCTAAAGCACTATCATTGGAAAACAACTGCCCCCCCAAGATTGGATCCACCCATTGTGTAGTGCTAGCATATGCTGACGATTTAGTCATCTTGGACCACACTATCAGCGGCATTCGTAGATCAGCTGAGGCACTATGGTCCTATACTCAAGCCAATGGGTTGGCTATTAATCTAAATAAAACACAGATGGTAATGTTCAGTTCCAAGAAGATAGCAAGAACCGGTCTAAACATATACGGGACGGCAATCAAATATACCCCATATTATAGATATCTGGGTGTCGAGGTTGAGCACAAGGGGCATTACACCATTTGTAAACAAATTAGAACTACAAGAGCTGCTCAAGCAACAGCACTTATTCATCGTTTTTCTACAACTTACTGTGGCTATACCATCTGGGCAGCACGCCAACTATACCTACAGGTCTTAACACCAATGATAATCTATGGCCTGGAGGCATTGCAATTGATAGAACTAGACTGGCTTCAAATCCTTGAAGGAAAATTTTGGAAAAAAATACTCGGTCTCCCGGGCTGTATCCCAATGGCCATCCTTAGATTAGAGCTCGGCCTTACTTCCTGGAAGTCTCTTGTACTCAGGAAGAGAGCCGAATTATACCTAAAAGCAACACCGGACACAGCCAATTTATTGTTAGTGGCGATTCATTGTGAAATTAACAAAGCATCCTCATATCCTTTTATGAAAAAGAACATCGTCAAATATCTTGAAGAGATCGGCTGGACCCAAAAACAACAAGAGGTCTCCACTCCTGTGTTGAGAGCGTTAGCCAAGAAATCTGAATTGCACGATTGGATCAGCAATTTTGCACACTTGGAAAACCTAAAGCGCTATAAATTTGTGCAATTCATGAATTACACTCTCAAGAAGCCATTGCCATATCTGAATCTATGCCCTTCGCCACGGCTACGACGATTTATCCTTTTGTTAAGGATCGATCAGTTGCCTGTACTGGCCATAAGTGGGATTAAGAATAATCTCCCCTTACCTGAACGTTTCTGCAGGTTGTGTAAGGACAGAATGAAATCAGAAACGGGCAAACATGTTCTTACCAGATGTGTCGCTATGATAAAGGTCTACACATCATTTTACACAGATTTTGTCCATAACATGGAACATGTTGGCAGTAATGAATTCTGGCAAAGAGCCGTTAACGCAAAGGGAAACGGAATGAAATTATACATTGCCATGTATAATGTTTGGATGACTGTCGAGAAATTATTGGGCATAAACATATAGCGAACTGTCAACTCATGGATGCTCTCCTTCTGTTTTACTATGAGAAAGTTTTTATTAGGAAAAAACTCTATAATTTTCCCACCAGCAATTACTATTTGGACTTGTAGTCTTTAATATGTAAAAGAATTAATATTCATCCACTGGTGGATTACGAACACATCCGTACATTCTTTTAACTTTGAACTCTGAATGTAACTCATTTCTCTTTTTATACTCAATTCTTTTTTTTTTTCTTCTTCTCCTTTTTTTTTTGTTTATTCTGCTTATTCTGCTTATTTTGCTCCTTATGTTATTATTTTCTTTTCTTTATTCATTTAATATGCTAGTATTTATTTGTATGATCAATTGTTTTTCTTTTGCTGAATGTAATTTCTTATGTCATGTGAAAAGCTTATAATAAGCTGTAACACATTAATAATAAATTAAATTAAATTATTTGATTTTTTCTTAATATATATGCTGTAGCTGCTGTTCTTTTGGGCCTACCTGCACTTGTGTTTGCCCTTTTGGTTGAATGTCCTTACTAATGTCCTTATCAATTTTTTATTGATTTTTTTCACAATGGACGACTTTCATTCAAACTGTTTATTTTTGTTCATCTTTATGTTGTGCATTATGTTTAGCCTCAGATGAAGAGTCGGTGATGACTCAAAACACGTGTCAGGCTACTTCGTTATTAAACTCATTGGACTCATGAGAAATTCCTCCTTTTTTGAATTACTTGGAACACCTGTCACTATTGCACTGTTCAGCGCAGTGAGACTGAGAACTGTCTGTGTTCATTTACTGTCTTTAAACAAGTCTGTAGTCTACGTCATCCGCTAATGGGACTCTAGATACGACTCCTTCTGTTACGTGCTATGACACAGGACGCTGGGCTTATTTTAGCGTGAATTTCCTCTTCTCACAATTTCTCAATTGCTTGGCTCTTCTCCTCAAGTCAATTACTTAATAACTCAACGCTCATCCTCTTGAGTTGTTTTTTACCCCAGCCCCGCTCCGTTAAGATGTCGTTTATAGCCTGTTTGAAGCTCTATCATCTTTATCCAGTCATTTGTTTTTAATTTTCGTTTCGTCTGTTGTGGTCTTTTTGTCAGCATTTCATCTGTGATTTCTTCTAACTGCATTTTCTTTTTTATTTCCGCAGTCCGTTTTGAGAATGCTGATACTTGCATTGCTTGTTTTTTTTCTTTTAAAATTTCTAGTGATGGAATCTTATCCTCAGCTATTATTTTTCTATACAAATCCATCTGCTTCCATAGCACTATGGATTGTATGGATTGTAGACCCAATTCGAATCTAATTCTGACTGTTGGAAATTATTTAGGAAGGGCTAACATCTTTCGCCAGTATATTCCTTCAATATAAGACCATTTGATTGCTTCCTGGTTGGCTAGGGTTTCACTTGCATAGGTTAGTATCAGAATTACTTTTTGTTTATATAGCAAAGTTGTTGCTTTAGCTGAATATGTTCCATATTTGAAGTGGAAAAATCGTCCTTGTCTTGTCAGGGATCTGGCCTTCCCTTCAATATGTTCCTTCCATTCGTTTTCATTCTTCGAAGGGTTAATCAAGGCACCCAAGTATTTTATTGTCTTCGTTGTATTAATTACTTGACCTTTTAACATGAGTTTTCTGGTTTGTTGAGTTTTTGTCTTCTGTGTTGACAATTTCATCACTTTTGTTTTGTCAGTGTTGATTTGTAAATCATTTTCCAACATATATTCTTGTGCTTTGTCCAAGGTTTGTTGTAATCCTTTCACAGTTTTATCGAGAATGATGATATCGTCAGCATATATTAGTGTTTGTATTGGTTCGCTGTTAATTTTAGGTGGATTTGCTTTGGTATTTTGGATTTTTTCTCCAAAGTCATTGGTGTACAAGTTATATAAACATGCTGCTAGGGGACATCCTTGCTTTAACCCATTCCAAGTTGGGATGGATTCAGTGACTGTTCCTTCAGATGTTAGTCGTACTCGCACAGATGTATTTGCATACCGTTTTTTCATTGGATTTAGGATGTTGGAAGGACAACCCCATGAGTTTAATTATTTCCAAAGTTTGTTCCTGTTCACGGAGTCAAACTCCATCTTTAAGTCTATGAAGAGAGCATACATTTGTTGGTTTCTGTTAAATGCTTCTGTTTTTAAGATGTTCAATAACAAAAGATTTACGTTCGTTCCAATCTTAGTTACAAAGCCTGTTTGTCTTTTTGCTTGTTTTCCGTTGATTGCTGCCCAGTTATTAAGCTTTTTTTGAAGATAACCTGCAAAAAGCTTTCCCAGGGGATCTAGAAGTGCTATTGGTCTATAATTACCTGGGTTTTTTCTATCACCTGCTTTGAAGATCGGAATCAAGATGACAGTTGTCCAGGTATCAGGGATTTCCTTTGTCTTTTCCATAATTTGGAACAGATGGAGTAGAAACTTTGACCATATTTCTGGAGCTGCCTTGAGCATTGTATTTGAAAGTCCATCTGGACCTGGGGCTCTGGACGAATTTAGAGCCTTGATGGTATTTATAACTTCTTCTTCATCCCAATTAAGGTTCCACAGTGAAATATCCTTTTCGATCTCTTTGATCAACTTCTGCTCTTTGTTCTTATACAGTCCTGTATAGTGATTGACCCATAAACTGGACTCTACTTCTTGGATCATTGTTTGTTGTTTTGCTGCGTTGTTCATCATTTACAAAGATATCTTGTATGTTTTAATTGGAGTGCAGCAAGAATTGCTTCCGCATCTTTTTGTTTCATCATTGCCTCATTCGCTTTTAGAAAATTGCTGTATTTTTGTTTTTCTTTTCTGATTTGATTTTTATAGTCCGGTTCTTTCATTTTTTCCAATTGTGGCAATCTTTTCTGGTGTTGCTGTTTTGTTTGTTTAATTTCTCTGTTATACTGGTGTTTGTGTATATGGTTTGATGTATACTTGGGCTTTGAATTGGCCTTTTTATATTTTTCTAGTATCCAGCCATAGTTCAATTTTGCTCGATCTTTCAGAACTGCATTTTCCAGCAGAGTAAGTATTTCTGGTACTTGGTGTGGTTGATGAATTCGAATTATTCAGGCCATTTGTGATTTCAAGTGCTGGTAAGTCTATGCGATCAGCTTCCTTCCTTTTTGCCGTCAAGTGATAGATATTTGGTGGTGATCGCTTGCAATGTGTGGTAAATTATTAGTCGCAGTTATTAGTTTCTGTAAACTCACTGAAGTGAATATATAATCAATGATTGAGGTGAAATTTTCATGTGTCCAGGTTGGACAAGGTAAGCCCTTATCATTCATAGGCTGTTCGCATAAGGTGATATTGGAAATTCTCATTTCTTTCGTCCATTTTCTTGCACAACTTGTCATTTCTTGTGTGTTACATTTGTCCCCTCTTTTATTGAATAGGTGTATATTGAGATCTCCTACAATGATAAGTTCATTGTTGCTATTGGACAGAGTGATGTAGTCAATTTCATCGCATACCGAATCAATTAGTTTGTCATCATTAATTGCTGTCGGATTCCAGTAGATGTTAAAAACTGATATACACCCGGATTTCGTGGACTGTGTCAAGTTGTCTTCGTCACTATCCAAATTAATGGTTATGTAGTGAGCCCATGGATGTATATTTTTTCTAGCTACTATTGACCATGAAGGAATGTTTTTCATTAAAATCATCATTCCTGATGCAGGCCGACCTACAATCGAAGTTATTTCAGGATTCATCCAAGTTATGTATCCCTCACAGAGGACCTCTTCTACCAACCATGTTTCTTGCAGACAGATTATTTCTGAATCTGCCAGGGTTAGTGAAGCATCTTCAAGGAGGTGTTTGTGTCCTCGCATATTCCATGATGTTAAAGATATTTTATTTAGCTTATCTTCTTGCTTTTTTGGTTGTTATAAGTATGTTTTTTTCATTTCTTGGCTTTGATATACTCTTCTAAATTCCGGTCTTAATGTTGGAGAACTCTTCGGCTCTCTCCCATTTTTGCCTGTTTGTTTGCTCTATTTTTCTCTCTTTTTGATTTTGATCTGAGCGCGCTATATTCTTGCATTTTTCTTCCGCCATGCATCTTGTTACAAAGATTTCTTCTGTATTAAATCCTAATTTTCCTAATTGGTAATTCATTGCAAGTACACATTGCATAATCTCTTCAGAGTAGAAATCAATATTCACTACCTCCATATGGTTTTTATTTGGGAAGATGATTACTTCAATATCATCAGTTCCGATTCACTTAAGTTGGGGTATAGCTTTGAATAACCGTAAGATATTAGATCTGTTGAGCATCACTGGTGGTTCTGTGAATGTCGTCATTTGAAATAGTGCTATTCTGTAAGCATACGTAGAGCTCCGTGGGTTATAGAATTTTGCTATCGTGATTGGTGGACTTCCAGAAAGCACGGATCTTTCATTTCCTCTTGTTCCCTCTTGTACTGCTGTGGATAACCACGTTTCATCATTCGATACAACCGAGTATTTAAGTGATAGATTGTTTGTTTGTTCGTCTGAGCCTTGTGTGTTGCTTGTAGTGTCCATGGTTGTATCATCGCATTCATCTATGATTATTAATGCACCGTCTTGTGAATTTATGGAGGATAGATTACTTTCTGACAAATCTTCACTTATCACTATCTCTCCAGAAATTGGCAGAGTTTTTTGTTTGTTTGATGTGTCCTGCTTAATTTCTGCTAATAACTCATCCAATGGTTCAGTCTGGATGTTATTATATTTTTGAGGTATAGTTGTCAAGTTCTTGATTGTTGGTAAATTCACCTTCTGTCCCTGTTGCACCGTATTTTTAATAGTATCTCGTTGTTTGGTTGTTTGGGTCTTTTCACTTAACAATTTTTGAACTGTTTGCATTTTACGCAGGAATGCATGGGAACCTGTTTGCGTTTTCTTAATGGCTTTTTTTATGCATTGATTTATTTGGCAAGCTTTGATCTACTGTCCCTCGTTTGGCCAAATCAAAAATGTCAAAGGGAGTACATATTGGTGGTTCGATATTGCCCGAGATTGACGGGACTGGAATGTCACAAAGGTCAATAGAAACATTTTGCATTTCATATTGTGTTGTTTGATCAGAGTTCATGAACTCCATTTTTTCTTCAGTTTGTGTTTCTTTAGCAGAGGTGATATTTGGGCCGGTATTTGTGTTTGTTTTTTTGCTTTGTTGTCTATCAGTTTTTTTGTTATAGTAGACACAGTTTCCATCAAGTTTTGTTTGTCTATGCGATCTACTCTTGCCATGTCTGCTAATCTTGTTTGCCACATCCTGGAAGTTTCAGCTTCATATTTCAGTCTTTCTTGTATGGTGTTTGTGAAAGATTCAAGCTGCGTTTGTTTAGTCATTATCATTGCAAGAAGGGTTGCTTGATCTTTTGTTGCGTCAACCATATATTCCTGTATTTTTAGGAAAGGGATCATTGCATTTGAAAGTACTGCTACCAAGGTGTTCTGTAGATCTAGCATCGTGGTCGGCACTCTATATGGAGATTTGAACATATTCCTTAAAGACTCATCTTTCGTACTCATAGATTGAGATTTAGAATCCTCTGTTCTTTGGTTTTTTGTACCGTTGCAAGGTGTTTCTAAATTTATCTTTAGCGGGCTCTGCTTTCCTTTAGGTATGATCGGTGTAGATGTGTTAATCTGTTTAGTTTGAGCAGGTGTAAGGACTTCATTAAACACTTCTGCTCTTTTTTCTTGGGAATCCATTATTGCATCTATTTCTGTGATATCAAGCGACAGCCTTGCTATTCGAATGGGTAAAGATTTGGTATAGTCATCATTAATGGAGTCTGTAGGATAGTATGTTGAATGCCATTGCTGTTTCGCTATCCTGGCTCTCTCTTGGAGTGTTGGAGTGAAAGTAGTATCTTCAGATTTGGCTTTTGGTAATTTTTTATTTGGTGTTCTAGTTTGCTGTTGGATTATTGGTACTGGAATGTCAGCATCAAGTGGTGAGTTATCCGGATGCACTTTCTCTGTAGTTGGTAATTGAGAGATCCAGCTATTGGTTTTGTAGGATTTGATGTCTGGCTGTATTGGTAACCTATTACCCTCTTTGTCATCAGCTGGTGGTATAGTTACAGTAGGTAACCCCTTTGTCAGGTCTGTAGCATCTTTAGTAATATTGTGATCTTGGTCTGCCATATTCCTTATCTTTGATATTTCCAATATCCAGTTTAGGTGCTTCGGAATTCTTTTTAAGCAGGGGCTGCTGTGCGTTGATGCCTGTTGTCCTTTGTGAAGAGATTTTTCCTTTAGAAATCTTCAAAAAGATGGTTTCGTCATCGGTGTCTTCTACTCAAAAGTAGGGTTTCAAAAAATGCTGTGACTGCGGTTCGAAGATGTTCGTTACGGACCCCCACAGAATATGCTTGTGGTGCCTGGTGTTCATCCTTCATCAGAGTGTGAGGATTGCCTGTCCATGACGTCGAAAGTCCTGAGAGAGGGCAGAGGGAAACTTGCAGCAGGTAGGGCCCATAAATGAACTTCGACTCTGTCGAAAAGACAGACTTCGGACGAGTCGAGAACTGTTTCTCCTCACCAATCGTCATTGTCTAGACATTCGAAGAAACTGCGCCATAGGTCGCCATCTTCGACGTCTTCGGGTTCCTCTCCGGAATGGGTCGTTTGCCCAACTAAAACTGCCTCACCAGTTGAGTGGGAAGAGTTAAGGCTTAAAATGATGAAGGTGTTCAAGAATGCGGTCTTGACCCCCTCGACTACACTCAAAAGCCATGCTCTGGTCGAAAGACCTGATAAATATAAAAGCTGTGCGCCTTCAGGCCCGGCAGGCAAAACTCCTCGAGAGTGGTCTAAAGATCCCTCGAGTCGAGGAAACCTTCCTTCGAGGATTGAGTAATCGACACCATTGGCCTCGAGAGACTCTTCATCGACACCATTGGCGCTGAAAGATGCATCATCGACGCCATTGGCGCCGAACACTCATGAAGGTCATCAACTCATCGAGCTTCGAGCTCCTCAATGCTACAGGCATCAAAGTCATCGATGCAGCCATCGAAGCCCTCAACGTCGACAGTCTCGACGATTTCAGCACATTTATCAACAAGTATTATGACCCCATCGGGTACTATGGAGAAAACATATACCCCTTTGCCTACGGCTGACTTTTTCAAGTCACTTTCCTCCAATAATGAGGATGCAGAGCCACCATCATCAGATGAGTCTAGATCTTTTGACCTCCAATATGGTACGCCATCAGTCGCTGAGGCCCTAACCTCTGAAGAGTCCAGAATAAAGGATCCTCAAGAGTGCCTGCATGCTGCCAGTGGTTTGGACACTTCAACAGAGGTAGAGTTGGCAGATCAGATGCGTCTGATCATGCAGAGGTTACCTACAGGCTGATGTTAAGGGTAGATGAATATATGGGATGGGCTAGACCAAGTCCAGTCTTTGAACATGATGACTGGAACGACATCCTAGACAGGGGATCTCAGGAATATCTCAGGAATATCAAATTGTTCCATTCCATGCAGCTTTGCAAAAGCATTTAGCTACCAATTGGGAGGCGCCTGAACTCAATCCGGCTGTCAATAAGAAGCTGACCTGTGTTTCGGCTGGAAGTATGGCCTGAAAATTAGCTAATGCCGCGTGTACGTTGGCAAGGTTTACTCACACCCTTTGGGAGTGTATATCCATGGCAGCTGACCATATCCCCAAGAACGAGAAAGGTTTGTAAACATAGTCAAGGATGGAAAGGACGCTATGTGTTAATCCCTTTAGATTGGTCTCGACTCTGCTGACAGCATCAGCAGAACAAAGACGGCTAGCACAGTAATGCGCAGGTTTGCCTGGTTGAGAAAGTCAGGATTTACTCCAGAGGTACAATCCAAACTGCTCAACATGTCCTTTGACAACACTCATTTGTTCGGTAGCAAGGCTGATGATAGTTAGGAGAAACTGCAAACTGCAAAGGCAGCAGCCAAATCCCTTGGTGCTGTGATTAGACAACCTCTGAATCACCCCACAGGTACACCCTGGAGGGGTAGGTCCTTTAGTCACTACTCCACATTTGGAAGAAGCAGAGGACAGTCAGTTCAAAGAGGCCAAAGAAGATTCCCCTGTGGTGGACGGGGAAGAGGTACTAAGATAACCTCAGCAGCAGCTGCTTTGCCATCAGCCACTGAGTCAGCTGCCCCAAAACCTCTCTGAGGACTTAGTTCACAAGACTGCAGTGGGAGGCAGACTGTCACAGCATCTGATAGAATGGTAGGCTATTATTTAAGATTCATGGGCATTGGAGACAGTTGCCCAGGGTTACTGCCTTCCCTTTCTAAAAAAGCCTCAGAGTCATCCACCGGGGAACAGCTCTTTCAAAGTTCCAGATCTGCTCCTTATGCACGAAATATTAACCCTGCTAGAGAAAGGTGCTGTAGAACCAGTACCTGTGGTGGAGCGGAACAAGGGTTGGTACTCCACATACATTCTAATACCAATAAAGGACGGAGGATTGAGACCCATCTTGGACTTAAGAAACTTGAACAAGTTCCTCAGGAAGGACAAGTTCAAGATGGTTACCCTTTCTCAAAGCCTTCAGGCTCTGCAGCTTCAGGACTGGATGGTATCATTGGACCTACAGGATGCTTACTTTCATGTGCCAATCCATCACAAGCACAGACAGTACTGCCGTTGGCAGTTCTATCTAATTATCAGTTTCAGGTTCTGCCATTTGGGCTAACCTCTGCCCCGAGGGTTTTCACAAAGTTAATGGCGGTGGTGACAGCGAGTCTCAGGAGAGGGGGAATTCACATTCCCCTACCTGGACGATTGGCTGATCAGGGCCAGTTCCCCCGAACAGGCCCTGGAACATCTCAGCTCCACCTGTCATTTCCTTCACAGACTGGGCTTCTCCCTCAACATCAAAAGAAGTCTCACATGATAGCATCTCAAAGGCTCCAATTCATTGGAGCGGTCCTGGATGTATCCCTGGGAAAAGCCTCACCACCAGAGGTGAGGGCTCAAGACATTCTGCAGATGGTCACCAAATTCTAGAATGCCCAGCGTCTTCTGGCCTTTGACCTTTCCTGCATTTTTCTGGTGTCAGAGGCTCGTCTGAGAATGAGATCTCTCCAATGGGCTCTCAGGACTCAGTGGTCCCAATTCTCAGGAAGGCTGTCAAACCTCCTACAGATTCCAAGCAGAGTCTCACAGGACCCGAGGTGGTGGGCCTGCCAAGAGAACATTTTGAAAGGAGAACCGTTTTGGCCTCCATGGCCAGAGATAACAGTAGTGACGGACGCCTCACTAACGGAGTACAGAGCCCACGCCAACGATCTGACAATCAGCGGTCGTTGCTCTCCATCGGAGTCCAAACTGCACATCAACCTTTTGGAGCTGAGGGCAATCAGACTAGCGCTGAAGGCTTTTCTGCCATCTGTACGGGGAAAGAATTTCCTGATAATGATGGACAACACAGTGGCCATGTACTACCTCAACAAAAGACGAGCTGTAGGGTCACTACCATGGGCAGAGAGGCAATGCAGCTCTGGTTCTGGACAATTCAAGAAGGAATCTCCCAATCGTCAGTTCACCTAGGATAACACAGAGGCGGACAGGCAGAGCAAAGTCTCCCACGAGTGGGAACTAGCTAGGGAAGTCCTTCAAGAGTTATTCACCCTTTGGGGAACCCCTTAAGTGGATTTGTTCGCAACCAGTGTCAACCGGAAGTGCAAACTGTTCGGCTCCAGGGAATTTCCTCCAAGAGGAGCTCTAGGAGATGCGTTTGTGGTGGACTCGGAGTTTCCACTCCTGTACGCATTTCCTCCAGTCCCCGTCATTCCTCACATGATCAGGAGGTTGAGAAAGTTTGGGAAATACATGATCATAATCGTGCCGGATTGGGCCAGGAGGACATGTTACCCGGACCTTCTGGACAAGTCCATCTGCCTACAATACGTCTTCCACAAAGAGAGGACCTTCTCTCACGAGAGGAAGGTCGGGTTCCCCATTCAGAGATCAAGACGCTCAGCCTTCACACATGGTTTCTGAGAGGCTGAGATACAAGGATTGGGACCACGCGGATGATGTAATGGAGATCTTGCTTTCAGCCACCCCCCCGTTGGAACCCCCGCCGTTGGAACAAGTTCTGTAGCTGGCGTAGAGATAAGAATGTTGATCCATTTATATGTAATACACCTATGGTGTTATGCTTTTTGTTACACCTAGCTAATCTGGGGCTCCAGATTGGTACTATTAAAGGATAACTTACAGCGCTTTCTATATTGAAGCGCACTTCGGAGGAATTTTCTTACTTCAAAATCCCTCTAATAATACAATTTCTAAAAGGATTGACAAATATTTTCCCTCCAATCCCTTTTCAAGTCACGGTTTGGGATCTCAACTTGGTGTTGAAATTCAGGATGTGTGCTCCTTTCGAGTCTATACACTCCTGTCCTTTGAGGCTGCTAACACTGCACACCATCTTATTAATAGCCATTACATCTGCATGAAGGGTGAGTGAGCTTTAGGCTTTATCCTGCAAGTCTCTTTACACTGTTTTGTATAAGGACAAGGTGGTCCTTAAGGTAAAACCCACCTTTTTACCCAAAATTGTTTCTGAATTCCATCTGCCTCAGAAAATAACATTACCTTCATTTTACCTTCCTCCGCACCCTGGGAAGGAAGAGGAGAGGCTTTACAGGCTTGACCCTAAATGTGCACCAAGCTTCTATATCACCAGAATGGCAAAGATACAACAGGATGACCAATTGTTTGTTGGCTACTCTGGCCACAAATTGGGTATAGCTATCACCAAACAGACATTATACAGATGGATAATACTGGCAATATCTTAATGCTACAGACTGGCGGGAAAAGACCCTCTAGAAGGCCTTCGGCGCATTCGACCAGGGGCATGGCGACTTCCTCTGCATTACAGAGGGGAGTGCCTATAAAAGTCATTTGTGCGGCTGCCACATGGTCATCTGTACATACTTTCACCAAACATTACAGTTTACACTCTTCTTCAGGCCGGGAAAGTCTATTTGGTGAAGCAGTGTTGCATTCTGTGCACACAGACCAGTGAAAACTACTAAATTGTCATACAAATTCTGACTCCCTCCGGAAATACTAGAAACTGCTTTGGGAGTCTATCAAAGATAAGGATTACATGGGAGGACAAAATCCATTCGAAGAACAAGTTACTAACCCCTGGATGTTCCTCCCCCATATTCCTTATCGCCCCTCCCAACCTACACCTACTTCCTTTGCGATTTCAGTCTGCGCTCTCTCAGGAGGAGTTATTGTCAGGTATGGGATAAATCCTTCATTTTTAAAAACAGAACTGAAGCCAAAAGCCTCTGCACGTTCTATAAATACCTTTGGTGACGTTGACATTGAGACAGAGGCCTCCGAGGGACATCGAGTCCACAGGCATCGATGCACAGCGCTGCCTGCTGACATTTTTTTTTACAAAGCAGCTAAACTGGGTATTGGAAATATCAAAGATAAGGAATACGTGGGAGGAACATCCAGTCAAAAGAACGTTACCAGGGGTAAGTAACTTGTTCTTTCAAATGATTAACTATAAATGTCTCATCTGTCAGCTATATAATGTCCTATTTTGCCAATTTTGCATTGCATAAAGGAGACTGAAGTATTCAGCATGATTTTGATGTCAAGTTCTGTATCATTACTTACATTTTGCTCTATCTTCGTTGCTGATAAACGATCCCATTATTTTTGTCACTCCCCAGTTCCACAGGCTTATTGCACATTCTTCGACCTAACAGGAGAAAAACACAGAAGATGTCCTTTTTCATTTGTTCCACTTGGGATATAACACAATACTTGGGAGATGAGTTGCAAAACTAAAATCAGATTGCTGAAGGTGAACTAGATGTCATCAAAGAAACCATAGCCAAAATAAAAACAGAAAACACTTGACGGCCATGAAGAACCCAAAGGAAAAGTACAATAATTCTCAAAATTACTCATTGACACCTTTAGTGGGCAGAATAAAAAAGTATCCTACAGACATATCTGTAAAAATAGGATAAAAGAGCAAGTTAGTAAGTCCACGATTCATCAACAAGCAAATAGATGAAGTTAGGGGATAATTGACTGACGGCCCAGTTATGAATTGGTTAGTAATGGTAAATTGGTGGTATTTGCCAAATACCACCAGAATAACTATCCACCCAATTTAGGGTTGAGAGGTATGTATATTTACCTCAGCAGTATTGTGAAGAGATATCATCAGCTGTAAATCAGGTATATTTTCACCCCAAAAATCTACCTTTTCTTTCCTCCACCTCCAAAATAGCCCCATACTATGTTTGTTTGTTTGTTTGTTTGTTTGTTTGTTTGTTTATTTTATTTCTAATGCGCATAACAGGACGCACCAATAAGAAGTTGCAAGGCTTACAAAGTTTCAAAATAGTTCACAATATAACAAAATAAATGTACAGGTAAAATTGCTTACAGGCAAAATATAGGTATAAATGTTCAGATTATATGCAATTCAATTATACAGTTCAGTTCCAACTATTATTTACAATGATGGGCAACATCAGCATGGTGTAGGCAGGTGTGACAATCTAACTAGCCTTCGGTCAGGTTGAGATAGGTGATATATCTCTTTCTAAAGTGTGGATAAGGTTGGTCTACTCTCAACTCGTGGGGCAAGGTGTTCCAGAGTTTGACAACCTTCACAGGAAAACTGTTACCACCGATCCTGGTTAGTCTAAATCTCGGTACCACAAGCAGTTGGTATTACTAACTCTTGTTGGCCTACTGGATGTTCTTCTCATCAGTTTGTCTGTTAAGTAACTATGGGCATCATTGTTTAAAGCTTTATGGGTCAAGGAGGCCATTTTTAGCCGTATTTTATTATCGGTAGAGAGCCACTTGTGTTGACGTCTAGTTGAGGCAATGTGTACTCTTTTGTTCATGCCTAGTGCGACTCTTAGACATACATCCACATCTACTATGTAGATGTATTAACTGTTGTAAGGAAGGCATGGTATCAAACAGTGAAGACAGATACAAGTGATCACAGTTCAAGGGTGTTTATTGAACTTCAATGGGTTGGTTAACGCCTATCTAAACCTAAATCTAAGGATGGGAGCAAGCTTAGACCATCAAATAATAACAACGCAGTCTTAGTGGAGACTTCGCCAAAATACGAGGGCCTATACTAATAAACCTATTGCCAATCCTTACTTCTAAATACAAATGGTGTGGGACAACTGTTAGGGAGAATTCTCTGTTTAGGCTGAATTTCATAACCTAGTGAGTGCCCCAGCAGCTTTGCTGGATTTTTGGGGTTTATTTTTTTTCTCCTGCCAAGAGTGAGACTCTTTTACCCTCACTCTTGGACATGATTTGAGTATGTCTCTTTTGACTCTAGATGGGTTTAATGGGCTATGGGGTCATTTACTCCATAGGGCTTCATGTTTTTTTGTAATATGTGTTACACAGCACCCTCAGTGCAGTAACACAGGGCTGTCATAGTGACCCCCCAGTATAGACTCCATACCATGGGACTGACTACGGTCTCCCAGGGCATGTAAAGTCACCATTGACTTTACTAGTCTCACAAACTGAACAGCAACAGTACAAACCATCATATTGTGGACGTACTGGCCGGGGAAATTCGATTGCCCCGGGGTCTGTTAGTCGAGGGGGCACGTCTCCGTCCCCCCTGAACGAGTTTTGGCTGGTGGCAGTGGATACTATTTTTTATATTCGACCGCGAATATATCCCTATGGGATTTCCCATTGTTCGAGGCTACCAACTTTAATGATTTAATTCCTATAGCCTCGAACATACTGCTGGTTTATTTATTTAATATTCATTCTCCAGTTGGTATTTTTTGCCAGAACTCGGTTCTAAAATGGCGTTTGTGTTCGCTTCTCTGACTTCAACCCAAGTGAGCCCTTTGTTCCACTTTTTGGCGGGCTTCTCCACAGAAGCCCTCCAAAGTGGTGCCACTCTGTCTGGGGCATTTAGGAAGGGTGGAGGGGGATTTAGGCACCCTGGACTGAGTTGCCTAGGCAACTCAAGTCGCACTCCGTCCTGATTGGCCCAAGTGGTGAGCCTGCCGGCTCACCACTTAGCATGCTTGAGTGACAGCTAGGCTGAGTGAATGGGGGTTTTCTGCATAAAAGCAGGGCTTTGGGGACTGGAACTTCAGAAGTCGCCACAGGACCTAAGAATCCGACGAGGGAGAAGCTGAGCCGGCCTGCTACGACGACACAACCGGTGGAGCCCTGCTGAACCGTCTCACCACTTTTCCCAACAACAGAGGAGATCTCCAGCCTGGAGAGTCTTCTTCCTTCGACTGGTGGGGATAACCAGTCTGCTTCCTTTTTCGCTTCCTGGAGCATCTCGTGGCCGCCTTGCCTGTGCCAAGCACCCCAGCAACCCGGGATACCACGTTTTACCACTACCGCAAATCCAAGGGTAGTACCTTTAACCAGAAAACTCTGCGGATCTTGGGTGCATTTGTGCCCTGCTCTCTCCAAAAGTGGGCCCGGCCTATGGACTTTGGCTCACAAATAACTTTGGACTTTCCTGCCTTGCTTAAGAGTTCCTAAGTATTAGTGTGGTGTATTTTCCTACATTCTGCCTTTTTCCCTCCCTTTTTCGTTAACTTATTGGAGTGCCATCTATAGTTAAGCGCTCACCTCTGTCTGGAAATAAGTGGTGTTAACTAAGACTTGTCTGATAAGGAAATAGGGATGTATATATAATAATAGTAACTGTATTTAGAGTGATTTACCATACTAGTGCTGGAGTGTTTCAATAAGTGTGTTTTTAAATAAATAATTATATACCTTGATACCAAAGCTCTGGTCAGTGTTGCTTGTGCTATTGTATCTGAGTGCCTATTGTGTATACTTTGCATACTGCCTAACTCTTCTTGAGGGAAGTCTCACTGCTCAGCCACAGCTACCAGGTAAATCGGGGTGGTACAGACTTCTACCAAGTGGGTTTACTGCCAACACCTCTAGTCTTAAATCTTTTGCAGTGGTCCCCAAGGGAACTGCACAGGTTTCTGCCTAACACTGGTGTACAGCGGTGGGATTTGTATTGAGTATACATTTTAGAGTGCTTTAAGAGACCTTAGTGCAACTAACCACAAAGCTTAGCACTGAAAAGGTAATATTTCTAACATGTCAACTATGGAAAATTATAGTCAAGAGTCCCTTGCTACAAAAACTGCTGATTGTTTAAGAGTTCTCTGTAAGCATAAGAATCTCCTGACTAAGGCAAGAAAATGGAATTGATAGAAAGATTGTTAGCTAACCAAAACCTGGATGATGGTTCAGCGGAACCTACCATGCCAGAAACAGTAGATAACAGTATAGAGATTGATGTTGATCAAAATGTTGATAATCTTGAGGAAGAGTCAGAAGAGGAGGGTGAGGCTGCTGTGACTGTCCCCCCTAGGCCTCTTTCTGCTCTGCCAGCTGTACCTACTGGACCTTTACCAGGTCCCACACTTAGTCCTCAATATCTGGAGCTAGAGAAAATGAAACTTGAATTAAAATTCAAGAGACTGAATACTCAGGCTGATCAAAGACACCAAGAACTGAATCAAGAACTCAGGCTAAGGAAAATGGAGCTGAAGCATGAGCTAGAAATGAAGAAATTATCTGTAGACAATGCTTCTCTCTCTAACTCCTCTAGAAGTTCCAGTCCTAAAAGCCCCCGGATGCCTAAGGAATTGATTGGTATGTATGAGCCTAAGTTGGATGTGTTGGATTGGTTGTCTCTGTTTGAATATAATCATGGGCTCCAGAACATCACAGGAAATGACTTACTCACCTGGTTGTTCTCTAGGCTTCCCCCTGTCGCAACTGATGTGGTAATGGAAATGGGGGAGGAGGATAAGAAGGACTATGAATGTGTGAAATTAGCTTTGATAGCTAGATTTGGGAAGACCAAAGAGGTTTAGAACCCTCAAAAAGCATGATGGTACCCCTTGGGCTACCTGGGTGAGTGAAGGGTTGAAAAACTTGGAGGGATGGATTAAGGGTTACAAAGTGAACACTTATGAAGGTATGAGAAATTTGTTTATGTTGGAATCAATTTATGATGCCTGCTCTCCTGAGCTCAGACAACTCTTGGCTGATTCAAAGGAATTAGATTCCAGAAAACTAGCTAAGGCTGCTGACTTGTGGGTTGTCAACCGGGCCACTCACAAGGATTCTAGGGTAACTCAGAAAAAAGGATGAGGGGAGACAGCCTAAAAAGGACTCCAAAAAGAATACCAATACTGCAAATTCCAAAGAGGGCCCCAAACAAAACCATAAGGGTAAGCCACAAGTAAAACCGAATCAGGCTAGTGTACCTTCTGGTCCCAGACCAGAAGGAGGTCAGAACAGGCCTCCATTCCAGAGAGCCTTTGGCTCTTGTTATGTTTGTAAGGCCACTGACCATGTGAAAGGAGATCCCAGATGAAAGGGTAAACCTTCAGGGATCCAGCTTGCCTCCTTAGCCTTCGCTCAAGAAGAGGAAGTCCCAATGGCAAGTGGAAACTTTATACTGCTGGCTGATGAACCCATGGGAGTCTCAGCCAGTGTTTCTTTAGTCTCTCTGGGGTTGTGGGAACAACAGAATTTAGATGTATATAATTCAATCCCAGATAATACTAAAGAGTATTATAAGGACAGTGTCCAGGTGAAAGGTCAGGAGACTCCTGCCATTAGGGCCACTGGGGCCAGCATAACTGTGGTGGATGAATCGTTTTTCAAGGCAGAGGATGTTGCTAAGGCACCCAAATGCCTCACCGAGTTAGCTGGAGGGCCTGTGCAGATGTGTCCCCAGTTACCAGTTCTCATCCAGTGCAATGATATGACTGTGAAGATACCTGTCAGTGTACAATGCGAGGTGCCAGGAAGGATTTTGTTGGGTAATGACCTGAAAGCTCTTGGAGTTGTTTCACATACCCCCAGACCTCCTAGTAAAAGGTTACAGGAGCTCACTAAACCTGCAAGGGAGAAAACCTTGAATGGTTCTTCTCAGGAGATGATGAAGAAAGATATCACTCCTCCTCCACTGGAGCAAACTACTGCAGTCTCAACCAGATCAGGAGCCAAGGGGCAACCCAAAACTCCAAGGAAAAAGCCAGCAGCAAGCACTCCAGTGCTTCCAACAAGGACTTCCCCTAGGTTGTCCAAGGTTACACCAGTAACTCCCCCTCCAGCTGAGGCTGAGAGGGTGGTTGAACCCTGTGTGGTTGAACTAGACTCTGAAGAAGAGCTAGTAGGAGGCCAAGACCTTATTGGAGATTTAGATCCAGCTGACCATCCTGAGCTGCAGTCTTTACTGGCAGAAGGTGGACTCAGCAGATCAGCTTTCCGTAAGGGCCAAAGAGAATGTCCAACTCTGGAAGGTCTCTGCCAACAGGCAACTTCTCAGGCTGATGGGCAAGAACCTGGGAAGTACAGGTTACACTGGGAAGATGGCCTCTTTTACAGTGAACCAACTGAATCTGAACCTGGAGACTACAAGCGCCTTGTAGTACCTCAAGAAAACAGACAACAGTTCTTACAACTCGCCCATGAGATACCTTTGGCTGGTTACTTGAGTTTCAAGAAGACCAAGGAAAGGCTCTTTCTCTACTTTTATTGGCCAAAGATGGGGGTTGAAGTAGATAAGTACTGTAAGAGCTGCCATACCTGCCAGACTTCTGGTAACGTTGGTTCCAAGAATGTGGCACCTTTAGTGCCTTTCCCAGTTGTGGGAGTCCCATTTGAGAGGGTAGGGATTGACATTGTTGGTCCCCTTGATGCCCCAACCTCCTCAGGCAACAGGTTTATCCTTGTTGTAGTAGACCATGCTACTAGGTACCCTGAGGCAATTCCTATGAGGACTGTTACAGCTCCGGCTGTGGCTAAGGCCCTCCTTGGTATTTTTACCAGGGTGGGGTTTCCTAAGGAAGTAATCTCTGACAGGGGGTCAAATTTTATGTCCCACTACATGAAAGCCATGTAGAAAACCTACGGAGTTACTTACAAGTTCTCAACAGCATACCACCCTCAGACAAATGGGTTGGTAGAAAGGTTTAACAGAACCATGAAGAGCATGATAGGTGCTTTAGAGGAACCCCTTAAACAAAAGTGGGACCTTCTACTGCCATGCCTTCTCTTTGCTTATAGAGAAGTCCCTCAGGAGGGAGTAGGTTATTCTCCCTTTGAGCTTCTTTATGGCCATCCGGTCAGAGGCCCATTGGCCCTGATCAAGGAAGGGTTGGAGAGTGCTCCTTCCCCCAATCCAGTCAGAGTGACTGACTATGTGATAGGTCTCCGCAGGAGAATGTCACAAATGATGGCAGAAGCAAGTGATAACTTGAAAACTGGACAAGCATTGGTCAAACACTGGCATGACCAAAAGGCTAACATGGTTGAGTTCACTCAAGACCAGCTAGTTCTCGTTATGCTCCCAACAAGGCAGAGGGCCTTACAGGACAAATGGATGGGACCCTTCAAGATTGTGGGAAAACTTGGAGAGGTCAACTATCTGGTGGATCTGGGCAAACCCAGGGAAGCTCCCAGAGTCTTCCACATCAACCGCCTCAAAGCCTATGTCTCTAGACCTGAAGTAGGAGCCTTGCTTCTAGCTTCATCGGAAGAGGAGGAGGAGAGTGAAGCTCTACCTGACCTCCTTAGAGGCTTACCTTTGGACGAAAAGGTTGAAGGAGTTAATCTCTCTTCAGATCTGACACCTGAGCAACAAGAGGAGTGCAAATCTATTTTAAATCAGTTTGCCTCCTTGTTCTCACTTTCACCAGGCTTGCCCCTTGGGGCCAGCATGATATTCTCACTGGTGACTGTCTGCCAGTCAAAAGCAGAGGGTACCGAATGTCAGAACATGTCAGAACCCACATCAAAGGTGAGCTCAAGAAGATGCTTGATCTCAGGGTAATAGAGCCCTCTACTAGTCCATGGTCTAGCCCAGTTGTGTTAGTACCAAAGGCAGGATCCAAAGAGTAGAGATTCTGTGTGGACTATAGAGCTCTTAATGCAGTCACCAAGACTGATGCCCAACCTTTGCCAAGGACAGATGAGTTGGTGGATAGGCTTGGCGCAGCCAAGTACCTCAGCACATTTGACCTTACGTCAGGCTATTGGCAAATAGCCCTGACAGACCATGCCAAGGAGAAAACTGCATTTTCTACCCCAGTTGGCTTATACCAATTCAAGGTTATGCCTTTTGGACTGAAAAATGCACCTGCTACATTTCAAAGGATGGTAAACCAAGTCCTAGCTGGGATGGAGGACTTCTGCATGGCATACTTGGATGACATTGCAGTCTTCAACCACTCCTGGGAAGAACATGTGAACCACCTGGGACATGTGTTGCAGGCTCTTGAGCAGGCCCATCTGACCATAAAGGCAAGTAAATGCCAAATTGGACAGAGTAAAGTGGTCTACCTTGGGCATGAGGTAGGAGGTGGAGAAATAAGGCCTCTGCTCAGCAAGGTTGAAGCTGTGCAGAATTGGACAACACCTACTACTCAAACCCAAGTGAGAGCCTTCCTAGGCCTCACTGGGTGTTACAGGAATTTCATAGAGAACTATGGGACCATAGCCTCTCCATTGAATGTAATCTCCACTCCAAAATTCCCTAAAAAGGTAAAATGGAATGAGGAGTGCAATCAGGCATTTGAAAGCCTGAAGAAAGCTCTGTGCCAAGCACCAGTACTAAGAGCTCCTGACTACCACCAAACTTTCATTGTACAAACTGATGCTTCCAATGTAGGTATAGGTGCAGTCCTTAGCCAACTGGATGAGAAGGGTAGGGAGCACCCCATTTGCTTCATCAGCCGTAAACTGAAGGATCCTGAGACAAGGTGGGCAACAATCGAAAGAGAATGCTTTGCTATTGTGTGGACACTGAAGAAGTTTAGGCCATACTTGTATGGTTCTACTTTTGTCATTCAGACTGACCACCAACCCTTGAGATGGCTGATGCAAATGAAAGGGGAAAATCCAAAACTATTGAGATGGTCAATCTGCCTTCAAGGGTTTGATTTCACCATTGAGCACAGGTCAGGGTGTCACCATCAAAATGCTGATGGACTCTCTAGGATGTATGTAATCGACTAGAGGTATGAGGTTCATCCAGGAGTGGATTAAATCCTCCTCTCCCTTAGTCTGGGGGGGGGGGCGAGTGTTAGGGAGAATTCTCTGTTTAGGCTGAATTTCCTAACCTAGTGAGTCCCCCAGCAGCTTTGCTGGATTTTTGGGGTTTCTTTTTTTTCCCCTGCCAAGAGTGAGACTCTTTTACCCTCACTCTTAGACATGTTTGAGTATGTCTCTTTTGACTCTAGATGTGTTTAATGGGCTATGGGGTCTTTTACTCCATAGGGCTTCATGTGTTTTTGTAATATGTGTTACACAGCACCCTCAGTGCAGTAACACAGCGGTGTCATTGTGACCCCCAGTATAGACTCCATACCCTGGGACTGACTACTGTCTCCCAGGGCATGTAAAGTCACCATTGACTTTACTAGTCTCAAAAACTGAACAGCACCAGTACAAACCATCATATTGTGGACGTACTGGCCGCGGCAATTAGATTGCCCCGGGGTCTGTTAGTCGAGGGGGCACGTTTCCGTTCCCCCTGATCCGAGTTTTGGCTGGTGGCAGTGGATACTACTTTTTATATTCGACCGCAAATATATCCCTATGGGATTTCCCATTGTTCGAGGCTACCAACTTTAATGATTTAATTCCTATAGCCTCGAACATACCGCCGGTTTATTTATTTAATATTAATTCTCCGGTTGGTATTTTTTGCCAGAACTCGGTTCTAAAATGGCATTTGTGTTCGCTTCTGTGACTCCAACCCAAGTGAGCCCTTTGTTCCACTTTTTGGCGGGCTTCTCCACAGAAGCCCTCCAAAGTGGTGCCACTCTGTCTGGGGTACTTAGGAGGGGTGGAGGGGGATTTAGGCACCCTGGACTGAGTTGCCTAGGCAACTCAAGTCGCACTCCGTCCTGATTGGCTCAAGTGGTGAGCCGGCTGGCTCACCACTTAGCATGTTTGAGTGACAGCTAGGCTGAGTGAATGGGGGTTTTCTGCATAAAAGCAGGGCTTTGGGGACTGGAACTTCAGAAGTCGCCACAGGACCTAAGAATATGACGAGGGAGAAGCTGAGCCGACCTGCTACGACGACACAACCGGTGGGGCCCTGCTGAACCGTCTCACCACTTTTCCCAACGAGAGAGGAGATCTCCAGACGGAGAGTCTTCTTCCTTCGACTGGTGGGGATAACCAGTTTGCTTCCTTTTTCGCTTCCTGGAGCATCTCGTGGCCGCCTTGCCTGTGCCATGCACCCCGACAACCGGGATACCACGTTTTACTACTACCGCAAATCCACGGGTAGTACCATTAACCGGAAAACTCTGCGGCTGGTTTCTGCCCTGGCAGTGCAATGACCTTCATCTTTCCTCCACGTCGAGATCTTCTCTTCCTCTGGACGACGCCGCGACTTGCACCCGCTGCCAGGAACAACTGCCCCCGCTGGAGGATCCTTTCCACATAAGGTACCGTGTTCCGCCTGGCTTCCCTTGCAACCGACTGTACGGGGTAGATTTAGCCCCTGGCTTTCGACCCCGGGTTAGTCTGGGACACCCTGGCTAAACTTGTCTAAGCCTAACTGAAAACCTTTCTGAACTCCCTACAAGACTTTTTAAGCCTGTTGTCATTGTGTGATCTTGGGTGCATTTGTGCCCTGCTCTCTCCAAGAGTGGGCCCGGCCTATGGACTTTGGCTCACAAGTAACTTTGGACTTTCTTGCCTTGCTTAAGAGTTCCTAAGTATTAGTGTGGTGTATTTTCCTACATTCTGCCTTTTTCCCTCCCTTTTTCGTTAACTTATTGGAGTGCCATCTATAGTTAAGTGCTCACCTCTGTCTGGAAATAAGTGGTGTTAACTAAGACTTGTCTGATAAGGAAATAGGGATGTATATATAATAATAGTAACTGTGTTTAGAGTGATTTACCATAATAGTGCTGGAGTGTTTCAATAAGCGTGTTTTAAAATAAATAATTATATACCTTGATACCAAAGCTCTGGTCAGTATTTGCTTGTGCTATTGTATCTGAGTGCCTATTGTGTATACTTTGCATACTGCCTAACTCTTCTTGAGGGAAGTCTGACTGCTCAGCCACAGCTACCAGGTAAATCGGGGTGGTACAGACTGCTACCAAGTGGGTTTACTGCCAACACCTGTAGTCTTAAATCTTTTGCAGTGGTCCCCAAGGGAACTGCACAGGTTTCTGCCTAACAACAACAATGTAGCAAAAAGAAAAGTGTTCAAGAAATGATATGTCTGGATAGTTGAGCAGTTGGCTTCCCTTCCCTACGCTTTCAGCACGGGACAAGGCGGCACGCTCGAGCTTCACACACCCCCTGGCTTCTCTGACATGAGGATATAGTGCAAAGCATAGGTATCAGGGCCTTCTATGCCAGGGTCTCTTTCCAAATAAAAGGTATCTTATTTTAGAGGGCCTGATGTAACAAAACAAGACCCAAAGTTCCTTTCTTGTCAGGATTTTCACATTCACAATTGGCCTCCCTCGTTAGGGCTTGGACCCCTTAAACATAATTTTCACAATTGGTCTGCCTTGTTTGGGCTCTGGCTCCTTATTTCACATTCACAATTGGTCTCCCTCGTTCAGGCTCGGACCCCTTAAACACAATGTTCACAATGGGTCTCCCTCGTTCGGGCTTGAACATCTTTGTTTCAAGAATCGAAGACTTTCAATTGTGCAAAGGGTTTTGCTTAAACCGTCGCAGGACCACTTCGATTAACTTCATTCCTCATGCTCATACTTTTAATTTCTTTTCTGCCGCTTCTTGGCTGGATACCTCACAGAGACCTTCGGTTGAGCACACTCGCGGTGCTGGACCATTCTGTTACTGGTATTGTATCTTTCTCCCTTCAAGTTGATATTGATATTTTATTTGTATCGCGCTCATACACAAGTGTTTCAGAGTTCAGACATCCATCAGCAATTAAGCTTTCGTTGCGTCTTTCATCACACGCGTTACCAATCTTCGTACTTGCGCTCTTCATACAATGTTGCTGCTTGCATCCTTGAATTCAACAGAGTGTGGTCTTGCATCGGTCTCCTCAACTCACCGGCTGTGTTAATCTCTTTGGCGCTGCTTTGTTCTTGGAGCCAAAGACGGTACCACGGCGGCTGCTGCTCCTCCCCAACTCGATTAGCCATGTAGCAGGGGGTCGGGTATCTCCGACACACAATGCAGGATTCTTCAGTCTGGTTTCCTGGCCTTATGCTCTTTAATCTAAAGGATTTAGAAAAGCCACGGTTTTGGGCCGGAACGGTCAAGGCTATCTCCCTCCTTGCGCACCCTTTTAGGTATGTCATCTTTCTCCCCTCGTTCAGTTGCCATCCAGAAAACATTATTCGTTTGTGTGCTTTGCCTCACTCACAGTGTGCTCTCGTACTCTGCCTTTTATCCATGTGGGGAAGTTTAATGGAAGTCAGGGGTGAGTGGTTACAGTAATTGCCTGACCTTGCCTGACCATAATAGTGGGACATATCAGGTACAATGCTCAGGTGTGAGTCTGTTTTCCTCACTGAGCGGGCTGTCCATGTGAAAGTGCTTGTGAAGGGAAAATGGGGTGGGGGTAAAGATCCAAACTACCCTACCGGGTAGGATGGGGTAAAGGTGTTACAGGGAAGGGGATACCATGTCTTGCCATCAGGTGTCCCACTCCCCAAAGACCCCTCACCCAGGTGATCCTCCCGCACTGGTCCATCCCCAGGGTCTGGATCGAAAGGCGATGGGTGTGCCTTAGCCACCTAAGAGAGAGATCCCTGGGGATTAGCGGGTGAGACACCTACTGGTTTCTCACACTGTACAGAAGAAAAGGAAAGGGCAGTATTTGTTTCTCTTCAATACTGTCAAAAAATGGTTTGGAGATGAAAAGGTGGACATCTCTGATGCCCCACCAAACTATCTCACAATGTGAGGCATAAAAGGGTCAGTATTTCATGAATTAAATAAATGTCCAATAGCGATATGAACTATATTATGCATTTCCACCATCACATTGAAGGTCGTAAATTACATAGAAAATACTTCAGAGCTTCCCACTGACGGAGGTAATATTTCTGGAACACCACTTGAGGATTTCCATAAGTACCACCTCTGCCACTCTGCATAGGGTAGACTAGCCGAAATACCCCTGGTGGTGTTTCTTCTAAACGAAAAAAGAACTCTTAATGAGGCCCTCTGTGTTATAATGTATATAGTGTGATCAGTGGCTGGAAGAATTGCAGGTGGCCAGTGAGGGACCCAAAACCCAAACATTTTTAAAATTGGTGAATGACTAAATCCAACCAGCATTGACAGCCATAGTGATTAATGTACTCTTTAGTCTATACTGCTTTTCCTCCATACTCACTATTTATTGATGTGTGCCCAGTAGAAGGATGTGCCTCAGACCACCGTGGGCCCATTCTGCAGCTTCTACATCTAACTGCAGACTCTGCAACATTTTAGTAAATGGCCGCCACCTTTTTACTGATGACAAGCCTCCCGTGAGGCATGTGGAAGGAGAGGCACGTCGACCCATGGAGCCACCTGATTGGATGGGTGTAACAGCAAATATCGTGACCCCGGTACTAAAGGCCTGTGTAGTTAAGGCCTTGTCTCTTCCTTGATGTGTGCCCAGCAGAAGGATGTGCCCCCGACCACCGTGGGCCCAGTCTGCAGCTTCTACATATAACTACAGACTCTGTGACATTTACGTAAAAATAGCTGCCACCTTTTTGCTGATGACTAGTCTCCCGTGATGCATGTGGAAGGAGAGGCACATCGCCCCATCGAGCCGCCTGATTGGATGGGTGTAACAGCAAATACTGTGACCCGGCAGAGCCGTGAGGCGAAGCCGGGCCCAGTACTAAAGGCCTTGTCTCTTCCTTTGTATACTTCTTGGCTACTTGGCACGGCAATATCGCCTACTTTGTTTGCGAGCATGCGACGCTCCGAACATATAAATTCACTTTCTGCTCATCCCTGCGGATTCTCCAGGTAAGAGGTACCTGCCATACACGTACCTTGCAAATGTACCTGCTCATTGCCTGCTCTATCCCCCTCTAACCCTCTCTCCTTCATCTTCCTCACAACAACTGCTGATGCCCTGTGCACTTTCATGCTGCTCAAATACCGCGTTCTTACCAGGCTAAGTTTGTCTGTTTCTTTTTGGGACTTCCATACTACTATACCGATACTATGACTCTGCAATCATCATTGACGTTCATGTGCCATGCAGGGCTCTCCTAACATTGCCCCTGAAATACAAGCCCTCATGCTAACCTACAGTGCATCCTGGACTGCCGCACTCCCCAGATTATCACGTTTACAACTCCACAGCCTCATCCTGTTGTAATGCCCCTAACATTCCAAGTGTATACCTCCACTATTATTTGTGCTTTCAATCCCGTTACAATGTCATTACTGCTATTTGCGATTCCGCACTTGTTATCTCATGTCTCAGTAAGCTTGTTCACCTCAGCCAAATATTCTAATTAGCTCCTCGTCACTAGCTATACCTTTTCTCCCTTCGCCTAAGTGCGCACTATTCTACAGTTGTGTTCTCTGGTATTCCCGATTCTGCTTTTCCCTCTACCCAGGCCGACTGGCATTGCCCCACTCTACGTTACCATTATTGCCCTTACTTCCTTCTTGCTCATATCATAGTCTTCCCTGCCTTGTCTGCCAGTCTTACCAAGCTTACCCGATCCATGAATCACTGAATGCCCAGAAAGAGAAAAATGAATTACCTATATGCACCATTTCCATGTGGCTATTGCCCTGGTGTCTGTCATTTGTTGCAAGGGTCCACTGTGCAGGTTATATTGAGGTACTTGGGTATGGCTATAAGTCTGGGCCAGGGCGCACTAGGAGACTGACAGACAGGATCTGCAGATCACACATTGAAGATGAGGTTGAGAGGGGAGGCTACAATGTCAATAGGTAGGTATGGGAGGACCACATATTGCCTAAAGGGGGTCGGGACATATGGGAGAAGGGGGGTAGACATTCCTAGTGAAAGTCAAAGGTAGGCGCTGAGGCATACAACAGGCGGAGGAGTCGTTGAACATAGGACACAATTGCTCTTGATGGATAAGGGAGCAGCTCAGCATATAGAGGGTGAGGCCAATTTGGGGGGCAAAGGAAAAGCCTGATACAGTAATTTCCCTTAACCCTGGTCTGGGGGGGTTGATAGTATTTAGGGCAAACAAAAGGGATTTTTAGGCATTCTTCCCCCGACCCTCCACCCTGTGAAAAAGGTGGAGCGGCAGGGAATTGAGGGGCAATGTCAATTTTCTCAACAAGATTTGAGCAATACTCAGGGACAATGTACGACAGTAAATATTGTAAAGGCAATATTAGCAGGCCATAATCGGCTATTTCGGAATTGGTAATGGAAACCCAACCTAAATCCAATATTTCTAGGTCCCATCTGTGAGAAACCAGATGGTGTCTCACCCGCTAGTCCCCGGGGATCTCTCTCTCTCCCAGGTAGCCAGGGCACGGCCATCGCCTTTGGATCCAGACCCCGGGGGTAGACCAGTGTGGGAGGATCACCTGTGTGAGGGGTCTTCGGAGAATGGGGGTGAGGCAGCCGAGGGTGAGACGCGACATTCCCCCCTTTTTTGTTCATCTACCCCATCCTATTTTGTAGGATTCTCCAAGGTCCCAACCCACCCACCCCCTTTTTACACAAACACCAAGCAGAGGAAGAGGGTGACAGAGTAACAAGACTAACTCTCATACAGTGTACTGGACATGTCCCGTTAATCGGGTCAGGCGAAGTCAGGCACTTGACTTCAAGTGCATACACCTGATACCAATTAGCTCTCCTCACACGGATAAAAGGCAACAACAAAAGACACGTATGAGCAGGACTTCCGGGGCGAAGGCAAACCTACTGCAGCAGAGCGACGAACCAATGGACGAGTGGAACGGGTCGAAAAACCCCAAGACTTCCCTACTGGAGGTGGTTGCCTCCGACCGGCTGCGAATGACACGTGGAGAGGGCCAAAACCCGCAAGTGAAGACTGCATTGTGTTTCAAGGATGGCGGGTGAACAGCAAAGTAGGGCAGGAGAGGCCAAGCCTGTAGTACTAACCTTGACTCTTAAATTGGAAATCGTAAAACCAAGAAAGAAACGCACACAGCCGGTGAGTTGGCAAGCGACCTGAGAGACTGGTGTATGTCAAAGAAAGTCTGAAGTGGCAACATTATATCGCAAGTGAAGGCTACAGGTATGTGGATAAGACGCGGAGAAAGGCAATGAACTTTGAAGTAAAAAGACAGCTGTGTCATCAGCGATACCGAGTAACAGAGTAAAGTAAAGTCTCAGAGAAAGATGCATTGTTTATAACGCAAAAGTGGATGAAGTTCAAAACAAAGTACACAGAATTACCTCCTAGAGAAGAGGAGAGTGGAAGTTGAATCTTGAACTGTAAGTTGAAGTGGTTCTGCGAGGTCTGTAAAGAAAGCCACGCACATTCGAAAGTCTTCAACACCTGAAAGTGGTCTGACCCCAGCTGAGGGAGACTCCAAGTGTAAAAAGCTTGAGGAAGGGAGCCCCGTTGCAAGTTTTGTTAAACTTGATGCAGAAGAGGTCTGAGCCAAACAGAGGGGGACCTACGTGAACGTTGTGTTTGAAGAGGTCTGAGCCCGACAGAGGGGGACCTATGTGAACTTTGTGTTTGAAGAGGTCAGAGCCCAACAGAGGTGGACCTACGTGAATTTTGTGTTGAACCATTACTTGGAGGTCTGAGCGAAAGACTTTTAACATGGAAGGCCAGGCGGGCCTCGAACCACGTTTTGGAACTGTTTATTGTACTAAGAACCTGAGCCAGAGTGTTTCATCTTGCCTACAAAGACTGCCTTACTCCATGGGTTCTAACGTGGGGAGGAGAGGTG
Organism: Ambystoma mexicanum; assembly: GCF_040938575.1. Lineage (NCBI taxonomy): Eukaryota > Metazoa > Chordata > Amphibia > Caudata > Ambystomatidae > Ambystoma > Ambystoma mexicanum. The sequence continues at coordinate 55,265,255 of NC_090930.1, read as the reverse complement.
ATTTAGCTACCTTTCTTAGTTTGAACACTGATTTTTCCTTTTCATACATTTCCCAGTTATACACTTTTTGAACAGGAGATAGGGCAGGCATTAGGTTTTGTTAGCATAGGTCATTTTGAATTGACAGACTCTACTAGGACTGTTTTGTTTATCGTTTTGATGGTCGAGAATACTCCCATCTTAGTTATAGGGCAGAGTAGGAGTTTTCCAACCCCAGAAACTTCAATAAAGGTTTTACAAATTGTACCTACTGTGTATGTGAAAAATTAGCTAAAATAGAGTTCACAGGGGACTGCTCCAGATGATCCATTTGGTGTATGGTAATACCTCGGCAGAAAATCTGGTGAGTAAGTTGGAACACATATTACTACAAACGGAGGAGTACGACAGGGATGCCCGTTGGCCCCACTCGTACTGTTTCGATACAGCTTTAACCCGCATGAGTCATCCACCAAAGTTATGCCCACAAAACCAAATGGAGTGTTCTATAGAGCGTTACTTTATGCTGATGATACAGCACTGATAGATCTCACAGAGTGGGGATCTGCAGCAGAGACTCCATTATTCCAAGCAGTTCTTTAAAAACCTTGAATTGTCATTGAACCGGTCCAAAACAAAAATTATAACCTTTGGTAGAGGCAAACGACAGGGGAAGTGGAGTATCAGTCAAGAAAGAACAGAGGAGGTGTTCTCCAATAGATACCTTGGGATAATTTTCGCAAAGAATGGATGATCGGCCACCCATATAACTCATGCAGTCAACCAGATGGAAGTAAGTCTAAAGGGTCTCCAAAGGTTCTATTATCTGTAGGGGGGGGGAAGGCTAGATACATGTCTTTCTAGAAGTACTGAGCCTTAAGACCAAAATGGCTGTATTATAGTGAGCTGTGGGGATACTTGACTTGTTCAAAATTGGAGGTGGTACAGAATATTTTCTTGAGGAAAGTGGATGGGCTTTCCCCAGCAACACCAGGGGCAGCACTGCGCTGAGAGCTGGGGGTTCCCAGTATGGTATGCCAGGCGCGCAGTCGATTCCTTCAGCACTTCTTGAAAATTCATATAGACGCTACAACTAATCCCAATGTACATAATGTGCTTTTGGTAATGACAAGTTCTGCTGCAGGAGGTAAATACACATAGCTCATAGAGGGGTGACTGTGAAAGAAAGATGGGATATAGGTGATCTAAACTATCTACGCACTGTGGGCCTCATCACGAGTTGGATTGTAGCCCTTAAATGTGGTGGTAACAGGGTTACCACTACATTTAAGGTTCCGCCCAATCATGAGTATGGCCTGTTTACCTGCAGCTCAGAGCTGGGGGTAAACACGCTGGAAAAATTCTGGTTCTCGGTGCAATTACCGCACAGTAATACCGCTGGCGGTAATTGCACAGAAGGGACCCAATGGGGAGTAATGTTTACCGCCCAACGTTTGATCCGGCTGTAATACCGCTGGATGGGTGGGCAGTAACGCAAATAAAGTTGGGTGGTATCCCAGTCGGGATACCGTCCAACTCGTGATGAGGCCCTGTATCTAAAGGGCAAAGAAGGAGAATGGTCGAGAAATGCGCCAAGAAAGAAGACTGGGAGCACACACAGGGGTATTTGTTAAAGCTGTCAACAATTACATTCTATAGTGAGAACTGTGACAGAAGGACAGCTAGAAACTCTATCACAAAGGTGAAATCGCACGAGTGCAGAAAAATAATCCTCATGATAAGGCTAAATGTTCTAACTTTGCGTTCTAGGATGCCGTGGCTATGCGGGGACAGGAAATGCCTGTGTGTGCTGGGAATGACTGGGATGACTGGGAATCTTCTACATTTTCTGCTGGTATATAAAGATAATATTGAACCAAGTAAAAAATCATTAACTCAACAGATGAGGTTTTTATATTTGATCTTGAGTCATTTGAGAAAGAGTCGATGGAGGCAGTTAGGTATTGGGCCTCATTACGAGTAGCCCGGTAAAAGCGGGTTCATTACCGGCATGCCGGAATGAGCGGGTCCATGCTCGTATGAACCCACTAATAGCGGGTGATTACGAGTGCGCGAGCACGCGCGTTCCCCCATGCCGGTAATGGCAATACCGCCATGCCGCTAAAGGCCCTCCAACACCCCTATACCGGCATCGCGGGACCGGCCCATAGCGGTACTGCCTCATACCAACCCCTAAATACCGGCACGGTAATACCACCATGGTAATACCTTGTTCGCAAAAAACAGACCCGGAATTTACGTCATCGCGCAGGAACGGGAAATGGGCCGGCGGCCATCTTTAAAAACACAATCCATTGCCAACCTCCCCAACCACCAGTCCATTTGTGTTGTGCTGTGCCAGAAAATACTCAGGATGTCCAAGGCAACCAGGAAGATGACCCCCCGGAAGCGGAAACAGCGTTTCTCTGACGCTGAGCTTAATATGCTGGCAGACACCCTGGCCCAGCATGCAGAGATCATCAGGTCTAACGACATGAAGCATGCTGCCCAGATGAAAAAGAAGCAAATCTGGCAGGATGTTGCCCAGAGGGTGTCGGCTGTGGGAACCACCCCACGGACTGTGTGCGACTGTCGCAAGCGGTGGGACGACCTCCGCCTCAGGCTGAGGAACATCCTGGCAGTCAACGGGAGGGCCGCCATGGCGACAGGCGGGGGCCACACTCACCAGCGAAGCTCATGCCATGGGAGGAGACAGCCAGTTCTTTCATAGATCCCAAGTCTATAGAGGGATTCGGAGAGATGGAGATGGGAGCCGCATCATCCCCAGAAGAAGGTGAGTGACCCAGCACATCCTGTAGGGTAAACCATGATGTGGCACAAGTGACGTGGAAGTGAGACTAGGCAAGGCAATGCATGTCCCAGGCCCACATCAACATATCCAGTCAAGAATGTGTGCCACGCCCTGCCACACACAAATGCATGCTGAGTGCCACTCCCAATCCCAACACACGGGCAACATGACTCGACTGTGCCCATGTAACTCAACACACAGACACCATATCAATGCCATGCCACCAGCTATGCATTGATTGCCCACATGCCCCCTCAGAACACCAAATGCCACACCCCTGTAATAATTGGATGCATGAATGTATGAACATATCACAGCGCTATAGAATATCGCTGCCATGTGACACCATTACTGATGACCTGCATCTCTTCTATCCCCAGGCACCGATAAGGAAGATGGCTGGCAGGATAGGGGAGCAAGGGCATCTACATCACGGCAAGGGACAAGGGCCACCGCCACCCCCACACCCCAGCCCGAGAAATTGCCCAGACCTATAGGCAGTGTGCCAGACCGGGCAGAAACCCAGCAGGAAACACCTGCAGCCATTGTGGGCCACACACATGGAGTCCAGCAGCAGCCACACCTCCATCCACTGCGGACGTTGCGGATGCTGATGTGGACAACAAGGGTGACACAGTCGTGTCCACCACACCCACCCCAACCCCCATTACCACCCCCCCCCGTACAGAGGCCGACAGCAGCGACGATCCCTGCCTCCACGACTCCGACCTCGGAGAGTCCGACATATGCCCTTTCGAGGAGGACAGTTCCCTGGACGTGGGCCCCACGCAAGCGCCATCCACCACCCTGGCTACCACCACCCTGGCTACCACCACCCCAGGTACCACCACTCCGGCCATCAGCACTCCCGCTACCAACGACTCCTTTGAGGCTCGCCTGTCGAGGGTGGAGGCACGACAGGAGTCGATGCTAGACCTACTGCGGCAACATATTGCCGATAGGAAGGACTCCATGAGGGCCATCGCTACAGCCATCGCTGCTAACACTGCTGCCGTTGAGGCATCCACAACTGCCATGAGGGAGTGTCTGGGGGCAGTTACGCAAACCCTGATGTCCAACCTGCCTCAAATGCAGCGCCCAAACCTTGGAGCAGGCATGGGACCGGCCACTGACACGTCCATTGCTACGACCCCTTCAACCTCAGCCCCCTCAAGCCTTGTGCTGATGACCTGGAGGAGTGCACTGCACTTGGACATGCCACCCCCGGATCCCAAAAAGGCGAAGAAGTAGAGTGGCCAGACAATGCCATTGGACAAATGGACGTTGGTCAAGGGAACAATCTTTGGTGTACATTTGGGGACATTTGGGATTTGTAGGGTGGGTGAGGGAGTTCACTGGGGTATTTTTGGGGTTTGTAGGGTGGGTGAGGGAGTTCACTGGGGTATTATTGGGGTTTGTAGGGTGGGTGAGGGAGCTCACTGGGGTATTTTTGGGGTTTGTAGGGTGGGTGAGGGAGTTCACTGGGGGTTGTGAGGGGAATGTTTACATTATTACGTGTCTGAAAAATACACCCGTTGTGTACTGCCAGGGGGGCTCCTTCGCCTCCGTCTCCATCCCCTTCATCTTCACCCGGCCCATGCATGTCAATGTCAGGTGGCAGTGGTACATTCCACCGGACGCACATGTTGTGCAGCATGACACAGGCCATGGTGATCTTTGCCACCTTCTCAGGCCTGTATAGGAGTGCCCCACCAGACCTGCTGAGGCAGCGGAACCGCACCTTCAACAGGCCAAAGGTCTGCTCAATCACAACACGGGTACGGGTGTGCACACGATTGTACTCCTCCTCATGGCTGTTCTGCGGGTTCCGCACAGGGGTGAGTATCCTCAAGGGATATCCTCCATCACCTGCAAGCAGACACAAATAGGCGTGTGTCACTCTGAACTGCCACCTTCAGGGAGCACAGTCATGATGGCAGCTATTTGGTGTGGGCATGCACATGTCCCGGTACGCATGCAAAGATGTTACCTAGATGCAATCTATACTGTCATGAGGTGTGGTAGTCTGGATGGCGTTCAATAGATGATGCAAGGTGTAATCATGCATGCTGAGGCAGATGTGCAGTGCTATTGCAACAATGTTTAGCCCCCAATGCATGCTGTTCATCCCTCACTATGCATGGTCACACTGGCCAAATTTCCACAGTTGCCATTCTGTTCATTCAAGCATTGCTTGCCATCACCATGGTGGCCTGGTTGTGCCTCTTACGTGTTGACATCGATATGCATTATTTGTGATATGTGGCCCAGTGATGTGTCATGTTCCGTTTGGCCGGTTCAGGTCAGGAGTGTTTAGCTCTGCATGCATTCTCCAATCACTGGCTATTGCCACCCAGGTGCAGTATTCCCCCCCCGTTTCCCACCCAGATGCAGTATTCCCTCCCCTTTCCCACCCAGGTGCAGTATCCCCACCCATTCCCACCCAGGTGCAGTTTTCCCCCCCTTATGCATCCCCACACATCAGTGCCATGAAGCACTGCCATGGGACGGTTGTGCGACTCACCAAGCAGCCAGGCACGTGGTCCAGCATGTCGCTCCATGTGGTGGGGTAGCGTGGAGTTACGCAGTACCATGGCATCATGTGTTGATCCAGGAAATCGGGCACAGCAATGTGTGATGATCTTGCAGGAGTCACATACCATTTGCACATTGATGGAGTGCTATTGCTTGCGATTGCGGTACACCGCCTCTATGGCATGGGGGACTACCAATTCCACATGGGTGCAGTCGAGTGCACCGACACAATTGGGCATGCCTGCCAGTGCAAGGAAGCCTACTTTGGTGTCTGCTATCTCCTGGGCAGTCCGTGGTAGGGATATGTGGCTGCTTGCGAGCTTCAGGAAGGCATCCAGCACTTGGTTCAACATGCGTGAAAATAGTGACTGTGAAATGCCATGCAGCTGGCCCACTGTGTGTTGGTAGGTGCCTGTGGCCAGGACGTGTAGCACAGACACCACCTTTAGTAGCGGGGGGATGGCAGTGAGTATTTCAATGAGGCTTGCAATGTCGTTTTGTATCATGTCCACTATGGTGGTGATGGTGTCATGGTCCAACCGGTACAGGGTGTGGATCTGCTCAGGGGTTAGGTTGAAAGGGCTGGGTCTGGTGCGAGGGATTGGTGGTTGCCTACGAGGCACTGCTGCCTGCGCTGGTGGTAATTGCTGGGCCTGTCTCACCCTCCTTCTCCTCTGTGCTGCCTGTTGTTGCTGCTGTAGTTGTTGTTGCTGTTGTTGCTGTAGTTGTAGCAGTATGGGTATGTCCTCCAGCGCCATGATTTCAACAGCTAGTGGTAGCATTTTGGTGTTGGAAGGGGTGTGGTGTGTGGGTGTGCTCATTTTATACTGGCCCAGCCTCCATTGACTCCACCTGTGGGGATTGTGTGCACCTGTGGCAGTTGCCTTGTATCCTGATTGCTGTTTGCGGGTGGTCCGCGATGCCTGTATGGCCGGCATCGTGCAGCCCGTGATTACCGGCTTCGCAATGCCGGTATTTGCATGTCTGCCTGGGTTGGGATTTCACCCTATTACCGGCATGCTGGTATTTGCTCCCTGAAGGGGCTCGTGTACGCGCCTATGCCGCTATTAGCGGCACCGTTATTTAGGGTGCCGCTAATACTGGGTTTGCAGGTCAGAATACAACGGAGCGGTAAACGATGCCGGTATTAATATACCGGCATGGTTTTTGCCTTACCGCCAACCACGTAATGAGGCCCATTGTGTGTTATGAAGATTTTTTTAAACTTTTAATACCATGTATCTTTTGTATTCTCTCATTTTATAATATGTATTCAATTTTTTTATCTATGATGAGTGTTAATGGTTTATACCAAATAAACATTAATTCACTGACTGACTGACCGTTTCATACTTGTGATACCATGCCACCCCTACACATCCCACCCTACATATTGTTCAGTGATTTTTAAGCATCCAGTTAGATTGGATGTTGGCACAAGAGGAATGCATGAACAACAATCCACAGGCTCACAGCCCAAAACGTTGTACAGTACTACTTTTCCAAACTAGGCATCAGCCCTGGAGCTCGAATCCGGAATAGTAGTGTTTGCAGAACACTTGGGGTGACACACAAAGGAGCTTTACAAATGTTCTGTGAAAGGTTTTAGAAGCTGACGTAGCTCTGCCCTTGGGTGGAGCAATATTTCGGAGGGAGTGGCAGTGCAGAATGCAATGCACTAACCACCACAAGATTCAGCCGCCTTATATCTGGGAGAAGAAATCCTGTGACAAACAAGTGAGAGGAAGACCGGGGTTCCTTATTTATTCACAATTTCAACGCCCTACTGGCACTGAGGTATTTAATTCTGTGCACCTCCGAATCTGGGAGGTTAATTTCCTGGTTCATGTGAAAGTCTGAGGGTAGCTTAAGGAGAAATTTTGGGTGGGTCAAAAGAACCACATTATCCCTCTGACACACCAAGAATGGAAATGTGGCACACTGAACGTGAAGGTGGCTTACCCAACCAGCGAGATGATAGCCTCCAGGGAGGTCATTTTCCAAGCCACAAACTTCTTGCCACTGGGTTCAAAAGTCCTGTTGGTTAAGTCAGAGAGAATGATGTTGAGAAACAACAGTGGCTGAGGCTTCCCAACCTGAAGAAAAATCATTTGAGACTATTCGTTTCTACTCACTATCGGGCTTAAAACGGGAGAAAAGGACAGTAATTCCGCAAGAGAAATGAGTGTCAATAAACCAGCAGTAATTTCCCATCGGAATTAGCCCCAAAAAATAAAGTGTCAATTTCACAGTATCAGAAGCTGAAATGGTTCTATGTGACATTTTAAAATATTTGAATATTGAAGGCCGCACAGAAAAAAGACGATTTTGTTCTCCTGATTTGGTGCAGCCCTCAATATTCCAAAATATCACGTATTTGCTTTTTTTTTAACCCTTAACCCCCCACTTAATTTCCGCCCCCGGCCGCACTCTCAATACATCGGGGGGTTTCATCTCCTGAACCCCCATCACTCACCGGTCTCCTCCCTTTCCCCTGCACATCCAGTCTTCTTCACCCTAAACACATGCAAGCACAAACGCACTTGCTCGCTCACTCCACCTTGCACCCATGCAGACTTCAAAATCCGGACACACATCTACCCCTCCCCTTCACCCAAAAATGTCTCTCTCTCTCTCTCTCTCTCTCTCTTTATCTTTCTCTCTCTCTCTCTCACACACACACAACACCCAACACACACACACACACACACACCTTTTCACTTCTGCACTTAAACTGCTGAAATACCACTGAAATACTGCCAACAGCAGGTGGTAATTCCTCCAAAAACTCAGTGCAGTTACCCCCACAGGTTGACAGGTGGAGGCAAAAGCATCTGGGTGTTGAAAATGAATGAACATGTGCTAACAATTGTTACCAAAAGGTTATATAAGGCCCACACCTTCCTCAAACATACTTCCAAGCAACATGCAGCTAGAAGTATTTTTCGTATTTCGTATTTATTACTTATTTATATAGCGCCTTACGACAAGGCGATGTACAAAAGCAATTTACAGTACAATTGAAATGAAAAATATAATACAATTAAAGAATGTTTTGAATAACTACAATGAGGCAAAAATACATTGAAGTAAGAAAGTATTAAGGGTAGCACGGAAGGTATAATAAGAGTGAATAGAGCGCAGAGAGACAGGAAGTGCATTCCAGTAGAGAGGAGCCAACAAGGAAAAAGAACAGAAACGAGAAGAAGCATATGGAGGGCAGAGTACAATTAAAAGAAAGTGGGATTGAAAGTGAGGAGTACAAGAGGGAACATAAAAGGAAACAAGAGAAGTAGGATAAATGGAAGCAAGTCCATAGAGGGTTTTGAATACTATACAGAGAAGAACAAGTTACTTCTTACCTTGTAACGTTCTTTCGACGGGATGTTCCTCCGACGTATTCCTCATCTTAGATATATATCCTTCCAGCTCTGCTGGCCTCGGAAAATTTTTTCTCTAGAGGGCGCTGCGCGTCGACGTCCCTCGAGTCGATGTCCCTCGACAGCCGCCGTATCGACGCTCGACGTCATCCTGCCTATAAAGCCGCGCGCACCGTCCGTTGCTCAGTTCCGTTTTGTAGCCCACAGTATTACTGTCTGGACTAGACTAATCACCCTGAAGGAGCGTAAGCTGCAACAACAAGGGAAGTAGAACTGCGGGGATGGATGGGAGGGTCGATGAGGAATACGTCGGAGGAACATCCCGTCGAAAGAACGTTACAAGGTAAGAAGTAACTTGTTCTTCGAAGGGATTGTGTCCTCCGAAGTATTCCTCATCTTAGATAGGCTCCCATAGCAGTATTCTATATTCGGAGGAGGGAGTACTGACTTCACACTGTCTTCTATTGATGAATAGAATGCAGTACAGCCCTTCCAAACCTAGTCTCTTGACTGGAGGAGGAATCCAGATTGTAAAAACGTGTAAAGGTATGGACAGACGACCATGTAGCGGCCGCACATATGTCTTTAACCGGCACGCCTCTTTTGAGGGCCGATGAAGCTGCAATACCTCTGGTCGAATGAGCCCTAAGGTTTTGAGGGGGCTCTTTCCCTGCCAGTTTATAACATTCCAGAATGGCTAGAATGATCCATCTGGAAATGGTCTGCTTAGTTATTGGTAACCCCAGCTTGTGACCTGCGTAACCTACAAACAGCTGGTCTGCCTGTCTTATCCTGGCTAGTCTACTAATGTAAAAACTTAAAACCCTCCTAGGGTCTAGTCTGTGTAACCTCTCTTCCTCTTTCCCCGGGTGAGGAGGAGGATAGAAAGATGGTAGGGTAATCTTCTGAGTGATATGGAATTCAGAAACCACCTTTGGGAGGAAATTAGGCTTCACTTGCAGGACAACTTTGTCTTTGTGAAAGATTGTATGAGGGGGTTTACAAGAAAGAGCTTGTAATTCGCTCACCCTTCTAGCAGATGTAAGTGCTATTAATAAAACAGTTTTAAGGGTAAGGAATCTTAACGAACAATGAGAGGTTCGAAAGGTGTACCCATCAGGAAAGTTAGTACTAAGTTTAAATCCCATAGGGGAACTTGGAATGGTCTTGGGGGATAAACATTGGTTAACCCCTTTAGAAACTGTATTACCAAGGGTAATTTGAAATAGGATGGTTCTTCCGCAGTACGCTTAAAGATAGATAGCGCTGCGAGATAGCCCTTAATGGTGCCAACTTGAAGGCCTGAATTTGCCAAATATAGTAGGAAGGACAAAACCATTGGTGTACCACATGAAAATGGGTCGATATTCTGTTCTCTACACCAGCTGCAAAATCTGTTCCAACGGCAGCGGTATAAAGACTTTGTTGCTGGCCTCCTTGCCGAAAGCAACAACCCCATAACATCATCAGGGAGGTCCCAATCCTTGTACCTCAGCCGGTGAGAAGCCAAGCGTGAAGGTTGAGGGTTTTGATGTCTGGATGGAGAACCTGACCTCCCTTCTGTGAGAGTAGGTTCTCTCTGAGAGGAAGTCGAATTGGAGGGCAGATGGACAAGTCTAGAAAGTCCGGGTACCACGTTCTCCTGGCCCAATCCGGGGTAATTAGGATCATGGTTCGCCGGAATCTTCTCAACCTCCTGATCATTTGAGGAATGACAGGGACCGGTGGGAACGCGTACAGAAGCGGAAACTCCCAGTCCACTATGAACGCGTCTCCCAGAGCTCCTCTCGGAGGAAATTCCCTTGAGCAGAACAGGTCGCATTTCCTGTTTAGGCTGGTGGCGAACAGATCTACCTGAGGGGTTCCCCAAAGGGCGAAGATCTCTTGAAGGACTTCCTGAGCTAGCTCCCACTCGTGGGAGACTGTGTTCTGCCTGCTCAGAGCGTCCGCTGTCAAGTTCTTCTCTCCGGCTAGGTGAACTGCCGATAGAGAGATTCCTTCTTGGATTGCCCAAAACCAGAGCTGCATCGCCTCTCTGCACAGGGGTAGTGATCCTACGCCTCCTCTTTTGTTGAGGTAATGCATGGCCACCGTGTTGTCCGTCATTATCAGGACGTTCTTCCCTTGTACAGCTGGCAGGAAAGCCTTCAACGCAAGTCTGATGGCTCTCAGCTCTAACAGGTTGATGTGTAGTCTGGACTCCGATGGAGACCAACGACCGCTGATGGTCAAGTCGTTGGCGTGGGCTCCCCACCCCGTGAGTGAGGCATCCGTGACTACTGTTATCTCCGGCCAGGGTTGCCAAAACTGTTCTCCTTTCAGAATGTTCTCCTGACAGGCCCACCACTGAAGGTCTCGAGCCACCCTGCCGGGAACCTGAAGAAGATCTGTCATTCTCTCTGAGAATTGTGACCACTGAGTCCTCAGTGCCCACTGGAGGGATCTCATTCTCAGGCGAGCCTCTGGCACAAGGAAAATGCAGGATGCCATGAGGCCTAGCAACCTCAAAAAGTCAAAGGCTGGGAGACGTTGGGCATGCTGGAACTTGGTAACCATCTGTAGAATATCTTGAGCCCTCACCTCTGGTGGCGAGGCTTTTCCCAGGGAAGTATCCAGGATCGCTCCTATGAACTGGAGTCTCTGCGATGGTATCATTTGTGACTTCTTTAAATTGAGGGAGAATCCCAGTCTGTGAAGGAAATGGCACACGTGATTTAGCTGGATCTGAGCTTGCTCCGGAGAAACAGCCCTGATCAGCCAATTGTCCAGGTAGGGGTAGACGTGAATCCCTTCCCTCCTTAGACTTGCAGCCACTACCGACATTAACTTGGTGAAGACCCTCGGGCGGAGGTCAGCCCAAATGGCAGTACTCGAAATTGATAGTGAGAGTTGCCAATTGCGAACCTCAGGTATTTCCTGTGTTTGAGATGGATAGGCACATGGAAATAAGCGTCCTGAAGGTCCAGAGATACCAACCAGTCCTGAAACTGAAGGGCCTGGAGGATCTGAGAAAGAGTGACCATCTTGAATTTGTCTTTTCTGAGGAATTTGTTCAATTCTCGCAAGTCCAAGATGGGTCTCAGTCCTCCGTCTTTCTTCGGAATGAGAAAGTAAGGGGAGTACCAGCCCTTGTCCCTATCCGCTACAGGTACCGGTTCTATGGCACCTTTCTCTAGCAGGTCCAAAATTTCCTGCAAGAGGAGCGGATCTGGAGCTTTCTGAGAGCTGATCCCCGGTGGATGACTCTGAGGTATACGTAGGAAAGGCAGGCAGTAACCTTGGGCGACTGTTTCCAATGCCCAAGCATCTGACGTGATAGCCTGCCATACCGTCAGATGTTGAGTCAACCTGCCTCCTACAGGTGTCCTGTGAGGGGAGTCCTCAGAGTGGTTTTGGGGCGCCTGATGCAGATGCCGATGGTAAAGAGGCACCTGCAGTTGCTGCGGCTTTAGAATATCTACCCCGTCCACCTCGAGTAGTTCTTCTTTGACCCCTTTGAGCCGGTCGTCCTCTACCTCTTCCGAATGCGGAGTAGAAGCGAAAGGACTTGCCCCTCGCAGAGGTTCCTGTGGGACGAAAAGGAGTCTGACGGATTGCAGCTCCTAGGGATTTTGCTGCAGCTTTTGAAGTTTGCAGTTTCTCTAAACTGTCATCCGCCTTTTTCCCGAACAAAGAAGAGCCATCGAATGGCATGTTCAAGAGCCTGGCTTGCACATCTGGGGCAAAACCCGACTTTCTCAACCAAGCGAATGTCCTGGTTGATGTACTTGCCGCCATTGCTCTACTGATACTGTCAGCCGAATCAATGCCCGTCTGGAGGAATTCGCACATAGCGTCTTTATCGTCCTGTATAATATTCAGGAACGCATCCCTTTCTTCTCCCTCCGGGATGCAGTCAGCCGCTGTAGAAGCACACTCCCAAAGTGTATGGCTGAACCTAGCAAGGGTGCAAGTAGCATTAACAGACATTAACGCCATGCTACATGCTGAAAAGACTTTCTTTGCCATAGCATCATATTTTTTATCGTCCCTGTCCTGTGGGACTGTAGGATAAGCCGTCTTGACATCGGTAGAGGATGCTGCTTGTACCACCAGACTTTCTGGGGATGGGTGTTTAGACAAAAACTCTGGGTCTGTGGAAGATACCCTGTACTTTGCAGACAGTTTTTTATTTACTGCTGGTATTACATCTGGGGTTTCCCAGTTTGTCATGATCTTTCTCTGAAGAGCTTTATGAAAGGGCACCACAGGATCCTCTTGTGGGCCTTTGTCAAGAATATCCGTGAGGTCATCTTGCTGGAAAGATTGTGAAGGTGCAGACCACCCCATGAACTCTGTAATCCTGGCCATTAAGGCCCTGTAGGGGGTTTCAGCATGCTCCCCCGGGTCTGGCTTAGCAAAATCCACCTCAGGGGAAGTGTCTAACCCACTTGCCTCATGTAAAGAATCATGAAGATCCTTTAATCTGCGCTCTTCAGAGGAAAATTCCTCTCTAACTGGGGTTACAGGTCCCTGTAACTCAAATGTGTCTTGTTCAGACAAATCACCCTCTTCTAAAATTGAGGATATAGTTCTCAATTGTTCTGAACTCATAAAGGGAGTAAATCCCATTTCCAAGGCAGAGGGTGCCGAACTTGTCATTATTGGCCTCGAAAAAGTCGATGTCGTCGACGCCGACGTCGAAGGCTTCGAGCGTGGCGTCGAAAACAGAGGTGGAGGCCTCGAGGACCTCGACAGAATTGGAATTCTACTCGACAATATCGACGCCATCGACGTCGAGGGCCTGGGGATAGTCACTGGATGTGTGGTCACCGTGACTTTTCTTGGCGTCGACGCCGGTGTCGAGGCCGGCGTCGAGTCGACAGACCCGTGTGTCGAAGGTCCCCTCGACAACGGCGCCGAAGACATCGACCTCGACGTCGACGGGACCTTCGTCGACGGAACCTTCGAGGAAGGTTTGGAGGTCATAGTCCTGCTCAAGGGTTCGAAACGCGCTCGAGAGGTTTCTTTCGCCGGGTACTGCGACTCGCGGCGTTTTTGACCTTCGGGTCTTTCGACCAGAGCATCGCTCTCGGCAGTCTTCGAGGGGGTCGAGGCCGCTTTCTCAAAGACGCTCACCATATTCTTTCGGAATTCCTCCCATTCAGCCTGGGAACTATGTTTCGTGGGGCAAGGGATTCTTTTTGGCGAAACAGAGGAAGAGGAAGACGGAGAAGGGGATCTTCGACGCCTCCTCTTCGAGTGCTTCGATCCCGAGGAGTGATGAGACCCACTCCGAGACCTGGAGCGCGAATGGTGACGAGGAGACGAATGTCTCGACTTCGTCGACGAAGAAGAAGCTTTAAAAGTCTTACCTTTCTCCAGCTTCCCCCTACGCTCCTTCAGGGCCTTAGCTGTCATGGCATACAGTCCTCACATTCCGAACAATGGTGTTCAACTCCCAAGCACCACAGACAATTTCTGTGAGGATCGGTCAACGACATCTTTTTCCCACAATCTCGACATTTTTTGAAGCCGGATCGAGGAGTTGTCGGTTCCGACAAGGAAGCCATCGAGTATGGATCGAATAACTCGAGGTAAATAGGATTAATCTGACTAAGAACTGAGCAACGGTATTCCGAGGCACCGAGCAAGCGCGGAAAAACGGAACTGAGCAACGGACGCTGCGTGCGGCCTTTATAGGCAGGATGACGTCGAGCGTCGATATGGCGGCTGTCGAGGGACATCGACTCGAGGGACGTCGACGCGCAGCACCCTCTAGAGAAAAAATTTTCCGAGGCCAGCAGAGCTGGAAGGATATATATCTAAGATGAGGAATACGTCGGAGGACACAATCCCTTCGAAAGTTGAATTTAAGTTGAGAGTGGAAGGGTAGCCATCAAAGAGAGGCCAAAGAGGCAGAAATTGAGTCACAAATAGATAATGAATACAGGAGACAAATAGAAGAATTAACAACAGACTCAGCAGGAGCTAAACGAGAGAGAGGAAGACCAAAGAGGAGTACAGAACAGTAGAATAGTCGAGAGAAGATTAAAGAAGAGATAAGAGAAGATTAAAGAAGAGATAAGAAGCTTAGTGGCACTGAAAGTTGGAAGAGATCTAACTTTCCGATTGTTGAAGAGATGGAGGCGGCAGGAACAGGATGTAATCGAAATGTGATGAGCAAAAAAAAAGATTAGTGTTGAGATTGTGAAAAACCTCAGGGTGTTTCACTAATCAAGCGCCAGGGATCCCTTATTCAGGTGGCCAGGGAAGGGCCATTGCTATTGGATCCCAACCCTGGGGGTGGACAATCAAGGGAAGATCACCTGGGTATGAGGGAGTGGGGAAGACACACCAGAAGGTGAGACATGGTATCCAACAATTGTTTACCCCTTAGTCCCTCTATCCTTATGGGATACTACAACTCCCATAATTGCTCTCCATTCTGTGTCAGCCCAACTACTGATATGAGAAATAGGAAGGCTGAGATTAGGAAGATTACACCTCATAATATGCAATGGTCCTGTCTTGGTAATGAGGTCAGGCACTCAGTCATAATCACACACCTGAAACACATTGATGGCTATCCAGAGTATAAGAGGTGGAGCTGTAAGTGATATTCAATCAACACTACAGCTAAGTCAATGCCTAGTCTGGGATGCTGAGGAAAACCCTTATTGATGTATTTTTATATCCAGTTCAGTACTCTGGATGACAACCCTTGTATAACACCCCCCTCTTAGAATCCCCCTGACCCCATTGAGCCATGAAGTAGGTTTGTTTTGCAAATTAAAATGTTTATTTGAAAATTTAAACAATATATATATATATATATATATATATCACACTTCTATAAATAAATTGATAATGGATATTACACTTGTGAATATGAGCAGTAGTCAGCCAGAGGTAACTTATGAATAGGAACAGAAGAATAAGGTGGGAAAGAATGCTTTATATGGTTCAAGGAAACGGAAGGTGGAAGAAAATGCAGTACAGAAATAACTTGTTATGATTTTAGCAAAAGGTAATATGATCACTTTTTCTTTTGACAATTCACTCCCCCTCTATGCAATACAAGAAATGGAAGGAGAGCACACAGTCTTCAAGAATCCCAACAAATCACACTTCATAATGCAATACACAGTTCCAGTTCCCCCAGCAAGCTTAGGGAAAACAGGGATGAGTTTAAATACAGGCAAATTACTTTAATGTGGTTTGCAAGGAAGTGAAAAGGTGCTACAATTGCTTTTAATTCCCTCTAGAGGTTCAGGGTAGGTGATGGCTACTTTATATTAGTTCAGGCTCACTTTAACAATACTCTATGAATGATTAGCAGATTGCAAACAAATTTTAGCAAAGAGAAGCAAAAAGCTGCTGATTTCTACAGATGAAGAAATCGGGCCAAATCGCAAATCGCGGTAAATTTTGCGAGTGCGTGTCTCGCGATTACGGGAGAAGAAGTCGGTTCTAGGCTTGTTGGAAAGCTTAGATTCTAAGCTTTCAGAGGAAAGTTAAATCTCGTTCCTAGCCCAAACGGTTCCAGAGATACGGACAATTTAATAAACGTAGTTTTTTGGATTTAAAATAAACTCAAAATGACAGGTGACAGCTTGCAGCTGCAGAATTGACAGGTGACAGTTGTGCAGCTTTAAAAATGACAGGTGACACGATTTTTAGGAGGCTGTTCTAATTAGGTTAAAATAGTTTGGATTAGATTATTTTAACTAAGAGATTGGTTCTGCACAGTTCTGCTAGATACTCACAATATCAATTTGAAATAGGCCTTGTCACGGTCTGGTCAGGTTGGACGGGACTTCCAGCGGGTGGTTCTGAAGTACCGGCTATCTGGGTCAGCTCTGCTCTCTGGGTCTGTCAAGCACCGGATCTGCTCACAACGGTCTGGTTTGTGGTTCTCTCGGGTTCCGGATACATCACTACTTTCTGGATACTGCTACAGGTTCTTGCAAAAATTCTTGGCAAAAATTCAAATAGCTCGCCCGGCTGTTGAATAGTTTGGTTGGTTTTGTGGCCTGCTGAAGAGGATTCAGCTGGTGGATTCAGGCCTCTCTGCTACAAATTCTGGAGTTAATTTCTGCTACAGGTTCTGGAGATTGATGGATTTGAAGTCTGGCTCTCTGGATGTGAAGTCGTCGGTCAGCATGCTCCGCAGCAAATGGAATTGAATGTCTCTACCTGTCTCAGCAGTCTCTTTTTATGTGTTCTGAAAATGGGTGTGTGCCTGGGCCTAGCTAGGCCTGTCCCTCTCTATTTGTCATTGGCCCAATTCTCCCCTCTCCCATGATTGGGGGAAGGAAATGGATTATCATCATGATGAGGTCTGTTTATGGGTCAGAGGATCGTCCCCTTGTCAAATTGCACACAAATCTATTTCTGATCCAAATACATATTTATCTATGTACCATTTCTCTCATATTATAGGTCCAGTTAACATATTTTCTGTAGCACCAAACCATCCGATACCTGTCTTTGTACGATGTTGTGTCCACTGATGACAGAATTCTCCCCTTTTCATCCAGATAACGACCTCTAAACCTTTCCAGATTTTACACAAATGTGCACCAGGGATATGGGTTTCAGATGAGAAAGTGTCAGATTTTTATCATGCAGACATTTGGAGTAACAACCTTTTTTCCGCTACTATCCCCAGGAACATACCACAGGGTCCTAACACCTCTTAAAATGTGCACCGAAAAATCACAAGAATAATGGTATTATTTATATAATTTTGACCAGTCCGCACTATGAGTTATCTATCTTTTTAAAATTATGCCCTGGTCAAAAAGGGGTGTGGCTTCCCACATCACAGGGTGCAATAACTGGTTTATCCACTTCCCCCAAGCTCAGCTGCTAGCAGAGGCACTGCCCCTCCCAGTTCTCCCAAGAGGAAGCCACTTTACGGCCCCCCCAATATAACATTTGCCTGAGTCCAGGACAAGGCTTTGTTCAACCTCCTGCAGTCCCAGGCTGCCACTCCCCTAATTCAATCAGGGAGGTGTGAGCTCCTTTTGGCAGGGGCAGCAGGATGCAGCCAGGCCTGGAAGAGTGGCTGAGCAGGTTTCTCCTGTCGGGGGTAGTTGTCAGGCAGAATTCAGCTAAATGTCACTTTAGTTCCCAGTTTTCTACATTCAAATCCAACTTACATGCAGCTATTTTTTTTATATACATTAAATAATTACTTCCTTCAAGTCATTTCAGAATATAGTTTTACATTGAATCCACCTCTTAGCAAGTCTTTCCTTGGCCTGGTTTCGGTTCATTTGTTCAGTTTCACACAAAAGTCTGGTGGTTTTAAAACGCCGGCTTTCTGATAGTGGTGAGTACCGGTATTGCAACCATTTTTGGGATTAAGAAAATGAATTCCCCACAGTTCTGAGTTGCTTTTTGGCAAGGAACAAGTTACTTACCTGTAACTGTTGTTCTCCAGCATGGGTCTGGCATGGATTCACATGCTCATGAATATTCCCCGTCGTCAGGCTGGGAATCCTCGGTAAAGAAAAAACCAGTATCAGTTTCGTTTCTGATCTGTCTTTCGTAGTAATAACCAATCACTGGTCTCTGCGTCATACTGACCACAGCCAATGACTGCCCTCTACCTAAGCACCGCCTCTGGCAGCCATCTTCAGATTTTTACCGCACGTTCATGTGTTGGGATCCTCGTGCTATTGCTCTCGAGCGTTAGTGCTATTTTTCGCGCTTTTTCACAAAAAACTTCAATTCTTTCGGTCAAAAGAGCCTCAAGCTCCACCGATCCTACATCCGATCAACGGGGACCCGTGTCGGATTCGTCTGTGCCCCTCAAGGGTGAAGATTTCGTCGAGCTACACTTCGGAGAACTCCAGAAGCTTCTCAGGCCCGGTCTCGGAGATGGCCCAGGAGAAGGGAAGCTCGACGCCCGGAAAGCTGTTCAGGGTCTGCCCTGGATGCCAGCTGCAGAACGTCTTTAAGGAAGACGAACACTCTTTCTGCCTTTACTGCCTTCATGAGGACAAAACGCACGTGGAGAAGGACTGTGCGTTTTGCGGCAACATGTCGGAACGGACCATGAAGGACCGTCATCAACGTCTCGCCAACTGGCTGGAGGGTAAGAGCCCGTCTGGCGAGAAGAAGAAGAAATCCGAGCGGTCTTCTAAGACCTTTGAGGGCGCCCCGGCGACGGGGGCCCAACATAAGGCCAAGCACCGCGAGTCCGCTGGCACCGGGAGCGCCGAACGGTCGGGCTCTACGGGCGCCAGGCAGGGCGCACCCTCCCCGGCACCATCAACCACGAGCCAACGCTCTGGGTCGGGTAAGAGGAAGGCCGAGCACCCGGCGAAGCTCCTGGAGAGGCCCCGGTCGAGCTCTAAGGCAGAGGAGGAGCGTGGCAGTGCCCCCTCCCTCAAGGATAAGGCGGTGAGCGCACCTAAGGTGGTGAAGGCCTTGATCCATCCGACCAAGCCCTCTATCGAAACGGTCGCGGCGGCCCTGGCTCAGCCTGTGGAGGCTGCGCCAGTGGTGGCGACCTCAGGGCCCAGAATCTCCCTGCCTCCTCGGAGGGAGTCTTCTTTTGTGCCCATCGATAGGACCCCCGTGAAACCCTCCGTGGGGAAGAAGAAGGGGGGGCAGGGCGTCGTCGTAGATTCGGCCTCAACCTCAGAAGAGGAGCTGATCGAGGTCTTAAGCCACGGCCTAGGCGTGGAACAAGGCCAGCCCGTCGGAATGGACCCCGACGCGGGTGACGACGACGACATCGTCGAGGATACCGACGGGGCCCCTGCTCGCCCGTCGGATTCCCCTCTGCCAGCGCCGCGAGACAACTCGGCGGCCATTTTGTTGGCCATACAGTCCTTATGCACCGAGATAAGGACGAGGCTACCGTTACCGACGGAGGAACCTCTCCCGTCGGGGGATCCAGAACCGGGACCTTCTGGTGTTCCCCCTACCAAGAAAAGAAGGATCCATCCTCCACCTCCTTTTCAACCGTCGCGCCCCGTCCAGCCCTCCTCCCCGTCCACCCGAGGGGATGATACGGGGACTGACACGGCAGCGACGGGTACGGACGACGAGGCATATGACGAGGATTTTCCGTCGTCGCCCCCCACCAGGGCTTCTCCGCCCGACGAGATCGGATCTTTCCACTCCATGATCTCCAGGGCTTCCGAGCTTTTCCAACTCTGCCCTGAGGAGAAGAAAAAGGAAGGCTTCCTTTATCAGCGGCGCGAGGCCAAGAGGAAGACGGTCCTCGCAGTGCCTCTGTTGGACGACATTTGGGATGAGGGCCTTTCCCTCCTCAAGAACCCTTCCACTACGCCAGCTAGAAGAGACCGGTACGAGAAAAAGTACCGGGTCCCGGACACGGCCCCCCTATGCCTCCGGGCGCAGCCTACCCCGGACTCCGTCGTCTCCGCGGCAGCCAGGAAGAAAGCGGGGGGGGTGCGGCCTCCACATCGACTTCCCCGCCGGACGGCGAGGGAAAGAAATTGGATGCTATGGGACGTAGAGTCATCTCGTCGGCAGCGACGACGATTAAAGCGGCCAACGCCTTGGCTATCGTGGCCCGCTACGACAGGGAGCTCTGGTACAAGATAGCTCCCCTGCTGGATTTTCTGCCGGACGACAAGAGGGCGGAGGCCCTTGAGATCCTCCAGGAAGGTGAAGTGGCTTCGGACCACGCCATCACCGTGGCGACGGACATCGCCGACACTGGGTTCCGCCAGCTGGGCAACGGCGTTTGCCTTCGACGTCGTGGATGGCTCAAAGCTACGGACTTTCGGCAGGACGTCCAGACCAGAGTCCTGGACATGCCCTTCGACGGGAACAACCTGTTTGGGAAGACAGTGGACGATTCCCTTCAGGCCATCAAGGCGGATACTGAGACGGCCCGGGCCCTTGGAGTCCTGCAGCAACGACGGACGCCCTTTCGGAGCGGCGGAGGCAAGGGCGCCTCCAAAGGTTCCGGCGGCGGTTTCGCTTCCTACCGTCAAGCGGCCCGCTCGTCGTCGCAAGAGGCCTACAGAGGACGAGGCAAGTCTAGCGGACCCCGCCGTCGTCGCCAAGGAGGTCAAGGCGGCAAGGCCGCGTCCAAGCAGGATTGAACCGGCCGTGGGGTCGGGCCCCCACCGAAGCACCCCGGTGGGAGGCCGGCTGGCGGGCTTCGTCAGCGTGTGGGAGTCCATCTCCACCGACCGTTGGGTGCTGGACGCCCTGGCCCGGGGCCACGCGCTCGAGTTTCAAAGAAGGTGCCCGCGCGTCCCCCCCGTGGCCAGGAAAGAACTTCACGTCCCTCAACTTCTCCTGGAGGTAAAGGCGATGCTCAGAAAGGGCGCCATCGAACTCGTCCCAAAGAGGCTTCAGGGCTCCGGAGTCTACTCGCGATACTTCCTCGTGAAGAAGAAGACGGGAGGATGGCGCCCCATCCTGGACCTGCGACGGCTGAACAAGTTCATCAAGGCGCAGAAGTTCTGGATGGTCACCCTCCAGCACGTCCTGGGTCAACTGGAGGAAGGAGACTTCCTATCGTCGTTGGATTTGGAGGATGCCTACTTCCACATTCCCATCCTAAAGGGGCACCGAAAATTCCTCAGGTTCGTGGTCCAAGGGCGTCATTACCAGTTCAAAGCCCTTCCCTTCGGACTACGGTCGGCACCCAGGGTATTCACCAAGTGCCTCGCACCGGTGGCGGCGCAGCTGCGCCGCGAGGGGATTCACGTCTACCCCTACCTGGACGACTGGCTCATCCGCGCCAAGACGAAGGAGCTCGCCGTGGTCCACACGGCAAGGACCGTCCAACTCCTCACGGACCTGGGATTCTCCGTGAACTACGCCAAATCCCACCTGGTGCCCGCGCAAGTCGCACTGTTTCTGGGAGCGAGGCTCGACACAGTGTCCCTTCTGGCCTCCCCGTCGGAGGAGAGGACCAGGACCATCTTGGGCAAGGTGCAACGGATGTTGGTGGCCGACGCGGCCAAAGTGAGATCCATCAAGTCCCTCCTCGGGATGATGTCTTCCTGCATCTACCTCATTCCCATGTGCAGGCTCCGGATGCGCCCGTTGCAAGAATTCCTGGATGCGCGCTGGATCCAGACGACGGGCAGCTTCGAGGAAAGGATCAAGCTCGACGAGAGTTTCCGACGAGCGATACGGTGATGGGGCACCCGCGCTCATCTGACGGCAGGCATGGACTTCCAGACCCCAGCCCACCAGGAGACTGTGACCACGGATGCCTCCCTGGAAGGGTGGGGAGCGCACACCGAAAATCTGCACGCGAGGGGGCTCTGGCTCCCGACGGAGAAGTCCCTGCATATCAACGTCCTGGAGCTCCGTGCAGTGTTTTGGGCCCTCAGGTCCTTCCTTCCGTCCCTCAAGGGCAAGGTGGTGAGGATCTTCACCGACAACACCACCACCATGTTTTACATCAGGAAACAGGGCGGAACCAGGTCCCCAGCGCTGTCCAAGGAGGCGCAGGACCTGTGGCATTGGGCCGTCGCCCAAGGGATTTTTCTGGTGCCGTTTCATCTGGCAGGGATAAAAAACACCATCGCCGACTCACTCAGCAGGGAGCTGCGCTCGTGCCACGAGTGGGAACTACGGCAGGATCTGGTGGATCGCCTCTTCCGACGGTGGGGCACACCCCAGATCGACCTGTTCGCGACGGCGACGAACACCAAGTGCCGGAGGTTCGCCAGCAGGTTTCCCCAGACGAGGAGCATGGGCGATGCTTTCTCGTTCCCCTGGGAGGGCCTGTTCCTCTACGCGTTCCCTCCCTTGCCTCTGCTAATCCGGCTCGTCAACCAGCTCAAGAGGTCACGGTGCAGGATGATCCTCGTCGCACCTGCGTGGCCGAGGCAGATATGGTTCCCGGACCTTCTGGACTTGTCAGCGTCCCCGCCGATCAAGCTGCCGGCGGACGCGGATCTACTCTCCAGGGAAGGAGGCGCCATCCTCCACCACGACCCGAAGTCGCTGAACTTGCAGGCCTGGCTCCTGCAGCGCTAGAGTTTGGAGGATACGACATACCGGCCGATTGCAGAGAGGTTCTTGCAAAGGCCAGGGCGTCCTCGACTCTTAAATGCTACGGACACAAATGGAAGAGGTTCTCTGTCTGGTGCCACGCACAGAAGATTAACCCTCTACGGATTACGGCTCCCCAAGTACTGCCGTACCTGCTGACGCTGGCCAAAGCTGGTTTGGCACACGCGTCCATCAAGATTCATCTTGCTGCGATCTCCCGATACACCAGAACCACGGGGCGGACGTCCTTGTGGTCTCATCGTCTGGTGAAAGAGTTCATGAAGGGACTGTTCAGATCGTTCCCGCCGGTGAAGGCTCCGGCCCCGGCGTGGGAGCTCAACGTGGTGCTGACCAGGCTCATGGGACCTCCGTTCGAGCCTCTGCACTCGGCCCCGTTGAAGTTTCTATCGTGGAAAACAGCTTTTCTTGTGGCCATCACCTCCGCACGACGAGTGGGAGAGATCCAGGCCCTTTCCTGCAAGGCCCCGTACTTGACTTTCCACGACACGAGGGTAGTGCTCAGGACGCACCCCTCCTTCATGCCCAAGGTACCGTCGGACTTCCATCTCAACGAACCCTTGGTGTTACCTGTGTTCTTCCCGTCGCCTTCGTCGCCGGCTGAGAGGACTTTGCACTCGCTGGATGTAGCTAGAGCGCTGAAGTTCTACGTGGACCGCACGAAGGGGTTTCGGAAGACGTCACAACTCTTTGTGAACTTTGGACCTGTCAATCAGGGGAAGGCTCTCTCGAAGGCTTCCATCTCCAGATGGCTCTCCGGCTGTATCATGTACTGTCACCGGTTGGCAAACCGACCGCTGCCTGGCCGTCCGAGAGCCCATTCCACCAGAGCGATCGCAGCTACCACGGCGTTCCTATCTGGTGTGCCCCTGCTGGACATATGCAGGGCTGCTACGTGGAGGTCGACGCACACCTTCACGAAATTCTACTGCGTCGACCGGGATTCCAGGGAGGAGTCCAGGGTCGGCCAAGCAGTGCTGCGCAACCTGTTCGCCTGAGGTGAGCCTGGTGAGGAGGTAAGATGCTTAATGTTGAGTTGATGTGATGCTTAATGTTGAGCCTTTGCCACCTCCCGTGGTTGTGCATGTGTGTACTGCTATGTATTCTTTATTCATGAGCATGTGAATCCATGCCAGACCCCATGCTGGAGAAGGAACAAGTTACTTACCTGTAACTGTTGTTCTCCAGCATGGGTCTGGCATGGATTCACATGCGAACCCTCCCGCCTACCCCTCTGCGGCTCTTCACTTGGTCATACTGCCACTTCACGTGCTTCCAAATCTGAAGATGGCTGCCAGAGGCGGTGCTTAGGTAGAGGGCAGTCATTGGCTGTGGTCAGTATGACGCAGAGACCAGTGATTGGTTATTACTACGAAAGACAGATCAGAAACGAAACTGATACTGGTTTTTTCTTTACCGAGGATTCCCAGCCTGACGACGGGGAATATTCATGAGCATGTGAATCCATGCCAGACCCCATGCTGGAGAATCAGCATTGCCATTCCCAATGGTTTCAGGCTACTGTGTGTGTAGCCCAATGGTGGTTTTAGGCAGTGCCCTCCTGTGCTCACAACATAGGCAAAAATGGGTGGCAGCCTATTCTTCATGTTTTCCCTGTACACTCTCTGGGGAGTTCTGGCCATCATGATGTTTTACATGCCAGTACTGCACAGTTTTATGGTAGGGCTTGGATGCATGGGTAAAAACATCCCACAAGCCCCCCCTCTTGCGATGGCCATTCTGTCCTTTCACTGATGGAACTCGCAAGATCTGGGATGTTCGCCTCCTCTTCTTCCAATTCCATAGATGGCACATTTCAGCATCTTTTCCTCCCTCCAGTCGATCAATCAGTTCTCCTTGCTGGTCATGATGGGAGGATTGGGCGGAACCCCGGGCCCCTCGGGTCTCTGCTCCCGGTCTCCGGTCGTCCTCCTTGGTCAGTCTTCATGGTTTCATCTCTCCTAGGATGATAAAGCAAAGCGGCAATACACATTCCTAGACATTTCTTCCCCACCATTGATATGGTGGGGTGGCATATACATTTTATAGTCAAAACATTTGCGTTCTTATTTTAACCAAACAATATACAATTATAAGACATTTTTTTTCCAAATCATAATATTTTAGACACTATGGGCCTCATTACGAGTCAGGCGTTAAGGGGTTAACGGCGCCGCAAACGGCGCCGACCCTTAACGCCTGCTTCCGAGGTCCCTTAGCGCCATGGTGAGTTTAACGCCTGCTTTTTGCAGGCGTTAAAATCCATGGCGCTAAGGGACCATGGTGCTAATT
Organism: Ambystoma mexicanum; assembly: GCF_040938575.1. Classification (NCBI taxonomy): domain Eukaryota; kingdom Metazoa; phylum Chordata; class Amphibia; order Caudata; family Ambystomatidae; genus Ambystoma; species Ambystoma mexicanum. The sequence goes on along the minus strand of NC_090930.1, from coordinate 55,240,247 downwards.
ACGCCACCGTAATTTACGGTGGCGTAATTAGCGCCTTCCCCACTCCCATTATGCCCTATGGGGCAAAAATGGGAATGGGGAAGGGTAAAATGGGAAATGGGGATTTACCGCCCCACTCACCTTGGAATGGGGCGGTAAATCCGCCAACCACCATGGCGTAAACATAGTTTATGCCATGGCGGTAAAGGTACGACCCAGGCGGTAACTTACCGCCTGGGTCGTAATGAGGCCCTATATGTGGGATATTTTAGGGTTGGAATTGAATTACTCTGGAGCGGTCCCCTCTGGTATTGCAGAGGACTCCTCCAGTTGTTGCAGAGTGTGTTTGGGATGGCAACACTTTAGCTGATTTATATGGACCCACTTGTCTTCCCCCTCTGCCAAACCGCCTTTGGGGATGCGGATCTTGTAGGCCACAGGGGAGATTTTGTCTATAATTTCTAACGGTCCCTTCCATGTAGGCAAACATTTTCGCTGTTTGGCCTGATTCCTTTGGAAATTGTATAGATAGACCCGATCACCCACCTTATATTCCTTTCGGGTAGTTTTCAAATCATTGTGGGTCTTCATGCTCTCGGCTGATCTTTCTAGATTCTGCTGAGCATAGGCAAAAGCATGCTGAAGGTGTTTCCTTAAATTCTCCACATACTCATGAGTTGTGGAGGCATTTATCAGTGTCTGCTCTTGAGTCCTGTAGAGCAAATGCTGGGGAAGCACCATCTTGCGTCCAGTCATCAACTCAAATGGTGACATTTTAGTTGCAGATGAAGGGGTAGATCTGATGGCCATTAGGACCAGAGGTAATCGGATATCCCAACTTGGCCCAGAATCTGCCACAAACTTTTTTAATATGCTCACAATTGTCCGGTTGTAGCGTTCCACTGCTCCAGAAGAAGCTGGCCTGTAAGCAATGTGTAGCTTCCTTTTAACCCCCAGTATCTCCCACATCTTTGTCATTACTTCACTGGTGAAGTGGCTACCTCTGTCTGACTCAATCCTTTGAGGTAGACCAAAACAGGAAAAGATGTGGTTAATCATCAGGCCAGCTGCTGTTTCTGCCTTGCAGTTTGGGGCTGGGAGACATTCCACCCACTTGGTAAACAAGCATGTGACGGTCAACATGTACTTGTTTCCTCTAGACGAGCGGATTACAGGGCCTACAAAGTCGATTTCCAAATCTGACCATGGCAGTGTCATCCCCCTCTTTTGGAGAGGCGCACGGTGTGTGAGGGATGATGGCTGAAATTGTGCACACACAAGACACCCCTTCAAGTATTGGTCGAGGTCCTGCCCCATGTGTGGCCAGTATGCAACCTCTCTTAAGATTTCCAGTGTTGTGTGAAACCCCCTATGACCGGCGGTGGCCGCATCATGGGCGTAACTTAACATCAGGCTTCGGAATGAGGGAGGGACCACCCACTGATCATGGCCAGCTTGGGATTTCCTTACCAACAAACCGTCTTGGATTCGGAACCTTTTTGGACATTTCATCTTAGGTCCTCTTTCCCAACGTAATCAGTATCCGTCAGGGGAAAGTTCTCAGGGTCCTCAAGGTGTTGGTAAAACTTACCAATAATTGGATCCCCCTTCTGAGCTGTAATTAAATCAGCATCAGGGGTCTCCTTACTCCATTGTGCAGTTGAAAGATCATTGTGAGCATTTGTCTGGGACCTAGTGATAGCAGTGACCTGGATTTCCCCCAATAGGGACTCTATTTCTATTAGATCCCCTTGGATGGCCCCGGTTTTGGCCAGCTGATCAGCTAAGTCATTTCCAGTTTTGTCTGGTCCCTCTACTTTGGAATGACCCTTGATCTTTTTCCAGTAGATGGTCATCCCATTCGATGTGACCAGATCATCAATGTTTTGGATTAACTTCCCATGTTTCAAGGGTTTGTTATTAGCACATAACAGGTGCTCCACGAACCCGTTCCGTACATAATCCGAATCTGTGATTATGACCAGTTTGTGGAGTTGATGTTGGACAGCAGTGAGGATGGCCTGATGCACAGCCATCAATTCTGCCACCTGACTACTTCGGGGACCAATTTTGTATCCAGCGGAGGGTTCTGGAAACTCCCTCACCCATGCATTCCCTATGCCGGCCACCAGTTCTTTCTCCCCGTTGTCGTCAACATGGTACGAGCATCCATCCACATAGACAGTGGGCATTCCCTCACACTTGTCTTCTTCAAAGACTTTGTGTGGGGAATTAAGGTATGCCTCCATGTTGTCCTTGATTTTTAGACTTTCGTCCTCGAGACAGTTTTCTCTGGCACAATCATGCAAGTCAGCCAGACCTTGCGCGAGGGGACTCTTCTTGTTTTGGCCATATCTGACCTCTACGGGAAAACCTTGCATTGACAGAATCCAGGAAGTAATTCGGGAATTACTCACATTTCCCGCCCGGATTCTGTCACTTTGGAGGTATTGCAGAGGCTGGTGTGGAGTCTCCACTATGATGTGTTCCCCCTGGATAAACGGGCGGTAATTCTTCAATGCCCACACCGTTGCCAGGAGTGCCTTCTCACAATCGTTGAATTTTTCCTCCACAGAGGATAAAGTTTTGCTCGCATAGGAGATTACTTTATTGACCTTGTCATGCTTTTGGTATAATACTGCCGTCAAGCACGTATTAGAGAACCCTGTCTCCAGGAAGAACTCCTTGTTTCTGACAGGGTAAGCTAAGCAAGGTGCTTGTGAGAGGCTTCTCTTGAGTTGTCTTACTGCCTCGGATTGTTCTGGACCCCATTCCCACTTGACCCCCCCCCTTCAAGAGATGAATCAGGGGTCTAGTGATCTCTGCGTAGCCTTCAATTAACTTTCTGCTGTAATTAGTCAGTCCAGGGAGGCTCCTTAGTTCCCGCAGAGTTGTGGGGTCTTTCAGTATCTGAAGTGCTTCCACTTTCTTTTCCTGGGGACAGAGACCCTGAGGAGTAATCTCATGCCCCAAGAAATTAACACGGGTTCTACACCACTGTGCTTTCTGAAAGGAAAGTTTTGCTCCGGCGGCCCTCAACTGCGTCAGAACATAACGGATCTCCGCTATGTGTTCCTCCACAGATGAACTTTAGATGAGGACATCATCTACATAAGCCAGGTTACCCCTCGCACCCAGGTCGGACATGGCCTTATGTAGGAAAATGTTGAATTAATTGCCGGAGTTGAGGTTTCCGAAGGGAGTCCGGGTCCATGTGTACTGCTGGCCACCAAAGGTAAAAGCCAGTTTGTATTGGTCCTCCCTACTGACAGGCACGGTCCAGTATCCATTGGTCAGTTCTATTGCTGTGAATACCTGTGACCCCTGGATCTGGGCCAGCCCTTGGTCAATGTAGGGCAGAGGCCATCGCGAAGTATCGACCCGTTTGTTGAGCTCCCTAAGGTCGGCGCAGAGTCTCCACTGGCCGTTTAGCTTCAATATTCCCAGCACCGGATTATTGAAAGTGCTGTGGACTGGACGGATTATTCCCCGGGACTCAAGGTTCTTAATTATTTCAGTAAGGGACTCCATGGATGCGAGAGGCAAGCGATATTTCTTCACAAACACTGGAGTCATTCCAGGGTCCGTGGGAATTGTTGTGGTGTGGATGTCGGTGCGACCACAGTCATATGAGTCTACCGCAAAGAGATCTTGGAAATCCAAGAAAACTTGTTTCAACCTTTGCTTCTGTTCCAGAGTCACGCAGGCGTCAGCTAGGTTGACCCTCTCTTCCACCATCTGCCTGAAGCCGGGAAAGACTTCTGGTTTGGCTATCTCAGCGGCGTCCTCCAGCTGGGTGGAGAAGTCCCTGGTCAGAGTGCTGATTTGGACTGGAGGCTTCAGGTGGGAAAGGCAGCCCTCATGGACCTGGAAAATCACCTCATCCCTCCTGAAGTCACAAGTCACATCTTCCTTACCATAAGGGCAAGAAGTGTACACCAGGAAGTTCCCCCCATGCCGGGTGAAAATCCTGTCTGGTGTTGTATTGTCATCAATATCACTGTCAAAACAGTCCTTGGGGATTGGTCCTAACAGTTCATTTCCTAGATCAATGGAAAAATGTCGGTCATCAACCGCCATTCCAATAATGGTGCCTGCGGCTAGAGTAATACTCTTTAAGTCGCTGTTATCCACCTCTATTGGAATGGTGTCATGTTCTATGTTGACTAATGGTTTTGGGTTTACCCCTAACTCTTGCTGTTGGAGAGAAGCATTTAGATGAATATAAGCATCAGGGTTTTTAAATTTTTGTCCTCTTTTAACTTTCACTTCCAGGGAGAATTGTCGGGTCCTTTCTAGGATGATGACTTCCTCTTTAATCTGAATTTCAACTGCATAAGGTAGCAATTGAGCTGACCTAAATGCTTTTTCTGAATCATCAAAGTCCATGGGATTATCCGCTAATCGGGACCAAGCTTTGAAGTTTATTAGGTCCAAACTAATGGCAAAGCGATTGAGAATGTCACTGCCTAAGTAAAAGGCGGCAGTGACGTCTCGCACGACCCAACAATTATGGACTATGCTCTTGTTGCCAATGGAGATTTTGAGCATACACCTGCTTGGCAGGAGATGTTTGGAATTAGGTGCTTCCAGGTCCATTTCCCATTTGTCGATCAGTTTAAATGTGGGAATGGCTGGATCTTTTGGGAGTTGGCGGAACATGGCTTCGCTGATGAAGCTCTTACCATTGTTCACACACACTTGAGCAAGAACAGAGTCCTTCCCATCATTTAACTGAACAGGGATGAACAACTGCTCTCCAATTTGCTGAATATCAGCCAGGCTCTGAGCTGATTTCACATCTTTCTGGACTATAGGAGTGGGAGTTTCTGATTGTGGATTAGTAAAGAATTTCAGGGTGTTTCCTTCCAGTGTGGAATACCACCTTAAACTGGAAGGAAGGTTGATTTTCAGAAATAGAGAGGACCTCCCATCACCAGTCTGTTGTCCTACTGCTATTACTGTCACGTCTGGAATTTGGTTGTTCTGGAAGTGAAATTCTACTTGGTCAGATTTTTGTTCAACCATGTGGCAGGTGCCGTCTAAACTAACATGGTGGACACTCTGTTTTAATTTTATTGGTCGGCTAGTCTGGGTCCAGAAGACCTTGTTTACGCAATCTATTATTGGTGACAACCTTCTCAGGAGGTCATTCCCTAGAAAACAAGGGGTGCCCTCTGGAGTCACTACTCTGACCGGGTGTTTCACCTTCTGTCGCCCAATTTTGATGTTCAAATCTGCAGTCCCCTCGACAGGAATTTCCTTCCTGTCAAAGTTCTGCAGTTGTCCAGGAAGAGAGGTGAGAGGAACACGGTAATTATCCCCCCTTCCTGCATTTAGTTCATCAAAGGCCCTTTTGGACAGAAGGGTAGCTTGGGATCCAGTGTCCACCAGTGCCAAAATTGTACCCTGCCCCTGTACTTGTACTGGGGCATAATATCTTCCCTTCTTCTCCTCAAGGGGGCACAGATAATGCACATTTCTGGACAACTGGTGGGCTAATTTTCTGGTTTTGGACATGGCGAGAGAAGAGATTTGGGCAGAATTCTGTGGAGAGACTGGGGAATCTGAAATAAAAAGTTGGCAAATGGAAATGGTTTCGGGTTCTGGGCCGCCCCCCCTTTTTGGAGGCAGTCATCAGGATGGGTTTGACCCTTGGGATTTTGGTATTGTCGGTTCTGGGATGAGATGATGGGCGGCAGTAGCTCAGTCTCCACATCTCCCCAGTCTGAATTGGCATCCCTGGGGACCCATTTTTCCTTGGGTGGAGTTCCCCCATCTCTGAAGGATACGATCCTTTTCCCAGGATCTTCTGAGGATCCCTCTCCCTCAAATTGGAAGACCTGTACCTCCTCCACAAAGTGGGTCTGTTTGGGTCCTTTGTTTCTCCTACCCCCCCCCCTCTGCTCCTTGGGAGGCAGGCTTTCAGGGGCAAGAGATTTTGTTTCCGGTTCCTGGTTTTCCAGGGGCTGTTTACAAGTTGGGAAGGAAGCTTCCTCCAAGGCTTTACACCCCCCTTCCCCTTGTGCCTCCTCCCTGGGAACAGGTGGGTTATCGGGGTGCTGCCCCCGTCATTGTTCTGGAGCACCAGGTCCAGAGTTTGGGGCATTCTGCGGTGGCATGCTCATCTGAGGGTTCTGTTGAGCCCTCAGTATGTGACCCAGATCCCCTGCCATATTTTGGACCTGGCGCTCAAGTTGTGAAACCCGCTCAGGCTGATACAGGGCTCTATTTTCTCCCCTGGGCTGATCCCGGGAAGGGTAGCTATCCCTTCTCTGGTAGTACCCCTGGTTGGGAAGATTTTGGTACCCCTCCACCCTTGGCCTCCCCTCTCCCGGATTGGGTTGTCTGGGCTCAGGGAATTGGGGAAAGAAGGATGGATGATTTTGGGGCTGGAAATTGGGTGGATACCTGGGGAAAACGTTCTGCCCAGGATTTGGTGAATTTCTGCCCTCCTGGGGGAAGTTAGGAGTGAAGTTCCCCGGGATAGGTGCTTGGCTGGATCCCCCCCTTGGGCTGGAGGAGTCCACACCTAACCCAGGATTGGTCGGTTTCCCTTGTAGCGGGGACTTACATAGTCAGGGGAGCGGGGAACCCCATTTGTGGGACTACCTCCTCGACTCCCTGTCTGTGACTGGCCCGAGGGCCTTCTGGGCTGTGCATTATTAGGTGCAGGTAGGTTTTTAGGCCCCCCCCATCTCCAAATCCAAAACAGGGGTGACCTTTATCTCTGCCACCTTGGCAGCAGCAGGGGTGCTGTTGGTTTTGGGGTTTTTCTGCGCATTATTTTTATTTTCGATTGGCTTCTGCACCTCATAGATCCGGGTAGCCTGTTCAATGACCCAGTCTAAAGATCTTTTCTCATGAAAATCTCTCACGAGCTAGGTCATTATGTATTTGGGTAAGGCATGGAAAAACATATTGATAAATTCTCTGCTATCCGTGCGCACCCTTCTGGTGATCTGCGCAAAAGCACTTTAATTCTTGCACAAACTCTTGTGGGGCCTGATCCTCCCCACATTGCAAATCGTAGGCTGCCTTGCAAGCCTCTTGAGGATTTCTGTGCACAGAAAAATGTTTCAAGATGGCCGCCCTGTATGTGGACCACCTTGAATGGTTTTGATCCTCCAGCCCCGCAAAGAAACTGGAGTATTCTGGTGAGAAGGTCCACTTTACATATTGAATATAGCTTTGGCTGTCCTTCAAATGGAAAGTCTCCATCATTTGCTCATAGAGCTCCAAGTGTTCCCAAACAGAATACCTGGCTTCTTATGATAAGGCATGATGACACTCCTTATTGCCTGTATTTGTTTCAATGGGTCCTTAAGCAAGGCCCTTTTTGCCTTTTTGGCCTTTTTGGTTCGGGTAACCCTGGTCCATTCATCCTCCGACTCAGAAGCGCTGCTCCCAGAGGTGCCCGTCTGATCTTCCAGGTTTTCCCGGATTCTGCGAGCCTGCGAATGGCTGGCAAAATGTGGGGACCTGGTCTCCTGTGTCCTGTGACGCTCAGAGGAGTCTTCAGATCCCTCCTTGCTACCAGGATTTGCAGGGTATCCCCCCACTGACCTAACTGGGCAGAGGTTTTCAGGATGCCCTTTATGGGCCTACTCTCCTGGGGTTCCCCACTAAATTGCACTGTGCTTGGGTGCCCATACCCGGATGCCCGCCCATCCATTCCTGGGAGGTACTGGCCTATGAGCCCCATATTTCTAGCTGGATAGTAATCTGTCATCCCCGTGGCCCTGGGCTCATGTGCGCGAGGGGACATGGGGGTGGCAGAGTCCAGGGACTGGGAGAGATGAAGGCCTCTGGTACTAGGGCTACTGAGGTTATGCTCAGGAGTTTCTCTTTCCCAGCGAACCTCATCTCTATCCGTCCGCCCCTGCTTCCTGTTGCAAAGCAAGAGCCTGTGCTTTCAGTTCCTTAGTTAAGGCCTTACTAGACTCTATCAGTCTCTCATGCATCGCTACCTGTTGCTGGAGCCTATCATTGTGCTGGCAGTGAGCGTCATTCTCTCTCTGTGCCTCCTGATTGGTCCTGGAGTACTGGGCCAGTCTCTGCTGCAGGAGGGTTACCTCCTCAGTCCCATCCCTACTAGCCTGCTCCTTTCTTGCCAGAGCCTCCTCCACCCTTCTGGTGTGATCTAGCAACACCTGATGCTCTTTTTGGAGGTCACCCAGCCCCTGGAGGGACAAGTGATTTTCTTCAATTTTTCTTTTTAAATGGCAGACTTCCTGGCCTAAGGTATCCCTTTCCTGACCAAGAGCCTGCATTTGTGACGCCAGGTCTTCCCTCTGTCTTTGAAAGGCACCAGCTTTCTGGCGTTCTTCATCAAACTCTGCCTGGGTATCCAGGTCTTTCAAAATCAATTTATTGCTTTCCTCTTTCTCTCTGTCTAGTTGGATTTGCAGGGTGGCTACCTGCTCTGTGCATGCCCTGTTGAAATTGATCTGTTGCTCCAGCTTTTTCTGGCTCTGCAGTAAGGAGTCCAAACTGTCTTGCTGCTCCTTCTGCAAAGCCAGAATTCTGGTATCCTGGTCTGTCTTTTCCTGTTGCAGTATATCCATGTCCTCTTTTATTTTAATGATATACTGCCTACTATCATTTTCCGACTCCTGGCTCCTCTGCAGCCTCTGCTCAGAAGAGACCAGGTCAGATTGGGCCTTTTCTAACGCCATATGTTGCCTATTTACCAGATCTTGGCCTTCAGCACATTTGTCCTGCATGGCTCCCATATATAGATACAAATATGCCGCTATCCTGGCAATCTTATTGTGTTAATCTTTGGCCTTAGAAGCCATATATAATTCACTCAGGGCCACATGTAATGGACCGTGATCTCCCCATATATCTGACCCTGTTTCAGTGACCTGTTGCGCGATTGCCTGCAACCAGACCGTTTGGTCCTGATGAGTCCACTCACCTCTCACAAATAGCTTATGTAAGAAGTGCTCTCTGGCTATTTTCATATCTACCAAGGTCGTCATTCTGGAATTTGAGTTCCTTCCTGACTTACAGAAGTTTGTATTTTATTTTGCAAAACAGACCGTTTCCTTAGAGCGTTTCTTTGAGGGATGCTTTCACAGTGTAAAACAGCGTGGTGATCTAACCGGATATGTGTATCTGGTCAGTTGGCACACTGTATTAATCTGCACAAGTGGTAAATCTAACCCAGAATATCCCGGCTCCGAGCCCCCACTTTTGTAAGCGATATTCAATCAACACTACAGCTAAGTCAATGCCTAGTCTGGGATGCTGAGGAAAACCCTTATTGATGTATTTTTATATCCAGTTCAGTACTCTGGATGACAACCCTTGTATAACACCCCCCTCTTAGAATCCCCCTGACCCCACTGAGCCAAGAAGTAGGTTTGTTTTGCAAATTAAAAGGTTTATTTGAAAATTTAAACAATATATATATATATATATATATCACACTTCTATAAATAAATTGATAATGGATATTACACTTGTGAATATGAGCAGTAGTCAGCCAGAGGTAACTTATGAATAGGAACAGAAGAATAAGGTGGGAAAGAATGCTTTATATGGTTCAAGGAAACGGAAGGTGGAAGAAAATGCAGTACAGAAATAACTTGTTATGATTTTAGCAAAAGGCGATATGATCACTTTTTCTTTTGACAATTCACTCCCCCCCGTGCAATACAAGAAATGGAAGGAGAGCACACAGTCTTCAAGAATCCCAACAAATCACACTTTATAATGTAATACACAGTTCCAGTTCCCCAGCAAGCTTAGAGAAAACAGGGATGAGTTTAAACACAGGCGAATTACTTTAATGTGGTTTGCAAGGAAGTGAAAAAGTGCTAAAATTGCTTTTAATTCCCTCTAGAGGTTCAGGGTAGGTGATGGCTACTTTATATTAGTTCAGGCTCACTTTAACAATACTCTATGAATGATTAGCAGATTGCAAACGAATTTTAGCAAAGAGAAGCAAAAAGCTGCTGATTTCTACAGATGAAGAAATCGGGCCAAATCGCAGATCGCGGTAAATTTTGCGAGTGCGTGTCTCGTGATTATGGGAAAAGTATAGGGAGTAGGAAGTCGGTTCTAGGCTTGTTGGAAAGCGTAGATTCTAAGCTTTCAGAGAAAAGTTAAATCTCATTCCTAGCCCGAACGCTTCCAGAGATACAGACGATTTAATAAAGGTAGTTTTTCGGATTTAAAATAAACTCAGAATGACAGGTGACAGCTTGCAGCTGCAGAATAGACAGGTGACAGTTGTGCAGCTTTAAAAATGACAGGTGACACGATTTCTAGGAGGCTGTTCTAATTAGGTTAAAATAGTTTGGATTAGATTATTTTAACTAAGAGATTGGTTCTGCACAGTTCTGCTAGGTACTCACAATATCAATTTGAAATAGGCCTCGTCACGGTCTGGTCAGGTTGGACGGGACTTCCGGCTGGTGGTTCTGAAGTCACGGCTATCTGGGTCAGCTCTGCTCTCTGGGTCTGTCAAGCACCGGATCTGCTCACAACGGTGTGGTTTGTGGTTCTCTCGGGTTCCGGATACAGCACTGCTTTCTGGATACTGCTACAGGTTCTTGCAAAAATTCTTGGCAAAAATTCAAACAGCTCGCCCGGCTGTTGAATAGGTTGGTTGGTTTTGAGGCCTGCTGAAGAGGATTCAGCTGGTGGATTCAGGCCTCTCTGCTACAAATTCTGGAGTTAATTTCTGCTACAGGTTCTGGAGATTGATGGATTTGAAGTCTGGATCTCTGGATGTGAAGTCGTCGGTCAGCATGCTCCGCAGCAAATGGAAGTGAATGTCTCTACCTGTCCCAGCAGTCTCTTTTTATGTGTTTTGAAAATGGGTGTGTGCCTGGGCCTAGCTAAGCCTTCCCCTCTCTACTTGTCATTGGCCCAATTCTCCCCTCTCCCATGATTGGGGGAAGGAAATGGATTGTCATCATGATGAGGTCTGTTTATGGGTCAGAGGATCCTCCCCTTGTCAAATTGCACACAAATCTATTTCTGATCCAAATACATATTTATCTATGTACCATTTCTCTCATATTATAGGTCCAGTTAACATATTTTTCTGTAGCACCAAACCATCCGATCCCTGTCTCTGATGACAGAATTCTCCCCTTTTCATCCAGATAACGACCTCTAAACCTTTCCAGATTTTACACAAATGTGCACTAGGGATATGGGTTTCAGATGATAAAGTGTCAGATTTTTAACATGCAGACATTTGGAGTAACAACCTTTTTTCCGCTACTATCCCCAGGAACATACCACAGGGTCCTAACACCTCTTAAAATGTGCACCGAAAAATCACAAGAATAATGGTATTATTTATATAATTTTGACCAGTCCGCACTATGAGTTATCTATCTTTTTAAAATTATGCCCTGGTCAAAAAGGGGTGTGCTTCCCACATCACAGGGTGGAATAACTGGTTTATCCACTTCCCCCAAGCTCAGCTGCTAGCAGAGGCACTGCCCCTCCCAGTTCTCCCAAGAGGAAGCCACTTTACGGCCCCCCCAATATAACATTTGCCTGAGTCCAGGACAAGGCTTTGTTCAACCTCCTGCAGTCCCCAGCTGCCACTCCCCTAATTCAATCAGGGAGGTGTGAGCTCCTTTTGGCAGGGGCAGCAGGATGCAGCCAGGCCTTGGAAGAGTGGCTGAGCAGGTTTCTCCTGTCGGGGGTAGTTGTCAGGCAGAATTCAGCTAAATGTCACTTTAGTTCCCAGTTTTCTACATTCAAATCCAACTTACATGCAGCTATTTTTTATATATACATTAAATAATTACTTCCTTCAAGTCATTTCAGAATATAGTTTTACATTGTATCCACCTCTTAGCAAGTCTTTCCTTGGCCTGGTTTCGGTTCATTTGTTCAGTTTTACACAAAAGTCTGGTGGTTTTAAAATGCCGGCTTTCTGATAGTGGTGAGTACCGGTATTGCAACCATTTTTGGGATTAAGAAAATGAATTCCCCACAGTTCTGAGTTGCTTTTTGGCAATCAGCATTGCCATTCCCAATGGTTTCAGGCTACTGTGTGTGTAGCCCAATGGTGGTTTTAGGCAGTGCCCTCCTGTGCTCACAACATAGGCAAAAATGGGTGGCAGCCTATTCTTCATGTTTTCCCTGTGCACTCTCTGGGGAGTTCTGTCCATCATGATGTTTTCCATGCCAGTACTGCACAGTTTTATGGTAGGGCTTGGATGCATGGGTAAGAGCATAGAGTCATACAGGGAGCAAGCTGGAGCCCGAGAGGCACACGAGTTGGAGGTGAGCAGGCAGGTGAACTGGGTCGCCCAGATACCCCAAAATATGTTAGCAGAGGACGAAGTGCTGAGACGCTGAGGGCCTGAGAGGTGAAAAGGCTGCAGAAAATGCAGCAAGAAAGCTGTGTCTACAAGGAATTAGAAGGGGGTCATTCAAGGAAACAAACTCCAAAGAGTAAGCCTGGTGCACACATCAAGCGATAAAGAGAAACACAGCCGGTGAGTTCCAAGCAGTAGGGAGCTTGGTTTGTGAAAGGCGCAGGGTGCAAATGAAATACAATGTTGCAAAGCGAGGACAAGCATATGGCAAGAGACACAATGAAGATGAAAGCTTCAATTGTCCATTGTTGAAGAGTGCGATAAGAAACAAAGTGACGGCAAGGCCATGTGTACTTTTACATGAGTAAAGACAGACTTTTGGAGATTGTGAATTACCGAGGGCCCAAAGCACGAGCGAAAGTGAAATGAGAACTGCTATATTTGTGGAATTAAGAAGTGGGTCCGGGACCAGTATTAAGAATTAATAAGAGGGTCTGGGACCCGTGATGAGAATTGAGAAGAGGGTCTGGTAGCCACAAAGTGAAGATTGTGAAAGACAGTGCCGAGGGTACAATGAAGTAAAGATTGTTAAAGACAGTGCTGGGGGCACGACCAAGTGAAATATAATACGAAAAGTACAAACTGTATCGACCGGCTTAATAACAGAGTGGTCCAGAGTGGGGCATGCTTGATACTGTGAGTTTCCGAATGTCTGTGTTATTCTACTATGAAGTAAAGAGGTGCCAAGGGCATGATTGTGTGAAAGCCTCACTGGCAGAGTGGTCCCTCACAGGGCTAGTGAATACTGTGCGTGTGCGAAAGTCTCTGTCAAGTAAACCATTGAAGGATTGTTGAACTGTTGTGGAAGGGAACCCCAGTGTGAACTAATTTTCGTTGATGCTGAATCAGACGAGGGAAGCCTGAGAAAACTGTGTTTTGAGAAATTGATACCAAAGCAGGTGAGGGAAGCCTAAGCGAACTGTTTGCTGATGAACTGTGTTAATTCTGAGCAGGGCAAAGAAAGCCTGGAAGAATTGTGCCTCATTGAACTGTGTGAACTAGCCACCCAAGCTCCTAATGAACTTTTATTACAAAAGTTTGTTAAAGGGAGTGTTATTGAACTCCATTGTCATTCTGATATTATTTCACTCACTCTTTTATTTTAACCTAACTCTGGACAAATTATCATTGTAGAATTAAGTGAGGGCAAGATTAGGTTTGACACGGACGCCTTTATTATTTTGACAGACTTACTGTGACATCCTTTAGTTTTATTTGATGGTCGAGACTACTCCCATTATAGAGATAGGGCCAGATAGGAAGTCTACAACCCCTGTTAAAGTTAAAAAAAGGTTTTCAAAACTGTTCATTTGGGTCTGTGTCTGCCTTCTGAAACCATGCATACCTCACAAGATGGAGGCCAAGATTGCGGGCAGTAAGAGAAAGGGGCAGATGGGAAGGGGGAAATAAGACAAAGGAGAAACAGGCCAATGAATAGTGTTTGTAGGGAAAAAGAGAACTTCAGTTTTAGAAGGATTGAGGACAAGAAAGTGGTCAGACTTCCAGGTTTTGATAGCAGAAAGACAGGCAGAGAGATTCATGCGTATAGTAGGTGTAAAAGAAGAAAAAGTTAGAAATAGTTGGGTGTCATCAGCATAAAAACAATGAGACAACCCAAAAGAAGAGATAATATTAGCCAAAGGAGAAGTATAATGAGAGAAGAGAAATGGGCCAAGAACAGACTGAACAAACACCAGCCCAAGATACTGAGTAGGTCCGATTAGATTAGATAGTATCGAGCAGAATTGAGACGGTTATCAAGGCATCCTCAGTCGATTCGAGTGGCTCTCAGCAAAAGGGCTCGCTCAATGTATAACAATTGGTGCAAGGAGCACCGAGCGACTCTATACCATAGGGATGTCTTGTGCATGTTATCTGCGTTAGCACAAAAAAATATATCCAAAATGTGGGCTTTATTAAATCAAGCCACAAGTTAACACCAAATGGATATGCAAACTGCAATAGTAGAGATACATCAGTGGGTACATCAGTGGGTGAGCCATTTTGAGCAAGTATATGCCCCACCCTCTGACTCTCAGCCTTTGACTGTACTTCAGGAAAATCAAACATTTTGGCTACATTTGGACTTGGTTGAAATAAAACAATTAATCATGTCCTCAAGTAGTTCACGTGCCGTGGGTCCCGATGGCATTTCCAATCATATGATGAAAAAACATTTAGATCTCTGGGGATCGATCTTGTTAAAAATATATTCAGCCATCAACCAACATCAAAAACTGCCAAAATTGTGGACTGAAGCAATTACAATACCAATTTACAAGACGGGAGATCGTCAATCGCCCAATCTCACTTTTAGATGCCTCTAGCAAAATATTTTGCAGAATTATTTTGAAAAATCTTAATCAATGGGTGTCTGATAGTAACTTAAAAGATCCCCTACAGTCTGGTTTTGTCAAAGGAATGGGAACAATTCCTAACATCATGGCATTGTCAATAATACAATCAAAACAAGTCGAGAGTGGTGGACCTTTATATTTGGGATTTATTGACTTCAAATCGGCATTCGATTCCATAGACAGGTCAATACTTGTTGACAAACTTAAGAAACATCACTGCCCACCGTCATTAATGAATTTGGTAATATTATTACATTCAAATACCTCAATGCGAGTAAAACTAAATTTGGAAGGCAAGTTGTCACCTGAAATCCCAATTTATAGAGGGGTAAAACAGGGTTGTGCCCTTGCATCATTCCTTTTTAATTTCGTCATTTTGGATTTAGGACCCTCAATAACGAACTATATTACTGATGCGCCCCACATTGGCCAACAAAAAATAGCATATTTATTATACGCAGATGATTTGGTGTTACTTTCTATACACCTGTAGGACTGCAAAATGTGTTGAACCAACTAGAAACCTATGTAATAGCTCATAATCTAATGGTCAACACCGCCAAATCACAAATTGTAATCTGCAGTAAGAAACCAAAAACACAGAGATTAAAATGGCTTCTTCATCAATGCCAATTATCAGTTGATCTAAGATATAAATATCTGGGAATTTTTATTGAACACCGCAAAACACTTCAAACTCAATCTTGTGAAATTAAATCTAAGTTAGATCCTTTAATTTCACAGTCAAAGATATTACTAAAAATTTTTGGAAAATTTACATTAAAGCATGTCATACCCTTCTACAAGTCCAAGGTAGTCCCGATCCTATTATATGGGGTTGAGGCTTTCCTTCCACAAGAGCGTCGATTTTGGGATGGCTGGGAAGGTAAGTATTGGAAAACAGTGCTAGCTCTATCGCCTGGGACTCCATTAGTGTTACTGCGGTTTGAATTAGGTTTAACGTCATTATCTTCACAAGCCTTATGGACACGATGTTCCCTCATGCGAAAATTATTAAAAGGGTTAAAGAAACCATCACTTTTGAACACACTAGCCCAAAATGTGTTTTCGTCCAACGATGGTCTATCAAGAAAGTGGCGGCAACATATATTAAACGCTTTAGCCGATGCTGCAGTAACAATTGAACTTTTGTTATCCAACCTAGATCACGCGAAAAGAAAAATCTATGAATATGATTGGATTAGCAGCATGGAAATGTGTTATAAACTTAAAGATTTCAACTCGGGAGCATTTGGTTCCAAAAGGTATCGGGTGACAGCTGACTATCTATTAAAATTTCCGTTGCGGTTACATCAGCAAAAATTATTAAAATTCAGATTAAATCAATATGAAACGAAAGACATTCTGTGCAGAAGGCGAGTGATCCCAAGAGAGCAAAATTACTGTAGATTCTGCTTGAATACAGAACAGAGAGAAACCTTACAGCATCTCTTAGTTGAGTGCACTGCCTTAGCCATTGTAAGAGCAAAATGTTTTGAGAAGAAATTTACGGTACAGACTCATGCAAATAATGAACCCATATGGAATATGCTATTTTCAAATCCGAGATTAACAATTCAGATTGCAATCGTGCAATTTTTGGACATTGTACTGCCAGAAATTTGAAAATGAACAGCAGATTTAATGCAATTTGCATTACCTTGAAAAATGATAATCATTGGTTCTTCTCTTTTATCTTGTATCTTCTATCTCTCATCCATCAGTATTAAGAAGTCTATGAGTGATAGCAAATTATATTTTATCAATATAATGTAATTATTTTGTGATTGTGTATGGTTGGTATTATATTGTTGTATCATGTGCTTAAGTTTCGATATTTGAAAAGTTGGTTCTCCAACTGTAACAAATAAAATAAAAAATAAAAAATAGATAGGATTGAAACAATGTGATTACAGAACCAGAAAACCAAAATGAGGAAAGGGATTGCAGAAGTAGTGTGTGATCCACTGTGTGAAAGGCAGCGGATAATTCCTAAATCCAAGAGCATAAGAATAGAAGAGTGTTTAGCATAGCAAGCAGAAAGAAGATTTCAAAGAGAGAAAGAAGAGCAGTTTCAGTGAAGTGAAGGGGTCGAAAACCAGACTGACACCAAGGTAAAATAGAATTGAAAGAGACAAAGAAAGCAACCTGGGAGTAAATGAGACGTTCCAACAATTTGGAAAGGTAAGGAAGGAGAGAGATGGGACCTAAATGTGAAGAAATAGCAAGATCCAGGAAGGTTTTCCCAAGACAGGAAGAATAATTACATGTTTCAATAGAAGAGGGAAAGGAGAAGTAGTAAGAGAGATATTGAGAAGACTGGTAATATAGGTATTGAGAGAGAAATATAATTTGGGAATAAGAGTAGAAGGAACAGGATCTTGACATAAAGCAGAGATGGACTATGGCATTCACAAGCTGCTACTGTTCATTGAGCTACAGCAGTATGCAAGGCAGCAGCAATGGAAGTGTACAGAGTCCACAAAGGTGGAGGAGGAGCAGAGGCTGACAATATCACGTGTCCCTCCTTCCCCCTCTTCACTGAAAATTAGTCACACCGTACTGCTTGAACCGTGCCCCCATCGCAGGCCTGTTGACCCTGATTTATGTAGACCTTCAATACGGTATCAACATCAGGACTACCATCCCACCCCTGCTGATGCTGGTGTCTGGCCTGCACCTCTGTGCCACGGACACGTTTCAGAACACTGTTAAGATTGCTGAATGGCAAGTCCCAGCAAACCTTCTCCAACGTTCTAGACTGGTTGCGTTCATAAGACAGGTAGATCAGCACATCTCCCTGCCCACTACCCAGGTCCAGATGCAGACGGCAAAGACACAGCCACAGCCCATTTCTCCAACATGATAGCAGCAATGGACTACACTCATGTGGCATTATTGCCACACCAGGCAGTGGAGCCAGTGTATCAGAACAGGAAACACTACCATTCCTGAAACATTCAGGTGACTTGTGCCACATGGTGTTGGTGAACTGAGTCTTCCTTTCCCCTGTGAGGTGCGGTTGTGCTGTCACCTTGTCACGTATGTCATGCCATATGGCATTTTTTCTCTGGTGGCTGATCCTCCAGTTCTGTGTCCCACAGAGCTCATCTATATGGGCTACCACCAGATCTGCAAGCCCAGTGAGCTCTGCCTTTGTGAATGTTGGGCTTCTAAGCTGCATTTCTAACACCTTGGCTTTGGATATGGCTCCTGACATGTTTGGTCGGTCTTCAAATGGCACTTCTAAAAGGGAGATTCTTGTAGTTTAAAGGATGGCCACTGTGCAGCTTCCCGTTGGCTTTTTGCCACCATTTCAGCCCAGTGGAATTACTGTTTAGTAATTCCTCCATTTTTCTGGCAGCTATGCAAATTCTGCAGAAAAGTGGCAGATTTACAGATCGGTGGTGATTTTTGGTTTTGATTCTGGTAGATTGAGTTACCATTACCACTGATCATTAGGTCACGCACATGCGGTTTAATATTTTATGCTAATTCTGACGGATGCCATGGCTTTAACAGTAATTCTGTCCTGTGGATTTAGCACCATCTTTACCATAAAACCTGTAGTAAGGCCCTACGTACAGCAAGATATGTTCTGCAGTAATCCAATGTTATATCTGTTCTTGCTATGCTCAAAATAAATGAAAGGTCGGGTGAACCCCACCAAGTGGGAAGCCGTAGGTTGAGTTGCAATCTGAATGATCCATGGTAAAATCTGGAGAGCCAAGTTGTAGAGTTGGGGATACCTGGTATCTGCTTCATTATTGATGCAAATACCCATGTCCCATGGATGTTTGGCAAAAAGGCCCACAGTGCCAGGAAGATGGCCTTGAGTTCCAAGACATTTATGTGGTACTCCTGAGGACTTGTAGGCACCCTAAATCTACATCCACTGAATTGATTTTGAATTTTGGCATTAACCGATACTGAAATATCTTGAAGCTGTGCATTATTGTCCTATGTTTTGACTATTAATTTGGCCATTAAACCCCCCTAAATGAATTTCAAATTGGGCATTAACATATACTGAATTGATCTTGAAAGTGTGCATTAGTGTCCTCTGACATGATCAATAATTTAGGAATTATCCTCAACTGAATTGAGTTTGAGCTTGAGCATTTACCTCCACTGAATTGAGTTTGAGCTTGGGCATCAAGCTCCACTGAAGTGATTTTGTATTTGATCATTTACCTCCACTCAATTGATTTAGAACTTTGGCATTTACCTCCATTGAAATGATTTCGAACTTGGGGCATGAACAGATACTGAATGGTCTTGAATCTGTACATTAACGTACTCTGTTTTGACCAATAATTTGGGCATTAACCCCCCTGAAGTGATTCAGATTGGGCATTAACATAAACTGAATTGTTCAAAAGTTGTGCATAATCCTCCCCTGAATTAAATTTGTACTTGGGCTTCTACAAATACTGAACTGTTTGAAGCTGTGCATTAGCATCCTCTGAATTGAACATTCATTTAGGCATTATCCTCCACTGAATTGAATTTGCACTTCGGCATCAACCTCCTCTAAACTGATTTAGTATTTGGTTTTTTTTTCTACACTGAATTGATTTCGAATGCGGGCATTTGCATATACTAAACTGTTTTGAAACTGTGCATTAACGTCCTCTGAATCGACCATTAACTTGGGCATATCCCCCCTGAATTAATTTTGAATTTGGGCTTCAACATATACTGACATTTTCTTGAAGCTGTGCTTCAACGTCCTCTGAATTGACCATTAATCTAGGCATTTTCCTCTACTGAATTGATTGTGAATTTGAGCATTAATCTTCACTGAATCGAGTTTGAATTTGGACATTAACCTGCACTGGATTAATTTGAACTACAGAATTAACCGCCATTGAATTGATTTCGAATTTGGGCAGCAACCTCCATTGAACTGATTTTGAATTTGGGCATTATCATATACTGAATTGTTCTGAAGCTGTGCATTAATGTCCTCTGAATTGAGCATTAATTTGGGCACAAACCTCCAATGAATTGATATGAATTTGGGCAGTAACATATGCTGATGTGTTTCTGAAGCTGTGCAATATCTTCCACTGAATTGCACTCGCAAGGCTCCCCAGCTTCCGTTCTCTATCGCTAAGAGCCAAGATCTACCACCTCAATCATGTCCAGCCATAGTTCTAAAGTGATAGGGCCTCTTCTGCGCACACGAAACCCCCCTATTTCTGCTGAACTCCCAAACCACTGTAACGGAGGTACCAATATGAAGAGGAGGTACTGACAACTGAATGCAGTAGGGGGCAGCCCCCCCCCACGTAAAGCTAGGCATAGAAATCCGTGTGGGGTGATTTAGCATTGTAAATGTGTGAAAATAGAACTCATAGGGTTGAAAGACAGTAGTACTTTAATGCTTTTTATCAGGATTTAGTAAGTAGGCAGGATACAGAATATGTATTATAAAAATTGGGTATGAAAATGACTAAGGGCCTCATTACACGGATGGAGGTAAGGGTTTACCGGTACCGGTAGTTTACCGGTACCAGTAAATCCTTACCGCCTTACTACGAGGTCCCTTTGCGGGTTGGGGAATTTAACACCTGCTTTTTGCAGGCGTTAAAAACCAACCCGCAAAGGGACCAGGGAGCTAATTACGGTACCGTAATTAGCACCTTCCCCATTCCCATAGAGCCCTATGGGCCAAAAATGGGAATGGGGAAGGGCAATGGTGGAAGGGGGAATTACCGCCCCGCCAACCTTGGAATAGGGCAGTAATTCCCCTTTCCACCAAGGCGGTGCCGGTATTTTACCGGCATGAACCATGGCGCTAACAGCGCCATGGTTCACCGCCATCCGTGTAATGAGGCCCTAAGTGTTTAAATGTAACCAGACAGACAAGAACTCTACCATTTGTGTAACTGGCCAATACCTTTAATTCAAACAATGCCTTTAATAAGCAAATAGAATGCATTAAATGAAGAAGCTCTCTGCAGACAGTGGTGGCAGGAGTCAGCCCCCGGAGCAGGAAAGTTTCAAGGCCAGAGAGCGCTGCAGAATCAGATAAGCAGTCTGAAACCAGACAGACAACGAGGCTGTGTCTGAGTTGTTAGCCAAGGAACACAGCTGCATGACCAAATAAGGATTGCTGATCAGCAAAATCCAGTAATGGGTGCCAAATGTATCTCAATTTGAAGGTTTAAGCAGAAAATGACTAATTGCCATGTGCGAGAGTAAAGTCAATGGAGAGCTTTGCCTGGCATGTATTAGGAAAGGGTGGGGGTTCAACTCTCTTTCTCAAAATGCTATAAAAACAAGCTCCATTTTCAGCACTGAGCCAGAGTTCGTGTACTTGACAACAATGCTGTTTGTGTCAGTCTGGCATGAATAAAAACCTGGTGTCCTTGATGAACCTGCCTCCGTCTCCTGTATGCTGTCTGAATACTTTTTCTGAAATGTCGAGAGCCCCAGAGAGTCCAGGAGAGCCTGTCAGAGCGGAAGAGGTGCTGAAGAGCAAGATCGGGGTCCAAGGACTTCGAGACGACATGGCGAGCCGTTCCAGGAGGGATAGGATGATGAACATACTACATCTCTTCAAGCCCAAAAGAACTTGGACAGTCAAGACTAAGACACTAAGGTGAGCTATACTGTTCTGCCCAAGATAGGAGTAGAGTAAAGAGGATAGAAAATAAGATAGGGATGGGGCAGACTGCAGCTGCCCTAGCCAATAGAAAAGAAGGGACAGGGCAGGGAGGCAGAACAGTATGGCAGTAAGGGACTATATATATTTGTGCCAACTTTCCAGGGAAAAATAATAATGTCAGTCCAGAAAAAGCCAAGAAATTAAGAGTATTTAAAAAAAACACAACTGTAAAACATTCATGGGTAACCCCAGCAAAAAGTAACGGAGGGAGGGGGGATATGAACAAAAATAATGTTAGAGTAAGAATATAATGTATATATAAGGGACAAAAATATTGACTCAAGGTCCCCGAGCAATAAAGAGAGATACCAGGAGGATACCTGAGGATATAGAGAGAGATATCTGGAGGATACCTGAGCATAGAGAGAGATAATTGGGGGCCACCCGAGAAGAGAGGATACGCCCAAATTCCTACGCTTAATATAGCGGTTAGAAGAAGCCTGCATCCAAAGTCCTGAATCAAATAGGAATAACTAGGAAACCGAAGCAGTTAAAGATGCTTTTCTTGAAAGGGATGGGCTTACACCCCATGTCGGGGTAAAATTTAGGGGCAGAGATTCATGTAGCCAGCTGGAGTCTGTGTGATTTTGTCATATGTCATGTTATGTTGTTTGTTTGATTTTGTTATATGTTGTGTTGCTTGTTTGATTTTGTTTTATGTGTCATTTTATCTGTGTGCACTGTCAAATATTGGAAAAAATATTAAATGATATTTTTAAGCTAATTTAAAACTTGGTTTGCAGCCAAATTTTTGAAAATGCCAAAATATAACAAAAATGTAGATGATCAGATGCTATGACTTAAGGCACACAAATTCCTGGTGATTTCACTTCAAAAAAGTCAAACAGTTCTGAGATAAATGAAAAAAATGGTTGCACTTGTAGCCATTACAAAAAAAAATCAATCCAGCAGCTACAGAGTTAATTTTGTGCTTTCCCAGTACTGCCCAATTCAAGTAATAAATCGTAGCAGGAACGATAAAAATGTGCGTTCAAATGACTGAGTTATAGTGATTTATAGAAATGTTGTCAGTGCCTTAGAGCGCTGGGGAAAGGGATGCACTGTGCAGGAGTGCCTTTTCAACTGTGTCCGATAGAAAACTAGAGTTGAAATTACAGTAATTTATGATTTAAGAAATGAACTGTGAGCTTGTGAAATGTGCAAGGCAATTGGTTGTCAGGCAAGAAATGAGTGAACGATTCTCAAAGTAAAAGCATAGCATGGTGGGATGCTAGCCTAGGTTTGATTTGTGTTTCAATTCAGAAAGGTGTTGACAAGGGTGTCTCGCCAAAGTGCAACTAAGCTGTGTTTTGTGGAACGTCATGTTTGCGTACCGTGGTTTAAAAGATAGTGTTTTTTATTTTTTTTGCTAGCATCCTTGTGCAATGATAAAAATGAACATGAATATATTTTGTTTAGCATGTAAAAATGAAGTCAGAAAAGCTGCTTGAAGACATGCAATTGAGAATTAACATTTAAGCAGAATGCAACTAAGTTAACATGCGTAAGGATCCATGTGCTAATCAGACTAGCACACGAGAAAAGCAAAAATGTTTTTGTTTCGCCCAGAAGCAAGGTCAAGCTGACCCGCTAGAGTGAACACAGTGATTCATTAGACAAGAAGGCCGCTCTTTTAGATAACAGTGCTGTTAAGCAAATTGCTCCATGATAGAAAGCAATGTAAAATGATTGTGCGTTTCGCAAGCCCATACTCTATCGTGTATAAACAAATGCAGTCAAAGACAGGCTTTAGTAATCAAGGAAGCATGTATTAAAACACAGATTGTATGCGAAGGATTTCTACCGAGCATTGTCGCGCATTTTTGAAACACTTGCTAAAACATTTGAAAAGTTTGAAAACATTCTTTTAATGAAAGACATTTCTTATGCGCACCAAGCGAGCGCAACTGTTAAAGTGAGAAGAGAGTTGATGTAACCCATGTTTGCGTGGCTCACTTATGATAAGCGCAAAGATCAGATTTGGTTAGGTCATTACATTCCGCATTTATGTTTCATTATGACTCGTGGTAGTCATTTCTAGCAGGGCGGTAAACTAGATACATTATTTAAAATGTGTGGTAAAAAGACACATTAATAAAAGCTAGGAAAGGTTTAGGTTCAAATGAGTAAATATATGTTATGTCATGTCATGTTACTTGGCAGTTATATAGCGCCTTACATATCAGTGGTATTACTTTAATGCACTGATAGGTTGAACACCCTCAAGAACCATAGGTCAAGTCAGTCGAGAGAGATAGCATTGTATGATGCGTGGGTGTATCAGCTGTGTGTGCAGCTGGTGTTAATGTTGGATGAAAGCTATTTTTTTGCGATGAGTGAGGCTGGAAAATGCTCAGCTAGATGTGTTTTATATGTTGCATTTATTGTGAAAATAAAGTGCATTACATGCAAAATGAATTTGCTGCAGAGGGCAAGTAAGTGAGCTTACATGTACGCTCAGCAATACGTAAACACAGAGACACCTGAGAATAAAGGTGTCAGCCTAAAAATAAGGAATACTTTTGCAAAACAGAAAAAGTAATGTGTTTCACATTAGGACAGCCTCATAGGATGACCTGATGTGTTTAGAAGAGTTAAGTGGCACTAGGGTTTTAGAATGCAAGGAGAAATATGGCAAGAAAAAATGATTTTTTGGCCTAATGATAGACATTGGGACTGTGTGTCCATGGAGCAAAGACAGCTTTTTAAGATTACAGATGTGGCATTGGTTTAGCAGTCTTTGAGGAGAATGTGTTAGCTGTGGTGTAATTTCAATAGCCACTTTTCAGTGGTAGTTATTTAAAAGTGAAGGCACACATCAGCCCAGGGGCATTGTGGCGCGAGTACAGAAGGTTCAATGATACAGGTACAGGAATACATTGAACAAGAGAAGAATTAGCACATGGGTGGCATTGTTGTAGCCAGCTTAGCTATTCATCATGGTGAGATCACGAAGAGGCTTGGTTGAACATGAATGTTTTCAGCATTTTGAGGAAACCAATGCAAGGTTTCTTCATTTTTTAGTGCTATGGGCAGTGTATTACAGCTTTTAGGAGGCAGATGGCTAAAGCTGGGTGCCCAGTTGTGGATTTTTAAAGGCAGGCACATATATTGGACTGACCAGGAGGGTCTGATGGACTAATAAGAGTGATTCACTCTGATAAGTATGAAGGGACGTGGACAAAAAGGCATCTTTGTGTGATGGCATGAGTTTAAAAAAAGAATGCATTTATTTATTGATAGCCAGTGTGCTTCTTTCCTGGTCTATGAACGGCCTCCTTATGGGAATATTCAGTATTGCCTAGAGGCATTATTCTGTGTGATATATAATTTATTGAGGGGTTGTCCATGACTGCTCAGAGAAGGGGCATTGTAATGATCCAGTATTGGTGCCTACTGTAGTTTTGGCATGGAATAAGCAATTCCTAGTAGAGAGAAAAGGCTTAAATGCATGAAAAAATGTATTTATTTACTAGAATGTATAGAGCACACAGCAGCCCGTAGGCACCGTGGTGCCGGTACAAATAATAGACCTGCAGGTTATAAAGAAAGTGGCATACATAGTGGTTGCATGCCACAGCTTTGCCTGTAGTTATAGGACAAACAAATACACAATGTAGTTACAATGGATGAGTTGCATGTTTAGCTTACATTGGATACAGCATAAATTGAGTAAACACACGCATAGTGGTTAATTAAGCAGCAGGGGGAATACGTACAGATCCTGCTGGGGGAACTAGTAGGGTTAATTAAACAGGGTAGTTTTGAGGATTTTGCAAAAGATGAGGAGGGATAGTTCTGCTCTAAGTTCGCTAGGGAAAGCATTCATAGTTTGGGAGCAATGTGGGGGAAGCCTAGACCTCCGACTTTAGCTCTTTTGATTAGTGGGACTTGCAGTTGAGTGACATGATGACTTCTTTTTGGTTCAGGCTGAACTGACTCTATTGACAGTATCAGTTAGATATGCTGGTGCTGTGTGACACATGGATTTGTGCGTGATGGTTAATATTTTGAAATTAACCATTCCTTCGCGGGTAGCCAGCGAGCAGATCGCCTGGCGTGAGTAATGTGTATTCTTTTGAGAATGCTGAGAGCTGCACACAGCATCACTCTGCACTATTTAGAGCCTGTGGAGATTTTTTGCTAGGATGCCTGCAAGGATGGCAGTGTAGTAGTCCAACTTAACTCTGCTAATGACACAGGCAATGAATAAGCAGTTTTGTGGGGAAAGGAAAGGGCCCATGGCATTAGTGAACTTGGTAGTAAGGCTGAGGCAATGGCATTCAATGATAAGTGCAACAGAACAGATATAGCATTTACCGTGGCGTGACATGGACAAGGGTGAGTCAAGGAACACTCCTACGGGTTGTTTTACAGCTACAGAGACAGTGTTGGGATTGAAGGAGGCATTGGTAAACGTCATGAGATGCGGCGTAAGTGATTCTACACAGTTTTTTAAACTAACGTGCGGGCAGGTGCTGTCATCGCCTTTGCAGCTGAATGGTCTAATGTTATTCATGATCTGTATTGTTTTTGACTTAGAGAGCCCTCTGAAGTGGAAAGGGGTTATTGGGTCCTCTGTGACCTGTTTGTTGGGGGTGTTTTTGAGAATAGCATAATGTAATGAATGAGGGTTTTGGGGTGCTCTAAAAATTCCTTTTTCAGGAGCTCCACCTTGTGTGATTGGACAGACTGAATGGTGTTCCACCAGGGTTAGTCTTTTATGATTTTTTGAGGCCTTGGCGGCTGGCGTAGAGAAAATTCTTTGAAAAATAGTGAAAGACCTTTTTGATTCAGAACTAACAGTTGAGATTCTATTATTATGGGATTCAGATGGTTGAGGAAAGGATTGAATTGCAAAGCCTGAAAGCATAATGATGTTATTTAGGTTATCAAGGAAAGCATGTTTTGTTTATTTGGGACGTGCACCATTTAGACATGAGCATAATTTTGAAGGCATGAAAACGGCAGAAGGCTGATGAGATTGTTTGGATAAAAACTAAAGGTTTTTTTTATTGTGGCAAAGCATGATTTGTGACCTGGTGGAAAAATTATGAAAATATTTCATAAATTCAGGCGCAGGCCATGAACAGTGATGAACAAGAGGAGGAGACAGATGACCTCCATGCAATTAGAGGTAGCCACAAAGTAGGGAAGCATGGCGAATGATTAAGGAGCAAAACAAAATGAAATAAGAATCCTGAAGGACAGTAATGGTTCAGATAAAAAATATTTAGGTTAAACAACGTCACGGATGGCGGTATGGCCATACAGGGCTTAACAGAGTATAAAGTGGTACTTCCCTTACAGCATCACACAGAAAAAAGAAAGGAAGTATGTTTTAGTATACATGAAAAAAATGAAATAAGTACTCAACGTAAATGAAAGACAGATTAGAAAAAGGATTAAAAATGTTAGGTAGACTTTGGGCCTTTGTTGCACAGGATCAGAAAATATAATTGGAAAAAGATGAAAATGGTTGATTATCTTAAATAAAAAATGAATAAAAGAAAACTTTGTCTGACCTTAACACCTCGCACACTCCCCACCTGGGGAAGACCTCCCTAACTAGGAATGGAACAATTGGACAAATGATTAAAAGGATAGGGTATAAACACAGATGCATAAAAACGAGTAAACAATCTAAAAATGTGAAAACAAACAGCATTAATGAGGTTTCCTGGCCAACAGTAAAAAAGAGCGTAGGACAATAAAAAGCATCATGACCATGAAGACCGAGAAAAGGAGTATGGCTGCCAAAAAATTAGGTCAACCAAACAAGGAAAATTGTATAGAAAGCCATTTTAAGAAAATATATTGAGGTAAGTAAAAAACTACTTTTTGAGTGCCTGTAACGATTTTGATTTATGGTACAGATAACAGTCGTGGAGCTTGCGTGGAAGCATGAGAAATGTCTGCATGGCCTTAATTAGGGAGGAAAAGGAAAAGGTAAGTACTAGTTCACGCTAAAAAGGTGTGGACACACAATTGATCAGCGGTAAAAGTAAGAGGACCCAGGTGAGTAACAGGAAAAGAGGTAGTAAGAGACACAATGTCTTCAAGTGTTTAGCTGTTTTTCCCAAGATAGGTGCAATCAGGTGTGGAAAGAGTAGGAAATAGATGACAGCATGGCCATTTCAGACAACCGCAGAAAACAAAAGTCAAATTGAAGGTGGGTAATTATTTTTGTGTTCATAACGCCAAAGAAGGTTGATGTGACAGGGGTATACAATTATTTGGATGAGGCAAACATTGTTGTGAACGATAAAAAATGGAGGCACATAGTAAGAATTGGTGCCATAGTCTCGAAAAACAGGGGTAGACTATATTAAGTTAGACAGGGACGGTGTGCAGCGAAATGCCTCTGTTTGTCTCAACAGGATGCAAGTAAAGCACAGAAGCAGAGACTGTAGTCCAACAAAATCAAGAGAACAAATGAAGAACGTGCTGCTAACCTGCAAGAACGTGCTACTAACCTGTAAGAATGTGCTGCTAACCTGCAAGAACATGCTGCTAAGCTGAATGAAGAACCAAGCCTAAACATTAAGTATTGAAAACTAGTTGTTTATGTGCGCCAACAGATCAGGGAGGGCTTGTGAGTAAAATGGGCTGTAAAGCATAACCAATGATCCAGAAAGCATTTTTGTTAGCAGAAAAAGGAGGAAGGGGCCAGTCCCCAAATGACTTTTGCCTCTATCTCAATTTCCAACAGACAACAGGGATCCCCAAGGACATCATCATCTACTCAGGATGTGCCTAGAAGACAAGAAAAGAAGAAGGCGTCTTTCTTTAATTGTTATTTTTATTTCCTTAGGGCTGCATGTGTCACCCACAAGAGAAAAATGTGTCCCACGAAGGACAAATAATGTAATGCATGATATTGAAAACAAACCCAGGTTCTCTCCGGCTGACACGCAGCAAAAGATAGGGGTGTAGTTTGTTTAGGGGGCAGGAATGACCCATAAAAATGTTTAAATGAAAAATGAAAACTAGTTTCTTTAGGAGGTAGGGTATTAGAGCTAGAATATACAACCAAGGGCCAGCTCTACAGCTAGCCTAGAATTATTAGATCAGCCTGAAGAAAAGGTGCATGAACACATCCCTTCTTTGGATCAATACAAGGGAACATGTATATAAAAAATACTGTAGAAGTTGCGCAGATTACTGCCTTTATATGTGTGAACACTGTTATTTTGTCTTTCGGTTCTTGTTTTTCTATAAAAACCTAAATATGATGTAATATTTACTTCACAAACAGTACTAACACACCCTTGATTTATACGCTGTGATGTGGTCTAGTACTGTTTAAAACATTACACTATCTATACTCTGTTCATGTGTTGAAATGTGAATATGATAGATGTAAATCCAGCCAGAGGACTGGACCTGCTAAATAAAAGCAGTTCTTTCTGAGCATGAAAGTAATGTCTCAAGATATGTGTATGGAATCTAAATCCAGAGTAAAATGACCCTACTGTTGGATACTCAGCTTACTCTTGAAGCACTAATAGACAATGATAAATGATACAGCACAGCAAACACTCCGATTAAGGTGAGAGTGTAAAACATTTGACATGTGGTTGGAGCCCCCCCTTTTGTTCACTACTTTGCTCTAGCTCTATTTCCTTTCACATAATTAGGGCTATCCCTTTCGTTACCTATTATCAAGCTGCAGCCTAGCTGCACTAGGCAGCCACGATCCGCATTTTGGCATGAAGTGCCTACTAACGCCTCGACTCTGAATACAGAGATCTTGGATTTTGTATAATCCAGCTGGGATTACCAGATGACTGACCTTTGGGTTTTTAGGGCCCGCAGAGATTTCCTATTACATCTGGAACTACACAACGGCCAGCGGTTTGGTAATCTTTGGGAATATTTTAACCCACCTCAGAGCTGATTACTTTAACTAGCCACAGCTCTACAGCTAGCATAGAATTATTAGATTAGCCTGTATCTTTTCTTCTTGAAGACAAGGTGCATGAACACATCCCTACTTTGGATCAATACAAGGGAACATGTATATAGAAATACTTGTAGAAGTTACACAGATTACTGCCTTTATATGTGTGAACACTGTTATTTTGTCTTTCGGTTGTTGTTTTTCTATAAAAATGTAAATATGATGTCATATTTACCTCACAAACAGTACTAACACACCCTTGATTTATACGCTGTGATGTGGTCTAGTACTGTTTAAAACATTACACTATCTATACTCTGTTCATTTATTGAAATGTGAATATGATAGATGTAAATCCAGCCAGAGGACTGGACCTGCTAAATAAAAGTAGTTCTTTCTGAGCACGAAAGTAATGTCTCAAGATATGTATATGGAATCTAAATCCAGAGTAAAATGACCCTACTGTTGGATACTCAGCTTACTCTTGAAGCACTCATAGACAATGATAACTGATACAGCACAGTAAACACTCCAATTAAGGTGAGAGTGTAAAACATTTGACATGTGGTTGGAGCCCCCCCTTTTGTTCTCTACTTTGCTCTAGCTCTATTTCCTTCCACATAATTAGGGCTATCCCTTTCGTTACCCATCACCTACTCCATAGGTATCATCTTTTTACTGTGTATTACACAGCACCTTCAGTGCAGTAACACAGGATTGTCTTTCAGACTTCCCAACTCAGACTCCATTTTCTGGGACTGACTACTGTCTCCCAGAACATGTAAAGTTGCCATTAACTTTATAAGTCTCTTTAAATCCACAGACCCAGTACACCCCATCTTACATGGAGTATTGGAAAGGGTTAATACTTTTTTTTAAACCTTTATTTTTATTGGCTTGACAACAACGAAGAGCAGGCAGGCGACATTGGGGAACAGTACAATCATAGCAATAGATACAATACAAACATAGCACGGATGCATTCTCCATATTCGAATTTCCGGAACAGACTGTTGTGTGATGAAGGCAGAAAGAGGGATGCCCCTCAGGTGGTCACAGGAGGGGGGGTGGGGTTGGGGGACTCAGAGTCAGAACCGGGAAGTGTGGAGAACATGTAGGTCTGAAACCTTAGCCTGATATCCCTGGGTTTAGAGTGGGTTGGTTGCTGAGTGGCCCAAGCCTCCTCAGTGTCCGACGCACATGTGACTGCTCCGAGCCACTGCGCATGTGTGGGCGTTCCAGGACAGAGCCAGTGCATTAAGATGTATCGTACAGCGAGAAGCATGCCAAGGCCTGACAATTTCTTAAGAGTCGCGGCCCAGTTCAGGGAAGTCGTGGAAGAGGCAACGCAATGGAGATGGGTCGATAGAGTGTTCCAGTATGGTCGATGTAGTGAGACATAGATCAGACCATTATTGTGATAGGTAAGGCAGGAACAGATCATGTGAATATATGTAGCGTCATCGGAGCCGCATCTAGGGCACCTCGGAGAGGGTTCCCTAAACATACGGTGCAGCCTGCTCGGGGTGTGGTGGTACCTAAGTAGAACTTTGAACTGTATCAACTTAAACCGGGAGTTGAGAGATACGTCGTGGGTGCGTGCACACATTTGGGCCCAGCGCTCATCAGTCATTTCCAGCCCCAAGTCTTCCTCCCATTGGTGTTTCACTGTGGTGAACGGGGGTATACTCTAGTTTGTATTTGGGCATAAAGTCCAGACACCGCTCCCTTAGGGGAGCTGAAAGAACACAGTTCTGCGATTAGGGGGTCATCCAGAGGTATTGTAGGGAAGTTGGGAAATTTGGTTCTAAGGACCCTCCTAGGGGATGAGTACTGCAGCCACGCAGATGGTCTCCGTCTCAAGGAAAGCGGGAGGCTTGACCACTCAAGAAAGGTCCCCTGAACAAAAACATTGCGGAGCGACACGTAACCTGCCCCAGAAAGGGCTGGGGAATATCCAGTAATTTCCAGATCTTGGAAAGAGCGAGAGCTGTAACGGCAACTGGGTCAGATGAGACTGGGTTGGCCGGTGTGGGTTTAAGAATGAGAGAACGGATATACCGATCACTAACCGCCAGTCTCTCCAGGCGAACGTGAGGAGGAGGGTCAGGGGCATTGAACCAGTGTGAGGCAAATTGAGCCTGCGCCACCAACCAATACCTGAGGAAATCAGGGGCACTTCATCCGCCTCTCTCCATAGGAGTGGTCAGAGTTGCCAGCTTAAGGCGGACTGCACCAGAGTGCCACAGGAAGGTATTAACTGTGCGAGTTAACGATTGGAAGAAGTCATCACCCGGCCAAAGAGGGAGATTTGTGAACCTGTCAAAAAGTAGGGGCAACACCACCATCTTTAATAAAACTATCCGGCCTGCCAAAGATATTGTGAGTCTTGTCCACCCAGAGGTTTTCATGTCCAGGTGCGCAAGATGGAAAGGGTTAATACGTATCCCTTTTTGTCTGTTTCTCTTGGAGCACAGTTTCGCTCCCTTTTGTTATGTTATGTTATTTCAACTTATAAAGCGCACGGTCGCCCAAAGGCATCATGGCGCTAGACAGGAGCTGCTCGATAAAGGAAGAACTGGTGGGAAAGCCAGGGACTAGAATAGATTAGCTTTCAAAGCTCTTCTAAAGCACAAGTGCTTAGAAGTGGCCTTAAGTAGCGGAGGGAGATTGTTCCAAAGTTTGGCCGCAGCAATAGAAAAAGCTCTACCGCTGAGCCTTTCCCGGTTGAATCTAGGGACGATGAGTAGATTAGAGGTAGCGGAATGGAGATCCCGATCCGGAGAGTATCGGGAAAATTTAGACTGCAGGAATTCAGCTCCATGACCGTGGATTGCCCGATGGACAAGACACAGTGATTTAAAATGAATTCGCTGAGACACCGGAAGCCAGTGGGGTTGGCGAAGCACTTATGAAATGTGAGCACCATAGGGAGAACCAGTGGCTAACCTAGCTGCAAGGTTCTGCATACGCTGGAGTCGATGAATAAGACCGCTGGGTTGCCACAAATACAGCGAATTACAATAGTCTAGCTGTGCAAGGACTAGCGCAGCCACCACCGGGGGGGGGGGGGATTCCGGGATCATAGGCATGACCCTCTTAAGGACCCGGATCTGATTGTGGGCGGGCTGGCAGACGGCTGTAACCTGGTTGGACATGGACAAGGAGGCAGAGAGAATAACCCCTAGGTTCTTCACTTTGCTGACTGGACCAGGTAAAGGGCCCAGGGAGGAGGGCCAAAAGGCAGGGGTCCACAGTAAGAGGTTGGCGGGATATCCCACCAACAGTACTTCCGTCTTATCTCAATTTAGCTTTAGCCAATTCTGATCCATCCAGATCCCGACTGCTATAAGGCAGTCATGGAGGCAGGCTGAGATCTCAGATTGCTACTGATCCAAACGGATCAGGATTTGTGTGTCATCCGCATAAGAGTAACAATTAAGCCCATAAGTGCGGATGAGACAGGCCAAGGCCCAGATGTATATGTTAAACAAAATCGGCGAGAGACAGGCTCCCTGAGGGACACCACAAGTGAGGGGACAAGAGGAGGAGAGAAAGGGTGGCATGGCGAGGATCTGTGTGCGATCTGAAAGAAAAGAAGTAAACCAGGCCAGAACAGAGCGAGATATACCAGTCTGTGACAGGTGAGCGAGGAGGATGGGGTGGTCAACCGTGTCGAATGCGGCGGATAGATCTAACAGGATCAGAGCTCCATCTCCGCCCGCATCAACTAATCTGGTCATATCGTCCTGCACAGAGACAAGCACACTTTCCGTACCACTCCCTGGCTTGAAACCGGCCTAGGCATGATTAAAGAATTTTGAGGATTCCAGGAAAGAAGACAAAAGAGGTGTAACCAAAGATTCCAAGAGTTTAGAGAGAAAGGGGAGCAAAGAAATGGGATGAAAATTAGCAGGAATAGTGGGATCCAGGGAAGGCTTCTTAAAGAGGGGAATGACCCTCGCAGATTTCAACTCCGGGGGAACCAGTCCGGACTGGCAGGAATTGTTTATAGCCATCATAATATCGGTAAAGATATCAGGGGCAATCGTCTTCATTATAGCGGCAGGCAAGAATGGCATCCTCGGGAGAGGAAGATTTAATCTTTAGGATGGCTGCCAAGACTTCTGCTTCGGTAAATAGTGGAAAGGTGGACCAACTAGCAAGAGAGTCAGTGGAAAGGGCTGGCAGAAAGCCAGGGGTATCAGGGGACAGTATCGCAGGCGATTTAGCAATGTTAGCTTGAATGGCCTCAATTTTTGTGATAAAGAAGGAGGCAAGGTCGTTGCACAATTCTTGTGAGGGCTTAACCATAGAGGAAAGAGTCTCCGAAGAGGCTAGGGAGTGTACGATGGAGAAAAAAGTTTTAGGTTTGCACAAGGCATATTCAATTTTCTGAGCAAAGAAGGTAGATTTTGCCAGTTTAATACTGGCCAGATAGGTGGACATTTAAGTTTGTATAGGTCTCTAAGCTCAGGATTGTAGCTAATTCGCCATTTACGCTCAGCTTGTCTGAGTTGTAAATGGGCAGTTTTGAGCTGGTCCATAAACCAGGGTTGGGAAGGTAGTCTATGACCTTGAGTCAGTTTTAATGGAGCGTAGAGATTAGCAGCAGTCATCAAAGCGGGGGAAAGTGAGGTTAAGGATGAGTTTAAGGCTATATGGGCACTGAGTACCTCCGGGTACTTTTCATCAAGGCTGGTGGCAGTGGTAACTACCCTATTTTTCATACCACGGTTATCTTAAATAACCATGGTATTGTTTTAAGCTATCTTGGTAGCCTCGAACTTAAACCCGCTAGACCATATACGTTTTTATACATTTCCGACTGGGTTTATTCGCCATTTCTTTTTGAAAATGTCTTTCTCATGTTTTACTCTGCAGGCCAAACCACGTTTGGTTCCTTTGTTTGCCGTCTTTCGCGGGATTCTGCCCAGAAGCCCTCTTTAAGGCACCTGAAAGTCTGGGTAGGCAGGATGTGAGGGACGGGTTTTAGGACCCCTGCCATATGTTCGCTTGGTAACCAAAGTCGCACTCCTGTTTGATCGGCTAGGTGACTGTCCCGCCGGGACAGCCACCCTGCTGTGTGATTGACAGCCAGACTGTGTGAATGGGGGAAAACTGCATACAAAGCAGGTCTCTGGGGCTGGAAAGGCAGAGTCGCCACTGGAACGAAAGAACCGACGAGGAGCTGACAGAAGGGGACCCCTATAACGACTGAACTGCCCGGTGAAGCCCTGCTGCAGGTGCAAATCTTCAGAATCCAACGACAGAGAAGATGCTCCAGGAATCTTCTTCGCCTGAGCTGGTGGGACCAATAGTTCGCCCAAACTGCAAGCCAGGACTCCCTCCTCTGGTTGAGTTCGCTGTACAGAGCTACAGTGGGCCGGATAGCCAGTAAGGTCTGACCCTGCTTGGGTTTTAAGGAGTGCACCTTTTATTAGTTGCTTTGCTCTGCTGCTGGTTTCTTGCCTGGGCAGTGCACGACCCTCCAGTCTTCCTACTTCATGTCAGTCCGACAGTCGCTTCAGGAACCGTGTACCTGCAGGAACTGCCAGGAACGTCCGCTACAACTTCTTCTCCATTTAAAGGTACTGTGCAAATTCGGTTGTTTGTTTCGTCCAGCCGCGGAAAAGGTGTGTGAAACCTTTCGCCAATCCGAGGGCTTGTCCTTCTCTTCTCTTTAAACTAACTTTTCTGCCGACCAACTTCATTCGGAACTCTTGGCAAAGACTTAACCGCGAACTACCCTGAACTGTGTGATCTTGAGCAAAATACTTTTGTCCTATTGACTTTGACCCTAAGCCTTTTTGATTTGATTCCCTCACTGTAGTTCCTCTTTCTAGAATGCCCTGCTTACTTACCTCTTGGTGCTGCACAATTTGTTTTTCCCTCCCTTTTTAAATTGCTTGAGTGCCATTTTGCTCACACTTCATAGTGAGTTTAACTCGTCCAGAATCTATTAAGAGAGGTGTGGTGTACTGGTAACGTGATTTTTCAACTGCTTTACTTTAGTGAGATGTTTTATAACTGATGTGTAAATAAATGTATATTCTTTTACTCAGAAACCTTGAGTCAGTGTTTGTTCAAATCATAGTAATTGCTGTCCTTTGTGTAACTATTGATACTGCTCACTTGCTCTTGAGATAAGTCTGGCTGCTCAGCCATCGCTACCACTTTACTGTGTAGTACAGGCTTGTACCAAAGGTGAATTCGTACTGTCACTTGTAGTCTTAATTGTGTGTGGTGTTCCCAAAGGGTACTGCATATAATTCTGCCTAACACTGGTGTACAGCGGTGAGGATCACGTATAGTAATTACACTTAAGTGCTGCTATTACCTTGGATCAACTAACCACAAGGCTAAACATCACTAAAAAGCAATATTAATCATGTCTGATATGGAAAGCTACCCTCCTTAGTTACACTGTGGATTATTTAAAAAAATTGGTGTAGAAATGGGAATCTCTCTGTTAAAGGCAAAAAGTCTGAATTGATTGAAAGATTGTTAGAGAAACAAATTCTGGAGGATGGGTGTTAGGGAGAATTCTCTGTTTAGGCTGAATTTCCCTACCTAGTGAGTCCCCCAGCAGCTTTGCTGGATTTCTGGGGTTTCTTTTTTTCTCCTGCCAAGAGTGAGACTCTTTTACCCTCACTCTTGGACATGTTGAAGTGTGTTTTCTTGGTTAAACCTTGTGTTGAATGGGCTATGGGGTCTTTTACTCCATAGGGCCTCATGTATTTTTGTGATGTGGGTTACACAGCACCCTCTGTGCCGTGACCCAGGGGTGTCCTAGGGACTCCCCAACATAGACTCCATACCCTGGGACTGACTACTGTCTCCCAGGGCATGTAAAGTCACCAAAGACTTTGCTAGTCTTGAATCCTGAACAGAACCAGTACAAACCATCATATTGTGGACGTACTGGCTGGGGCAATTCGATTGCCCCAGGGTCTGTTAGTCGAGGGGGCACGTCTCCGTCCCCCCTGATCGAGTTTTGGCTGGTGGCAGTGGAAACTACGTTTTATATTCAACCGCGAATATTTTCCTATGGGATTTCCCATTGTTTTAGGCTAACACATTTAATTATTTATTTACGGTAGCCTTAAACATACCGCCGGTTTATATATTTATTATTATAACTCCGGTTGGGACTTTTTGCCAAAACTTGATTCTAAAATGGCGTTGGCGTTCGCCTCTGTAACTCTGACCCAAAGTGGAGCCCTTTGTTCCACTTTTGGCGGGCTTCTCCACAGAAGCCCTCCAAAGTGGTGCCACTCTGTCTGGGGTACTTAGGAGGGGTGGAGGGGGGTTTAGGCACCCTGGACTGAGTTACCTTGGTAACTCAAGTCGCACTCCGTCCTGATTGGCCCAAGTGGTGAGCCGGCCGGCTCACCACTTAGCATGTTTGAGTGACAGCTAGGCTGGGTGAATGGGGGTTTGCTGCATAAAAGCAGGGCTTTGGGGACTGGAACTTCAGAAGTCGCCACAGGACCAAGAATCCGACGAGGGAAGAGCTGAGCCGACCTGCTTCGACGACACCACCCGGTGGAGCCCTGCTGAACCGTCTCACCACTTTTCCCGACGACCGAGGAGAACTCTTAACGGAGTGGCTCCTTCCCTTGACTGGTGGGGACAACCAGTTTTCGCCTTCTTTTCGCTTCTCGAGGTATCTCGTGGCCGCCTTGCCAGTGCCAAGCACCCCGGCAACCGGAACCCCACCACTTTTACCCCAACCACGAAAGTCGGTACAACCCTTTGACCGGAGGACTCCGCGGCTGGTTTCTTCCCGGGCAGTGCAACGACCTCCTTCTTCTGCTCTTCTGCGAGAACTTCTTCTCCCCTGACCGACGTCGAGCCTTGCTGCCACTGCCTGGAACAACTGCCACCGCTGGAGGATCCTTTCCGCTTAAGGTACCGTGTTCCGCCTGGCTTCCCTTGCCACCGACTGTACGGGGTAGATTTAGCCCCCGGCCTTCGAACCTGGGAGTGCCTGGAATACCCTGGCTAAACTTCTAAGCCACTCTAAACTCTTTCTAACTCTTTGCAAGACTTTGAATCCCTAATAACAGTGTGATCTTGGGCACATTTTCGCTCCGGCTACTCTAAGAGTGGGCCCTGCCTAGTGACTTTTGCTCACCTGTGACTTTGTGCTTCTTTGAGTCTATTGCAAGTGTCCTGGACCTTAGAGTGGTGTGTTTAACCCATTTCTGTTTCTTTTTACCCCTTTCTTGAACCTACTAGAGTGTCATCTAACGTTAAGCGCTCACCTCTGTTTTAATTATGTGGTGTTAACCTAGAGTTGTCTAGATAGGAGTAAGGGTTGAAACTGCTTTCATTATAACTGTGTTTTAAGTGTTTTTTTTACTATACTTTGCTAGAGTGTTTTCAACTTATGTGTTCTTAAAAATAAATAACTATATACTTTTGAAACCAAGCTCTGGTCAGTGTTTGCTTGTGCTATTGTATTTGAGTACCTATTGTGTATACTTTACATACTGCCTAACTCTTCTTGAGGGAAGTCTGACTGCTCAGCCACAGCTACCAGGTAAATCTGGGTGGTGCGGACTGCTACCAAGTGGGTTTACTGCTATACCTGTAGTCTTAAATCTTTTGCAGTGTTCCCCAAGGGAACTGCACAGGTTTCTGCCTAACACTGGTGTACAGCGGTGGGATTTGTATTGAGTATACATTTTATTGTGCTTTAGATACCTTAGTGCAACTAACCACAAAGCTTAGCACTGTAAAAGTAATCCTCTAACATGTCAGTTATAGAAAGCTATAGTCAAGAGTCCCTTGCAGCCAAAACTGCTGATTGTTTAAGAGTGCTCTGTTAACATAAGGACCTCCTGACTAAGGGCAAGAAAATGGAGCTGATTGAAAGATTGTTAGCTAACCAAAGTCTGGGTGATGGTTCAGAGGAACCTACCACTCCAGCAACTGTAGATGACAGCATTGAAGTTAACATGGAGCAAAATGTTGATGATTCTGAGGAAGAGTCAGAAGAGGAGGGTGAGGCTGTTATGACTGTCCCCCCTAGGCCTCTGCCTGCTCTACCTGCTGTACCTACTGGACCTTTACCAGGTCCCACATTTAGCCCTCAGTACTTTGAACTGGAGAAAATGAAACTAGAATTGGAGTATAAGAAACTTAATGCTCAAACTGACAAAGAACTAAGGCTAAGGGAAATGGAGCTCAAGTATGATTTAGAAATGAAGAAATTATCTGTTGAGAATGCTTCTCTCTCTGGCTCCTCTAGAAGTTCCAGTCCTAAAAGACCCCGGATGCCTAAAGAATTGGTTGGTATGTATGAGCCTAAGTTGGATGTGTTGGATTGGTTGTCTCTGTTTGAATATAATCATGGGCTCCAGAACATCACAGGAAATGACTTACTCACCTGGTTGTTCTCTAGGCTTCCCCCTGTTGCAACTGATGTGGTAATGGAGATGGGGGAGGAGGATAGGAAGGACTATGAATGTGTGAAACTAGCTTTGATAGCTAGGTTTGGGAAGACCCCTTCCCAGTATCTTAAGAGGTTTAGGAGCCTCAAAAAGCATGATGGTACCCCTTGGGCTACCTGGGTGAATGAATGTTTGAAAAACTTAGAGGGATGGATTAAGGGTTACAAGGTGAACACTTATGAAGGTATGAAGAATTTGTTTATGTTGGAGACTATTTATGATGCCTGCTCTCCTGAGCTCAGACAACACTTGGCTGATTCCAGGGAATTGGATTCCCGGAAACTAGCTAAGGCTGCTGACTTGTGGGTTGCCAACAGGGCCACTCACAAGGGTTCTGGGGTAACTCAGAAGAAGGATGGGGAGAAACAGTCTAAAAAGGACTCTAAAGAGAATTCTAATACTACAAATTCCAAAGAGGGCCCCAAACAAAACTATAAGGGTAAGCCACCAGGGAAACCAAATCAGGCTAGTATACCTCCTGGTCCCAGACCAGAAGGAGGTCAGAACAAGCCTCCATTCCAGCGAGCCTTTGGCTCATGCTATGTTTGTAAGGCTACTGACCATGTGAAAGGAGATCCCAGATGTAAGGGTAAACCTTCAGGGGTCCAGCTTGCCTCCTTAGCCTTCGCTCCAGAAGAGGAAGTACATATGGCAAGTGGAAACTTTCTATTACTAGCTGATGAACCCACTGGAGTCTCAGCTAGTGTTTCTTTAGTCTCTCTGGGGTTGTGGGAACAACAGAATTTAGATGTCTATAACTCTATCCCAGATAATACTAAAGAGTATTATAAGGACAGTGTCCAGGTGAATGGTCAGGAGACTCCTGCCATTAGGGACACTGGAGCCAGCATAACTGTGGTGGATGAATCATTTTTCAAGGCAGAGGATGTTGCTAAGGCACCCAAATGCCTCACCAAGTTAGCTGGTGGGCCTGTGCAGATGTGTCCCCAGTTACCAGTTCTCATCCAATGTAATGATATGGCTGTAAAAATACCTGTCAGTGTACAATGTGAAGTGCCAGGTAGGGTTCTGTTGGGTAATGACCTCAAAGCTCTTGGAGTTGTATCTCATACCCCCAGACCCCCTAGCAAAAGGTTACAGGAACTCACAAAACCTGCAAGAGAGAAAACCCTGAGAGGGTTATCTCAGGAGATGATGACAGAAATCACTCCTCTCCCACTGGAGCAACTTACTGCAGTAACTACCAGATCAGGAGCAAAGGGGCAACCCAAGACTCCTAGGAAAAAGCCAGCAGCAAGCACCCCAGTGCTTCCCACAAGGACTTCCCCTAGGTTGTCCAAAGTTACACCTGTAACTCCACCTCCAGCTGAGGCTGAGAGGGAGGTACAACCCTGTGTGGTTGAGCTAGACTCTGAGGAAGAGCTAGAAGGAGGCCCCAACCTTATTGGAGATTTGGACCCTGAGGACCATCCTGAGCTGCAGTCTTTACTGGCAGAAGGTGGGCCTAGCAGGGCAGCTTTTCGTAAGGGGCAAAGAGAATGTCCAACTCTGGAGGGTCTCCGCCACCAGGCAGCTTCTCAAGCTGATGGGCAAGAGCCTGGGAAGTATAGGTTACACTGGGAAGATGGCCTCTTCTACAGTGAACCCACTGAGTCTGAACCTGGAGACTACAAACGCCTTGTAGTCCCACAAGAGAACAGACAACAGTTCTTACAACTAGCCCATGAGATACCTTTGGCTGGTCACTTGAGTTTCAAGAAGACCAAGGAAAGGCTCTCACTCTACTTTTATTGGCCAAAGATGGGGGCTGAAGTAGATAGATATTGTAAGAGCTGCCATACCTGCCAGACTTCTGGTAAGGTTGGTTCCAAGAATGTGGCACCTTTAGTGCCTCTCCCAGTTGTGGGAGTCCCATTTGAGAGGGTAGGGATTGATATTGTTGGTCCCCTTGATCCTCCAACCTCCTCAGGCAACAGGTTTATCCTTGTTGTAGTAGACCATGCTACTAGGTACCCTGAGGCAATTCCTATGAGGACTGTTACAGCTCCGGCTGTGGCTAAGGCCCTCCTCGGTATTTTTACCAGGGTTGGGTTTCCTAAGGAGGTAATCTCTGACAGAGGGTCAAACTTTATGTCCCACTACATGAAAGCCATGTGGAAAACCTGTGGAGTTACCTACAAGTTCTCAACCGCTTACCACCCTCAGACAAACGGGTTGGTTGAAAGGTTTAACAGAACCATGAAGAGCATGATAGGTGCTTTAGAAGAACCCCTTAAGAAAAAGTGGGACCTTCTACTGCCATGCCTTCTCTTTGCTTATAGAGAAGTCCCTCAGGAGGGAGTAGGTTATTCTCCCTTTGAGCTTCTCTATGGCCATCCAGTCAGAGGTCCATTGGCCCTGATTAAGGAGGGATTGGAAGGTGCTCCTCCCCTCAAGCCAGTCAGAGTGACTGACTATGTGATAGGTCTCCGGAGGAGAATGTCACACATGATGGCAGAAGCAAGTGACAACTTGAAAGCTGGTCAAGCTCTGGTCAAACATTGGCACGACCAGAAGGCTAACATGGTTGAGTTTACTCAAGACCAGCTAGTTCTAGTTATGCTCCCAACAAGGCAGAGGGCCTTGCAAGACAAATGGATGGGACCCTTCAAGATTGTGGGAAAACTTGGAGAGGTCAACTATCTGGTGGATCTGGGCAGACCCAGGGAAGCTCCTAGAGTCTTCCACACCAACCGACTAAAAGCATACATCTCCAGACCTGATGTAGGAGCCTTGCTTCTAGCTTCAGCTGCAGAGGAAGAAGAGGGTGAATCTCTCCCTGATCTCCTCAGAGGTGTGCCTTTAGATGAAAAAGTTGAAGGAGTCAATCTCTCTTCAGACCTGACACCTGTGCAACAAGAGGAGTGCAAATCTATGTTAAATCAGTTTGCCTCCCTGTTCTCACTGTCACCAGGCTTGACCCCTTGGGGTCAGCATGAGATACTCACTGGTGACTGTCTGCCAGTCAAAAGCAGAGTATACAGAATGTCAGAACATGTCAGAACCCACATCAAAGGAGAGGTCAAGAAGATGCTTGATCTCGGGGTAATAGAGCCCTCTACTAGTCCATGGTCTAGCCCAGTTGTGTTAGTACCAAAGGCAGGATCCAAAGACTTGAGATTCTGTGTGGACTATAGAGCTCTAAATGCAGTCACCAAGACTGATGCCCACCCTTTGCCCAGAACAGATGAGTTGGTGGATAAACTTGGTGCAGCCAAGTACCTCAGCACATTTGACCTGACGTCAGGCTATTGGCAAATAGCCCTGACAGACCATGCCAAGGAGAAAACTGCATTTTCAACCCCAGTTGGCTTGTACCAGTTTAAGGTCATGCCTTTTGGACTAAAAAATGCACCTGCCACATTCCAAAGGATGGTGAACCAAGTTCTGGCTGGGATGGAAGACTTCTGCATGGCATACTTGGATGACATTGCAGTCTTCAGCCACTCCTGGGAAGAACATGTGACCCACCTAGGACATGTGTTGCAGGCTCTGGAACAGGCCCATTTGACAATCAAAGCCAGTAAGTGCCAGATTGGTCAAAGTAAAGTGGTCTACCTTGGACATGAGGTAGGAGGTGGAGAAATAAGGCCTTTGCCCAGCAAGATTGAAGCTGTGCAAAATTGGACAACACCAACTACTCAAACCCAAGTGAGAGCTTTTCTAGGCCTCACTGGATATTACAGGAATTTCATCGAGAACTATGGGACCATAGCTTCTCCACTGAATGTAATCTCCTCTCCCAAATTCCCTAAAAAGGTAAAATGGAATGAGGAGTGCAATCAGGCCTTTGAAAAACTGAAGAGAGCTCTTTGCCAAGCTCCAGTCTTGAGAGCTCCTGACTACCACCAACCTTTCATTGTACAAACTGATGCTTCCAATGTAGGTATAGGTGCAGTTCTAAGCCAACTGGATAAGAAGGGTAGGGAGCACCCCATTTGCTTCATCAGTAGAAAACTGAAGGATCCTGAGACAAGGTGGGCAACTATCGAAAGAGAATGCTTTGCTATTGTGTGGGCACTGAAGAAGTTTAGGCCATACTTGTATGGTTCTACTTTTGTTATTCAGACTGACCACCAACCCTTGAGATGGTTAATGCAAATGAAAGGGGAAAATCCAAAGCTATTGAGATGGTCAATCTGCCTGCAAGGGTTTGATTTCACCATTGAGCACAGGTCAGGGTGTCACCATCAAAATGCTGATGGACTCTCTAGGATGTATATCATCGACTAGAGGTATGAGGTTCATCCAGGAGTGGATTAAATCCTCCTGTCCCTTAGTCTGGGGGGGGCGAGTGTTAGGGAGAATTCTCTGTTTAGGCTGAATTTCCCTACCTAGTGAGTCCCCCAGCAGCTTTGCTGGATTTCTGGGGTTTCTTTTTTTCTCCTGCCAAGAGTGAGACTCTTTTACCCTCACTCTTGGACATGTTGAAGTGTGTTTTCTTGGTTAAACCTTGTGTTGAATGGGCTATGGGGTCTTTTACTCCATAGGGCCTCATGTATTTTTGTGATGTGGGTTACACAGCACCCTCTGTGCCGTGACCCAGGGGTGTCCTAGGGACTCCCCAACATAGACTCCATACCCTGGGACTGACTACTGTCTCCCAGGGCATGTAAAGTCACCAAAGACTTTGCTAGTCTTGAATCCTGAACAGAACCAGTACAAACCATCATATTGTGGACGTACTGGCTGGGGCAATTCGATTGCCCCAGGGTCTGTTAGTCGAGGGGGCACGTCTCCGTCCCCCCTGATCGAGTTTTGGCTGGTGGCAGTGGAAACTACGTTTTATATTCAACCGCGAATATTTTCCTATGGGATTTCCCATTGTTTTAGGCTAACACATTTAATTATTTATTTACGGTAGCCTTAAACATACCGCCGGTTTATATATTTATTATTATAACTCCGGTTGGGACTTTTTGCCAAAACTTGATTCTAAAATGGCGTTGGCGTTCGCCTCTGTAACTCTGACCCAAAGTGGAGCCCTTTGTTCCACTTTTGGCGGGCTTCTCCACAGAAGCCCTCCAAAGTGGTGCCACTCTGTCTGGGGTACTTAGGAGGGGTGGAGGGGGGTTTAGGCACCCTGGACTGAGTTACCTTGGTAACTCAAGTCGCACTCCGTCCTGATTGGCCCAAGTGGTGAGCCGGCCGGCTCACCACTTAGCATGTTTGAGTGACAGCTAGGCTG
The DNA here is from genome assembly GCF_040938575.1 of Ambystoma mexicanum. Taxonomy (NCBI): domain Eukaryota; kingdom Metazoa; phylum Chordata; class Amphibia; order Caudata; family Ambystomatidae; genus Ambystoma; species Ambystoma mexicanum. The sequence continues at coordinate 55,196,324 of NC_090930.1, read as the reverse complement.
GGTGAATGGGGGTTTGCTGCATAAAAGCAGGGCTTTGGGGACTGGAACTTCAGAAGTCGCCACAGGACCAAGAATCCGACGAGGGAAGAGCTGAGCCGACCTGCTTCGACGACACCACCCGGTGGAGCCCTGCTGAACCGTCTCACCACTTTTCCCGACGACCGAGGAGAACTCTTAACGGAGTGGCTCCTTCCCTTGACTGGTGGGGACAACCAGTTTTCGCCTTCTTTTCGCTTCTCGAGGTATCTCGTGGCCGCCTTGCCAGTGCCAAGCACCCCGGCAACCGGAACCCCACCACTTTTACCCCAACCACGAAAGTCGGTACAACCCTTTGACCGGAGGACTCCGCGGCTGGTTTCTTCCCGGGCAGTGCAACGACCTCCTTCTTCTGCTCTTCTGCGAGAACTTCTTCTCCCCTGACCGACGTCGAGCCTTGCTGCCACTGCCTGGAACAACTGCCACCGCTGGAGGATCCTTTCCGCTTAAGGTACCGTGTTCCGCCTGGCTTCCCTTGCCACCGACTGTACGGGGTAGATTTAGCCCCCGGCTTTCGAAACTGGGAGTGCCTGGAATACCCTGGCTAAACTTCTAAGCCACTCTAAACTCTTTCTAACTCTTTGCAAGACTTTGAATCCCTAATAACAGTGTGATCTTGGGCACATTTTCGCTCCGGCTACTCTAAGAGTGGGCCCTGCCTAGTGACTTTTGCTCACCTGTGACTTTGTGCTTCTTTGAGTCTATTGCAAGTGTCCTGGACCTTAGAGTGGTGTGTTTAACCCATTTCTGTTTCTTTTTACCCCTTTCTTGAACCTACTAGAGTGTCATCTAACGTTAAGCGCTCACCTCTGTTTTAATTATGTGGTGTTAACCTAGAGTTGTCTAGATAGGAGTAAGGGTTGAAACTGCTTTCATTATAACTGTGTTTTAAGTGTTTTTTTTACTATACTTTGCTAGAGTGTTTTCAACTTATGTGTTCTTAAAAATAAATAACTATATACTTTTGAAACCAAGCTCTGGTCAGTGTTTGCTTGTGCTATTGTATTTGAGTACCTATTGTGTATACTTTACATACTGCCTAACTCTTCTTGAGGGAAGTCTGACTGCTCAGCCACAGCTACCAGGTAAATCTGGGTGGTGCGGACTGCTACCAAGTGGGTTTACTGCTATACCTGTAGTCTTAAATCTTTTGCAGTGTTCCCCAAGGGAACTGCACAGGTTTCTGCCTAACACTGGTGTACAGCGGTGGGATTTGTATTGAGTATACATTTTATTGTGCTTTAGATACCTTAGTGCAACTAACCACAAAGCTTAGCACTGTAAAAGTAATCCTCTAACATGTCAGTTATAGAAAGCTATAGTCAAGAGTCCCTTGCAGCCAAAACTGCTGATTGTTTAAGAGTGCTCTGTAAACATAAGGACCTCCTGACTAAGGGCAAGAAAATGGAGCTGATTGAAAGATTGTTAGCTAACCAAAGTCTGGGTGATGGTTCAGAGGAACCTACCACTCCAGCAACTGTAGATGACAGCATTGAAGTTAACATGGAGCAAAATGTTGATGATTCTGAGGAAGAGTCAGAAGAGGAGGGTGAGGCTGTTATGACTGTCCCCCCTAGGCCTCTGCCTGCTCTACCTGCTGTACCTACTGGACCTTTACCAGGTCCCACATTTAGCCCTCAGTACTTTGAACTGGAGAAAATGAAACTAGAATTGGAGTATAAGAAACTTAATGCTCAAACTGACAAAGAACTAAGGCTAAGGGAAATGGAGCTCAAGTATGACTTAGAAATGAAGAAATTATCTGTTGAGAATGCTTCTCTCTCTGGCTCCTCTAGAAGTTCCAGTCCTAAAAGACCCCGGATGCCTAAAGGGAACTGCACAGGTTTCTGCCTAACACTGGGTCTGAAATACCTGACCCCTCAGCAAATGTGGAAATAATGAGGATGATAATGTGTCTATTATTGATGAGTTAGAGGAAGAAGATGTGTCTCATAATGTAGACCTCACTGCTCCCTTACCTGCTCAGCAACCTCAACCTTTGTCCACTAGGACCCCACCAGGTCCTACACTCAGTCCTGAATTAATTTCTCTAGAAAAGCTGAGGCTTGAATTGGAATTCAAACGTTTAAGTGCTGAAACTGAACAAAAACACCAAGAACTTAAGCTCAGAGAAATGGAGTTGAATCATGAACTAGATTTGGAAAGGTACTGAAGATTCATTTCTGGAATATTTAACCTACGCCAATACTTATGTGTTTGAGATTAATCTTACCGGTAAATGTGATTCCAAACAAATTGATTTTCTGGATTTACATATTTTTGTTGAAGGTAACCATCTACTGACTAATACCTTTAGGAAACCCACTGAGGTTAATTCTATTTTGGCTGCTCAGAGCAATCATCAACGCAAAACCATTGACAATATACCAATGGGTGAATTCCACAGGGCCAGACGTAACTGTACTTATTATCAAGACTATGAAAATGAATGCAACACACTGAATCAGCGGTTTTTGAATCGTGGCTATAACAGTTCTTTCATCAATAAAGCATACGCCAAGTTTGTAAATGTAACCCAATCTGACCTCTTGAGTTTCTAAGCCTAAGGAATCCCCGCAATATATTTCTCTTGTAACTCAATTTAGCGATGATTCCTCAATATTATACAAAATGGTTGAAAAGCAGTGGCACATCCTGAGATTGGATCGTGATATTGAACCTTATTTGACACCTAAGCCCACATTTACTTTCACAAGAGCATCTACAATTAAAACAATGTGAGTCCCACTTTCTTTGACAAGAAATTGAAGAGTTCTACTTGGTTACAGCAATCGGCAGGATTTCATATATGTGGGAACTGTAATCAGTGTCCCTGGGCTCACCCACCGTGTAAAGTCTTTCACGACAAATTTGGCTCAGAAGTAGCAATACGTGATTTTAGTAATTGCAAGACAACTCACGTGGTTTATGCCATCATCTGTATCTGTGGCAAACTCTACGTGGGGAGTACTATTCAGCAACTCAGAGTTCGCATCAGGAAACATTTGACCAGTCTCAGGATGTGCGAACCTAAATCTCCTTTAGCCGTGCATTGGCAACTTGAACATCAGTTGGATCATATTGCTGATCTACGCTATATTGGTTTGATGAAAGTACAACGGAGAAAAAGGGGTGGCAACCTCCAACTTAAACTGCGGCAAATGGAAGCCAAACTAATTTGTCTCTTATGCTGCACAACTCGAGGTCTCAATTCTGATCATGAGATGTATGTATTTCTATGAACTCATTGTGAACGTGACCACGTTGATGTCAGTCTAATTATAATCCCCCAGTAGCCCTATGCTCATATTCTTTTAATCCGGAATATGAGGTTTTTTTTCGGGATCAGGTTGGCCTGCACCGGGATTGTGTTCCTCTTCTGTTCAAGCACCAACACTTACTGCACTTTCTCTGAGCCTTTATTGCATTTTTTTCATGGCAGATTTCTTCCATCCTAGTAGGTTTTTATTTGTTGTTGAATACTATGATCACTTAACGTTTGATTAGATTTAATTATTGGCTCATTTTTTATTGCCTTCTTGACCTGTACCCTATTTCATAACTTTCTCTCACTTATTCTCTAATTTTCTCGCTATTTTATGCCACTAGTTAGCCCAATTTTTCCCCACCCACTCTTCTAGCATTTATCATTCTTTTGTGCATACATAATTTTCGTTGTATTATTTGTCTGCCTTCCTTCTGGGCTTGCATGTCTTACAGTTGTCACCGCTGTGGGTGCTGTACTTTTCCTCACAGTTCCACTTATCTACTCTTACTCTGGTTTTGGTTCTGATTTCCTGTTGCCAACCCCTTTTTTGCCTCCATATTTGCCTTCTATCACACTGTCACATCGATTTTTCTTTGTCCGAATTTGCGGACATGCTTTATTTACTTCCTACGTCAAACGCGCAACATCATCGATCAGCGACGCTGCCTACGTCACTTCCGTGACGTACACAGCACTTTCATCTTCGCCGGCGGGTTGTTTCTGGGATTTTCCCGCTGATTCTCGCGCCACTCGATTTGACGAGTAAGTTTCCCTAACCCATCTCCCCTTTCGTGACAACCATTCTTTGGTTTTACGTACCCCGCGACCTGATCCTGTTTATCTATTTCCATTGATATGTGCATCTCAACAGTGCCGTCGTTTCGATTATTTTGCAGGCGATATACATACACTTGCCACCACAGCCTGAAATTTCCTTTTTTTGTCAATTACTTGACCTTCTTGATCTACTGAGCCGTTTACCCACACGGCCCTCCATTAGGTATGTGCCTTGCTTTTGTTCTCCTCTTCACATATTTACTACATTCAGGCATCAGACATCGAATATATTTTTTGGTTCTTTCTTCTTTATACAGGAGTTTACAAAATTTTTCCTTTGCTTTTTGTGCGTGGTAAGGATTTCTATTTTGCCATTTACTCTGAATAATTCCTTCACCAATACGGGAATCACTTTCTGTTCGTTATGTTGTATCACTCCCATATTGGATACTTGAACTTATTCGTCAGAGCTACTTCAGCACTTATCTGTACTTAGCCCTGTTGGCGTTCTCTTTCCTCGTTTTCTTCCGTCCCTTTGACTTTATTTACATAATTATTTCCACTGGTGCTTGGTGCTTGGATTGTATGCTGGATGATGTCAGTTCATAGACCAATTCTGGGTACCCTCTCTCTCCTTCATTCACTGGACATCCTATTTATAATCATTGTCATTACCATACCATGTGGATTGACATGGAACTTTAGACTAATATACTTAAACATGATGCTTGTGCTTATTGTGACTATGTCCATTTTTTTCTGCAACTGCCCCCACTGCATCTGTCCCTTCCTCCAAACCGGATATGTGGTATATGATGTATCCTTGTAACCTTATTCTGATACTTGTAATTGCTCATAACCCTTGGGCTAATATGTACCAATGTGTTACTGAACCATTTATACCCATATATATTTTCTTTTGACCATGCAATGTTTTGTTTGATTTTGTTGTGCATTCAACATCACTATTGTTGTTCTATTTGTTCATGTGTATGTTAATATTCTGATTTCTTATTTTGGACCATTTGTTATTTATCAGCCTTGAAGACGACCTGTGTGTCGAAACACGTGTCGGCTGTTCAGAATTAAATATCAAACTGTTCTTGCTTTGTTTCATTGTAATGGTGTAAAGAGCACAACCACCTCCTTCCTTCTTCTAAGCATTCTATTTCAATACCAACCAGGGTGGATTGGTTGGCGGGAGTTGGTTGTCTGCTCGCACCTCCTTTGAATTATTTCTTGATTACAATATAATAGTGATTACTAGCGCACAGATACTCAGTTTTGAATCCACACTTTGTTGTTTACTAGAAATGAAAGGGTTATCTCTTGAAAATGCTTCTCTCCCAGAGTATTCTAGGTCTTCCAGCCCTAAGGGACCCTGTATGCTTAAAGAAATCGTGGGTACGTATGAGGTTAAGCTTGATATTTTGGATTGGTTGGCAATGTTCGAATATAACCATGGGATTCAAGGTCTTACAGGGAATCAGTTGCTTCCCTGGTTCTTCTCTAGGCTACCCACTGTTGCACCTGATGTGATGGAGTTGGGGGAGGTAGATAGGATGGATTATGAGTGTGTGAAGATAGCTTTAATTGCTAGATTTGGGAAGATCCCTTCCCAGTACCTTAAGAGGTTTAGGACCCTCAAAAAGCATGACGGTACCCTTTGGGCTACCTGGGTATGTGAATGCTTGAAAAACTTCGTTGGGTTAAGGTTACAGAGGAAACACTTATGAACGTATGAGGAATCTTGTTATGTTGGAGTCTATTTATGATGCCTGCTGTCCTGAGCTCAGACAGCACTTGGTTGATTCTAATGAGATAGATCCAAAGAAATTAGATAAGGCTGCTGACTTATGGGTTGCCAACAGGGCTACTCACAAGGATTCTGGGGCTACTCAGAAGAAGGATGAGGGAAAGCAGCCAAAGAAAGATAACAAGGAGAATTCTAATACCTCCAATCCAAAAGAGGGCCACAAACGGCAACATAAGGGTAAACCACAAGGAAAACCAAATCAGGCTAGTACACCATCTGGACCCAAACCAGATGGAGGCCAGAACAAACCCCCATTCATCAAGACATTCGGGAAATGTTATGTTTGTGGGTCAACTGACCATGTGAAAGGGGATCCCGGATGTAAGGGTAACCTTCAGGGGTCCACAGTGTCTCCTTAGCCTTCTCCCCAGAGGAAGAAGTACCTATGGCAAGTGGAAGCTTTCACCTACTGGCTGATGAACCCATGAGAGTCTCAGCTAGTGTTTCTTTAGTGTCCCTGTGCTTGTGGGAACAACAGAATTTAGATGTCTATAATTCCATCCCAGATAATACTAAAGAGTATTATAAAGATAGTGTTCTTGTGAATGGCCAGGAGACCCCTGCCATCAGAGATACTGGAGCCAGCATAACTGTGGTGGAAGAATCATTTTTCAAGGTGGAGGATGTTGCTAAGGCACCGAAAAGCCTCACCAAGTTAGCTGGAGGCCCTGTGCAAATGCTTCCCCAGTTACCAGCTCTCATCCAGTGTAATGATATGACTGTCAAAATAAGGGTTAGTGTGCAGAGTGAAGTGCCTGGGAGAGTCCTGTTGGGTAATGACCTGGAAACTCTTGGAGTTGTGTCTAGCACCCCCAGGCCTCCCAGTAAGAGGAGACAGGAGCTCACTAGGCCTGCAAGGGAGAGGATCTTGAGAGGCTCTCCAGAGGAGTTGATAGAGGAAACTATCACTCCCACAACACAGGAGTTGCTCACTGCAATTTCTGGAAAGAAAGAGGCAAAGGGGACACCCAAGACCACGAGGAAAAAGTCAGACAGCACCACTGTGCTACCAACAAGAACATCCCCAAGATTGTGCAAGATCACACCTGTGATCCCTCCACATACTGAGGCAGAGTGTGAGGTACAACCTTGTGTGGTTGAGCCAGTTTCTGAAGAGTCAGATTTGGAAGAAGACACTGTTTTGACTGGCCATCCACGCTGTCACACGAGCTCGAGACCCGTTTGGATCTGCTTGGACTGCCTGACTTTGCCTGGACTTTGCTGGCCCCGCCCCCCGCTACCGGAAGTGCTTATAATCCTCTTCCGGCGCGCATCTGCGCACGCGCATCAAGTACGCGCTCTAAGTAGCGCTGTTTGCTGGCCATCCACGCTGTCACATGAGCTCGAGACCCGTTTGGATCTGCTTGGACTGCCTGACTTTGCCTGGACTTTGCTGGCCCCGCCCCCCGCTACCGGAAGTGCTTATAATCCTCTTCCGGCGCGCATCTGCGCGCGCGCATCAAGTACGCGCTCTAAGTAGCGCTGTTTGCTGGCCATCCACGCTGTCACACGAGCTCGAGACCCGTTTGGATCTGCTTGGACTGCCTGACTTTGCCTGGACTTTGGTATATCTCTCTCCTGCACTATCATTGATACTATATTGCTTAAACATTAGTACATGTTACTTATATATGTCTACTTTTCTATTATTCTAGCTGGCCCCGCCCCCCGCTACCGGAAGTGCTTATAATCCTCTTCCGGCGCGCATCTGCGCGCGCGCATCAAGTACGCGCTCTAAGTAGCGCTGTTTGCTGGCCATCCACGCTGTCACACGAGCTCGAGACCCGTTTGGATCTGCTTGGACTGCCTGACTTTGCCTGGACTTTGGTATATCTCTCTCCTGCACTATCATTGATACTATATTGCTTAAACATTAGTACATGTTACTTATATATGTCTACTTTTCTATTATTCTAGCTGGCCCCGCCCCCTGCTACCGGAAGTGCTTATAATCCTCTTCCGGCGCACATCTGCGCGCGCGCATCAAGTACGCGCTCTAAGTAGCGCTGTTTGCTGTTCGCTGCTCGGGTGCGGGGTGCGGTCTCCTCCTTAGATTATAGGTTTTCTATCAGCCTCACGGCTCCTTTACACAGTACAATACCATCTGACTCTCTCAAGTGCTAAATTATTTCGAGCGGACCTAGTCGATTTCACGACTGCTCTCGCCCAAAATAAAAGAGAAAGTCATCCCTTTCCTGTACATTCTTCTCATTCCCTTCCTTTTCGAGGTTGCTTCTGTGAAAATGGCAAATGGCTTGAGAAGCGCCAAGGGCAAATTCATCGCCCCTCCCCCGCTCTCAGCAACAAGCATTGACTCACTGGTATGTCCGGGCACTCCATTTTACACTGAATTATCTGCCCCGGATGTTCGAGCGTCTTTACCAATCCTGGACCTGCCGTGTACACCTTGCCCTGTAGTACATATTGTGCAGATAAACACACCAAAAAACCCTCTACTTCCCCTTCTTTCCTCACCTCCGACCTCTCCGGTGCCTTCAATCTCTTCCCCTTCCATCAGTCCTGAAGTACGCAAGGCTATTGATGACTTCAAAAGTTGCTCTGAATCTCCGTTGGTCACTGATTCTGATCAATGCCAATTTGATTTAACCATGGCGAAAATGGAGGCATTGGAAAAGGCGGTCTGCCGCTCAATAGGCACTTTGACACCCATAGTTTTTAATTCTGTATCAAACCGTATGGTTACCCAAGCTCATGCGTTGCACGATCCCAAAACTCTTCTGGATAAGAGCGACAGTTCAACCAATGCCATCAATAAAAAACTCTCCTTTCCGCATTTACTGTTATCTCCTGAACCCATTTCCAAAGCTATTAATGTGGAACATTTGGTACCACCTTCTCATGAATGTCAAATCCAGCACCCTTGTGAGGGGTCTCAATCCCAATACTCCCCAAATTCGTTTCCAGTGATCATCCGTATCCTGGACCTCCTGGATAAAGGTCATGATCTGACCCATCTTGCACTGAGGGAGATCAAGTCAACGCAGTCACTGATCACTGCTAAGATGGATCGGATCGAGGGTTTCATTATAGCAGCTGAAATGCTAAGAAAATTCCAAAAATGTAGGCCCTACGGTTCATCAATCTGCCTCCATCCAGCCCATGAAAAATAAAAGTATACAGTGCTGCTTGGACCTGACCCCAGAATTGCCTGCCATTCATTCAGCAAAGCCTATAGACTCTACCCCGTGCAAACATTACCATCCCGCTTGCGATTTGAAATCCGCCATTGAAAAAATGAACACATTACTAGCCTTATACCCCCCGGCAATTCCGCCCCCTATGATTGGCCCCGATAGCCCTACTGTTCTTCTTACAGCTCTTGAACATATGCAATCTGCACCTCCGGTTCCTGATTCCGGTGGTAATTATACTGGCTTCATGTCGCGGAAGGCTAAGAAACTCCACCAAAGAGCTGTAAAAAGAAATGCTAAAAGAAAGAAGAATATCGTCCCAAAAGACTTCAATATCTCACCTGGCTCGATTATTAGGATCAACGACAACACTCCAATAGATGAGGATCATATTGACCTTAATCAACTCTCGAAAGAAAGTCAAGATGTCTTAACTCCATCCATAATACTAGATCTGCCTGAAAGTGATGCAGCAGTTCGCCCCTGTAAAATTACTGGGCCCCACGCAGCTATACTTCCAACTATTGACTCTAGTTTGACCATTTTGGATATCACTCGAGTCGAGAAACAACAAGCTGACCTCACTGAAACACACACCTTAAAACGAAAAACAAAAAACACTAATGCAACTCTAACCAACCCATCTTCAAACGGACAAGCACCATCACTTCTGACAGGAACCAAATCAAATCTGATTACCTATTTTCCGGTCTGTGGGAGAAACCGTACCACCCGGCTTGCCGAAATGGTAGGGCCCGATCCCCCAGCCAATTCCCTCCCCAGAACCGGTACTGAAATATGTACCCCACCCCCTGGAAACAATCTAAATGCTAATACTAGCAATACAATGAACACTGCCTGGGACCAAGCCAATGCACTGATTCCACCTTGCTTGCCCTCTGTGCTTTTAGCACTTCCACGTTCGACTGACGTGCAATCCAGTAACATTATGGGCTCATCATGTGCACTTCCTCATCTGATCAATGATCCCAATTGTTGTACTGCCTTGCACAGCAATGCCGACTTTACTAATTGTATTAGCTCTGTGAGGTCTGGTAACGGACTAGGAAAGGCAGCACTATGGGCCCCTGAATCCACCATGGTACCCTCCACTCCTCCTCCTAACATCATATCCCCCCCTCTTGCTCCGAATTGCACCTCTGACCAGAGCCTTCCAACGGGTGGCTGCACCCTTGATCCCCAAGCTACTACCATGCTATCCCATCATGCAATTCTGGACATTCTGAGGAAGGAACTTGATGAAAGATCATCGAAATCGAACCTTCCTAATGTAATCTCCCATCATGCGGCTTCCACGATCTCCCACCAGGTTCCGCTCTGCGAAATCGCCCCTGATCCCCACTCAAAAGCATTCGACCAACTATCTGTTACGAATGCACCAATTATTCCGGAAAAACACCATTTAATAGGATTTGAGGGGAAAAGTGATCTACTCGGCAGAAATCGAATTAATCGCGCCTTTCTTTTGGCACTATTTGGTCGCATCCCCGAACTACGGATGTTCAAATCGGCCGACATTCTAAGAGTGTCATTAGCTACGGACAATAACTACCGTGCCGCAATTTACTTAGCGTCAGAGACCGTAAAGAAATACTTATGGTCTAACAGGGATGGCATTTATGAAGAAGGCCTCATCCTAACTTCATTGGAAAATGAACAAGAGGCCAACAAATGTATCCAATTTAAGTGCCCCCAGGCTATGAGCCCCGAATTGCTTGTTCCACTACAAGCTATCAACCATCCGGCCGCTAATGATGCAATCTCTGAACTTTTGCTCAAAATAGGCATTTCTTACAACTTGCCTTGGCTTGCCCCTATGCTTAATTCCCTCTCAAAAACTACGGACGGTTTCTCCTCTTCATAGCCATCTTTTAAAGACCGCCTTTCTTTCCAATCGTGGAACTCATGTGGATACCTTAATCTTATGAAATGGCACTCAACTCTCGACCGTCTGAGTCGTCCATCAATATTAATGTTCCAGGAGACCATGAAAACCTCCTCCTTTCTTTTGCCTGATTATGTAACGCATCACATTCCTGCTACACGTGCTCCGGTTGGTCGTCCTTCGGGCGGAATTATGATAGCCATAGACAATGCTCTTATGTTCAATTCAAAAATCGTGTGGCACGCTAATAACTTACTAGCAGTTCTACTGGAAACGAACATCCAGAACTATCCCCATTTAATTATTATGACTATGTATTGGAATCCGTCCACCCTTGAGATTGATGAGATGATTGAGATAGTTGAGAACTGTCTGGAATATGTCACTCACGAATATGAAAAGACTGAAATCATTCTAGGCGGTGACTTTAACTGTGATTGCAGAACCATCAATGAAACCGGAGATCCCCCTAGAAACCTTCTCTCTAAAAATAGAGGCAATATATGGAGGTCCTTTCTGAAAGACTGGGACCTAGATCTTATTCCACCCGCCGACCTGTTGAACTGGACCACATGGTCAAGAGATGGTAAAATGTCAACTCTTGACTTTATATTTGTTAGTCATAACTTGCTTCTACGATCTTCTCCCCTAAGAATCTCCATGTTGCCTTTTAGTGACCATGCTGCGTTACTAGGTAATTTGAAACTTGATTTTTCTATTACCGGAGTTGACCATCCTACTGCATTATGTGAAGTAGATCGGCCTATGACCTCTATCAGATGGTCTACGGCTCTCTGCAAGCAATTTATCCAATTTATAAAGTCAGCCATTGCGCCTTGGCATAACTTGGATTGTATGCCTATGGATGCCCTTGAGCAGCGATATGCTGAAATAACGCACATAGCACTAACATACTTCAACAAAAAGAAAAATACAGATATCAAAGACTGTCATTCTTTTGATCCGCTGTGTAAAGTACAGAAGCGGGAAAAAAACAAGGCTCTTAGGGCCCTGAAAAAACTTCCAGATCTGTCGCAGGAACAATATCTTTCGCGGCGCAAATCCATTCTGTCGAATTACAAACATAGCTTGAAGCAGTTAAGGCTCATAAGGCATAACGAAATAAATTGTAAACTCATCAGAGCCATCTCTGTTCATGACACCCGTATTATATGGCGAACGATTAAGAGCAATTCTTCGCAAGTATCACTTTCTATGCCGAATGTCATATCGGAACCTACTTGGTATAAGTATATCTGGCACAAATTCCGGATTCCGGTGCAATTTGCGAATATCTCGACACCGCTAATAAGATATCAAGATCTCCCGCGGTTGGGCTGGTCCATCGCTGACATTAAATGGGCGATTTCCAAACTCAGTTACTCTAAATCATCCGGTCCCGACGGCCTACCTCCATGCCTCTATAAAGAAGATCCGGATCTGTGGGCCTGTATTCTCAATACCAAGTTTCAGTCCATTTTTAACACAGGAATTATTCCAGCTTCATGGCTAACTGCCAACATCATTCCGATTTTTAAGAAAGGAGATGCTGCGCTGCCACAGAATTACCGTCCCATTGCCTTAATTGACACTGCGGCGAAACTATTCGCCTCTCTTCTTCTTCATGACTTGGAAAAGTACATTGGGGCACTAGGACTATATTCCAAATACCAAACTGGATTTAGAAAAGGCATGTCCACCGCGTTAAATGCTATGGTAATGGCATTCACGATCGCAGAAGCCAAAAAACCAACATCTAACCCGGTCTACATCGCTCTTATCGACATGTCCTCAGCTTTCGACACAGTGATCCGTAATATATTATGGACTAAGTTGACCAACATGGGAATTCCGTCTATTCTCATTTATTGGTTTAAAGCCTTACACACTAACACCTCTTACAGAATCAAGCTTACTTCAGAGGGACGCGTTTCTAAAGATATCAGTACAGAGGTGGGTTTGAAGCAAGGTTGCAATCTTGCTGCTACCTTCTTTAACCTATACCTCTCTGATCTTGATAAAGGTTGGGATGAAAAAAATCTCTTCTCTGCTAAAATCGGCTTGATCCACCTTAAGTGGCTCGCCTTTGCAGACGATATCATCTTATTTGATCCCACCCCGTCAGGTCTCCAACTTAAACTACGTCTATTTGAAGAATTTGCACTAGCACACAACCTGATGCCTAATCCTGCTAAAACAGCAGTAATGCAATTCGGTGTACAGAAACGAACTGGCAAATCACAGTGGCATCTCATGCAGATCCCCATCTCAGTCATTAGAGAAACGATCTACTTGGGATACTACTTAACAGAGAAAAATTCCATCTCAATGTGGCATGATGTTCTCAGTAAAAAGATTAGACCCTTGATATCACAATCCAAAGTAATCTATGCAAAATACTGCAAATTTTCATTAATTCCCCTTATCGAGTTCTTTACTTTGAAAATTGAAAGCGTAATCCTGTATTCTCTTGACATATGTATGGGTGAAATGGGCCCAATTTTGGACCAACTGCAGGGTACTGCCCTGAAACGTGCCATGTCGCTTCCGATGTCCCTCCCCAATGCGATCTTGAGGCATGAATTGGGTCTAGTAGCACTGTCTACCCGTTGGAAATGGCGACTCCTAACCAATTTTGCTAAGATCAGGCATCCCACAGCGAACTCCCTATATGCCAAGCTGAATCATACCATTACGCTGTCACCTACGTCTTCCATGGCTCTCTATGTGTCAAAAATGGCTGGTATACTCAAGACGGCTAACATTACCGTGGACGATGTCTATCATAGACCGGGCTATGCTAAAAAAAAACTTTTTGAACTTGATTGGTGCACAACCCTTGATAAAATGGGATCTTACTATCTTTACAAGGAATACCAATTATTTGCACGTAAACGTATCCCTAGACACGACTACATTGTGCTTTTTCCTTGTGACTCCACGCGGAGGACGTATCTCTGGTTCAAACTCAATTTGTTTCATACTAAAGAAAGAGTTGTAAAATGGATCGGTCACAAGCTGTATGCCTCCAGTCCGCACTGCAGATTTCCCATGTGTACCGAACCCACTGAAACATTAAAACATCTGGTTTTAAATTGTCCCCATTTTAGGAATCAAAGATCGTTATTATTGATGGAATTTGTAAACATTAATTTTATTGACTGCCTACCTTTTCTTTGGGACAGAATGATGCGAGGTAACCATAAGCCGTTGATATATGCTGTAACGAAATTATGTAAAGTGATTGCAAGAGAATTGGAAAAAGACTGTTACATGAATATCTCTTGAATCACTTATTTTAACTCTCTTCCCCCTTGTAAATTAGTATGAATTTGAGGATGTATGTACATTTGAGCGTATAGATAACCCCATGGTGTATTCTTTTGTTTTTTATGTGTTTTTCATTATGTTATAGGAATTAATGGCTTTTAAACTTTTACTTGTATGATGTCTTTTTAGGTCTATGCATTGTAAGTCTTCACGTTTGTAGGCATTTGCTGTAATGCCTTTTTTTTTTTTATTATATCTTCTTTGTAAAGTCTCTCTTACTTGCTAAGAGAGTCAAACACAAATAAAATAAAAAAAAAATAAAAAATTGGAGATCTTGACCATGTTCACCATCCTGAGCTGCAGTCTTTACTGGAAGAAGGTGGACCCAACAGGGCAGACTGCAAAAGAATTGTAGTGCCCCTTGTCAACAGACGCCAGTTCCTACAGTTGTCCAATGAGATACCTTTGGCTGGTCATTGGAGTTTCAGAAAGACCAAGGAAAGGCTCTCCTTATACTTCTACTGGCCTAAGATGGGTTCAGAAGTTGACAAATTCTGTAGGAGCTGTCACACTTGCCAAACCTCTGGTGCCTCTCCCAGTGGTGGGAGTTCCTTTTGAGAGGGTGGGCATCGACATTTTCGGTGCCCTTGACCCTCCCACATATTCAGGGAACAGGTTTATCCTGGTTGTAGTAGACCATGCTACAAGATACCCAGAAGCTATACCTATGAGGACTGTTACGGCGCAGGCTGTGGCTAAGGCTCTACTTGGTATTTTTACCAGAGTAGGTTTTCCTAAGGAAGTGATATCTGACAGGGGATCTAACTTTATGTCTCACTACATGCAAGCCATGTGGAAAAACTGTGGTGTCACTTACAAGTTCTCTACAGCCTACCATCCACAGATAAATGGTCTGGTAGAGAGGTTTAGAAGAACCCCTTAAAAAAGTGGGACATTCTACTGCCATGCCTTCTCTTTGCATATAGAGAAGTCCCTCATGAGGGAGTTGGTTACAGTCCATTTGAACTTCTCTATGGCCATCCAGTCAGAGGTCCATTGGCCCTGATTAAGGAGGGGTTGAAGAGTGTGCCTTCTCCTAAGCTAGTCAGAATGACTGACTATGTGAGAGGTCTCCGGAAGAGAATGTCTAACATGATGGCAGAAGCAAGTGATAACTTAAAAGCAGGTCAGGCTCTGGTCAAACATTGGCATGACCAGAAGGCCAGCATGGTTGAGTTTACTCAAGACCAGCTTGTATTAGGTATGGTGCCAACAAGGCAGAGGGCCTTGCAGGACAAATGGATAGGACACTTCAAGGTTGTGGGCAAACTTGGAGAGGTGAGCTATTTGGTGGACTTAGGCAAACCTAAGGAGGCTACCAGAGTCTTTCACACCAACCGTTTGAAGGCATATGTCTCGAGACTAGAAGTGGAAGCTTTGCTTCTAGCTTCAGCTCAGGAGGAGGAGGAGAGTGAACCTCTACCTGACCTCCTCAGAGGCCAACCTTTGGATGAGAAAATAGAAGGAGTTAATCTCTCTTCCCAACTGACGTCTGAGCAACAGGAGGAGTGCAAACTTCTGTTAAATCAGTTTACCTCCCTGTTTTCACTTTCACCAGGCCTGACCCCTTGGGGCCAGCATGATATTCTCACTGGTGACTGTTTACCTGTGAAAATCGGAGGTTACAGAATGTCAGAACATGTGAGATCCCGCATCAAAGGAGAGGTCAAGTTTCAGGGAGGCAGGAAGGCTGTTCCAGAGGGAGGCCCCTGCTGCGGAGAGAGATCTACCCCCAGCTCGTTGCTTCGAGAAGCGGCTGACCATGAGGGAGTTGGAGACGGATGAGCGAAGGGCTCGTGAAGGAAGATATTTAGGAAGAGAGAGTTGAAGGTATTTAGGTCCCAGGCCCCAGAAGGCCTTGTGGACAATGCAGAGGGTTTTGAACTTAATCCCCGCAGCCACTGGGAGCCAGTGAAGAGATTTCAGTCCTGGAGAGATACGGTCCCTGGGCTTGAGGCCAAGGACAAGTCTCGCAGTTCTGTTCTGGATAAGTTGCAGAGGGCGGAGAGTGGAGGCAGGCAGATTAAGATAGAGGCTGTTACAGTAGTCCAGCCTTGAGAGAACCAGGGCTCGGGAGACAGTGAGCTTCTGGGGGAAGGAGAGGAAGGGAAGAATACCTCTGAGGAGGTGCAGCTGGTAGTGTGACTTCTTAGAGACGTCAGATATATGAGGAGAGAAGGAGAGTGTGGAGTCGAAGATGACCCCGAGGTTTTTAGCCTTGCAGGTAGGGGCAGGAAGGGGGCCAAGGGAGGCCGGCCAGAGAGCTGCAGGGAAGGAGGGAGTGGGTGTGCCGATGAGTAGAATCTCAGTCTTACTGGCGTTGAGGCAGAGGTCATTGGCGGCACACCATTCCTGGATAGCAGACAGACATTCGGAGATGAGGGAAGGAGAGGAGGAGGCCGAGGGTAGCCTGAAAATGAGCTGGGTATCGTCTGCATAGCACTGGAAGTAGGGGCAGAGAGCGGCGATGCGGTGAGCAAGGAGTGCCAGATACTGGTTGAAAAGCCGGGGAGAGAGGTTGGATCCCTGGGGGACACCACAGGTGGAGAAAAAGATGTCAGAGAGGAAGGAGCCCATTTGGACCTGGGAGGGTCGACCGGAGAGGAAAGAAGTCAGCCAGGCCAGAGCCTGACCAGTGATACCCAGGTTATCACGGAGACAGTTGAGCAGGATGGCATGGTTGACAGTGTCAAAGGCAGAGGAGAGATCGAGCAGAATGAGAACACAGGGAGTGTTGGAATCGAGGTTCAGGAGCAGGTCCTCACGGATGTTCAGGAGAGCAGTTTCCGTGCTTCTGGCCGCTCTGAAGCCGGATTGATGGTCATGAAGATTACCAACAGATTCAGCATGGAGGTTAAGCTGGGAGATGGCCAGTTTCTCCAGGAGCTTACCCAGGAAGGGAGTAATGGAGATTGGGCGATAATTGGCCGGGCAGGAGGGGTCGGCAGAGGGTTTCTTGAGGAGGGGGTGCACAAGGGAGTGCTTGAGGGGGGATGGGAAGACTCCAGAGGCGAATGAGTGGTTGCAAAAGTCAGCCAGGGCAGGAGCCAGGGAGTCGATGTGGTCCTTGATGGTTTTGGAGGAACAGGGGTGAACCTGTTTAGACGAGGCTTGATCTCGGGGTTATAAGTCCATAGTCCAGTCCAGATGTTCTAGTACCAAAGGCAGGATCCAAGGAGTTGAAATTCTGTGTGGACTATAGAGCTCTAAATGCAGTCACAAAGACTGATGTCCATCCTTTGCCAAGGACAGATGAACTGGTGGATAGACTTGGTTCAGCCAAGTACCTCAGTACATTTGATCTGACGTCAGGCTATTGGCAAATAGCCCTGACAGACCAAGCCAAGGAGAAAACTGCATTCTCAACCCCAGCAGGCCTTTACCAATTCAAGGTTATGCCTTTTGGATTAAAGAATGCACCTGCTACATTCCAAAGGATGGTCAATCAAGTTCTGAATGGGATTGAGGACTTCTGCATGGCATACTTGGATGACATTGCAGTGTTCAGCCCTACATGGAAAGAACATATTGACCACTTAGGATACGTTTTGCAGGCCCTTGAGCAGGCCCATCTGACCATAAAGGCAAGCAAATGTCAAATTGGTCAGAGCAAAGTGGTCTACCTTGGTCATGAGGTAGGAGGAGGTGAAATAAGGCCATTGTCTAGCAAAGTACTAGCTGTACACAACTGGGCCACCCCTACTACTTAAACCCAAGTGAGAGCTTTCCTAGGTCTCACTGGTTACTACAGGAATTTCATAGAGAACTATGGGACCATAGCTTCTCCCTTGAATGTGATCTCCTCTTCAAAATTCCCTAAAAGGGTGAATGAGGAATGCACTCAAGCCTTTGAAAACCTGAAGAAAGCCCTTTGTCAAGCTCCAGTCCTAAGAGCTCCTGATTATCACCAACCCTTCATTGTGCAGATAGATGCCTTCAATACAGGTAGAGGTGCAGTCCTTAGTCAACTGGATGAGAAAGGTAGGGAGCACCCCATTTGCTTCATCAGTAGGAAACTGAAGGAACCAGAAACAAGGTGGGCAACCATAGAGCGTGAATGTTTTGCCATTGTGTGGTCTTTGAAGAAGTTAAGACCATACTTGTATGGATCTACTTTTGTGATTCAAACTGACCACAAACCCTTGAGATGGTTAATGCAAATGAAAGGGGAGAACCCAAAACTTCTAAGATGGTCAATCTGCCTGCAAGGGTTTGATTTCACCATTGAGCACAGAGCAGGATGTCACCAGGAAAATGCTGATGGTCTCTCTAGGATGTTTTTAAGCGACAAGAGGTAGAGATTCATCCAGGAGTGGATTAAATCCTCCTGTCCCCTAGTCTGGGGGGCAGGGGGTGGGCGAGTGTTAGGAAGAATTCTCCAGAATGGCTATTTCTAGTGTTGAGGAGATCCCAAATATGGCCTGCACTCCAGCCACCCATTTTGAGATACCAGAAGCATACTAGCCAAGATATGTGACGTATAAGGAGCAAATATACCAACAGAGAGCCACAGTGGGGCTCTGTCCAGTACCCATCAGAAGGACTTGTATACCTATTGAAGCACCAATCACCAGACAACCATGGGCTGCACGTTATCCATTGAGACAACCATACCAGCAGTTGACACGAAATGAAGACGACTTACAAACTGTCCCTGAAGAGACCCAAAGGGCCTTAATCAAAGGCAAATGGTGAACAACACACGGGCCCGGACAGACGCACAGATGAACAAAACGCGGATCAAAGGAAGTCACACAAAGATGATATGTTGCAAATAATGATGTAATGAAGCTTGAAGAAGAGACGATTTTGAAATAAAAGGAGACATAACCAGGATTGAATTATGCAACTGGCTAAATGCCTGTAAATAGGCTTGGAACGCAAGAAGCTAAGGAAACGATACTGCTTGCAATGCTTAGTAGAAGGATAGAGCGGCAAGCGCCAACTATACATCTACCTCAAGAAGCACATTATACAAGTGCGACTCCATTTTGTAAACGCAGAATTAAGCCCTGGACGGTGAAGGACAAACAGGCCAAGATTCAGATACTAGCTCAAAGCCAGACAAAGAGCAGAATCGAAACTCAGCAAGAAGCGCCTCATGCCTAGGAATTCAAGGTCAACTCCAGGAAGGGAGGAGAGGGGCAACTTCGAACAAACGAAACTTAAGAGCATAGGAGCCTGCCCCGTGAAGGTCGAGATAAGAAGGCCCGGCAGGTGGCGAGGCCGAACAAAAGAATCAAATACTCAAATTGAGGAAGAATGAAGCAGATTCACGGTGACCAAACTGACACGTGATCAGCCAAGTGCGAAGAGGTACCAATGTCTGATGTCACCCAAACCAGAGGGTGCCATAACTTTTCCTGATAAGAAGCTACAGTTTCGAGGCCAACCTCAGCCAACTAATTGACACATAGCCCTAAAGCGCTGATTGATGGAAGGGAGGCATGGTGAATCTTGGGGCACTTCGCATCTGGGTGTCTGTTCTGCATGCTGCTAATTAAAGTGGAGATGTATGCCTAGGGGTGTAACCCACCCAATCACAATGCACCAAATAATCTAGCTAGTAGAACCAATGAGACGTTGTACTTGTAGTGACGTCTATCATGAGTGATGTAGAGGGATGGGCGTAGACGCCAACCCGATAAGAGTTATCCAATCCTCACACTTTGTTACCATATACAGATATAGCACCTATACTTAAGTTACCTTTTCCGAACAATAGAATTGCATGACAAACTTTGGAGTGTTACACGTCAATGATGACGAGAATTTTCGATAAACGTTACTGTTTGCATGAAGAATTTGGAGGTTGAAGCGAGACAGGCGATCGCATCACTGTT
The DNA here is from genome assembly GCF_040938575.1 of Ambystoma mexicanum. Lineage (NCBI taxonomy): Eukaryota > Metazoa > Chordata > Amphibia > Caudata > Ambystomatidae > Ambystoma > Ambystoma mexicanum. The sequence continues at coordinate 55,176,196 of NC_090930.1, read as the reverse complement.
GATTTCCATTTGTTTCCCCGTTTTTTGTACTTGTCATTAAACGGACTTCCCTTTGCCAAACCATTGACTTGTCCTTATTGATTGGTGTTGGAGTAAGAGAATCCTGCACCCCATCCTCCTCAAGGTGCAGCTATCTCGTCTTAAAGTACTGGAGGGCGATCTCTGAATCTCATGGGCCCGTTCAGAGGTCGCTCTGTCCTCCTGTACACTTGGTTGCGGTGACGATGATTATGACCATCAACTCGTGAATTTTGATTATTGATAAGACACCTATTGACTGTCGACACGAAGTAACTCTAGGTCTTCGGCAATATCACGAGATATTCGGCTGAGTAGACTGAGAAGCTTCCCGTGGACAATGATAGTGTAAGTCCATCAAAAAACTGCAGTGGGTCTGAAGGAACCTGCCTTTCAAAGCATAACCCTTCTCATACCTACGGGCAGCCGATCAGACGAAAAGACCGAAGGAGGCGGTAAAGAAGGCAGTGATCCCGAGGATTCAGAGAGGAACGATGCGATCGGTGAGTGAAACAAAAAATTGATGCTTTGGCAAATGTCCTTAGGCATTAGAACAAGTAAGGGAAAAGGTAACGGAAGGAGGTGGAGAAAAACAAAATAGTCAGAATTAGAGAAGACTATATATATATATATATATATATATATATATATATATATATATATATATATATATGGTAATGACTCTAGAATAACTGAATAAAAAGAGAGAATACCGGGGTGAACACACGAGATAAATGGAAAGGATACCGGGGTGAACACCTGAGATAAAGGGAGAGGATACCGGGATAGAAACCAGAGAGAAAAGAGAGAGGATACCGGGGCGGACACCCAAGAAGAGAGAGGATACGCCTTGTTCCTGCGGTTTAATATAGCAGTCAGAAGAAACGTGAACTCATAGTCCCACATAATAGGGAAAAATTAGGCTACTACGACGATTAAAGACGTCGTAAAAGGAGTTTGTTTAAACTCCATGTCGGGTATTGATTAGAAGGCAGAGATATCTGTGTCCAGCTGGTGTCTGTCAAGTTTGTTTAACATCTGAAATACATGTTCTGTTGATATGTCATGTGTAAAGAAATGTGTCTCAGTGATGTTTAACATTGAGTAGGGGTTTTTACGCGATTCTATCGTAAAGAGGGAATCGCACATGAATTGATGTTCTTGAATGAATTGGTGAGAAAGAAGTTTGGCGGGAAAGAATTGGTTTGGAGCTTGCGATATTTGGTGCTCGCTCATATTGTTGGGTGTGGTGAAGTTGCATGAAAATATTGCTAGGACAGATTTAAGCATGGAAGATATTACTCTGTTAGCTCATGTATGTAAACTATTGCCTAAACATGCACCCAAGCTTAAGAAATACAGTACAGAGTGGGTTAAGGGTACCGCCCACAAGGTGTTTATGCCATGGCCACAAAACGGGTCCTTATCTAAAGCCGTCTTACAACATATGACAACTTATTTGCATGCCACATATACAGGCAAAAAACTAGAGAAACGCCTCGCTGTTCTAAAACTTTGGAAAATGTTCGAACAGGTGAAAGAAGAAGAGCCACCTGCAGACTGGATATTAAATGTATGCACGGAGGGGGGTGAGACGGCTACCGCGCCACCTGCCCCGCCTGAAATAGAAACCGAGGGAAGTAAGTCAGCGGGACTCTACCCACTAAGAGAGCTCAAGGCAGCTACAGGGTACAGCAACCCCGCATATGAGTCACCTACGTACAGTAGTGACGAAATTAAGGGGAAGGATCAGGATAAAAATCTTGTCTCCGCAGTCCCAAGGGACAAGGAGAGACGCGATGATGAGAGGAAGGATCAGGCACAGACAAGTGGACTTCTCGATAAAGAGAGAGAGAGGGAATGAAATGGAAAGGAAGTGAAGACAAAACTGATGAGATAGCATTCGCGAAAGACGAATGGATGGGAGGACAGATATTGTTGAAACTCGATGGAAAAGGAAGTGATGATGTGAAACCAAGGGAGAGGTCTGATGAGACATAGAGAAGGGAAAAGGAGAAGGAAAGGGAAATAAGGGACGAAAAGATAAAAAGGAAAGACAGGCTAAGGCGAGAACAGCTATATCGCGAAGAGCAAGAAAAGCAGCTTGATCGCAAACATAAGGCAGCCTATGACCAGTACAGACAGAATCAGAAAAGGTTGGAAGAAGAGCAAAGAGCATGTGAAAAAACGATAAAGAGGCGAAAAGATGAGGAAATTCAAAGGGCAGATGAACGTAGAAATGAAAGGAGAAGGGAAGAAGATAAGGTCAGAGAAGAAGCGAGGAAGCACAAAGAATTTGATGATGACATTGAACATAAGCATAGACAGAGACCACGCGATCTCGAATATCTGGAGCGGGAAGTTTAAAAACCCAATCCTGTTGCAGAATGGGAAAACATAGAAGAATTCTTCCCTGCATACGATTCAGTACCAGGAACGAGCGGGGCATCTATTGAAGATGACTTCAACACCAGAAGCATCAGGGAAAATATTGATAAGATATATGATGCGATGGGGGAATGAATATCTCAAGGCGAGGGGGAAGACGAGCGCTTGGAAAGCACTCAACTGTATGATGCGGAGGAAGTCAGTCGAAGCAGCGGTAGCAGAAGACTGTCCTTGGACAGACTAGAAATCAGTAAAACTGATGATGATGCAAGAAGTTGCGCGAATTGGGAACGATCGACGTCCGACTCCTGAGAAGATATGAAGTGTGAGACAAATGAAGAATGGAGACAGCGGGAAAAGCGGCTCCCACGGGACAAAGGGGTGAGATGATCAGTCACTAGCGAGTCCGCACCTAAGGCATCAGAATATACATCACAGTCTGACTGACACGAAGGAACACCCCATGGTCAGAGGGGGGTGTCAGCGCCCACCTATGTGGACAGGTTGAGGACATTGCCAGGAAAACAGCGATACAGGAATATTACCCCAGCGGTAGATAGGAGAACTATGGGGAAGGAGAAGGAAGTCTGTGCATTCCAGTTCCCGCTGTTAGAAAAGGGGGGAGCAAGACCGCAATATATTTCATGGCCACACATGGACCGAGGGAACTTAAAAAACAAGATTCCAATGCTGACATCGGGAGCTGGGAAGTGGATACGCGAGTTAGAAAAGATGACAGGGGGTGTCACGTTAGCTATAGGGGACATTAAAGGTCTCGTTATCATCATACTCGGTGAGAGAGCAGACGATGTGTGGGCACAGGCTGGGTACCCTGGTGTTACTACAATGAACACTGCCCATGACGGAGCGCCATTCAACAATTGCAGAGCAGCAGTATGGAAAGCGCTACGAATGCTTTACCCAGACACTTCCGACATGGGAGCTATAATGACTCGCAAAATGAAGGAGTCGGAAGATCTGCTGATTTATATCCAGAATTTCCAAGACGCGTGGATGCTCGAAACGCATGAATCTTGGGCAAAATCCATACCTGTGTTTTACCACATTTTATGCCAAGGGTTGCCAGAACCAGTGCAGAAGCAAATCAAGCAATTGGTAGGTGTTGAGGCCAAACCTTGGGCTGAAATACAACTGACTATCGCACACTACTGTAGATTGTTACAAGAAAAGAATCGGAAAAAAGAGGCAACTCGAAAAGGTGAGGGAGTGAAGCTGGTGCAAAAGAAATTATCCAAGTACGCTCTTGAAGGAGCCATGCTAACTAGCCCGGCTGAACAGATTACACAGCAGGTCAATAATCTGCAGCAGAATAATCGGGGCAGCACTAGGTTTTACCCCAGGGGAAGAGGATTTAAAGGAAGGGGATGGCAGAGTAATCAAGGAGATTTCCAAGGGAACAAAGGAGGTTTTCAAAATGTGCTAATGGGCAACACAGATACGGCATACAGACAAATAGCCCGACCACCGCCAGTATGTTGGCTGTGCGGATTGACAGGGCATTTGGCGGGCTCGTGCAGAAGCCAAGGCGCGTGGCAAAATGGCCAAGGAATGGGAGCAGGCACGGTGAATCTCCCAACAGAGCAGTGCCCAGAATCACACAGTGCAGCAAGAACCATGCATGCAGCAGGGTGCGCAGCAGGGGGTTCAACCCCCGAGCATGGGGATTTTGCCACAAGGGCAATTCCAACAGGCACCACCGCAACCTCCGCAGGCACAAACTCCGCTAGGGGAGGCAACCCCGAGAATGGAGAAAATCGACAAGTATACAGTGGACCGAACTTATACATGAACTAGGACAGCTCACTGGGAACCCTGATGTGCTCTATCCTATCAGTGACACCAGACCCTAATAGGGAACCTAGGGTGAATGTCACCATAGGGGGTAAAGAATATTCCTTCTTAGTTGACACAGGGGCAACACGCTTGTGCATACGAGAAGGCAAGTTTTCCTTGTCTGACGAGTCTATAGATACTCAGAGTTTTACAGGAGCTCACAGTCGAGTTCCCTTTACAGACGCACTCCCAGGCTCCATAGGAGAATGCAAAATGAATGTACCTTTGTTGTATTCGCGTCAGACCCCAGTAAACATTTTGGGTCGAGATTTAATGACAAAATTGAATATGACCATCTTGTTTACAGAGGCAGGCATAGTATGCTCTGCTCCGGGAATGCAGTATTCAAACGTGTGCGAAATAATAAGGGCGTACTCAGGGCACATATCCAATGTCCAGGGAGGCGGATGAAGGAATTGCGAAGACAATTTCCGCCATGATGGACCAGCGCATTCTAGTAACGTCAGAGTCACCCTGTAACACAGTGATCTATCCTGTCAAGAAATCAAAGGGAGGGTCTTGGCGTTTAATCCAAGATGTGAGAGCCTTAAACCACATTGTTGAAGCCGAGTTCCCTCTAGTCCCTAATCCATCTACAATTTTGTGCAACATACCTTTCGAGGCAAAATATTTCATGGTGATTGATTTGAAAAATGCTTTTTTCTCAATCCCGTTGCACCGTGATTCACAAGATCTGACGTCATTCACATTCAGACAAATGCATCTGAAAAGCACGAGGTTGCCACAGGGGTACTGTGAGTCCCAGTCCATCTTTAACAGAGTCCTTCAGATGGACCTGAGCAATATTGCAGTAGAAAGTGTCGTCTTGCAGTATGTGGATGACATTCTAATCTGCAGCACAACAGAAGAACAATGCAGGCGCGATTCTGTTCAGCTACTGACTATACTAGCTGAGAAAGGCTGTAAGGTTGACAAGGAAAAACTGCAATATTGTCAACAGGAGGTGCTGTACATAGGCCAGTTATTTTCACATGAGGGGAAAAAGGTAACCCCAGAAAGGGCTGAAGCTATCATGAACACGGCGAAGCCACTCACAGTAAAGCAAATGCACAGCTTTCTAGGCCTATGCAATTATGTTAGAGCATGGGTCTTTGATTACAGCTCATATACCAAGCCCTTGCTCCAGGCCCTAAAGAAGGCCCAGGTGACAAAGGAAAAGATTGAATGGACTGAGACAATGGAAAAGGGGTTTACAGAGCTCAAGAGAGCGATTTGTACGGCTCCAGTTCTCGGGATTCCTAATTATGCAGAGGAATTCTACCTGTTCTTGCACACTAATGGCAGCATTATGACGGCAGTGCTCGCTCAAAGAACCTCGTTGGGGTACAAGCCCCTGGCGTATTACAATGGGAATCTGGACCCAGTAATGAGAGGCCAGTTCCCATGCGAACAAAGCTTAGCTGCCGCAGGGTTCGCCATAGAGAAAGCGACAGCGAACAATCTAACAAGATCCAAATTCTGATGGAACCTCATCTCAACCAAAAACAAAGCAGGCTCCTCTTGCGCAACTCTGGTCTTGGATCCCTAAAGCCCTAATAACCAACAGGAAGCAATAGCAATGCGCCAGGTTCCCCATAGACTCCTTAACACCTCGATCGATTACGATGAAAGAGGAGCTGGTGTTGGGGTCCTGGAACACTAGGGGCTTTCTCCATTTGACTAAAGAGGGTGAGTTAAATTTAGGATTTTTCGACATTCTTTGTATACAAGAATCCTGGATGACGGAGAAACCAACAATGGATGGGTATGTCATAGCCTTCGCCCCTGCAAACAAAGGGGCAATGGGACGCCCGTTCTCTGGGCTTCTAACAGCGATTCGTTCAGGCAGGGGCTTGCAACTTCAGGAAACGGTGTTGACATCCACGTATTATCTCGTCACTTTACTCCGATGGGATCAACCAACAGGCCCAACTACGATACCCTTGACATCACTGGTGATTGTCATGAACGCTTATTGGAACCCCCTGACCATAGACGATAAATCTTTCAGCACGATGGTTGAACAAGCCTTCAACGCAACTCTCGTGGAGTATCCAGCAGCCAACGTGATAATTTGCGGCGACTTTAGCGCTATATGCCACCCGCATGACGACACAGGCCTCCACCCAAAGCCTGTATCCCACAGAGAGCCCAGAGGTAACAAGTGGAACGCTCTAATGTCATCAAGAGGTCTTCTTAATGCAGGTGACCTCTTCCCGAGGACAACTAGCGTCCCCACTTGGTCGAGAGGAAACTCCTTTGCAGAACTTGATCATATCTTTGTGAGCAGTTCATTAGCCGCACAAGCTGCTTCTTTCGAAGTCATTACCTCAAATGCCAGTGATCACAACCTACTGGCATTCAAGAGGAAATCACTCAAGGCCGAAAAGCTTTTTATGTTACATCGAGTCGAGTGTAATCAGCAAAGAAACCGCCTCAAACTCTCCGCCAGATCTGTGAGGATAATAACATCACAATATTTAATGAGATTTGAAGCACAGCCAGCAAATGATCCTCCTGGTGCCCCTGACTATCAGCCCCTCTTGGTCCCTTTTACATCTTCAGTAAACAAGACCAGATCAATGCTCAGACCCTGCAACCATACATACTGTAAGATTCTAGTGGGCAAACGCTGAGACAAATTGAGGAAATTGAAGTTGCTAGCCTGCACAGAGCCCTCACAAGCTAACTTTGACTTGCTCCGCAAAGCACAATTGGTCTATAAATTCTGGGCTAAGCAATATCATTTGATACTGTATCAGTAGGATGCGGAACAAATGTTAAAGCAAGTGTGCAGTCACAACCCTCCTGAATTCTGGACGTTACTGAGATCAGCCGCTGCACCAGTGAAGGAACCTCTGTTCAACAACATCGGCGAGGAGACATGGATACATTTCTTCAGTCAACTCTTTGAACCTCCATCAATATTACTTGTTCCTGGGGAAAACATCGATAAGGAACCATGGATTGACCTGAGTAATAAAGAGGACATTATCGAGGTCATACGTAGTCTCAAAACCTCCAGAGCTCCCGGCCCTGATGGCATCACAAACATAGACCTCAAAAAACACCCGGAGGAATGGGCGCAGCTGATCAGTGCGATCTTTAAGCGCTGTAAAGATACCAAGTCAATTCCATCTTCCTGGACCTCCTCCATTGTGGTGCCAGTATTTAAGAAGGGCAATAAAGAGGAGCCGGAGAACTATCGCCCCATCGAACTCCTCGATGTAATCGGCAACGTGTTTGGCGCCCTCTTATTGAAACAATTCCAGCGATGGGCTAAAAACACAGAGTGAGCGGATCCTTTCCAAACTGGATTCACTAAAAACATCGGGACCTCTGCAAACATAATGTTTATGAGTGCGCTGAAAAGCAAAATCATTGACGGGGCGCCTCGAGTTTTCGTGGCCTTCATTGACCTGGCTCAAGCCTTTGACCAGGTCAATAGTGCGACCTTATGGAGGAAACTCCAAGAGTGGAACTGCCCAGGTGACATTCTACAGCCTATACGTGCCCTCCACGAGAAGACCAGGCTGCGAGTTAGGCTAAATCAAGCTGGCCTGCTTTCCGAGGAAATCCTTTCAGGAAGAGGAGTCAAGCAGGGATGTCCCTTAGCCTCGGCCCTCTTCATAGCGTATATGGGCGATTTCAAGGTCTCAGAATCCACCATTCGATCCTTTCCGCCCACCATGGGCACTGAGAAAACAACACGCCTGCTGTATGCGGACGATAGGATCATGATGGACCTTACTCCCATTGGTCTCCAACGCCAACTCGATAACTTGGCAACATTCATACATGGCAATGACCTACAAATAAACGTGGCAAAAACTAAGATTTTAGTCCTGGAAAAATCTAAAAGAAGGAACATCTGAGCTGGTTTCTCGAAGGAGCAGCCCTTGAAAATGTGCAACACTTTAAATATCTAGGAGTGACACTTGACTGCTCCAAAACAAAAGGCATTACAAGAATCTCTTTGGGTAAAAGTAAGAAAACTATCTGCCCAAGCTTGTGCGTTGGACAAGAAATATGGCCGTTTTTCCTTGGTCCCAACAATAAGATTCTACTGAGCAAAGGTGGTGCCCTCTTTGACATACGCAGTAGAGGCCCTGCCACAAACACCGGCAAAGCTCTGGATTCGGTTGTAAGGGTACTTCTGGCGATCCGTCCTGGGTCTCCCGAAATGTACATCCATGTTTTTGATCAGAAGAGAACTAGGTCTCCTCTCGCTGGGTGCGACTATTGAAATCAACAGCATGATGCTTTACAGGAAAATCCTGCTGCCTAATTGTCCAACCATTCTAGACATAATTAGGAAAGAAAGGAAAGAAACACAAGGCACTCGATGCACAATGCTAAAAACCTGGGAAACAACATGTAGATCAAAGCTGAAGAGGAGTTAACACAAAACCCGATGAAAACAAAAAAGAAAATCAAGGAGCTCGACTGGATAAAGACTCTGGATTGTGCAGCTGAGCTCAAATCAACCAGCCATCTTCCCCCACAACTATGCAAACTGAATTCCATTCTGAATTACCTGGCAAAATTCCCCAGCAAACCAGTAAGAAACCTCTTCTTGAGGGCGCGTCTAAACCTCCTTGACACTCATGAGATTGTGGCTGTAAGAGGCCAATCCAGCTCCAATAAATGTCGCTTTTGCAACAACGAGGAGGAGATTGAAACAATCCGGCACCTGCTCCTGAATTGTCCGGGAACCCTGTCAATCAGCGGGAAATACCTGCTGCCACACTTGTCGGCATCTTATACCCAAGAGGAAGAGCTGTGGTGGAGTAGATTAATTAGTGGTGAAAGACCCGCTTGGACCATCGCCACAGCACAGTCTCTGAAACAGGTCCTTGGGTCCCTTCATTCTTTACTGATCTGTACATAACTTCAGCACCAGACTGATTCCCCGATTTCTTGATCTTTAGATTTTTGTTTTTTTTGTCTGACTTTCTTGACTGCATTACTTTATGACTTCGTCTTCCTTATAAAAATCATTAATTTTATTGAATCAAGTAAATAAATAAAAAAAATAAGAAAGCGACAACCATTGTAATGGGATGTTCCATGACGTTATACGTCGAGCACTCATTATTTGCCATCTTAGAGAAACCAAAGGGTACGTTGACATCTCAAAGAGCCTCTGCCTATGAGGTGATCATATCTAATTCATCGATCAAAACAGTTCGATGTAAAACAGTAAACCCAGCTACGTTCATAGCTGAACCAGTCACTGAAGGAGAGCCGATACATGACTGTGCAAACTATGAAGAATTCTATGATAAAATCCCCAGGGTAAAAGAAAATGCCCTGGTGGGAGGGGAGATTGTTTTCATTGACGGTTCTTCAAGAATCGACCAAGAAGATGGACACAGATATACAGGCGTTGCCGTTGCACAGGCTGCAGAGTTATTGGCGTTGATACTCGCCATTGAGAATCACGCAGACCAAGAAGTAACGGTGTACAGTGACTCCGCCTATGTGACGTCCACAGTGCACGCAGGCCTAGCGCGCTGGAAAAGGAGGGGCTACCTCTGAGCAGACGGCACGCCAGTGCAGCACACAGCCTTATTGGACAGGCTGATTAAGGATCTACAGCTCCCAGTGGGCATAGCGGTCGTGAAATGCGCTGCCCATTCTCATTGGACAGATTTCGTGTCACGCAGAAACCATGCAGCAGACACAGAAGCCAAGCGTATGGCATCCGAAGGTGAAACGATTATGGAAGTAGAAGTGGCGTGCATCGATGAACGGATGATGATAGCACAAGCCACACCAGAAGCCTATAGCAATGTGGGGCAGACACAACTAATGGAGCTTCAAGCGGAGGCACCTCAGGACGAAAAGAACCTGTGGAAACGTCAAGGGTGTTCTTTAAACCCCTATGATGGATTGTGGCGGCAAGACAGCACTGATAAACCAGTAATGCCTGTAGCCCTACTAAAAATAGCATTGGAACAGTTGCATTACCCATTTAACATGTCAAAAGAGAATCTAGCAACAACGCTCACGGAAGACTGGTTTATACCGAATTTAGCTGAGCATGTTGCATTCTTCCTGGTGAACTGCATAATCTGCCAGCAATTCACCACTGGGCACACATTACAAGTAGTGAGAGGAGTCATCCCCTGGCCAATTGGGCCTTTTCAGAACTTACACATCGACTACGTTGACATGATTCAAGTGTGTAATGGGTGGAGGTACTTAATTGTAGTGGTGTGTCCATTCTCTAGATGGATAGAAGCAGGTCCTTGTACACACCCAGACTCAACCTGTGCTGCCAAATTCCTGGTGACGGAAGTGTTCCCTAGATGGGGGGTGTGTGAGGTGATGAGGTCAGACAACGGGGCTCATTTTGTTAATGCAGTCTTTGAGCAAATCAGCTTGTTGCTTGGTATGAAGCACAAGTTCTCGTCGGCGTATCATCCGGAAGGTAATGGCATATGCAAGAGGCTCAACGGCTTGTTAAAGGAAAGGATAGCCAAGTTGAAGCTTACCCTAAAGAGCGGATGCTTGCACTGCCTTCCACTGGCATTGTATGCTCTTCGGAATCAAGCAGGCTCTGACCATCATTTTACGCCACACGAGATAGTCACAGGAAGAAGAATGAGTACCCCTCTTACCCCCAGAATAGAGCTAGATGTGATGCCCAGTCAACCCGAGAGGTCCTGCGAACCGAGTTGCAAGAGTATCTGAACTGCATTACATCCAGCCTTACTGTCATTTCAGACCAACTACACTGACGACGAAAAGGGTGCAGCAAAGCCCAAAACGCAGCAGGAGATGCTGAAAGAGACGCAGTTCAAGGTTTACGTACGCCATTCATCTTCCCTGGAGACTCTGTGTTGGTAAAAAACCACACAAGGAAAAGGTGGGACGAGCCAAGGTTCAATGGCCCTTTCATCGTAGAGGACTGCACTCCATCAGCAGTAAAATTGCAGGGCAGGAGAGCATGGATTTTTCTAAATGACATTAAGCCCTATATCGGAGAAAGCCCTCAAGCTGTACCCCATCGCGAAGAGACCACAGATGACGGGGCAGAACCTCAGCACATGCAGATGAGATCCATGAAGAGGATGAAGGACGCATGAGCAACAAAGCCAAGACAAAGAACACGGTTGGAAGTTGTGACTTAAACTGGACATTTCCTCTAAGCAAAAGAGGGGATAAGGACATAACGGACACTCTGTGCATCCTAGTTGCAGGGTGAAAAGGACAATTGCGCATCCAAGCCACAACACAGTTGTTGACACGAACTTGTAAATCAATCACACTGAAGCGTTGTTGAGAAACAAGACTCAAATAGACTGTGAACAATGACTTTAGCCTAAAGAGCTAAACGCAGCATCCTGACTCATCAAAGAGCAAGACGTCGCTTTGCAGCATTTATGGTGTCATCTAGCAGAAATATCACAAGGGATTACTGTCTTGTTTCCAGTTAGTGTTAGACATATCCGTTACTTGTAGGGAGAGTCACCAGTGTCACAGACTTTATCCAAGATCCTGCCAACAAGAAAGTAATCTGGCAACTGCTTACTGTCATCGCGGAAGCCTTCATTGAGTTACCGGAATACAGTGATAGAGACACAGATGCTTTCACCGCAGGCATTATAGATGAACTTGTCAATACACTCTTCTTTCGCATCATAGAGGAGTGCCCAGCTATTGTGGGAAGAACCACAGATACGCTAACCTTCATTCGAGATCCAACAAACACTGAACATTTGAACCAACTGTGGACTAAACTAAACTATTTAGTAGCAATCCACGCAGCAGGAAAGTGCAGAGACTGTTCACGTCAACAGAAAGGCCTGTGATCCAGAACCCAGCAAAGCAGGACAAATGTCCCTGTCTCCCGAGGACAGCCGACTGGCGCACAATGTCCTGTTTCGCCTAGTCACTGACTTTCCAGAAATGGTGCGAACACCTGCAGAGATCCAGCTAATGTTGCGCATATGGGAACACTCTTCCATGGCATCATGCCCCAAGTGGAGCTGTCCAACTTTCAAAGAGAGTATCTGAGGAGATTCCAATGAAACCTTCTGCTGAGGGACAGATCCAGGAGAGAGAGTCAAAGCACTTCGTCCTTCCGCCGAGGGACAGATCCAGGAGACAGAGTCAAAGCACTTCATCTTTCCGCCATGGGACAGATCGTGGGAGCAGAGACAAGAACTTCACTGTTTTATTTTATCTTATTTTTGACTTTGATTTTTATTCTATTTCTTTGCATTGAACAGGTTCCAGCATGTCCTCAGGACTGAAGCAAATTCGGGGGGTGGACTGGGAACTGACCTATTTTGAATATGCACAATGAATGTGCCTCACCAAAGGTGTTAGTCTAATCTTTTTCCATAGTCTAGCAAGGGAACTGTATCACGTATCGAGAGACAATCGTTACCCGCAAAAAGGGAGGACATTTGCAAAGAACCAGACACTTTATGATACAAACTTTCTGAGAAACAATAATGGAGAAGTGAAAAGAATAGAACTTTGACTTTTGCTATGATTGAAATGGGGGCCCAGAACAGTAACCTGGTCCTCCCATAAACAGAGGGGCGCCCCCGCTTCCCTGGAAGGAAATGCTGCCAATTGTCATACTGCACGATTATGTGTATATGTATAGTGATTATCATTGTCTTTCTGTCGTTAACAATCAGAACTGCATTATTTATTGGTGCGCGAAGCATTCCAATTTCAGTGCACCCACCAGATAATGTACGCATGAGTCCCACAAAGGCACACAGACCCTATATAGTCGTTCCAGGAAAATCTGATGGTAAGGTACACAAACTACAAATGAATGTAATTGGCATTGATGCACACACACCTGAGTTAACAAATGAAGAGAAAAGCTGGAGACAGGGTCAGCACGGAACGAATGAAAACCTAGCACTGACTAGTACACGCACGCGCACATTAAATGCACACGAAACTGGGCGAGTATCAATGGCTGCAGAACCTCAAACAAAGGCAGCAGAGAGCACAAGACTGCCTACCAAACAACCTGTCCCAGAAAATAGTAAAGGTGACCGAAAAGCACCAAGTGAAAGGCTTACTGAAGAAGATAAAGCAAAAGCCCTCGAAAAGACAGAAGTGGCTACGAGAAAATTCACTGAAAGGACACAAATGATGATAGATCGTTTATTCCCATTCATAGCAAGAACGAAGAAACTACATGAGGAACTGAAAACTATGCCCGCAAAGACTGGATTGACAAGCACACAAGTCCCAACCCAAGGGACAAGCATCAGACCGACCACACAGCCATATGCAGGACCAGTGTCAGACTGAATAACATGGGCACTTGCACGCAGTAAAGAAAAGATGCATGAGGACCAGTAAAGAGCAGACAGAATCATGACCACTCGAATGGCACAGATAAAAAAGCCTGCACCATGGACTGAAATGCCTGAGAGTCCTCTGGCATGAAAGAGTCACACAGACGCGTTTAGAGATGTAGTTATAGCTAACTACTGGAAGACACTAAGAATCAAGAGAAGCCCACATGAAGATAACAATGAACTGAACGATTACCTGGACAGCACAGCGCATCTGGGGAACAACATTTGGTACCAGCACATGAAAGAAGTTGGGAGAAGAAAATCAGAAGGAGATTGCTTTGTGTGTGCGCTCCTACCGTACAGCATGGGAAAATCCAAGATCTTCGTGGCTGTAGAAATTGATGTCCCGATAGCACACTGTTTGTCACTGTGCAACACCAGAGGACAGTTTATGGGAAAAGATGCCTCACTAATATGGGCAACTGAAACAGCATATCCCGATGAAGATGATTATAACCAGGACATTAAGACAAGAAACAGAGCTCATACTAGGAATCACGTGATCAGGTATGAAAAGCCAGAAGTTAAAGGAACAGGAGCAAGATGGGAGGTTAACCCGAGCCTGAATATCCAAGGAAAAACTCCAGAAGAAGCCAAAATTTGGAAGAACAGAGGCCAAATGCAGATCTGGGGAACAGTGCTATCACCAGACGGATGGGAAGCAGGAGTAGTGATATGCCGAGCATGGATGGTACTTGGAGCCTGCAAGGAAGCAGTAGAAAACTCACAAAAACTGTGAAAACCTCTATGGCCAAAGTTGGTAAAATTACTAACATGGGTCGAGGACAGAGGAGGACCCTTGCAGATAGTACCACTGGAAAGCCCAAAATGATGCTTCAGAAACAATGACACGAGGATGAGGATGATGGGAGAGAATCAAAACTGCGGGTGAATCTTCGAAGCTCCAGGAATGACTCAGGGAACTGCAGTAATAATGGATCATTACTGGGCGTGTGGATCCACAATACTGAACGTCCATGTTCCAGCATTAGTGATCCCGAAAAGTGACCTGAACATCGACAGCTTCCCGAAGGCAGATGCCCATCTGAGGAAGAAGAGATCTGTGGAGCTAGCATCCCGTATGAAGAGAGAGAATTACTTCTCTGCCAAATCAGAAGAAGCCTTTCATGCAATTCCATATGAACACAGGCTTTTCAGCCTCACCTCATCAGTGTTCGCAACAATCCTCATGCCAAGATTCCAGTTGGAGCAAACACGAAATGGTTGCAGATAACCAGATGGGAGTTATTGCAGACCATTAACACTACCATAAAATGATTCAATGTTATTAAGGAAGAACTAAGAGCAATCCGACTGATGACCCTCCAGAACAGATATATACTTGACATGATCACAGCGATGGATGGAGGTGTTTGCGCAAAAATCGGAGAATTGTGCTGCACATTTATACCTTCGCATGATGAAGAAAATGGAACCTTAACAGAAGCCATAAGTATGCTGACACACCTACAGAACCAGATGATTGATGAAACTGACGAAGTAGATGATGACAGCTGGTTTGGAACTGTATTCTCATGGGTCCCACAATGGATGGAAGATGTATTCAAGTTTCTGGGAGCCCTACTATTGATGATACTACTAGGGTTTTGTGTTATCGAGATAATCATTACACAATGCCAGAAAAGAGTGAAGAAAGCCATTGGGATGAAGATCATGATTGACATCAAACCAGGATGGAAGCCGAGAGACCTGACAGATGAAGATATAAGAGACTTTGTGAAGGCCAGCGAATTTGCGCCAGAAGGAACAAAGTTTGTGTACCCCAGGAACCGGAGAAGATATGAAGGAAAATGGATCTATTGCAGCCCAAATGGACAGTGTCAATTTATGACCTGGAACAAATACGAACACGTGAAAACAGCAGGAAGCCTCAAAGGAGTGATAAAAATATGGACTCCAAAGAAACACATGTTTCACGCCATCATGTACAAACCTAGAAGACGAAGAATTGGATACAGAAGAACCCAGTAAGAATAATCCAAAGGAGGAAGCAGAAGTGGTTGATAAACTGACCAGAGGGGTGCGTGTAGAGGAGGTCCCAAATATGGCCTGCACTCTAGCCACCCATTTTGAGATACCAGAAGCATACTCGCCAAGATATGTGACATATAAGGAACAAATAAACCAACAGAGAGCCACATTGGGGCTCTGTCCAGTACCCATCAGAAGGACTTGTATACCTATTGAAGCACCAATCACAAGACAACCATGGGCTGCACGGTATCCATTGAGACAAACAAACATACCAGTAGTTGACACGAAATGAAGACTACTTACAAATTGTCCCCGAAGAGACCCAAAGGGCCTTAATCGAAGGCAAATGGTGAACAACACAAGTGCCCAGACAGACGCACTGACGAACAAACGTGGATCAAAGGAAGTCACACAAAGATGATATGTTACGAATAATGACGTAATGAACACTGAAGAAGAGACGATATTGAAATAAAAGGAGACGTAACCAGGATTGAATTATGCAACTGGCTAAATGCCTGTAAATAGGCTTGGAACGAAAGAAGCTAAGGAAATGATACTGCTTGCAATGCTTAGTAGAAGGATAGAGCGGCAAGCGCCAACTATATATGTACCTCGAGAAGCACATTATACAAGTGCAACTCCATTTTGTAAACGCAGAATTAAGCTCTGGACGGTGAAGGACAAACAGGCCAAGATTCAGATACTAGCTCAAAGCCAGACAAAAAGCAGAATCGAAACTCAGCAAGAAGCGGCTCATGCCTAGGAATTCGAGGTCAACTCCAGGAAGGGAGGAGAGCAGCAACCTCGAACAAACAAAACTTAAGACCACAGAAGCCTGCCCTGTGAAGGTCGAGATAAGGAGATCCGGCAGGTGGCGAGGCCAAACAAAAGAATCAAATACCCAAACTGAGGAAGAATGAAGCAGATTCACCGAGAACTGACACGTGATCAGAAAAGTGCAAAGAGGCCAACCTCAGCCAACTAATTGACACATAGCCCAAAAGGGCTGATTGATGGAA
Organism: Ambystoma mexicanum; assembly: GCF_040938575.1. Classification (NCBI taxonomy): domain Eukaryota; kingdom Metazoa; phylum Chordata; class Amphibia; order Caudata; family Ambystomatidae; genus Ambystoma; species Ambystoma mexicanum. The sequence continues at coordinate 55,159,575 of NC_090930.1, read as the reverse complement.
GGGAGGCAGGGTGAAACTTGGGGCACTTCACATCTGGGTGTCCGTTCTGCATGCTGCTAATTAAAGTGGAGATTTATGCCTTGGGGTGTAACCAACCCAATCACAATGGACCAAATAATCCAGGGTCCTATAGCTAGTAGAACCAATGCGACGTCGTACTTGTAGTGACGTCTATCACGAGTGATGTAGAGGGATGGGCGTAGACGCCCACCCGATAAGAGTTATCCAATCCTCACACTTTGTTACCATATACAGATATAGCACCTATACTTAAGTTACCTTTTCCGACCAATAGTATTCCATGACAAACTTTGGACAAACTTTGGAGTGTTACACGTCAATGATGACGAGAATTTGCTATAAAAGTTACTGTTTGCATGAAGAATTGGGAGGTTGAAGCGAGACAGGCGATTGCATCACTGTTGATTTCCATTTGTTTCCCCGTTTTTTGTACTTGTCATTAAACGGACTTCCCTTTGCCAAACAATTGACTTGTCCTTATTGATTGGTGTTGGAGAAAGAGAATCCTGCACCCCATCCTCCTCAAGGAGCAGCTATCTCGTCTTAAAGTACTGGAGAGCGAGCTCTGAATCTCATGGGCCTGTTCAGAGGTCGCTCCGTCCTCCTGTACACTAGGGTTTATTTATTTCACCTGGTAAGAGTTTGAGCGCTTTTTCCCACTCTTACATGTATTTTTCTATGTGTGTATTACATTTTTGTGTGTTCTTGTACTGTGGAGCCTCACCTACTACTAACTTTACAAGTCTCTTTAAATCTACGGACCAAGTACACCCCTTCTTACATGGAGTACTGGAAAGGGTTAATACTTATCCCTTTTTGTCTGTTTCTCTTGGAGCACTGTTTCGCTCCCTTTTCATCAAGACTTGGCTGGTGGCAGTGGTAACTACCCTATTTTTCATACAGCGGTTATCTTAAATAACCATGGTATTGTTTTAGGCCATCTTAGTAGCCCTGAACTTAAACCCGCTAGACCATATACGTTTTTATACGGTTCCGGCTGGGTTTATTCTCCATTTATTTTTGAAAATGTCTTTCTCGTGTTTTACTCTGCACGCCAAATCAGGCTTGGTTCCTTTGTTCACCGTCTTTCGCAGGCTTCTGCACAGAAGCCCTCCTTAAGGCGCCTGAAAGTCTGGGTAGGAGGGTGTGAGGGAGGGGCTTTAGGACCCCTGCCATGGGTTCGCTTGGTAACCCAAGTCGCACTCCTATTTGTTTGGTTAGGTGACTGTCCTGTCGGGACAGCCACCCTGCTGTGTGATTGACAGCCAGGCTCTGTGAATGGGGGAAAAACTGCATAAAAAGCAGGTCTCTGGGGCTGGAAAGGCAGAGTCGCCACTGGAACGAAAGAACCGATGAGGAGCTGTGTTAGGCAGAATCCTGTGCAGTTCCCTTAGGGAGCACTACAGAAGATTAAGACTACAGGTATGAGCAATAAATCCCCTTTGGTATCAGTCTGTACCACAAAGATTTAGTTGGTAGCTGTGGCTAAGCAGTCAGACTTATCTCAAGAGGGAGATGAGCAGTATTCAGGGTTTACACAATAGGGCTACAGTACTATGGCACAAGGAAACACTGACCAAAGCTTTGTATTAAAAATATATATTTATATTTTTACACACTTTTAGTTCAACACATTAATCACAGTTAATAAAGCAAGTTAAAATCAGTCAAGAAAAGTATACACAACTCCCTAGTTAAATTGTAGACAAGTTTGAGCAAGAGTGAAAACTGAGCAAAACGGCACAGTGAAAACCAAACACAAATGGTACTCCAGCAATTTCGCACAAGAGAGGGAAAGCACAACTTATACAGGAATATCTTCTTACACACCCTAGCAACACTTCCCATAAGTTTTTGAACAAGTTTAGGCAAGGCAGTACTTTAGCATAGAGAATACGTCAATGAAAACTGAGCAAAATGGCACTTCACAAGTTTTAAAAGTGGGAATAAAAAGGTGGTTATAAGAAGTAGGTGCACCAACACAGTTCTAGTTGAGAAGCAATCTAGAGAAGGCAGTTCTAACAAATTTAGCCAGAGTCAATAGGCCTGTGCCAGAGTCAGTGGTACAGGGCAAAGGGCCCAGGAGCAAAATGTTCTTGTAGCTGCAGTCAAGTCTTTGGTTAACGATTCGAAAAGGTGGATGCAGAAGGTGAGAGACAATGTTAGAAGATAGGGGCGGCCAACCCAACAGGTAGGTAAAGGATTTAAAACACCTTTAGCACTACCACGCGAAAAGGGCGGCCTGGCGGAACAATGTACCTTAAAATGAAGAAGTGGCTCCTGCGGTGGCAGTTGTTCCTGGTAGTTCCTGCAGTTCGGGGGATCCAGCAGAGGAAGAGAGGCCCTCGTTGTGGAGGAAGGTTCGAGTTACTGCACTACCCAGGGATGAAACCATTGCGGTGCTGCCCAACGAATAAAAGGTACGCTCCTTTACATCGCGGTCCGAGTGGACGGGTGCCTGGCTATCCAGTCTCCGAGTACAGGGTACTGGCGATTCGACCAGGGCAGGTCCAGGAAGGTGATTGGCAAACTGGTTGGCCCCACCAGCTCAAGGGAAGAAGGCTCTTGCAGATGAAGATCTTCTCTCGTCGTGTGGAGGAAAGTGGTGAGACGCTGCAACAGGGCTTCACCGGTGGTTCCGTCATTGCAGATGTCTTTGGCTTCTCTCCTCTTCGGCTTCTTAGTTCCAGTGGCAGCGTCTTGCTCTTCCAGTCCTCAGGACCCTGCTTTTATGCAAAAAGATCCCCATTCATACAGCCTAGCTGTCACTCACACAGTGGAGTGGTCATCTTGGCGGGAGACCCTCCAGCCTAGCAGGACAGAGTGCGACATGGGTTGCTGAGGCAACCCTGTCCAGGGGTCCTACTCCCCCTCCCACACATTGGATCCACCCCAGACTCAGTGGCGCCGAAAGGAGGGCTTCTTGGAAGAAGCCCGCCAAAAGGACGAACAAAGGATCCCCGACCTGGGTTATGAATTTAGAGAAAGACACGAGGAAGAATTTATATTAAAGTTCTGGCAAATAAAACCTACCGGAGTAAAGTTAATATTAAAATAAACCAGCGGTAGGTTAGAGGCTGTCAGTAAATGTGGTAGCCATGAACAATGGGAAAATCCCATTGGGAAATATTTGCGGTCGAATATCTTTGGTAGTAACCACTGACACCAGCCAGAAACTTTTGAGAGAGGGACTGTACGGTACCCTCTCGAAAATGAACACCAGGGAAAAACTATTAACCCTTCCCAGTACCTCCATAGTAAGATGGGTTGTACTGGTTTAGTTCATAAAAATTCACTAGTAATGTCAATGGGGACTTTACATGACCTGGAAGAAAGTATTCAGTCCCAGGGTATGGAGTCTATGTTTGGGGGTCACTATGACACCCCTGTGTCACTGCACTGAGGGTGCTGTGTAACACATGTGTATAAAGATGGTTCCTATGAGGGTGAGATAAACCCCATAGACATTAAACACAGAAAGCACACATAGCAAATATGCCTAAGAGTGGGAAAAAGAGTCACACTCTTAGCAGGAGAAAAAAACAAACCCTTCAAATCCAGCAAAGCTGCTGGGGGATTGTATAGGTAAGGGAAATTAGTCATAGAATGAGAATTCTCCCTAATAAGCTGACAGAAGAGGACCCCTACAACGACTGAACCGCCCGGTGAAGCCCTGCTGCAGGTCCAAATCTTCAGAATCCAACGACAGAGAAGGTCCTCCAGGAATCTTCTTTCCCTGAGCTGGTGGGACCAATCAGTTCGCCCAAACTGCAAGCCAGGACTCCCTCCTCTGGTCGAATTTGCTGTATAGAGCTACAGTGGGCCGGATAGCCAGGAAGGTCGGACCCTGCTTGGGTTTTAAGGAGTGCACCTTTTATTCGTTGCTTTGCTCTGCTGCTGGTTTCTTCCTTGGGCAGTGCAGGACCCTCCAGTCTTCCTACTTCATGTCAGTCCGACGGTCGCTTCAGGAACCGTGAGCCTGCAGGAACTGCCAGGAACATCCGCCTCAGCTACAGCTTCTTCTCCATTTAAAGGTACTGTGCAAATCCGGTTGTTCGGTTTTTTTGTCCAGATGCTGTGAGGGTGTGTGAAACTTTTCACAAATCTGAGGGCTTGTCCTTTTCTTCTCTTTAAACTAATTTTTCTGCTGGCCAATTTCGTCCGGAAAAGACTGGCAGAGACTTAACCGCGAACTACCCTGAACTGTGTGAACTTGAGCAAAAGACTTTTGTCCTATTGACTTTGGCCCTAAGCCTTTTTGATTTGATTCCCTCACTGTAGTTCCTCTTTCTAGATTGCCCTGCTTACTTACCTGTTTGGTGCTGATCAATTTTTGCCTAACTTCCCTCCCTTTTTAAATTGCTGGAGTGCCATTTTGCTCACACTTCATATTGAGTTTAACTTGTCCAGAATCTATTGGGAGTGGTATGGTATATTGGTAACATGGTTTTTCAACTGCTTTACTTTAGTGAGATGTTTTATAACTCATGTGTAAATAAATGTATATTCTTTTACTCAGAAACCTTGAGTCAGTGTTTGTTTGAGTCATAGTCATTGCTGTCCTTTGTGTAACTATTGATACTGCTCACTTGCTCTTGAGATAGGTCTGGCTGCTCATCCATCGCTACAACTTTACTGTGTAGTACAGGCTTGTACCAAAGGTGAATTTGTACTGTCACTTGTAGTCTTAATTGTGTGTGGTGTTCCCAAAGGGTACTGCATATAATTCTGCCTAACAACCTGTTAGTCAGCTGACTGGTCGCCTGGTGCACCCCAGAGCCTCTCGGTCCAAGGCTCTCCCGCCAGTCCTGCACTGGCCTCCGCACTCTGCCTTGCATTACTGAACTCGTAATACGTTCCATGAGAGTGGCACCTGCTGGTCTGGGTGCACTTTTTAGCCCTATGAGCAGTTTACTGTATCAGGGTTAAGGCACCTGAAAGCTGTTTGCTTCTTGTTTCCAATGTACTTCAGGTCTGTCATTTAGGTTTGCATCCAAATTATTGAAGCAAGCATTAATAATCAACATTTGAAAAATGGACAAATGTTCTGCTTGCTCTCTTACTGAGGCGATCAAATCATGTAGGATCAGCAGGTATCCTCTAAACCAGGGATCGCCAACCTTTATGTTAGCAAACGCTACTTGTAGTTAATAGCCAATATGCGGGAGCTTCTGGCGAGAGCTATTGGGTTGGTGATGTCCAAGAGTATGACAATTTGTAACAATACTTTTTGGGTTGTTTATTTTCTCTTTATATAAATATAAAAAAGGAATAACCTTCCCCCATCTACAGTGATGTAGCCTTTGTAGTTTTTTGGGAAATGGATTTGCTTGTTGTCTGAAACACATGGTTTATGAATGATTAGACCACCCACTTCAGCTTAATTTATTCCACCCCAGTTTCTGTGGTATCCAATTCAGTTCTAACAGATGAGTGTCATTCATGTAATTAATCAGTTGCACTGAAAGTACTGTTCATATAGATTGCAATGAAGCCAATGTTACACTGTGGGTGTGCACATATAAACTGCCATTCTTCCGAGAAAGCAGCAATTCTGTTCTTAAACAAGGAAATGCAAGACCAATGTTTCCCATTCTAGCTTATTAGTGACTGACCTTGCTAAAGCAAGAATTAAGTAAGAATCATTTAACATTGACTACTTTAATATTTACGAAGCCGTACTATGAGTGAGAATGTAAATGTGTGTCTCTTACAGTGTGTAAAGAAGCCTTTTAAAAATACACTTCTTGTGTTTAACAAATAGCTGTTCTTTGTTTTGAATTGTTGTGCACTCTGTTACTCTATGTTTATAATAAAGTGATAGATATAGTGCGTGGCAAGGGAGGCAACAGTCCAGAGGCTATAATAGACAGAATCAAGACTGGGCACAAATCACAGCCGCTTTGTGGAAATGATCGCCTAATGATGAATACTGTACCCAAGGGGTTGATAGAGGATATACACGAATGGAGGTCATAAGTTATATTGGTGCAAAATGTGGAACCACTCGCTTGATTCATTAGCCTTGATTTGCTTGAATGGAGTATTGGACACTAAAAAATCAGACAAATGCAACCTGCCACCGAGGAGAAAGCTCCTCGGCCATAGATTATATATTTGTGGACGCTCTTTCTTCCAACTTGAATACAGGGGTAAAAATCATTGCAAACCTGTGGAACGACCATAGTGCCTTGACAGTTGAATTTGATATATTCATTAACAAGGCACGCACAGGGGATTCAGTCAGTTTGAGAACTGTGGGACAGGGTAAACGTATCAGATGGACACAGAGGAACATAGGGGCCTTTAGCAGTGCATTGACTAATGTTATGAGTACCAGCTCCTTGGAGTGGAAAATTCAAGTTTTTTTCCCCGTTAGAATTTGAAAACTTCTTATTCGATAAGGCTTCCCCAATTGGAGCACCTTTTTTTTATCAGAAACTTGCCTCTGAGAAAGCCACCATGCATCAAAAGCTGAGATCTATTTGCTGTTCTGGTTGGGATCAAATGCAAACAAATATCAGAATTAAATCAGTAAAACAGAAGTATGAAACTTCTGTAGATCGAGAATGGCAATCATGATGCAAAAAGATGCGGAAATGATGTTGTGTACATTGGTGAAAAGAGATCTATGGGCATTTTGGGGGCTGATTAATGAACATGACCTCACTGTAATAGTTAGTTAACTGAACACGGTCTCTGAAGCCCAATGTGTCAGTTTCTTCTCTTATGTCTGTGAGGTCCTCCCGGGGGATGCATTAGAGTATTCTATTGATTTGTTTCCTAAGGGTGTTAAACTTTGGCAGCCTGTAATTGAATATGAAGAAGTGTTGAAACATATCATGAAGGCTAAAGCTTCTCCAGTGGCTGGCCCAAAAGCATTAATTGATGCAGACTGCACAATGTTTGCCTCAATCCTCTTATCACATGTGAATGAATGGATGACCACCTCTAATCGACTAAACAAATTCCAGACTGGATTTAGAGTAGGTTATTCGACGAATTTAAATGGGTTGGTTATGAGGGTCCTTCAGGAATCCGCCTGCGGCAATTATGGAGGTAAAATTTATGCATTTGATTGTGTCATCCGGAACCACTTGTGGGCTAAATCGGCAAAATGGGGCTTGGCAGGTGGACTGTTGAGCTTAATTATGGGCCTTTACGACAATGCAGGAATCTGTGTTAGGCTTATCCTTGAGGGTCACCTACTTCGTCGGATTGCAACCTATGTAGGTTTAAGACAGGGATGCTTGCTTGCTCCCTGTCTTTTTAATTTGTATGTTTCCGACATTGGAGAGTTTGTGGAAGGGGTGGGTCTGGTAACCCCAAAACTGGGGGAACTACGCATCCCTTGGCTGGCATATGCAGATGATTTCCTGCTTCCGGATCGCACTAGGGTGGGCCTCCAACATTTGATTGATACATTTGCAGAGTTTGCGGCTGAGAATGGACTGATAGGTAACACTAGGAAGATCCGCATTTTGGTGCTGTCGAGAGGCAGGGGAAGGAAAAAGTTGGGATGGAGTATGGAGGGTGCCCATAGAGAGCACCTCGAATGGTCTATATTTTGGTTTCCCTTTAATGGCCCAACCCTCGGGATGCAGACTCTGCGCATTCCTTAAACAGAAAGTCCTAACCCTATCGAACCAGATGATGAAATTAGACCAAAAGTTTGGTTGTTTTTCATTGAAACCCTTGATCTGCTTCTATGAGGGTAAGATTGTGCCCAAACTGACATATGGGATGGAGATGCACTATTGTGAGCTTCAACATTTCTGGGAGATACTGGAAGGAAGGTTGTGGAGACGAATACTGCCGCTGCCTAACAACATCCCAATGGCGGCAATTAAGTACGAGCTAGGTTTAACCTTGTTGCAGACTCGGGTAAAATGGCGATTGATGTCCCTCTTTTGCAGACTGATTTCCCCTTTGCGGAATACATTGTATGTTGATTTGGGCAAACTGGTCCATCAGTATGTCTCGGTGAAAGATCCCAGTAAGTACATGGTTATTATTCGGGATGTTTGTGACCAGACTCTATGTGATCTTGACTCAGATGAACTAGTTACTCTTACCTTGTAACGTTCTTTCGATGGGATGTTCCTCCGACGTATTCCTTATCTTAGATAGAAATCCTTCAGCTTTGCTGGCCTCGGAAAATTTTTTCGCCAGAGGGCGCTGCGCGTCGATGATCGCCGAGTCGATGACCCTCGACGGCCTCCGTGCCGACGTCGACGTCATCCTGCCTATAAAGGCCGCGCGCAGCGTCCGTTGCTCAGTTCCGTTTTGTAGTCCCCAGTAATGTTTTTGGATTAGACTAATCACCTTGAAGGAGCATAGGCTGCAAACCCACAGGAAGTCGTACTGCGGGGATGGATGGGAGGGTCGATAAGGAATACGTCGGAGGAACATCCCATCGAAAGAACGTTACAAGGTAAGAGTAACTAGTTCTTCGAAGGGATTGTGTCCTCCGACGTATTCCTTATCTTAGATAGACTCCCATAGCAGTGGTATTGTGACTGGAGGCGGGAGTAATAAAAGTTATGTTACCCTTCCAGAATGGACAGAGTGTAACACAGCCTTGCCGAATCTAGTTTCTTGACTAGAGGAGGAATCCAGGCTATAGAATTTGGTAAATGTATGTGCGGACGACCATGTGGCAGCCGCACATATATCTCGAATTGGCACCCCTCTTTGAAGGGCTGAGGATGTTGCGATACCCCTGGTAGAATGAGCCCTTAGATTTTGAGGAGGCTCCTTTCCTGCCAATTTGTAGCACTCCAGAATGGCTAAAATAATCCATCTGGAGATGGTTTGTTTTGTTATTGGAAGGCCCAACTTATGTCCTGCATAACCTACAAAGAGTTGGTCTGCTTGTCTGATCTTAGCCAATCTGCTGATATAGAAGCTCAAGGCTCGCTTAGGGTCCAGCCTGTGCAGTCTCTCTTCCTCCTTCCCCGGATGAGGAGGAGGGTAGAAAGAAGGTAATATAATCTTCTGAGTGATGTGAAACTCCGAGACTACCTTCGGGAGGAAGTTAGGCTTCACCTGAAGAACAACTTTGTCCTTGTAAAAGATTGTATGTGGAGGTTTACACGATAAGGCTTGCAACTCGCTAACCCTTCTAGCAGATGTCAATGCTATTAGCAAAACAGTTTTGAGGGTGAGAAGCTTCAATGAACAAGAGTGTAGTGGTTCAAAAGGGGCACCCTTTAGGAAGTTTAAAATTAGGTTTAAATCCCATAAGGGAACTTGAAAAGGTTTCGGGGGATAAACATTAGTTAATCCTTTTAGGTATTGTATTACCAATGGAATTTTGAAGTATGAAGGCTCCTCTGCAGTGCGCTTAAAGATTGATAGCGCTGCGAGATAGCCCTTAATTGTGCCAACCTGTAGGCCTGAATTAGCCAGGTAAAGTAAGAATGACAACACCATAGGTGTACCACAAGAAAAGGGTTCAATATTCTTTTCTCTGCACCAGCTGCAAAATTTGTTCCAACGGCAGCGGTATAGAGTTTTAGTTGCCGGCCTTCTGGCCGAAAGCAACACCTCCATAACATCATCCGGAAGGTCCCAATCCTTGTACCTCAACCTTTCAGACACCAAGCGTGAAGGTTGAGGGTCTTGATGGCTGGATGGAGAACCTGACCTTCCTTCTGCGAGAGAAGATCCTCTCTGTATGGCAGTCGAATTGGAGGGCAGATGGACATGTCTAGAAGGTCCGGGTACCACGTTCTCCTGGCCCAATCCGGGGCAATTAGGATCATGGTCTTCCGAAACCTTCTCAACCTCCTGATCATTTGAGGAATGACAGGGACCGGAGGGAACGCGTACAGAAGTGGGAACTCCCAGTCCACTACGAACGCATCTCCTAGAGCTCCTCTCGGGGGAAATTCCCTTGAGCAAAATCTGTCGCACTTCCTGTTGATACTGGTGGCGAACAGATCCACTTGAGGGGTTCCCCAAAGGGCGAAGATCTCTTGAAGGACTTCCTGAGCTATCTCCCACTCGTGAGAGACTGTGCTCTGCCTGCTCAGAGCGTCCGCTGTCAAGTTCTTCTCTCCGGCTAGGTGAATTGCCGATAGAGAGATTCCTTCCTGAATTGCCCAAAACCAGAGCTGCATCGCCTCTCTGCACAGTGGTAGTGAGCCTACGCCTCCTCTTTTGTTGAGGTAGTGCATGGCCACTGTATTGTCCGTCATTATTAGGACGTTTCTTCCCCGTACAGACGGCAGAAAAGCCTTCAGCGCTAGTCTGATGGCTCTCAGCTCCAACAGGTTGATATGTAGTCTGGACTCCGATGGAGACCAACGACCGCTGATGGTCAAGTCGTTGGCGTGAGCTCCCCACCCCGTGAGTGAGGCATCCGTGACTACTGTTATCTCCGGCCATGGTTGCCAAAACATTTCTCCTTTCAGGATGTTCTCCCGACAGGCCCACCACTGAAGGTCTCGGGCTACTTTGACCGGGATCCGAAGGAGATCTGTCATCCTTCCTGAGAACTGTGACCACTGAGTTCTCAGTGCCCACTGGAGGGATCTCATTCTCAGGCGAGCCTCCGGCACGAGGAATATGCAGGATGCCATGAGGCCTAGCAACCTCAGAAAGTCGTAGGCTGGGAGATATTGGGCATTCTGAAATCTGATGACCATCTGCAGAATATCTCGAGCCCTCACCTCTGGTGGCAAGGCTTTTCCCAGGGAAGTGTCCAGGACTGCTCCAATGAATTGGAGTCTCTGTGATGGTATCATCTGTGACTTCTTTAAATTGAGGGAGAAGCCCAGCTTGTGAAGGAAGTGGCAAACATAATCTAGTTGTCTCTGAGCCTGTTCCGAAGATACAGCTCTGATCAACCAATCGTCTAGGTAAGGGTAGACATGAATCCCTTCCCTCCTTAGACTTGCAGCCACAACCGACATTAGCTTGGTAAAGACCCTCGGGGCGGAGGTTAGCCCAAATGGCAGAACTCGAAATTGATAATGAGAGCTGCCAATTGCGAACCTCAGGTATCTCCTGTGCCTGGGATGGATCGGCACATGGAAATAAGCGTCCTGGAGGTCTAGAGATACCAACCAGTCCTGAAGCTGGAGGGCCTGAAGGATCTGAGAGAGAGTCACCATCTTGAACTTGTCCTTTCGGAGGAATTTGTTCAATTCCCGTAAGTCTAAGATGGGTCTCAGTCCTCCGTCCTTCTTCGGTATTATGAAGTAGGGGGAGTACCAACCCTTGTTCCTTTCCGCTACAGGTACCAGTTCTATGGCACCTTTCTCTAGCAGGTCTAAAACCTCCTGCAAGAGGAGCGGATCTGGAAGCTTCAAAGGGTTGTTCCCCGGTGGATGACTCTGAGGGATATGTAGGAAGGGCAGGCAGTAACCTTGGGCTACTGTCTCCAGAGCCCAAGCATCTGACGTAATAGCCTGCCATTCCGTCAGATGGTGAGTTAACCTGCCCCCTACTGGTGTTCTGTGAGGGGAGACCTCAGAGTGGTTTTGAAGCGGCTGATGCAGTTGCCGAAGGTAAAGTGGCTCCTGCTCCTGCGGGTGCGGCTTTCTTTCCCCTACCCCGTCCACCACGGGTAAATCTTCCTTGGCCTCTTTGAGCCGGTCGTCCCCTGCCCCTTCCATATGAGGAATAGTAACGAAAGGACCGTCCTCTCCACGATGATCCCGAAGGACGAAAGGTATTCTGACGGATAGCAGCTCCCAATGACTTGGCTGCTGCCTTGGACGTTTGCAGTTTCTCCAAACTGTCATCCGCCTTCTTTCCAAAGAGGGTAGAACCGTCAAAGGGCATATTCAAAAGCCTGGTCTGCACGTCAGAGGCAAAACCAGACTTCCTCAACCACGCATGCCTGCGGATTGTGGTACTTGCCGCCATGGCCCTGCTGATACTGTCAGCAGAATCTAGGCCAGTTTGTAGGGTCTCGCACATCGCATCTTTACCATCCCTGATGATGTTTAAAAATGCGTCCCTTTCCTCTCCTTCTTGGAGGCAGTCAGCCGCTGATGAAGCGCACTCCCAAAGGGTGTGGCTGAACCTAGCGAGCGTACAGGTCGCGTTAATAGACTTTAACGCCATGCTACAGGCAGAAAAAACCTTCTTAGCCATGGCATCATATTTTTTGTCATCCCTATCCTGCGGAGCAGTGGGGTATGCAGATGTGCTGCCTGATGAGGTTGCAGCCTGTACAACCAAGCTCTCAGGAGTAGGGTGTTTTGACAAATATTCAGGGTCAGAACTAGCCACCCTGTATTTTGTTGACAGTTTTTTATTTACTGCCGGGATAATTTCTGGCGTTTCCCAGTTTGTCAAAATCCTTCTCTGTAGAGCAGAGTGAAATGGAACCACAGGATCCTCCTGTGGGCCCTTGTCCAGTATGTCAGTGAGGTCATCCTGCTGAAAGGCAGGAGAAGGTGCAGACCAACCCATAAATTCTATGATTCTAGACATCAGAGCTCTATATGGAGTCTCCGCATGTTCTCCTGGGTCTGGTTTGATAAATTCTGCTTCAGGAGAAGTGTCCAAGCCACTAGCTTCCTGAAGTGCATCCTGAAGATTTTTTAATCTTCCTTCCTCAGAGGCGAAAGTCTCTGGCTCTGGTGATGTGGTCCTCTGTAAATCAATATCTTGGTCTGAATCCTCCCTTTCCTCAAAAATCGAGGTTAAAGGGGGATACATTGGTTTTTGGAATGGTATAAACCCCATTTCCAATGCAGAAGGAGCCATCATCACAGGCCTTGAAAACGTCGATGTCGTCGACACCGACGTGAAAGTACTCGAAGGCGCCGTGAAAAGCGTCGAGAAATGTGTACTAGGCCTCGAAGAACTCGAAAGGATCGGAGTCTTGCTCGAGAACGACGTCGACGTTCTCGGCGTCGAGTCGGAGGTCTTTTGTCTAACCGTTGGCTGTGGAGTAGCCGTGGTTCTTTCCTTCACCGGCGTCGATATCGGCGTCGACGTCGGCGTCGACTCGATCGACTGATGCGCCGATGAATCCTTCGACAACGGCGTCGATGGCGCCGACCTCTGTTTCGAAGGAGTTTTCGACGATGGCGTCGATGATGCTTTATCTCCCGATGGCTCGAGGCGCTTTCGGGTTGACTTTTCCGCCGGGTACTGCGACTCGCGGCGTTTAGATTTTTTGGGTTTTTTACCCGGGGTATCACTCTCAGCTGTCTTCGAGGGGGACGAGGCCGCTTTCTCGAAGACGCTTAGCATCTTTTTCCTGAATTCCTCCCACTCAGCTTGCGAGCTGCGTTTTGTGGGGCAATGAACTCTCTCAGGAGAACTCGACGAAGATGACGAAGGGGATCTCCTACGTCTCTTCTTCGAGTGTCTCGATGTCGACGAGTGGTGGGAGCCACTTCGTGATCTAGATCGAGAGTGTTTTTTATGGTGAGGAGACGAACGTCTCGACTCTACCGAAGAAGCTTTCGAGGAAGTTAAAGTTGACCTACCTCTCTCGAGCTTCCCCCTACGCTCCTTCAAGGCTTTCGCCGTCATGGAAAGGCATTCCTCACACTCCGAACTCTGGTGCGTGATTCCCAGACACCACAAACAGACCCTGTGAGGGTCCGTCAACGACATTTTCTTCCCGCAGTCTCGGCACTTTTTGAAACCGGACCGAGGGGTCGTCGGGTCGGAGGAGGATGCCATCGATTATCGAGGTAAATAGTAGTTATTATATACGTTATCTTGACGAGAACTGAGCAACGGTGTTCCGAGGCACAACGAAGCGCGGAAAAACGGAACTGAGCAACGGACGCTGCGCGCGGCCTTTATAGGCAGGATGACGTCGACGTCGGCACGGAGGCCGTCGAGGGTCATCGACTCGGCGATCATCGACGCGCAGCGCCCTCTGGCGAAAAAATTTTCCGAGGCCAGCAAAGCTGAAGGATTTCTATCTAAGATAAGGAATACGTCGGAGGACACAATCCCTTCGAAAGAGAGACTTTGGTAACAAACCCTGACTCTTATATGAGAAGGAATGGATTGTAGCAATGGATAGATTCCGTTTGTATCCCTCTCTGAGCCACTTACAGTGGGAGGATAAAAAACGGGGGGTTATCCCACCTCTTCTTTTGCAATTCACCAACCGACATTACCGGACTATTGGAACATCTTGCCAACCCGTGAGGTGCTATTTAGAAGGAAAACAACAACTAACCCATTCTGCCGATTTGGTGAGAAGGTGGGAGAAATTTAAACCATGAAGCATTGATTACTTTGATGTCTGGCCTTATCTGGTACAAGAATGATTTATCTAGCTAAGTTTGCAAAATGGGGAATGAGGAGGGTGATGATTATGTCTGGTCTCGAACGATCACCATCCAGAATACCTCTGAGGGTTTGGCGTTAGTCTCATTTATTAAATCCTTGAATCTGTTTAATGAACAGGATAACGCCTTGCAGGTTTTAGTTCAAGTGGCCCACAAAGAGGATTTATAGGCCCCTATGAAGTTGCTGTTATATATGTAAGGTGTTTCTCACCATTAGTTTTAGGGATGATTGAGCAGCAACCTGTAGGAGACTTGAGCCTAGGAGTCTAACACCTTACTGCCCACATGTGCATAGGGGGACGATGGATGGACCCTCATAAGGGCCTGGAATTGGTCAGCCCAGATGACTGACAGCTATACTGGTGCCCCTGGTTAAATAAACAGACACAGCCTTATTTCTTATAACAAGTGTGGACCGCTTTTGTTTATGTAATTGAAATCTGTCAAACCAATCCTCAGTACACTTGAGTAATATTACATCACTGTGCTCCTAGCAGAGGCGCTCTCTGCTAGTACTTGAAACAAACAATACTTAATAGTTCTCCTTTCTTCCCTTTTGGTATACATAATTACACTTTAGTTACATAATATTGAAACAGGTCCTGTGGGAACACCTGAGAACACCTGAGAACAAGTACATTCACATTTGGTAAATAAATAATTAATTAGGCCAGTGAGGTCAACTGAGAACAAGTGCATTCACATTTGGTAAACAAATAATCAGTGGGATCATTTTTAGATCCAGTGCCTTCACATTGGGGAAATAAATAATGAAATAGATCAGTGGGATCACCTGAGAACAAGTGCATACACAGTTGGTAAATAAATAATGAAATAGGTCAGTGGGGTTACCTGAGAAGAAGTGCATTCACAGTTGGTAAATAAATACTTAAATAAATCAGTGGGATCACGTTTAGATTCAGTGCCTTCACATTGGGTAAATAAAAAATGAAATAGATCAGAGGGATCGCCTGAGAAGAACAAGTTACTTCTTACCTGGTAACGTTCTTTCGATGGGATGTTCCTCCGACGTATTCCTTATCTTGATGGATCATCTCCAGCTTGCTGGCCTCGAAAAAAAATGTTTCAGTAGAGGGCGCTGCGCGTCAATGTCCCTCGAGCCGATGTCCCTCGACAGCCTCCGTATCGGCGCCAACGTCATCATGCGTATAAATAGACTCGCGCAGCGTCCGTTGCTCAGTTCCGTTTTGACGTTAACAGTTGTTTTACATGAATTGGTTAGTGACCCAGAAGGAGCGTAAGCTGTAACCACAAGGGAAGTTTTACTGAGGGGACGGATGGGAGGGGCGATAAGGAATACGTCGGAGGAACATCCCATCGAAAGAACGTTACCAGGTAAGAAGTAACTTGTTCTTCGAAGAGATTGTGTCCTCCGACGTATTCCTTATCTTCATAGACTCCCATAGCAGTGGTGTGTAACTGGAGGTGGGAGTAAAATTGCCATGTTTCCCTTCAAGAGTGAACAGAGTGCAACACAGCTTTGCCAAACCTAGTCTCTTGGCAAGAGGAGGAATCCAGGTTGTAAAATCTTGTGAAGGTATGTGCAGACAACGATGTGGCAGCCGCACATATGTCTCGAATCGGTACCCCTCTTTGGAGGGCCGAAGAGGCTACAATACCCCTGGTTGAATGAGCCCTAAGATTTGAGGAGGCTCTTTCCCTGCCAGTTTGTTCCAGAATGGCCAAAATAATCTATCTGGAAATGGTCTGTTTTGTTATCGGCAATCCCAATTTGTGCCCTGAGTAACCTACGAACAGTTGGTCTGCTTGCCTAATCCTAGCAAGTATGCTGATGTAAAAGCTCAAAGCCCGCCTTGGGTCCAGCCTATGTAGCCTTTCTTCCTCTTTCCCCGGATGGGGAGGGAGATAGAATGAAGGTAAGGTAATCTTCTGAGTGATGTGGAATTCAGATATCACCTTTGGGAGGAAATTTGGCTTCACTTGTAGGATAACTTTGTCTTTATGAAAGATTGTATGAGGGGGTTTACAAGATAGAGCTTGTAATTCGCTCACCCTCCTAGCAGATGTCAATGCCACTAATAAGACAGTTTTAAGGGTGAGAAACCTTAGCGAACAAGAGTGGAGTGGTTCAAAAGGAGTACCCATCAGGAAATTTAAGACTAAATGTAAGTCCCATAAAGGAACTTGGAATGGTCTTGGAGGATAGACATTGGTTAATCCCTTCAGAAATTGTATTACTAAGGGTAACTTGAAATACGATGGTTCCTCTGTAGTGCGCTTGAAGATCGATAGCGCTGTGAGATAGCCCTTGATAGTGCCAACATGAAGGCCCGAATTTGCCAAATAGAGTAGAAAAGATAACACCGTTGGTGTACCACATGAAAAGGGGTCGATATTCTTTTTTCTACACCAGCTGCAAAATTTGTTCCAACGGCAGCGGTATAAAGTCTTTGTTGCTGGCCTTCTTGCTGAAAGCAACACCTCCATGACGTCATCTGGGAGGTCCCAATCCTTGTATCTCAACCTTTCAGATACCAAGCGTGAAGGTTGAGGGTTCTGATGTCTGGATGGAGAACCTGACCTCCCTTCTTCGAGAGAAGATTCTCTTTGAGTGGAAGACGAATTGGAGGGCAGAGGGACATGTCCAGAAGGTCCCGGTACCACGTTCTCCTGGCCCCGTCTGGGGCAATTAGGATCATGGCTTTCCGGGACCTTCTCAACCTCCTGATCATTTGAGGAATGACAGGGACTGGAGGAAACGCGTACAGAAGTGGAAACTCCCATTCCACTACGAACGTGTCCCCTAGAGCTCCTCTCGGGGGAAATTCCCTTGAACAAAACTGATCGCACTTCCTGTTGATGCTGGTGGCGAACAGATCTACTTGAGGGGTTCCCCAAAGGGTGAAGATCTGTTGAAGGACTTCCTGAGCTAGTTCTCACTCGTGGGAGACTGTACTCTGCCTGCTCAGAGCGTCCGCTGTCAAGTGAACTGCCGACAGAGAGATTCCTTCTTGGATTGCCCAAAACCAGAGCTGCATCGCCTCTCTGCACAGCGGCAGTGATCCTACGCCTCCTCTTTTGTTGAGGTAGTGCATGGCCACTGTGTTGTCCGTCATTATCAGGACATTTTTCCCCTGTACAGATGGCAGAAAAGCCTTCAGCGCTAGTCTGATTGCTCTCAGCTCTAACAGGTTGTTATGTAGTCTGCACTCCGATGGAGACCAACGACCGCTGATGGTCAAGTCGTTGGTATGGGCTCCCCACACCGTGAGTGAGGCATCTGGGACTACTGTTATCTCTGGCCATGTTTGCCAAAACACTTCTCCCTTCAAGATGTTTTCCTGGCAGGCTCACCACTGAAGGTCTCGAGCCACCTTGTCCGGAACCTGAAGGAGGTCTGTCATTCTCCCTGAGAATTGCGACCACTGAGTTCTCAGTGCCCACTGAAGAGATCTCATTCTCAGGCGAGCCTCTGGCACAAGGAAGATGCAGGATGCCATGAGGCCTAGCAACCTCAAAAAGTCGAAGGCTGGGAGACGTTGGGCATTTTGAAACTTGGTGACCATCTGCAGAATATCTTGGGCCCTCACCTCTGGTGGCGAGGCTTTTCCCAGGGAAGTGTCCAGGAGCGCTCCAATGAACTGGAGTCTCTGTGATGGTATTATCTGTGACTTCTTTAAATTGAGGGAGAAGCCCAGTTTATGAAGGAAGTGGCAGACATAATCTAGCTGGATCTGAGCTTGTTCCGGAGATACAGCTCTGATCAGCCAAACGTCCAGGTAGGGGTAGACGTGAATCCCTTCCCTCCTTAGGCTTGCAGCCACTACCGACATTAGCTTGGTGAAGACCTCGGGGCGGAGGTCAGCCCAAATGGCAGAACTCGAAATTGATAATGAGAGTCGCCAATTGCGAACCTCAGGTATTTCCTGTGTTTGAGATGGATTGGCACATGGAAATAAGCATCCTGAAGGACCAGAGATACCAGCCAGTCCTGGAGCTGGAGGGCCTGAAGGATCTAAGAAAGAGTTACCATCTTGAACTTGTCCTTCCTGAGGAACTTGTTCAATTCTCGTAAGTCCAAGATAGGTCTCAGTCCTCCGTCCTTCTTCGGTATTAGGAAGTAGGGGGAGTACCAGCCCTTGTTCCTCTCCACTACAGTTACCGGTTCTATGGCACCTTTCTCCAGCAGGTCTACAATTTCCTGCAAGAGGAGTGGATCTGGAACTTTCCGAGAGCTGTTCCCCGGTGGATGACTCTGAGGAATGCATAGAAAAGGCAGGCAGTGACCTTGGGCAACTGTCTCCAATGCCCAAGCATCTGACGTAATAGCCTGCCATTCCGTCAGATGTTGAGTTAGCCTGCCCCTACTGGTGTCTTGTGAGGAGAGTCCTCAGAGAGATTTAGAGGTAAAGAGGTACCCGATGGTAAAGAGGTACCTGCTGCTGCTGCTGCGGCTTTTGTATTTTTACCCCGTCCACCTCGGGTGAATCTTTTTTGACCTCTTTGAACCGACTGTCCTCTGCCTTTTCCGAATGCGAAATAAAAGCGAAAGGACTTACCTCTCCAAAAGGTTCCTGAGGGGCGATATGGCGTTTGGCGGATTGCAGCACCTAGGGATTTTGCTGCTGCTTTGGATGTCTGTAACTTTTCTAGGCTGTCTTCCACCTTCTTACCAAACAAAGAAGAGCCGTCAAAGGGCATATTTAAAAGTCTGGCTTGTACATCTGGAGCAAACCCAGACTTTCGCAAACCACGCAAATCTGCGGGTTGTAGTACTTGCCGCCATGGCCCTACTGATGCTGTCAGCAGAATCAATGCCAGTTTGAAGGGATTCGCACATTGCGTCTTTACCATCCTTAATGATGTTTAGGAACGCTTCCCTTTCTTCTCCCTCTGGGAGGCAGTCAGCCGCTGATGAAGCACACTCCCAAAGTGTATGGCTGAACCTTGCAAGCGTACAAGTAGCGTTAATAGATTTCAACGCCATGCTACATGCAGAAAAAACTTTCTTAGCCATAGTGTCGTATCTTTTGTCATCCCTGTCCTGTGGAACAGTAGGGTATGCCGATCTACTGCCTGATGCAGTTGCTGCTTGGACAACCAGACTCTCTGGAGTTGGATGTTTAGACAAAAATTCTGGGTCAGTAGTAGATACCCTATATATGGCTGATAACTTTTTGTTAACCGCCGGGATAACCTCAGGAGTTTCCCAGTTAGCCAATATTTTTCTTTGTAATGCAGCGTGAAATGGAACCACAGGATCCTCCTGTGGGCCTTTGACTAAGATGTCTGTAAGGTCATCCTGTTGGAATGCAGGTGAAGGTGTAGACCAACCCATGAATTGTATAATTCTTGCCATTAAAATTCTGTAAGGGATCTCAGCATGTTCCCCTGGGTCTGGTTTGGCAAATTCTATTTCTGGGGAAGTATCTAACCCACTTGCCTCATGTAGGGATTTTCTAAGGTCCTTCAACCTATTTTCCTCAGAGGTAAGTTCCTCTGGTTCTGGTGTTGCAGGTCTCTGCACCCCAAAGGGTCTTTCTTGATCTGAATCCTCCCCTTCCTCATAGACTGAAGACAAAGGTCTGAAATGATCAGACCTTGGAAATGGCTTAAATCCCATCTCCAGAGCAGAAGGGGCTAAATTTGTCGTAATCGGTTGGGAAAACGTCGACGTTGTCGACGTGGACGTTAAAGGCTTTGAAAACACTGAAAAAGGCGTAGAGAAGATTGTAAGTGGCCTCAAAGAACTCGAGAGGATCGGGATCCTACTCGAGGTTGTCGATGACGTCGACGTCATGATAAAGGCTCTGGGTATGACCACTGGCTGTGAGGTAGTGACGGCCATGGGTTTGCTCTTTTTCGGCATCAACGTCGGCGTCGAAGACGGCATCGATTCGATCGACCTATGCGTCGATGAGCCCTTTGATAATGGCGTCGATGACGCGGATTTATGCGTCGAAGGGACCTTTGACGATGGCGTCGATGGCACAGTGCCTTTGCTCGAGGGTTCATGACGCTCTCGAGTAGTTTCTTTCGCCGGGTGCAACGACTCGCGGCATTTAGATTTTTCGGGTCTTTCACCCAGGGTATCACCCTCAGCTGTCTTCGAGGGGGTCGAGGCCGCTTTCTCGAAGACGCTAAGCATCCTTTTACAGAATTCCTCCCACTCAGCCTGAGAGCTATGTTTTGTGGGGCAGGTGACTCTTTCCGGAGAAACAGAAGAAGACGAGGAAGGGGATCTTCGACTTCTCTTACTTGAATGCTTGGATCTCGAAGAGTGGTGGGAGCTGCTTCGAGACCTAGACCGAGAAAGTTTTCTGTGTCGGTGAGGAGACGAATGTCTCGACTCTGTTGAGGAAACTTTCAAAGGAGTTTTAACTGTCTTACCTCTCTCAAGCTTCCCCTTACGCTCCTTCAAGGCTTTCGCCGTCATGGACATGCAGTCCTCGCACTCCGAACATTGGTGCTCCGATCCCAGGCACCACAAACAGATCCTGTGAGGATCTGTCAACGACATTTTCTTTCCACAGTCTTGACATTTTTTGAAGCCGGTCGTCGGTTCGGATGAGGAAGCCATCGAGTAAGAGTTGGTTTATTCTCGAGGAATAATGAAGAATATATTCTCTGAGTAACGAACTGCGCAACGCGATTCCGAGTCCCACGAGGCACGGAAAAACGAAACTGAGCAACGGACGCTGCTGCGCGAGTCTATTTATACGCATGATGACGTCGGCGCCGATACGGAGGCTGTCGAGGGACATCGGCTCGAGGGACATCGACGCGCAGCGGCCTCTACTGAAATATTTTTTTCCCCGAGGCCAGCAAGCTGGAGATGATCTATCAAGATAAGGAATACGTCGAGGACACAATCCCTTCAAACAAGTGCATTCACAATTGGTAAATAAGTAATGAAATCGATCAGTGGGATCACCTTTAGATCCAGTGCATTCACATCTCGTAAATAAATAATGATCTTGGTCGGACCAGCATCTCTTCACTACCGTTTGCAGAATGCTGCCCCGGGGACGTACAACACTTAACACAAAAATCCACCAATCGTTCAGTCAGGCCCCACAAGGCCGCAATTCACCTCTAAACTGCGTTAGTCGAGCCCCCTCGGATAGGTCCTAGCGGGACTCTTCAGATTCCCCACCGAGCTGGCTAAGAGCCCAGCTCAGGACTGTGTAAATCACTGCCTCCAGTGCAGGTATACCCTAGGGAAACGGAACAGTACCAAACATACCACACGAACCAAAACGGACCTCTGGAAGATAAACGGGATGAATCCACTACAAAGATGAACACACCCCTCAGGGCACTACTGGGCCTTACACACTGTGTCCCCTGAGTCGACCAAATCACCTTTTATTGCCAAGCGCGTTACCTCCTCCCCACACCCCAGAGAGCGACTGAGAGTTGACAGCCTCTCAGCAACACCGGGACCTTTCGGGTGATCACACAATGCCCACGTGTTACCCGACTGCCGGCACATGCAGGGCACGGTGTCTCTTTGTCACTCTGTCCCTTTCCTACCTGACTGCTACGACGCAGCGCAAGACCTGACACTGCTCTTTCACTCACGAGCAGTGGCGGGCAGGGTGTAGCACTCGCCGAGGACTCCTTCAGATAATGTACCACAGCACGCTCTCTCGACCCCGCGTGGGGGAGAGAGAAATGCTGGCCCATGCAGGCGGATGGCCTATGGGCGGAGGAACGTTCCTGACACAACCGAGGGCCTTGGTGCCCTCTGCGGCAGTCTGGCGCTCCCTTCTCTGCTCGTCTCTCCCGGCGTTCTCCCTCAGGCGAGCCCATCAGGGCTCTTAAGCTCCCTGGGGACTTTCCACTTGTTTCTGCCAGCAGGGGGGCTCGCGCCGGTCCTGAGGTGAAATCACCTCACAGACAGCCCCACTCCGCCTGCTGGTGGAACCTACCATGTCTCTACTGACAAACTCTGCGTGCCAGAAACACGCTGCAATGTAAAACTGACAACAAGAAGGGAAGAAAGATGAACAGGCCCGGCAAACAAAACGTGACACATAGCCGATGCACACACGGAAACTCACAGGGAATGCGGGTTTACACTCACCCCCTTCTCCTTCAAAAACCCTTGTCACTAAGGGTTTCTCTGCTCCCGAAGTGCATACAATACAATATGACATTTTTCATTCCATAGCAATGGCACAGTCCACCATTGTTTGGAATAACCCATTGGTTCATTATTATAAGCATCTGTCCATGTAACAGTGTGAACAAGCAGTCCCCTTCTGATAATTTCAGTTTGTGCTCCAGGAGCATCGTAGCTAAATATTCTGACTGGCTTGACCTCTCGTTGAGATTGCCGGAGCTCATTATTGACCTCTGAATGATCTTCAGACGCTGTTTCGGGAGGGTCTATGGATGCAGGCAGTCCGTCCCTAGGCCCTAAGGCACAGAGTCTGGCCTTGGCATCCTTTCCTCTTGTGTTGGGAAGAACATGTTGGAGTCCCCAAGCCTCATACGTCTCTTCTGGTTCCAGACTGGTCTACAGGACCTGCAGTTGTAACCTCACTTCCATACCACTAGCTTATAACTAAGCCTTCAGCACTTTCAGCCCCTTCCTCTTCCTCTGGACTGGTCGAAATGTCTGAGGGCCTTTGTGCCATTTCAGGAGTTGGAGGCTCTCTATACTCCGCATTTCTTTTCTCTCTTGACTTAGAGGCTACAGACGGTACAGTACTTGGGCCTGTCAGCTGTAAGGTTTCCCCTAGACAGACTCCGGTTGGTGACTTCTAGTGCTCCTCTTACTGGTGGAAAAAGGAAGTTCAGCAACAGTCAGAACCATTTCCACACCATCCCCTATAGGCAGGAGATGATTTCGGTAGAGGGTCTTCACCTCCCTCGGGGGTGGGAGGGCCTTCCCTTCTCAGTCTGAAAACAGGCAACCCTGTCAACTGTCGCTCAATCAGATAGGGTTGTGAGTCTCAGAGGTCTCCCAGCTTATTTTGCACTCTCTTCCCTAAACTCCTAATGAGTCCCCGATCCCTTGGTTGCAGGTTGTGGAACCGGACCATATCATCATACCTCTTCGTGTTTTGCTGCGTATTAAGTTCAGCAGTGGCTTGCGCAAGTTGGAAGGCTTGGGACAATTGGTCTTGGAGGTCCTTCACATACTTGCAGTAGTTTTCTACCCCTGTCCCATCAGAGGATACCCCAAAGCTCAAGTCTATAAGTAGCCGGGCATTCTGGCCGAACATTAGCTGATAGGGGGTGAATCCAGTGCTGTCTTTCCGGGTACAGTAGTAGGCGTGAACTAGAGTGGACACATGTTGGCTCAGCCTCAATTTGTCTTTGGCACTCAGTGTCCCCAGCATATCCAACAATGTGCAATTAAAACGTTCATCTTGTGCATCCCGTTGTGGGTGTTAAGGGGATGCTCTGGTTTTCTTTACCCCAATCAACTGCATGAGCTCTTTGATGAGTTTGGATTCGAAGGCTCGCCCTAAATCAGAATGTAGGCGAGCAGGCCAGCCATAATGCACAAAGAATTTGTCCCAGAGTACTTTCGATATGGTGGTCGCCTTCTGATCTCTGGTGGGATAGGCTTGGGCATATGGAGTGACGTGATCTGTCACTACCAAGATAGTCTGAATCCCTCTGTTATCAGTTTCAAGGCTCAGGAAGTTCACACAAACTAAGTCCATGGCTCCAGAGCTCTGTAGATGTTGAAGTGCTGCAGCTGGATGACTGAGGGATTTTCGGGCGATGCATCAGGCACAGGTGTAGCAATACTCTTCTACTTGAGGGCCTAGGCGAGGCCAGTAAAATCGATTTTGTACCAACTCTAGTGTCCGTTCACTTCCCAGGTGTCCGTTTTGGTCATGCAGAGCATACAGGGCCAGTGGAAGTAATGAACGTGGCAACACAAGCCGGTGTATAAGGCGCCGTTGGATTGGCCTCTCCTTGTACAGTACTCCTCCCTTCGTCACTAGCGATTTCTATTCTTTGCGATAGATCTGGTGATTGGGCATGTTTCTACTTTCCTGTGGTCCTTTGTCACTGTTCTCTTTGCCTTGCAGCACTTCTCGTAGTTTTACGTCTTGCAAATGCTTTTGTCTCAGGTCCGCCTGGTTTAGATGCGGCAGTTCAGGAGCCATTAAACTGGTTGCGTCACAATAGCTTGCAGGGACCCCTTTTTCGGTTCCTACCAGGCAGTCGATAAAACGTGCTGGTTCAGCAGTCTGACAAATTCCTTGTTGGAAGATGGCTTTCATTGCAGCCACTGAGGCCATCTCAATAGGGATGGATTCTGAGCTGTCGTCAGGTGGAGGTCTTCGGGACAGTGCATCTGCATCTGTGTTGTTTACTCCAGGGTGATATTCCAACTGGAAGTTGTACATGGACAAAGCTGCTAGCCAACGATGGCCGGTAGCATCCAATTTGGCGGACTTGAGGATGTATGTTAATGGATTGTTGTCTGTTCTCACTGTGAAAGTAGCTCTGTATAGGTAGTCATGCAGTTTTTCAGACACTGCCCACTTCAGGGACAAAAACTCCAGGTTATGGGTAGGGTAGTTCAATTCAGAGGGGTTCAGCCACGGGCTTGCAAAGGCCACAGGGCTGACAGTTCCCTGCTGCTCTTGAAGGGTACGGCGCCCAACCCATCAGAGCTGGCATCCACATGTAGGATATATAGCAGGTGTAGATCAGTGTAGGCCAGTACAGGTGCTTCAGTAAGAGTTTTTTTTAACTGAGCAAAGGCTTATCCACACTTTTCACTCCATCGCAGACCAAAGTCCTCTTTAGGATCATAAAGGGTCGTGGACTGATTTCTATTGCTGGCTTCCGTCTTCTGAGGGGCTGGATACCCCTTGGTCAATTCCGTGAGCGGTTGGGCTATGCTGGCGAAACCTGACACAAACCTTCGGTAATAATTACAGAACCCCAGGAAACTTCTCAGCTCTCGCAGGTTCAGTGGGCGAGGCCAAGTCTCGAGAGCTTCCATCTTGGTGGGGTCCACACTCATTCCTTCCGCAGACACCACATGGCCAATATATTTTCCACTGGTGCGGCAGAACTGGCATTTTTCTAGAGATACTTTCAGCCCCTGCTGCTGTAGACGATCCAAGACCTTTAGTTACCTTTGGTGATGTTCTACCAAGGTCCTCCCAAACACGATCACATCGTCTAGGTAAACCAGCACCTCAAGTTCATGCCCCCCACTCTTCATACCATCAAGCGTTGAAATGTGGCTGGCGCTCCCGATATCCCCTGTGGCATTGGAGTAAACTGGTAGAATCCTAATGGGCAGATGAAGGCTGTCTTCTCCTTATCCTCAGGTAACATGGGAATCTGGTAATGCCTACTGTGGAGATCTAGAACAGAAAACCACTGGCTCCCAACAAGACAGTCAAGGGCCTCATCCACTCGGGGGGGGGGGGGGGAGGGTTATATTGGTATTGGTCTGGCACGGTTCTTGTGTTTAGCCGCCGGTAGTCGATGCACAGCCGCACATCCTGTTTCTTCTTCCGCGCCACCACTATTGGGGAGGCATAGGGGCTTCTCGACTCCTGGATTATACCTGCATGCAGCAGTTCTTCAAGATGACGCCGGACATCCTCCACATCCGCAGGTGCCAGCCTTCACAATCTTTCTCTAAATGAGGTGACATCGTTCAGATGGATGTGATGCTGCACTCCCTTGGCTTCACCCAAGTCCCAGTCACTGGATGAAAACACATCGGCCCTTAGGGCCAGTTGGTCTCCTAGATGATTCTTTTCGCGTTCCGGCAACAGGGATTCCCCAAAGTTTATCTTGCCCACATCCAAGGTAGGATAGGTGCTTCGGGCTCCAGCCGTCTGTGCCACTGCGCCTGCAATGTGAAACTGGGTGATTGTCAGGCCTCCGGGTAGATACATAGTTTTATCAGTGACATTTGTGATAGGGACTCTAATGTGGGTCACTTCTGGGTCAGTATCACTGATCAGTGTGCGTTGCACCATCAGGCCTCAAGGCAGTTCTTCACCTTCAGGAGCCTCCATCACCAATCTCCTGTAACAGTTTTGACCTTGGATTTGTACATGGCCAGGCACCATTATTGTCTGACTAGGCGGTATGTCAAGTTGATTTTGTTTAGTGGTGGTCACAGCTCGCACAGGCCCGTGGGGTTGCGCAGCCTTCTCCATGCATTTCTTAAGGTGGACTTGTTGGCAAGCTGGGTGCATCGGCAGAGATTGTGCAAATTGCGGACCGGCCATCTCCATACACATCCTGCCGAGGGAACCAAACAGGGCAGAGTTGGTGCCCATGACCAGGGGTACCTCTGGATATGGGTTCTTGGTGGTGCATACTAGTGCCAGGGCGGTCAAAGTGGTGCTTACTCCAGCCACCTCTTGATTTAGGTGGATCTTCACACATCTTGGTGGGGTCCCCAGATATCGGCAGGCGGCATCTCCGACTCCCATCAGATTTACCCCCTCCAGCAGTTCTAAGGACAGATGTGAAATGTGTTGGCGATTGTAGGGCTCATAAACAATAGTGACCTTAGAACCACTGTCCAGTAGCGCTGTAGTCCTTTGCCCTTCAAGTTCAACTGGGATTGTCATGGGGGGCCCAATTAGGCCCGCAGGAATGCCTCTGGAGAAACATGCATCAGTTTGTAGTCTGCAGGTTGCTGGTGACATCTTCTTGGAGTTGCAGATCTCATGGACTAGACGGACATGGTCAGCTGTGAGACCCTCCTGAGCCTTAACTTGGCGCTTGGTATTTAGTAAGTCGGAATTTCGTGTCTTAATGGATATACTGGAGTTATTGACAGTGGTGCTTGCTCCTGTGTTCGAGGTTCTAGCTGCTCCTCCGCTTCAGCCTCCTGGGCATTTCCCGACAGTGTTTGGGCTGGAGGTGGCTTCAGTGCAGTAAATCATGAGTAGAGCATGTGGGCAGACAAGCTTCTCCAAGAGTTTCGCAAGGAAGGGGGTGATAGATATGGGGTGGTAGTTGGCTGGACAAGACAAGTCTGAAGAATGTTTTTTCAGGAGGGGGTGCACAATGGAGTGCTTGAGGGAGTAGGGGAAAGATCCAGTAGCAAAAGAGTGGTTTGCGAAATCAGCATGTGCAGGGGCAAAGAAAGCCAATATTGGCCTTAATGATTCTGGAGGAACAGGGGGAGATGTGTTTGCAGGAGACCTTCATGGAGCGGACAACTTTGGTGACCTCATCAGGTGTGATAGGAGGAGAGAGAAGCAGAGGAGGGATGGGAGGCCATAGGAGGCAGAGGGGTGGGGGAAAGGGACACAAGCATGCTCAGGATGTCCTGAGTATTTGCAGTGAAGTGTGTGGCCAGTGCGTTGCAGAGGGTCTGGGTTGGAAGAGGTGATGCAGAAGGGTTGGCTAGTTCCTTGAAGATTTTAAAGCGTTCAGCCGTGTTGTTGGATGCACTAGAGACACAAGCCTTGATATGGCCCTTTTCCTGGAGCGGATGGAGAGCTGGTATTGCCTTTGGAACAGGCAACAGTCCAGTTTGTCAGAGGGTGATCCTGAGATCTGCCACTTCCGTTCCTGAGCTCTGCACTTGCATTTCATGGCTGCAAGTTCAGAGTCGTACCAGGTGTTACACTTGGAGGCATGTTTCAGGCGGATCCTCATGACTGCGGCAAGAATATCAAGGGTATTAGGGATGGCAAGATGGAGGTTGCTGAGAGCAGAGTCAGAGATAGAGTCTGTAGTGGAGAGTGAGGGGGGTGAAGGTAGATGCGAAGGAAGCAGCTGATACTCGTTTCATCAGACCTATGCTCAGAAATGAGATTGGCAGATCTGGAGGAGGTGCAGTCAGAGGGCCAAGAGGACTCAGGTGAGAGGAGAGGAGAGAATAGTCTGACCAGGAGAGAGGGTGATGAGTGAGGGAGAGAAGCATCAAGAGTGTGTCCAGCCGAGTGGGTAGGACCAGAAGGGGAATGGAGAGGGAGAGCGAGGCCACGGAAGAAAGTGGATGCCATGATTGAGGAGTGAAGGTGGATGTTGAAGTCACCCAGGAGGAGGAATTTAGAGGTGGTTGTGAGGAGAGAGAGGAGGAGAAATTTCAAACTGTAGAGGATCACCGGTCAACTGAGGATCTCATTTCTTGCCCTTGAAAGAGCAAAGTTTGGGTACCCTTTGATTTATCTACCAGCTTCATATTGCCCACATTGCTTCTACAATGACAACAAGGGACCTCTTTCACAATATCGCTGCCCATTTGGGGCTTATCATATGCAGTAACAAAACCTTCCAGAAAATTAATTTTTCCCAACAACTCTTTCAGTCCAGCCCGTACCTCTGTATCTCGTAATGTAGAATGTCCTGCTCCTTGTCCATAGAGTTCAATATTCTTTATAGTACAGGAAAGGACATAACATCAAGTATTTTATCCCCATGGCTACCCCCCTGATATCGAGAAAAAGATTAATTTGCTGCCAAGGTGGCGGCCTGTATCAATTGGGAAACCTCAAAACATACATTTTTCTTTGTCTTGGTTGATACATCTACCATAATCTGTGAGGATACTGCTACTGTCCTAGGTGTCATACGATGTAAGGGAACATCTTCTCATCCATCCCAGGCTGGCGTATTAGGTGCTTGCAAATCCAGTGATAGGCATACCAGCTGCACCAGTTCCCTAGATATAGCTGGGGCCGAGATTTAAATCTCTGAAATGTTATCAATATGTTCACATAACAAAAGGTCCTCTACATCAATATGTGTCAAAGAGCAAGATATGCCAGAGGTGTCCTGCTTTAGGTCCCCACTCAGTTTACCAGGACTTGACCCTTTACCCATCATAAGTTGTGCTCTAGGCACAGGTACATGTACTCTGAGCAGTCCACCCAAAGGTTGAGTGTTAGTTTGCAAGTCTTGCAGTACCGATTTTTCCACACCAGCCACAACGTCCGTCATTGTCGATCACCCTCCAGAAACAAGTTCTTGATAGTTTGGTCAGGTATGCCTCCGCCAACAATCTATTGATTAACACAGACAAAGCCCAAGTTGTTGTTTGTAAGGGTGACACAACACATACAATCCCCTCCAAATATAAGTGGACGCTACAACGGTCAGAACTCAGGAGGGTAATGCAATATAAATACTTAGGAATGCCATTTAACAACTCGACATCAGATGTGATTTTTAGGCAAACCTTAGATTTAAAACTGTAAACCTTAATCTCACAGGCCAAGATCCTGATGTATAGATATGGCAAATTCTCCTGTACACATGTAATGGTGTTTTTTTAACCAAAAGTGGTTCCAATTCTTTTGTATGGTGTTGAGGCCAGATTTCCAAGAGCTCAAAAGATGTGGGATCTTCTAGAGGTGAAATTTTGGAGATGTGTAATAAAACTCCCAAACTGTTCACCCCTATCAATAATACGATATGAACTGGGTTCTGCCTCGCTATATGCGCACGTTTTATGGAAAATTATTGCACTTTTGCGTAAATGTTTGTCAGGTCTTCAAAGCAACAATATCCTGAGTGCAGTTGCTCATTATCTTTTGAAATCTGACCATTATTTCCCCCGTAAATGGCGAGCGTGTGTTCTGGATGCTCTATCAGATGCCTCCATAACACTAGGGGCCTCATTACGAGGTGGGCGGTAAGGGGTTAACGGCGCCGGTAATGGTGCCGGTGCCGATAACCCCTTACCACCCTTTTACGAGTCTGCTTGCGGGACCCGCAAAGGGCGCCTGGTAAAACCAGGTGTCCTTAGCGGGTCACCCTAGCAGACCAGGGAGCTAACAACGGGCTCGCTCCCTCCTCATTCCCATTGAGCCCTATGGGGGCTCGAATGGGAATGGGGATAGGTTCCCTGAATGGGGAAATACCGGATCTTCCAAGGTTGGAATGGCCCTGTATTTCCCCAATCAGGGAACCCGGGCCCGGTCTGCGGTATGGGGGTAGCCATGGCGCTAATAGCACCATGGCTACCTCCATACTCGTAATTACCCCTAGATCTCTTAATGGAGACCCCTGCTCGAGCTAAGAATAAACCTTTCGAGTTTGATTGGATAAGCAATCGATCTAAATGTGAGTCCTATAAAGATTTCAATGGAGCTTTGTTTGGGCACAAAGAATCCGCAATATGGCAGATTACTTAGTAAAGTGTCCCGCTCCATACATTCGCAATCAATACTTACGCTTCAGGTTAAACTTATGGCCCACCAAATCTGTGTTAGAAAGAAGAGGTCAAATTTCAAAGGATAAGGATTTCTGTTGGTTATGTACCGATACTTTGCAGCAAGAAACATTACAGCACCTTATCATTGATTGCCCTGCCATGAAAAACAAACGTCTTCTATATTTTAAAAATGTTGTTCCAATTTATCACTCTTTAGACTCTAACTCAATATGGCAGGTCATCTTTTCAAACACCAGAATAAGGAACAAGTTACTTACCTGTAACTGTTGTTCTCCAGCATGGGTCTGGCATGGATTCACATGCTTATGAATATTCCCCGTTGTCAGGCTGGGAATCCTCGGTAAAGAAAAATCAGTATCAGTTTCGTTTCTGATCTGTCTTTCGTAGTAGTAACCAATCACTGATCTCTGCGTCATACTGACCACAGCCAATGACTGCCATCTCCCTAAGCCCCGCCTCTGGCAGCCATCTTCAGATTTGGTAGCACGTGAAGAGGCAGTCTGACCAAGTGAAGAGCCGCAGAGGGGTAGGCGGGAGGGTTCGCATGTGAATCCATGCCAGACCCATGCTGGAGAACAACAGTTACAGGTAAGTAACTTATTCCTGCTCCAGCATGGGGTCTGGCATGGATTCACATGCTCATGAATAAAAGAATACATAGCAGTACACACATGCACAACCACGGGAGGTGGCAAAGGATCAACATTAAGCATTACATCAAAAACTCAACATTAAGCAATTCTTACCTCCTCACCAGGCTCACCTTAGGCGAACAGGTTGCGCAGCACTGCTTGGCTGACCCTGGACTCCTCCCTGGAATCCCGATCGACGCAGTAGAATTTCAAAAAGGTGTGCGTCGACCTCCACGTAGCAGCCCTGCAGATGTCCAGCAAGGGCACACCAGATAGGAACGCCGTGGTAGCTGCGATCGCTCTGGTGGAATGGGCTCTCGGACGGCCAGGCAGCGGTCGGTTTGCCAACCGATGACAGTACATGATACAGCCGGAGAGCCATCTGGAAATGGAAGCCTTCGAGAGAGCCTTCCCCTGATTGACAGATCCAAAGTTCACAAAGAGTTGACGTCTTCCGAAAACACTTCGTGCGGTCCACGTAGAACTTCAGCGCTCTAGCCACATCCAGCGAGTGCAAAGTCCTTTCAGCCGGCAACGAAGGCGACGGGAAGAAAACAGGCAACACCAAGGGTTCGTTGAGGTGGAAGTCCGACGGCACCTTGGGCATGAAGGAGGGGTGCGTCCTGAGCACTACCCTCGTGTCGTGAAAAGTCAAGTACAGGGGCTTGCAGGAAAGGGCCTGGATCTCTCCCACCCGTCGTGCGGAGGTGATGGCCACAAGAAACGCTGTTTTCTACGACAAGAACTTCAACGGAGCTGAGTGCAGAGGCTCGAACGGAGGTCCCATGAGCTTGGTCAGCACCACGTTGAGCTCCCACGCCGGGGCCGGAGCCTTCACCGGCGGGAACGATCTGAACAGTCCCTTCATGAATTCTTTCACCAGACGATGAGACCACAAAGACGTCCGTCCCATGATTCTGGTGTATCGGGAGATCGCAGCAAGATGAATCTTGATGGAAGCGTGCGCCAGTCCAGCCTTGGCCAGTGTCAGCAGGTACGGCAGTACTTGAGGAGCCGTAATCCGTAGAGGGTTAATCTTCTGTGCGTGGCACCAGACAGAGAACCTCTTCCATTTGTGTCCGTAGCATTTAAGAGTGGAGGACGCCCTGGCCTTTGCAAGAACCTCTCTGCAGTCGGCCGGTATGTCGTAACCTCCAAACTCTAACGCTGCAGGAGCCAGGCCTGCAAGTTCAGCGATTTCGGGTCGTGATGGAGGATGGCGCCTCCTTCCCTGGAGAGAAGATCCGCGTCCACTGGCAGTTTGATTGACGGGGACGCTGACAAGTCCAGAAGGTCCGGGAACCATATCTGCCTCGGCCACGCAGGTGCGACGAGGATCATCCTGCACCGTGACCTCTTGAGCTGGTTGATGAGCCGGATCAGCAGCGGCAATGGAGGGAAAGCATATAGGAACAGGCCCTCCCAGGGGAACGAGAAAGCATTGCCCATGCTCCTCGGCTGGGGAAACCTGCTGGCGAACCTCCGGCACTTGGAGTTCGTCGCCGTCGCAAACAGGTCGATCTGGGGTGTGCCCCACCGTCGGAAGAAGCGGTTCACTAGATCCTGTCGTAGTTCCCACTCGTGGCACGAGCGCAGCTCTCTGCTGAGCGAGTCGGCGATGGTGTTCTTTATTCCTGCCAGATGAAACAGCACCAGAAACATCCCTTGGGCGACGGCCCAATGCCACAGATCCTGTGCCTCCTTGGACAGGGCTGGGGATCTGGTACCGCCCTGCTTCCTGATGTAGAACATGGTGGTGGTGTTGCCGGTGAAGATCCTCACCACCTTGCCCTTGAGGGACGGAAGAAAGGACCTGAGGGCCCAAAACACTGCACGGAGTTCCAGGACGTTGATATGGAGGGACCTCTCAGCCGGCAGCCAAAGACCCCTCACGTGCAGGTTTTCGGTGGGCGCTACCCAGCCTTCCAGGGAGGCATCCGTGGTCACTGTCTTCTGGTGGCCTGGGGTCTGGAAGTCCATGCCCGCCGTCAGATGCGCACGGGTGCCCCACCACCGGATCGCTCGTCGGAAACTCTCGTCGAGTGTGATCCTGTTCCCGAAGCCGCCCATCGTCTGGATCCAGCGCGCGTCCAGGAACTCCTGCAACGGGCGCATCCGAAGCCTGCACAGGCGGATGAGATAAATGCAAGAAGACATCATTCCGAGGAGGGACTTGATGGACCTCACCCTGGCCGCGTCCGCAACCAGCATCCGCTGCACCTTGCCCAAGATGGCCCTCGTCCTTTCCTCCGACGGAGAGGCCAGAAGCGACACTGTGTCGAGCTTCGCTCCCAGAAACAGTGCGTCTTGTGCGGGCACCAGGTGGGACTTGGCGTAGTTTATGGAGAATCCCAGGTCCATGAGTAGTTGGACGGTCCTTGCCGTGTGCTCCGCGGCGAGCTCCTTCGTCTTTGCTCGGATGAGCCAGTCGTCCAGGTAGGGGTAGACGTGGATCCCCTCTCGGCGTAGCTGCGCCGCCACCGGTGCGAGGCACTTGGTGAACACCCTGGGTGCCGACCTCAATCCGAAGGGAAGGGCTCTGAACTGGTAGTGACGCCCTTGTACCACGAATCTGAGAAACTTTCGGTGTCCCTTTAGGATGGGGATATGGAAGTAGGCATCCTCCAAATCCAACAATGACAGGAAATCGCCCTCCTCCAGTTGACCCAGGACGTGTTGGAGGGTGACCATCCGGAACTTCTGTGCCTTGATGAATTTGTTCAGTCGTCGTAGGTCCAGGATGGGACGCCATCCTCCCGTCTTCTTCTTCACGAGGAAGTATCTTGAGTAAACTCCGGAGCCCCGAAGCCTCTTTGGGACGAGCTCGATGGTGCCCTTCTTGAGCATCGCCTTTACCTCCAAGAGAAGTTGAGGGACGTGATGTTCCTTCCTGGCCACAGGGGGGACGCGCGGGCATCTCTTTAGAAACTCGAGCGCGTGACCCTGAGCCAGGGCGTCCAGCACCCAACGGTCGGTGGAGATGGACTCCCACAAGCTGACGAAGCTCGCCAGCCGGCCTCCCACCGGGGTGCTTCGGTGGGGGCCCGACCCCACGGCCGGTTCAGTCCTGCTTCGACGAGGCTTTGCCGCCTTGTCCTCCTTGGCAACGACGGCAGGGTCCGCCTGGCTTGCCTCGTCCCCTGTAGGCTTCCTGTGACGACGAACGGGCCGCTTGACGATAGGTGGAAAATCCGCTGCTGGAACCTTTGGAGGCACCCTGTTTGCCTCCGCCGCTCCGAAAGGGCGGCCGCCGTTGCTGGAGAACACCAAGAGCCCGGGCCGTCTCTGTGTCCGCCTTGATGGCTTGTAGGGAATCGTCCACTGTTTTCCCAAACAGGTTGTTCCCGTCGAACGGCATGTCCAAGACTCTGGTCTGCACGTCCTGACGGAAGTCAGTAGCCTTGAGCCATCCACGCCGCCTAAGGCACACGCCGTTGCCCAACTGGCGAAATCCAGTGTCAGCGATGTCCGTCGCTATCGTAATGGCGTGGTCCGACGCCACTTCTCCTTCCTGAAAGATCTCTAGGGCCTCCGCCCTCTTGTCGTCTGGTAGGAAGTCCAGCAAGGGGGCGAGTTTGTACCACAACTCCCTGTCGTAGCGGGCTACGATAGCCAAGGCGTTGGCAGCCTTAATCGTCGTCGCTGCCGATGAGATGACCCTGCGTCCCATCGTGTCCAATTTCTTTCCCTCGCCGTCCGGCTGGGAGGTTGACGTAGAGGCCGAGCCCGCCCCCGCTTTCTTCCTGGCCGCCGCAGAGACGACCGAGTCCGGGGTCGGCTGTGCCCGAAGGCACAAGGGGGCCGCGTCCGGGACCCAGTACTTCTTCTCGTACCGATCCCTTCTCGCCGGCGTTGTGGATGGGTTCTTGAGGAGGGAGAGACCCTCATCCCAGATATCGTCTAGTAGAGGTACAGCGAGGACCGTCTTCCTCTTGGCCTCGCGCCATTGATAAAGGAAACCTTCCTTCTTCTTCTCTTCCGGGCAGAGCTGGAAAAGCTCGGATGCCCTGGCGATCATGGCGTGAAACGATCCAATCTCGTCGGGCGGGGAAGCCCGGGGGGGAGGTGACGACGGGAGATCCTCGTCGTAAACCTCGTCGTCTGTACCCGTCGCGGCCGTGTCAGTCCCCGTATCATCCCCACGTGTCGTGGACGGGGAGGAGGGCTGAGCAGGGCGCGATGGTTGAAAAGGAGGTGGCGGATGAATCCTTCTTCTCTTAAGGGGAGGGCTTCCAGAAGGGCCTGGCTCCAGGTCCCCCGTTGGGAGCGGTTCACCCGTTGGTGGTAACGGCAGTCTCGTCCTTATCTCCGAGCATAAGGACTGTATAGCCAACAAAATGGCCGCCGAGTTGTCTTGCGGCACTGGTTGAGGGGGTTCCGATGGGCGGTCAGGAGCCCCGTCGGCACCCTCGACGTTCTCGTCGTCTCCTACGTCGGGGTCCCTCCCGACAGGATGGTCTTCTTCCACGCCAGCGCCGTGGCCTAAGACTTCGATCAGTTTCTCCTCAGAGGTTGAGGCCGAATCCACGACGACCTCCTGCCCCCCCTTTTTCTTCTCCGTCGGAGGTTTCATGGGGGTCCTGTCGATGGGCATGAAAGAGGACTCCCTCCGCGGTGGCAGGGAGATTCTGGGCCCCGATGTCGCCACCACTGGTGTAGCCTCCACAGGCTGAGCCAGGGCCGCCGCGACTGTCTCGATAGAGGCCTTGGCCGGATGGATCAGGGCTTTCACCACCTTAGGTGCGCTCACCGCCTTCTCCTTGGGGGGAGGGTCACCACCTCGCTCCCCCTCCGATGGGGCCTTCGAGCACGACCGGGGTCTCTCCAGGAGCTTCGCCGGGTGCTTGGCCTTCCTCTTACCCGAGCCAGAGCGTTGGCTCGTGGTTGATGGTGCTGGGGAGGATGCGCCCTGCCTGGCACCCGTAGAGCCCGACCGTTCGGCGCTCCCGGTGCCAGCGGACTTGTGGTGCTTGGCCTTCTGTTGGACCCCCGTCGCCGGGGCACCCTCAAAGGTCTTAGAAGACCGCTCGGACTTCTTCTTC
Source organism: Ambystoma mexicanum (assembly GCF_040938575.1). Taxonomy (NCBI): domain Eukaryota; kingdom Metazoa; phylum Chordata; class Amphibia; order Caudata; family Ambystomatidae; genus Ambystoma; species Ambystoma mexicanum. Next base: position 55,123,472 of record NC_090930.1, on the reverse strand, counting down.
TTCTCACCTGACGGGCTCTTCCCTTCCAGCCAGTTGGCGAGACGAAGATGGCGGTCCTTCATGGTCCGCTCCGACATGTTGCCGCAAAACGCACAGTCCTTCTCCACGTGCGTCTTGTCCTCATGCAGGCAGTAGAGGCAAAGGGAGTGTTCATCCTCCTTAAAGACATTCTGAAACTGGCATCCAGGGCAGACCCTGAACAGCTTTCCGGGCGTCGAGCTTCCCTTCTCCTGGGCCATGATCGAGATGGGCCTGAGAAACTTCTGGAGTCCTCCAAAAGCGTGGCTCGACGAAATCTTCACCCTTGAGGGGCGTAGAAGAATCCGACACGGGTCCCCGTTGATCGGATAAAGAAACGGTGGAGCTTGAGGCTCTTTTGACCGAAAAAGAGAACATTTTCCTAAGAAAAAGCGCGAAAAAAGCACTAAAGCTCGAGAGCAATAGCACAAGGATTCCAACACTTGAACGTGCGGTAAAAATCTGAAGATGGCTGCCAGAGGCAGGGCTTAGGGAGATGGCAGTCATTGGCTGTGGTCAGTATGACGCAGAGATCAGTGATTGGTTACTACTACGAAAGACAGATCAGAAACGAAACTGATACTGATTTTTCTTTACCGAGGATTCCAGCCTGACGACGGGGAATATTCATGAGCATGTGAATCCATGCCAGACCCCATGCTGGAGAACTACTAAAATAGCTGTGGTTCAGTTCCTTGAACTTCCCACACTGTCGCCCGACAAAATCGTATAATATGTAACTGTTAGGCAGAATCCTATGCAGTTCCCTTAGGCAGCACTACAGAAGATTAGGACTACAGGTGTGAGCAATAAATCCACTTTTGTATCGGTCTGTACCACAAAGATTTAGTTGGTAGCTGTGGCTGAGCAGTCAGACTTATCTCAAGAGGGAGATGAGCAGTATTCAGGGTTTACACGATAGGCCCCGTGTAATATGGATCAAGGAAACACTAACCAAAGCTTTGTAGTAAAAAGAATATATATATATTTATTTTATACACTTCTAGTTAAACACATCTATCACAGTTCTTAAAGCAAGTTAAATTCGGTCAAAGAAAGTATACACAACTCCATAGTTAAATTGTAGACAAGCTTGAGCAAGAGTGAAAACTGATTAAAACGGCACAGTGAAAACCAAACACAAATGGCTCTCTATAACAATTTCTCACAAGGGAGGGAAATCACAAGTTATACAGAAATATCTTCTTACATACCCTAGCAACACTTCCCACAAGTTTGTCAACCGGTTTAAGCAAGGCAGTGCATCAGTATAGAAAATACTGTACAGGGCAAGGGCCCAGGAGCAAAATGTTCTTGTAGCTGCAGTCAAGTCTTTGTTTAACGATTTTGAAAAGGTGGATGCAGAAGGTGAACGACAAGGTTAAGAGAGCGGGGCGCCAAACCAACAGGTTGGTAAAGGATTTAAAACACCTTTAGCTCTACCACGCAGAAAGGGCGGCCGGGTGGAACAATGTACCTTAAAAATGAAGAAGTGGCTCCTGCGGTGGTGGTTGTTCCTGGTAGTTCCTGCAGTTCGGGGGATCCACCAGAGGAAGAGAGGCTCTCGTCGTGGAGGAAGGTTCAAGTTACTGCACTACCCAGGGATGAAACCAGCCGCGGTGCGACCCGACGAATAAAAGGTACGCTCCTTTAAATCACGGTCCGGGTGGACTGGTGCCTGGCTATCCGGCCTCCGAGTACAGGGTACTGGCGATTCGACAAAGTCAGGTCCGGGAAGACGATTGGCAAACTGGTTGGCCCCACCAGCTCAAGGGAAGAAGGCTCTTTCAGATGAAGATCTTCTCTCGTCGTGTGGAGAAAAGTGGTGAGACGCTGCAGCAGGGTTTCAACGGTGGTTCAGGCGTTGCAGATGTCTTTGGCTTCTCTCCTCTTCAGCTTCTTAGTTCCAATGGCGACATCTTGCTCGTCCAGTCCTCAGAACCCTGCTTTTATGAAAAAAGAACCCCATTCATACAGCCTAGCTGTCACTCACACAGTGGAGTGGTCATCTTGGCGGGAGACCCTCCAGCCTATCAGGATAGAGTGCGACATGGGTTGCTGAGGCAACCATGTCCAGGGGTCCTACTCCCCCTCCCACACAATGGACCCACCCCAGACTTAGTGGCGCCGAAAGGAGGGCTTCTTGGCAGAAGCCCGCCAAAAGGACAAACAAAGAATCCACGACCTGGATTAGGAGTTTAGAGAAAGACACGAGAAAGAAGTTATATTAAAGTTCTGGCAAATAAAACCTACCGGAGTAAAGTTAATATTAAAATACACCGGCGGTATGTTAGAGGCTGTCAGAAAATGTGGAAGCACTCTCCAACCCCTCCTTGATCAGTGCCAATGGACCTCTGACCGGATGGCCATAGAGAAGTTCAAAGGAACTGTAACCCACTCCCTCCTGAGGGACTTCTCTATATTCAAAGAGAAGGCATGGAAGTAGGAGACCCCACTTTTTCTTAAGGGGATCCTCTAAAGCTCCTATCATGCTCTTCGTGGTTCTGTTAAACATTTCTACCAATCCATTTGTCTGAGGGTGGTATACTGTTGAGAACTTGTAGGTAACTCCACAGTTTTTCCACATGGCCTTCATGAAGTGGGACATAAAATTTGACCCCCTGTCGGATATCACCTCCTTAGGAAACCCAACCCTGGTAAAAATACGAAGGAGGGCCTTAGCTAGAGCCTGAGCTGTAACAGTCCTCATAGCAATTGCTTCAGGGTACTTAGTAGCATGGTCTACTACAAGTATAAACCTGTTGGCTGAAGAGGTTGGAGGATCAAGGGGACCAACAATGTCGATTCCTACCCTCTCAAATGGTACTCCCACCACAGGGAGAGGTACTAAAGGTGCCACGTTCTTGGAATCACTTTTACCAGAGGTTTGGCAAGTGTGGCAACTCTTGCAATACTTATCTACCTCAGCCCCCATTTTAGGCCAATAAATGTAGAGAGAGAGCCTTTCCTTGGTCTTCTTGAACCTCAGTTGACCAGCCGAAGGTATCTCATGGGCTAGTTGCAAGAATTGGAGTCTGTTTTCTTGGGGCACTACAAGTCTTTTGTACTCTCCAGGGATTGACTCTGTCGGTTCACTATAGAAGAGGCCTTCTTCCCAGTGTAACCTATACTTCTCAGGCTCTTGCCCTTCAAGCTGAGAAGCTGCCTGGTGGCGAAGATCTTCCAGAGTTGGACATTCTCTTTGTCCCCTACTGAAGTCTGCCCTGTTGGGGCCACCTTCTGCCAGTAAAGACTGCAGCTCAGGATGGTCCACAGGGTCAAGATCTCCAATGGGTACCTGGCCTCCTACTAGATCTGAATCTTCAGGCTCTAGTTCAACTACACAGGGTTGTACCTCACTCTCAGCCTCAGCTGGAGGAGGAATCACAGGTGTGATTTTTGACAACCTAGGAGATTTCCTGGTTGGCAGCACTGGAGTGCGTTCTGCTGGTTTCTTCTTTGAAGTCTTAGGTTTCCCCTTTGCTTCTGGTTGTTTTGAAATAGCAGTTATAACTCCAGTGGAGTAGGAGTGATTTCTTTTTCTATCATCTCCCCAGGAGAGCACCTCAAAGTCCTCTCCCTTGCAGGTCTGATAAGCTTCTGTAATCTCTTACTAGGAGGTCTGGAAGTACTTGACACTACTCCCAGGTCTTTCAGATCATTGCCCAACAGCACCCTTCCTGGTACTTCAGATTGTACACTCACAGGTATCCTGACAGTCATTTCATTGCACTGGATGAGAGCTGGTAATTGGGGAAGCATCTGCACAGGCCCTGCAGCTAACTTAGTGAGGCGTATGGGTGCCTTAGCAACATCCTCCACCTTGAAAAAAGATTTGTCCACCACAGTTATGCTGGCCCAAGTGTCTCTAATGGCAGGAGTCTCCTGACCATTGACTAGGACACTGTCTTTATAATACTCTTTAGTATTAGGAGGGATAGAATTATACACATCTAAATTCTGTTGTTCCCACAACACTAGGGATACTAAAGATACACTTGCTGAGACTCCAATGGGGTCTTCAGCTAGTAGTTGAAAGTTTCCACTGGCCATATGTACTTCCTCCTCTAGAGGGAAGACTAAGGAGACAGTGTGGACCCCTGAAGGTTTACCCTTACATCTGGGATCCCCTTTCACATGATCAGTAGAGCCACAAACATAACATTTTCCAAATGTCTTTATGAATGGTGGCTTGCTCTGACCTCCTTCTGGTCTGGGACCAGAAGGTACACTAGCCTGATTAGGTTTCCCTTGTGGCTTACCCTTAGAATTTTGTTTGGGGGCCTCTTTGGAATTGGAATTATTTGAATTCTCTTTGTTGTCTTTCTTAGGCTGCTTTCCCTCATTTTTTCTGAGTGACCCCTGAATCCCTGTGAGTAGCCCTGCTGGCAACCCACAAGTCAGCAGCCTTAGCTAGCTTCTTGGAATCTAGTTATTTTGAATCAGCCAAGTGCTGTCTGAGCTCAGGAGAGCAGGCATCATAGATAGACTCCATCATTACAAGATTTCTCATTCTTTCATAAGTGTTAACTCTATAACCCATAATCCATCCCTCTAAATTCTTCAAACACTCATTCACCCAAGTAGCCCAAGGGGTACTATCATGCTTTTTGAGGGTCCTAAACCTCTTAAGGTACTGGGAAGGAGTCTTTCCAAATCTAGCTATCAAAGCTAGCTTTACACATTCATAATCCATCCTATCCACCTCCCCCAACTCCATTACCACATCAGATGCAACAGAGGGGAGCCTAGAGAATAACCAGGGGATCAACTGATTCCCTGTGATATCCTGGAGCCCATGATTGTATTCAAACATAGCTAGCCAATCTAATACATCCAACTTAGGTTCATACATACCCACAATCTCTTTAGGCATCCAGGGTCTTTTTGGACTGGAAGATCTAGAGGATTGGGGGAGAAAAGCATTTTTTAAAGCCAATTTCTTCATCTCAAGCTCATGATTGAGCTCAATTTCTTTGAGCCTTAGTTCTTGATGTCTCTGTTCAGTTTGGGCACTCATTCTTTTGAATTCTAGTTCAACTCTCATTTGTTCTAGAGAGATAAATTCAGGACTCAATGTGGGACCTGGTAAAGGTCCAGTAGCCACAGGTGGAGGCATTTGAGCAGGCAGAGGGCCAGAGGGGGTGACATTGTTATCCTCCTCTTCCTCATCTGTTTAAACAATAACATTTTCAACATTATCCTCCTCACTGTTCGCTACATTCGCTGGGGTAGTGGGCACTACAGCACCACTATCCAGACTTTGTTTCTCTAACAGTCTATCAATCATTTCTAATTTCTTGCATTTGACAGGAAGACCTTTCTGTCTACACAGATCCCTTAAATAATCAGCAGTATTAGTAAGGAGGGTCTCCTGGCTATAACCTTCCATATTTTTGACTTAGTTTAAAATAAACTTTTTGTGATAGTTAGCCTTGTGGTTATATGAACCAAGGTACTAGCAGAACTCTAAAATGTAAATCCAATACTTTTATCCTCACCGCTGTACACTAGTGTTAGGCAGAATCCTGTGCAGTTCCATTAGGGAGCACTACAGAAGATTAGGATTACAGGTGTGAGCAATATATCCCCTTTGGTATCAGTCTGTACCACAAAGATTTAGTTGGTAGCTGTGGCTGAGCAGTCAGACTTATCTCAAGAGGGAGATGAGCAGTATTCAGGGTTTACACAATAGGCCCCCGGTACTATGGAACAAGGAAACACTGACCAAAGCTTTGTAGTAAAAAGAATACATATATATTTATTTTATACACTTCTAGTTAAACACATCTATCACAGTTCTTAAAGCAAGTTACATTCGGTCAAAGAAAGTATACACACCTCCCTAGTTAAATTGTAGACAACTTTGAGCAAGAGTGAAAACTGAGCAAAAAGGCACAGTGAAAACCAAACACAAATGGCACTCTAACAATTTCTCACAAGGTAGCGAAAGCACAAGTTATACAGAAATATCTTCTTACATACCCTAGCAACACTTCCCACATGTTTGTGAACCAGTTTAAGCAAGGCAGTGCATCAGTAAATAAAATACTTAAATGAAAACTGAGCAAAATGGCATTTCACAAGGTTTAAAAGTGGGGAGGAAAGGGTGGTTATAAGAAGTATGTGCACCAACACAGTTCTAGTTGAGAAGCAATCTAGAGAAGGCAGTTCTAACAAATGTAGCCAGAGTCATTAGGCCTGTGTCAGAGTCAGTGTAACATGGCAAGGGCCCAGGAGCAAAATGTTCTTCTAGCTGCAGTCAAGTCTTTGGTTAACGATTTTAAAAAGGGGGATGCAGAAGGTGAAAGATAAGGTTCAGAGAGAGGGGCGGCCAACCCAACAGGTAGGTAAAGGATTTAAAACACCTTTAACTCTACCACGCAGAAAGGGAGGCCTGGCGGAACAATGTACCTTTAAAATGAAGAAGTGGCTCCTGCGTTGGCGATTGTTCCTGGTAGTTCCTGTAGTTCGGGGGATCCAGCAGAGGAAGAGAGGCTCTCGTCGTGGAGGAAGGTTCGAGTTACTGCACACCCAAGGATGAAACCAGCCACGGTGCTGCCCGACGAATAAAAGGTATGCTCCTTTAAATCGCGGTCCGGGTGGACGGGTGCCTGGCTATCCGGTCTCCAAGTACAGGGTACTGGCGATTAGACCACGGCAGGCCCCGGAAAGGCAATTGGCAAACTGGTTGGCCCCACCAGCTCAAGGGAATAAGGCTTCTTTCAGATAACGATCTTCTCTCGTTGTGTGGAGAAAAGTGGTGAGACGCTGCAGCAGGGCTTCACCGGTGGTTCAGTCGTTGCAGGTGTCTTTGGCTTCTCTCCTCTTCGGCTTCTTAGTTCCAGTGGCAACATCTTGCTCTTCCAGTCCATTCATACAGCCTAGCTGTCACTCACACAGTGGAGTGGTCATCTTGGTGGGAGACCCTCCAACCTATCAGGATAGAGTGCGACATGGGTTGCTGAGGCAACCCTGTCCTGGGGTCCTACTCCCCCTCCCACACAATCGACCCACCCTAGACTCAGTGGCGCCGAAAGGAGGGCTTCTTGGCAGAACCCCGCCAAAAGGACAAACAAAGGATCCCCGACCTGGGTTAGGAGTTTAGAGAAAGACACGAGAAAGAAGTTATATTAAAGTTCTGGCAAATAAAACCTATGCGAGTAAAGTTAATATTAAAATACACCGACGGTATGTTAGAGGCTGTCAGAAAATGTGGTAGCCTCAAACAATGGGAAAATCCCATAGGAAAATATTTGCAGTCGAATATTTACGGTAGTAACCACTGCCACCAGCCAGAAACATTTGAGAGAGGGACTGTATGGTAACCTCTCAAAAATGAACATAAGGGAAAAACTATTAACCCTTTCCAGTACCTCCATAGTAAGATGGGTTGTACTGGTTTAGTTCATAAAAATTGACTAGTTAAGTCAATTGGGACTTTACATGCCCTGGAAGACAGTAGTCAGTCCCAGGGTATGGAGTCTATGTTTGGGGGTCGCTACGACACCCCTGTGTCACTGCAGGGAGGGTGCTGTGTAACACATGTAAATAAAGATGGTTCCTATGGAGGTGAGAAAAACCCCATAGACATTAAACACAAAAATAGCCTAGAACACACATAGCAAAAATGCCTAAGAGTGGGAAAAAGAGTCTCACTCTTAGCAGGAGAAAAAAACAAACCCTTCAAATCCAGGAAAGCTGCTGGGGGACTCTACAGGTAAGGGAAATTAGCCATAGAATGAGGATTCTCCCTAACCCTAACATTTTCTATTGTATGTCGAATCTAATATGATGAACTTAAAATCTCTGACTAAAGTGATATTGCACCCATGACCACGGTACTGTCAAATGTTTAGTAGGCTAAAAAGCTCCTATGTTTTATATAAATGTCAGTTGCTCAAACTGTGTAATATCTTGTGGTATTTGATATGATTTCCTGTTAATATGGTTTCGGTATATCTCATAATATGTCATTACATGCAAGGATTGCACTGCTTGAAAGAATTGCATTGTTATTTTATTTTGTTTGAAACAACATGTTTGGTGGTGACTTTTGAATAACATTTTTTAATTTAAACACATTTTGATTATGTTTTCATTATGTTGATTTGAAAGGTTGATATTTTCAGCCAACCAACTAAAAAAAAATAAGAAAACACTCACAACAAGGAATGTGTATTGGGACAAGAACCCAGCCATTCAACACTACACATTGCATTCATACTAGTTTCGGGCTGGGCTGTCTCAGTCATTGTGTCAAACACCAGAAACCAGACATCCACAACAAGAAGTGCATATTGGTCACACACTCCATTCATCCAGGTCCCATCAACAGGGTGTACCCACAACATACAGTCACTGGGAAGGTTCCAGCCAGTCTGGCCTGGACTTCACAACAACACCATATATGGAACTTCCACCACACAGCCAGTCAGGGGGAATGGACAGAGTCAGGGCTTCCCAGGACTTTTGGAAAACATGCTAACAGCAACAGAAAGCAAGAGGCCACAGGGGCCATCTTGTTTCCTATAGGAATCAACTGATTCCAATGGCAGGGCCTGGGCATCCCAAAATGGAGGAGACTCAGAGCACCTGTCAATTTCAGCATGGAGCTGCCACCAGCCCATACCCTGCTCTGTGGGCCACACACAGGTGCCCAAAAACAAACACTAGGGGCACAGGGTTGTACCCCCACCCATGGGTGCCATAATGGCATCCCACGGGTCTGTGCACCAAACCAAAAATAGGAAGAGCTGCATGGCCAGGAATCCCACATGGACTCCTGGCCAGAAAATAATACAAAACACAAATGAAAAAGGACTACAGGACAAGGACAGGGAGTCCCTGTCCCTCAAATGCATTTCCAGCATCACAGGGAGTCCATGACATAAATGCCTGCCAGAGGGATGATGATTTGGGTGTCATCACATTGTTGGTATATGCTATGCTGATGGAGTCCAGGAGGTCCAAGAGGGGTTTGGTGAAGACATTGTAGAGGGAGGGTGAAACGCAGGATCCTTGTGGAACTTCACATGGAATAGGGATGGGGAGGGCGCTGGAAGTGTCTGAGTAGACTCTCATGGATCTTCCTTCTAAGAAGGAGGCGACACAGGTTGTGGCCACCTGGGAGAAGTTGGCGGCTGCCATAAGATGGTGGCAAATGTTTTGTGGTCCACCAGGTCAAAGACAGCGGAGAGATCCAAGAGGAGTAGGAGGGCTGGCTTATGGTCATCTGAGAAGGCATCAAGTTGGTTTTGCAACACTAATAGTGCTGATTCCAATCTGTGTCCCAGCCGGAGCCTGATTGGCACAAACCAAGGATGTGATTGGATTCTAGGAAGAATTGGATTTGCTTGTAGGCTGCCCTCTCCAGGATCTTAAGCAGGAACGGGACCATAGTGATGGGGCGGTAGTTATTCGGTATTGCTGGGTCAAGCAAGGTTTTTTTTAGTAGGGGGAGAACCCACAATTCTTTTAGGCTGGCTGGGACTTGGCCCGCTGAGAAGGAGGAATTTATGAATCTCGTAATGAACGGCACTAGGGCTTCCGAGCAATCTTTGACGATGTTAGAAGGGCAGGTATCCCCTTTACATTTGGAGGGTTTGAGCTTGCTCAGTATGTTGGTAGTTTCTACATCCGGCACCTCTCTAAACTGGAAGGGGGGTGAAGGTTGGTGCTTCGTAGGGAGACATGGCGTGGGGTGGTGATGAGGGATTGTTACGTTTGTATTTTCTGTTGTAAAGAGGTAATTCTGGATTGCATAGCCTTTTGTACATTTATGCACCACGTCTCATCTTTGACGATAGAAAAGGGGGGAGTGGACAGTGTTTCTAATTCTCTCAGAATTCTAAATATTTCTTGGGAGCATGAGGCATTCGATATTCCAGTGTTGTAGGCTGATGCTTTGGTTGTAATGATGGACTATTTGGACAGTTGTCATGCTGCAGATCCCATTGGGGGAGAAATCGGATGAGAGTTCCCCAGGAACCAGGCGTTGGGAGGAGAGCCACCTTGCTGTTCGCCTTCGACCAGGACAGCAGCCGAAGTGGAAGAGCAGCAAGGCCACGTGAGCGCCGCAGGTCCCCAGCAGTGAGGGGTAGACCTCACGCAATGGTTGGAAGAGAGGGAAAGTGACTCCCCAAATGCTCATGCCGGAGCACAGACCCTGCGACGGGTGAAATGAAGAATAACACACAGCTGACCTCACCGGTGTAAAAACGAAGCGTGGTGAGCGGACTCCGCGTGGGAGAGCCCAGAGCAGGGGAACCGGCACAGCAGTAAGCAGAGGGGGGGGAGAAAGAGAACGCGCCCCCACAAACACACTAACAGTGAAACACAAAGCCAATTCTGCTTGGGTGGCAAGAAGGAGTCGAAGGAGGGGCCGGACCGTGGGCAGCGGTCCTGTGTACCTGCAAAGGACAGCGAGCGCTGGACTGGACACTAACAACCCCATAGTGGGAAATCAGTACACTGCGCCGCCGAGCGCAACAGGCACTCTATCCCCCACACTAGGGGTGGCCACAGCCCCCATTCTAAGAAGAGGGGCCTTGCAAGAGGACCATTTCAAAAGCAGCCAGTGCAAGTTTTCACCATAGCAGACCCCCCTCCCAGGCAAGCCCCGACACGGAGAACTCTCAAGCAGGGTTAGCAGCAGAAGACAGACGGTTGGCGGATCAGAAGCACGGCACAGGCGGCGTAGGCGTGGAGGGGAAGGCGTTGGGCTATAAAGGGACCAGTGAATCAGCACTCTTGATCAGGCGCTAACAGAAAGGAGAGCAGAGCCCACACAGAGTGACACACAAGAGTGCAGTATCACGGCCTAAGGCAGGTTCCCCCCTTAAAGGTGCAGCAAGACCAAAGCCCGTAAAAGGCGCCACCACGAAGACACAGACACCCTCAACCCCATCCCTCAGGAGGAGAGCTCAACACCAGGCTGTACCGGGCAACAGTGAGGAGAAAGTCAAAGAGGCCCTCTCTACAAGCATGAAATTAGCAGACGCCTTCCCAAAGGCATACCAAGCTGCACATGTAAAGAGGGGTCGACACGGCAAAAGTCCAGAAGCTTCAGGGATATCGCCGAACCGATCCCGCCATGGCAGCGCAGGCAGCACAAGAGGCTCCTCTCATACAAGGGGATGATCATGAAACCCAGATGAAAGCGAACATATGTCTCTTGTTGGACGAAATGAGATCCTTGCATAGCAGCATGACCTCAGCAGTAAGCGCCCTCCAGGAAAGAGTCCTTAAAATAGAAGAAAAAGTGGAAGCACTTGAAAATTATCAATAGTCCACAGATCGCATGGAAATGAGGTCAGAAAGGCGCTTCCAAGACCTCAAGCAGAAAAACATGGACTTGGCAGCTAAAGTGTATGACTTGGAAAACAGGGAGAGAAGAGCTAACATTCGGATACAAGGCCTTAAAGGAGCACCCAACGAAACTCTGGCGATTCTTGAGAGAAGATTCAAGGCCTTAGTGAACTCGCTCTTCACAACTCCCATGACCCCAGATCTAGAATTTGAGAGAGTCCACCAGGCTGGAGGCCCTCCGAACGGGTCAGGATCGGTATTTGCCAAATGTCACCACTACAGACACAAGGTGGCCAAAGAGCGGGAACACATCGACTTTGAAGACTCTCAAGTCAAAATTGATCAAGACCTGTCAGCCACCACCCTTGCCCAAAGGATAGACAGCCGTCGTCTAACCGCCTGGCTATGAGAGCACAACATCCGCTACAGGTGGGGATTCCCCTTTGCACTACTGTTCGAACACGGCAATGAGGAGTACAGAGTGGTCTCGAGCGATGAGGCGACCAACGTCTTGCGCGGCCTAACCGCAGGCATAGGGGCGGCCGAACAGGAAGAACCTCCGTTTTCCTCAGAGCCGGTCAGGAAACCCATTGGCCCCTGGCCAAAGAGAGGACATTCCAAGGACACAAGAACATGCAAGAGACTTAACACTCCCTGAAAAGGGGAGACCCTTCGTCACTGGAAATACATCACAGAGATTTGAGACAGAATGGAGTGAGGACAGTACCGGGAACACAGGGACAACACCAGGCAAGAAGAGCAGGCAGAATGTTACCTCTCCAAGTAAAGGCAGCCAGACGGTCCATGGTCCACCACTCTTCACTCGCCGGGCTGGGCGATTAAGACAATGGTTATTGTGCATATGCGCCTATTATCCGCTAACATGTTGAAGTCACAAGTTGTGGGCCTTTGGGGAGACTCCCTTAGTCTGGCCCTTTGGTTTTTTCGAGGGTGTCTTCAGTTTTAGGGGGAACCCTTTTTTTGTTAAAGAGGGGTGTACCAGGGGAAACAGCACAAAGCAGAAGGGGTGAATGGTGGGTTAAAACCAAGGGTCTCTCATCAAACAACTTTCTTGCACAACAGATTAACCCACATCACTGCCACAGCCAACCAAAACCAGCCAGCGAAGTAACATATGGTCAGGCATGGGGCAATTCACTTACACAGCCACTTATAGAGCACAAGGCATCCCAGGGACATGGCAAATATTATAGTGAGGATGAGGTCATTAAATGTGAAAGGTCTCAACTTGTCCCAGAAGAGATCTATGTTGATGAGAGCCTTCCATCAGGCCAACCTTGACATACTCTTTATACAGGAAACCAAATTCAGAAGGGGAGAAGAAATCACTCCCAAGGGCAGATGGCTAGGGGGAGCAACATGGGCATCAGGGCCAGCCAAAAGAGGTGTGGTGGGTATCGTGCATCGTGAGGCCCTGGTATTGCAGATCACAAACATCCACAGGGACCCAGATGGAAGGTATGTAATCTTTAACGCACTATCAGGGCGAAGGAAATTACTTTGTGCTCAGCGTACGCACCAAACACCCAGCAGTTGGCATTTGGTAGAGAACTCTTTGCAGTGTTGGAAAAGGGGAGAACAGGGGCACTGATTTGCGGAAGAGATTTTAACATGGTGATGATCTCAGCAGTAGACTGGGCATCATTCAGAGAAGGAGCCATCCCTTCTCAGGAGAAAGGTCCTTTCACATCTTGATACAGGAACACTTCTTGGTGGACGCATGGAGAACCCGACATCTGCAAGAAAAGCATACACATTCTACTCACCCCCCTACTACATCCACCTAGAGGCAGTACTCAAACACTACATTAAAAGCGCAACTATTGAGGTAGTAGGTTGGTCCGACTATTACATGGTCATCATAGAGCTACACCTAGGTCCGGGGATGGTCACAGATAAAAGGTGGATCTGCAATGACACACTTTTTAAGGATAAAGCCTTCAGGGAATCTCTACACATCGAGAAGCAGGAGGTTTTTAAACGAAACGATATAGGTGACCCCCGCGAGCGACAGTGTGGGAAGCGCGAAGGCCACAATAAGGGGTCTGTTGATATTGTGAGGAACATTCATTAAGAGGGCGAGACAACTGCGAAAAGCCCAATTGAAAAAGGAAATAAGCCAGAAAGAACATGACTTAAAGGGAGGAGGGGGGGATATAACAAGAACTCTGACAGAAGTCAAGGAGCTTAGACAAGGGCTGAAGGAAGTGTGGCAAGGCAAGGCATTAACTCACTTCCGGTATGTCAAGCTAATGTTTTACGAGAAAGGGGATAAAGCCCACACCCTGCTTGCAGCTAGAATGAGAGGGCAAAGAGCTGAAAGAGAGGTATATAAAATAAAGTCACAGACGGGTGTTACACTAGTTTTATGAGGAATTGTACACCTCAGTTTTATGAGGAATTGTACACCTCAGACTGTAGTTCATCCCAGGATGATATCTCGAAGTTCCTAGAGCCCAAGGCATTGCCCTCCCTACAAACCCTGGACTCAGACAAACTGAGCGCGCCCATCACTGTGGAGGAGGTAGATGCCGCCATTTCTAAATTAAAAGAGGGCTCGGCACCAGGACAAGACAGCTTCACCCCTGCATATTACAAGACTTTTACGGGAGCCTTGACACCCTTTCTGACCCTGTTATTCAATGACATCATGGAATGGGGGCCAGCTCTGCCTTCCTTCACAGAGGCTAGAATCATTGTGTTGCCTAAAGAAGGTAGGGACAAGCTTGAATGCGGCTCGTATAGGCCAATTTAATTGCTAAACGTAGATGCCAAAGTTTATGGCAGCATTCTCGCTAATAGGCTCAGTGGGGTCTTGCCTGCGCTGGTGCATAATGACCAGGTAGGATACGTGAGGGGTCGGAAGAGCTCCGAAAATGTCTGCAAAACCTTAGATTTAATAGCATCAGTTGATGCCGGAGACACATGCCTTACCCTGATCTTGGTTGACGCTGAAAAAGTCTTCAACAGGCTGGAGTGGCAGTTTATGCACCAGGTGATGGGAAAAGCCAACCTGGGATCCCGCTGGATATCAGGGGTGCAAGCACTATACCACAACACTAGGGCAAAAGTGGTAGTCAACGGCGTGGTATCTCTCCCCTTTGCCTTGACCAGGGGAACCAGGCAGGGGTGCCCCATCCACCCTGGTATTTTCTCTAGTATTGGGACCCTTGGCGCAAACCATCCGGAGGGACCCCTCTATCGTGGGCATGGATACGTTTGGTAGAGAATATGAACTAGCATTGATTGCTGATGACGTCCTAGTCTACATGACGCATCCGCAGCAAACTGTTCCAAGGCTCTTGTCTAGATATGAGGATTACGGAACCCACTCAGGCTTTCGCGTGACCAAGAGCAAAACGGTGGTGCTAGTCCTAGGAGAGGCGAGTACTCGCCCAGGCCCAAACCCTACAGAATGGGGTATAAAAGAAGCTGACAACAGAATCCGATATCACCATAATGAATAAGCTAGCAGACCTGTACCAGCTAAATCAAACACTGCTTTGGAAAGCAATTATTTGTTTGTTTGTTTAGTGATTTATATAGTCGCACCAAACCCGTGGGTATCAGGGTGCGCTACAAGAAGTCAAATATTTGCAGTTACACACTGAATAATTTCAGACATTATATACAATAATACAGAAGGTGACATAAGGTATAATACAAAAAGGAAGGTACCTTCCCAACATCAGGGCATAATACAAAAAGGAGGGTGCATTCCAACAATCAAGGCACCTATGGTAACCAGAGTAGTAGCTGCCATATGCAAGTCATAAGTCATATGTCATTCGGAACTAGCCAGCTTTTAGTATTTTTCCTGAAGCTATGGAAGTTCTGGTCAGTTCGCAGATGAGAAGGGAGGGCATTCCAATGTTGGGCGGCCAGGACGGGAAAACTGCTACCACCTGCTCTTTTCTGTTTGAATCTAGGAACTATTATGCAGCAGGAATTAGCAGTCCTTGTGGGGCAAGTTGATGATTTTATGGAAATATCTCTTAGATACTGCGGGGGAACAGCATTATTTAGGCATTTGTGTATGATGGAGACTGTACTGAACTGAATCCTGTCCTTGATAGCTAGCCAATTGTACTTTCTCCTAACCTCAGAGATATGTAGTCTCCTAGGGAAGCTTAATGCTGTCTTAAGAGCATTGTTTTGTAGGATTTGGAGTTTGTTAGTAATGTGTTTGCTGGCTCCTAAATACAGGGCATTGCAATAATAGAGTTTTGAGAAAATTAAAGCTCTCGCTAGAGTGATGCAGCTCTCAGTAGATAAGAAAGGTTTGCAAGAATGTATAAGCTTGCATGTATACACTGTTGCAGAGGCCATAGCATTCACTTGTTTACCCAAGTTCAGAGCTGAAACTAAGTAAAACCCTAGTGTTTTTACCTCTTTAGCAACTTTGATGACAATACCATCGATATTAAAGGATGTGTCACTAAGTTTACTGAGGTAACTCGGGGTTCCTAGGATCACGATCTCTGTCTTGTCATCATACAGGCACAGGCCATGGATTGCCATCCAGGCCTGAATGATTAGGTAGATTTTGTTCATTAGGGCCAGGTCTGTATCGTAGTTGCCAGAGAGAGGTAAGAGTATCTGGGTGTCATCTGCGTAATTAGTGTAGATGACACCCAGGAGGTTCAGATCGTCAAATAGAGGTTTCCTATACATTGTGGGTGATATACAAGAACCTTGCGGTACTCCACATGCAATCGGTGTAGGGGCTGCAGAGGCCGAGGGAGAGAAGACTCATTGACCTGTTGTTGAGAAAGGATTAGATCCATGCTGTGGCTACTTGGGAGAAGTGAGCAGCAGTGGACAAGTGTTTACAAAGCACTTTGTGATCCACCAAATCAAAAGCAGCTGATAGGTCTAGAAGGAGTAGTAGGGCGCATTGCCTATTGTCTTTAAGTTGATCGATTTGCATTTTGAGATCTATCTGCGCAGTTTCTGTGCCATGTAATGGTCTAAAACCTGATTGTCTCAGTCCTAAAAGGTTGTTAGTCTCCAGATATGTTTGTATATGGATGTATGCTGCTTTGTCTATTATCTTGAGTAAGTACGGGACTGTTGTGATAGGCCCTTAGTTCGTAGGGATAGTTGGATCCAGGGAGTTTTTTTTAGCAGCAGTAGAACCCACGCATCCTTGAGGTTGGTGGGGACACTAAGTTCGAAATGAGGCAATCATTAATTTCTTGATGAAAGGAGCCAGGTCTCTGGCAGCATCTTTTTTTTTTTAAAACTTGTATTTATTGGTTTCACATAGAAAACATATTCAAACATTATAACATCCCCCTCAACCTCCCCCCCCTCCCACCCGCCGGGTAGCATGGCATCGTGCTTTCAAGGAATACCTTATGCATTGAAAATGTCTGAAACTTTGATATTATGGGGACACCATTGTTCCATAAAGTCTGACTGGAGATAATGCAGAGTCCCTTCCCATTCCTTTACGAATTTGTCCCTTGTCCCTTGGAGTGTGTGGGTGATCTTCTCCATCGTTACCTGAGCCCATACCTTCTGTAGCCAAGTGAAAGTCAGTGGGGTGTTTTTATTCTTCCAGTCCTGGGCTATTGTTGTCCATGCCGCGATGAGAAGTCACATAAAACGTCTCCATTGAGATTTACTGTATAGCCTTGTTATGTCATCTCTAATCCCGCATAGCCACACCCCTTCTCCAATCAGCCCACATCTGGAAACATTTTGCCCATCTCTCCCTTAATTTCCTCCCAGAAGGGCTTGATGCCCTTACAGTCCAACCAGATGTGTTTCCACGTTCCTACTTCAGCACAGCCTCTCCAACATTGATTAGACGTTTTGGGGTACATGGAATGTAGTTTTTCAGGGGTATAGTGCCATTGTGTCATTATTCTGATCCACATTTCTCTGGTCTGTACCAAGCGGGTAATTTTAGGGATCAGTGTCCATAGATCCTCCCACTGCCTTTTCGTTGGCTCTTCCCCAAGCGTTCTGCCCCACTTAATCCTGTATGACCATTTAATTTCTTCCTCCTGTGAGTTTATGAATTTGTACAGAGTCGATACACATTTTTTCGCCCCCGTGTTAGAAATGATGTATGTCTCAAACGGTGTGAGATCCCTCGTTGCTGCTCCAGCGATGTTCGGGACATTTAGCCAGTGTTTTAACTGCTCATATCTATATTTATCACCTTTTGAGGGAGTTGGGGATACTACGCAGGATTCAAGTGACCTAATTTTATTGTCCACGAACATCTCACCTATTTTTGTTATGCCTGCTTCCTCCCAACTACCGTATGCCCCTTGTTCCACCCCCGGTGGGAATTGCGGGTTCCTACAGATGGGCGTGAAGGGTCCCAACGATGTGGACATTATACCTCTCCTTGTTTGGCAGTCCCATGCCTCCAACGTGGTCTTCATTATTTCGCTGATCCCTAAATTCTCGTGTTTATGCTGTCTCTGTTTCCAGAGAAGCTCAACCAGTGGAGTTCTCGCAACTGCCCTGTCCTGTTTGGCCCATATCTGCTGCTGGTTCTCCCCCACCCACTCCCTCAGAACCTTAAGCTGCGCCGCCTGATAATATTTCTTAAAGTGGGGAAGTGCCATCCCCCCTTCCCTGGTTGGTGCCGTGAGGACCGCCCTAGCAACTCTCGGGGTTTTCCCTTTCCATATAAAGGAGGAGACCAATTTCGTTAGAGTTTTGAAGAAAGTACGGGGGACGCCCACCGGGAGAGCCTGAAAATAGTACAGCACCCTTGGGAGAATAGTCATCTTCACTGACTGGATCCTACCCCACCACGAAATCTGTAGAGGATTCAATCAGTCTACATCTCTACGGATGCTTGCGAGGAGCCGCGGGTAATTTTCCCCATATGTTTGCCCAATTTTCTGAGGTACTATTATTCCCAGGTATTTTATCCCCTTTTCTACAATCTTAAAATCCAGTGATTTAGCTTCCCCATATATCTTTGCTCCCGCCCCTGCCAGGATTAAGATTTCTGATTTTTTTATCTTCAGGCATGAGATGGCCCCGAAGTCTTCCAACTCTCTCACTGCAGCTGATAATGTGGATTCTGGATCTTCTAATGTAATCAACATATCATCCGCGTATGCTATCACCTTATGTTGCTGTCCTGCGATATCTATCCCTCTAATGGATGCAGATTCCCTTATTTTTATCAGCAGAGGTTCTAAGAATATAGCATACAGTAGTGGGGAGAGTGGGCAGCCTTGTTTCGTCCCTCTTGAAATTAGTACCTTATCAGTTAACTCCCCGTTAATGGCTATTCTACTTGATGGGGTGATATAGTTCGCTCTGATTCTTGCAATAAATTGTTCCCCAAAACCCATGTACCCTAGAACTCTAAATAACATTGACCATTCCACCCGATCAAAAGCCTTCTCTGCTCTACCGATAGCAATATTGCTGGGGTGTTGGTTATGCCAATTTTTTCCACTAGGTGCATGAGCCTCCTGAGGTTGTCATGGGTTTGCCTGCCAGGAATGAAACCTGATTGGTCCATGCTAATCAATTTTGGGAGAAGCGGGGATAGTCTCGCTGCCAGGATCTTCGTATAGATTGTTGCGTCTAGATTCATCAGGGATATTGGTCTGTACGATGCGGGGTATGTTGGATCTTTACCTGGCTTGTGGAAGACTAACACTTTCGCTTCATTCATAGTGGGGGTCACATTGCCACTATCTTTAAATGAGTTCAGGAGCCTAGTTAGGACTGGGGTCAGTAAAGCTGAATATTTTTTATAAAATGGGTCCGTAAAACCATCTATGCCTGGTGCTTTGTTTACTGGGAGTCCATTTATTGCTTCTTTACCTTCTTCTTCACTTATTGGGTTCTCTAGGGCCATTTTATCTTCCTCAGAGATCCGCGGGATCGGTAGGGATTTTAGATAGGAGTGTTGGGCGTCTACATTAGGGCGTTCTGTGGAGTAGAGAGTTGGATAGTATTCCCTGAATGCTTCCCCCATGTCCTGTGTACGTGTTTGTATGTCCCTTTTCGCATTACGCATGGCCTTAATTGTTGTTTCTTTCTGTTTCACACAAAATTGTCTCGCTAAGAGTCTGTCTGCTTTGTTCGCTCTTATATAATATCTCTGTTTCAGATAGAGTAGGTTCCTTTCTGCATCTTTAGTGCGTAACATCTCTAGTTGGCCTTGTGTATGTTTCAGTGCTTTTTTTAATGTCTTAGTCGGATGTGACAACATTTTCTCTTGGATATCTTCGACTGTTTTTTCCACATATGCCTCTGCTTATCCTTCGTGATTCTCAGCGCCATCAACCTTCCCCGTATAACTGCTTTAAACGCATCCCAGACAGTGCTCATAGTGACTTCCCCGGTGTCATTTTGTGCGAAGTATTCCTCTATCATTACCCTTATGGCATCCCCAGTTATCGGGGCCTGAATCAGATCCTGCGGTAGCCTCCACCTCCAGAGCCCATTCTTTTTCCCGGGGAGAGTCAGGTCTAGCCATAGTGGCGCATGGTCCGAGAGCGCTATCGCTCCCTTTTCAACCCCTTTTATCTTCCCCATGAGACCCACCGATACACAAAAGTAATCTATCCTGGACATGGAATTGTGAACACGTGAAAAATATGTATACCCCCTTTGCTCCCCATTCAGTTCCCTCCACACATCACTCAAGGCCATGTGGTCCATCTGTTGTTTAAGATGCTTTGACGGTGCCCCATGGCCGTGTACGTTCCCTGTACTTCTGTCTAAGTGTGGGTTCCAAGCCAAGTTAAAATCCCCTCCCATGATCACCTCCCCCCTCGCGAAACCTTCTAACCTCCCCATCACATCTCTGAGGAAGCTGTCCTGTCCCTGATCGGGTGCATTTATAGAGGCAAGGGTAACACAATATCCCTCTATCTCCACATTGGCGAAAACATATCTTCCTTCTTTGTCTATGACTGTATGCAACAGTTTAGTGTCCTTCCTTTCTTTCACTGCAATCAGCACCCGTGCTTTTTTTCCGTGGTTGTTGCTTGTGCCAATATCTTAAACCCTTTTATGCGTGTTTTCTGCTTGTCCCTGGTTCTGACATGAAGGAGCAGAATATCTGCTTTCCCCCTTTTAACCGGTTTTTCCAGCTTCACCCTCATGCCCCTGTCCCCCCTTCCCCCTCCCCTTAACTGGCCCCCCCAACAGTGAACTGTAAACCAACCAAACTTTCCCCCGAGTGGGGCAAGGGTTCCTACTGATGCTAGGGCGTTACACCCATCGCTCCCTGCCCCCCATACCCTCGGGGGGTAATTTGTGGGGAATCCTAAACCCCACTGTTCCATCAGTTCTTACTGATATTCAACCCGCTAGGTCACGGCTGGACTGCCGTCTGGATACTGTTCGTGCCGCTCCGTCCACACTCGCCCCCCCCCCCCCAATTGGGATTTTTTGTTTTAACACCTCCGTACCGAAGTCCATCGTGCCTCTATTTTCTGCGTTTCTCATGGCACTTTTCTCCTAGACTCCCTTCCTGCGATTGCCTTCTTGTGCTTGCTTGACTCCCAGCCTTCTGGTTTCCTTGTTCGTTCCCCCCTAAATGGAGCCTCCTCTCGTTCCATCTCTTCCCCTTGAAGGCCCATCGTACTGAGGACTTCTTCCCACGTGGTAACTCTCCTCTGTTTTCCTTCCCACGTGAATAGCAGCCCAAATTGGAAGGTCCATTTGTAACAAATTTGTTTCGCCACCAGCTCTTTGACCAGTGGGGCCATGGCTCTCCTTTTTTGGAGGGTCACTAGGGCCAAGTCCTGGTACAGTTGTATGTTCTGTCCATTCATTTTAATATGCTCCAGTTCCCTGGCCCTTCTCAGGATCTGTTCTTTCTGGGGATATGAGGAGAGAGCTGCCAGGACATCTCGTGGTCTTTCTCCCGGTGCCCCCGTTCTTCTCAGTCCCACCCTGTGGACTCTGTCTATTCCAATATCTTCTGCATCTTGCACTCCCAGAATATCTCTGAACACCTCCTTCACCGCCTCTTTCAGATCTTTACCAAGTACTGATTCCGCCATGTTCTTGATACATATGTTGGAGCGTCTGGAGAGGTTCTCCAAATCTTCACATTGTATTTCCAGGTTATGGGTGAGTCTTAACAGGTGCTCTTGTGTTTCGCTTGTCTGTTTCGTATCTTCCTCCAGACTCTGGAGTGTTCTCTCCACTATGTCAGTTCTCTCTTCTAAGTTGGCTATATCCATTTTCATGCCTTGCACCACTTGTTTCATTTCGCTTTTCATAGTTGTAAATTGTTCTTGAACTGTAGACATGAACTTTTCCGGTAAGTCTATAAACCAGGTTTGCATGTCTGCTCTTGTCGCTGGCTGTTGTTGTTGAGAGAGTGTCTCGTTCTCCCCCATTGGATCCCCTTGGGCCTTCCCTCTTTATTGCGAAGAGCTTTCCGCTGACCACATTTGCAATATGTCTGCGTCCTGTTTCGCGGCTTGAGGCGTTTGTTGGGTGGCATTCCCTTTCACTTTAGCTCTTGACATGGTAGAGTGCCTTTACTGGGATGTTGATAGGGCTGCAACTCTCTCCTGTTGCCCAGTTGCCTGATCTTCCCCCTCTTGGTTTGTCGCCGATGAGGTAGAGTCATTGCCGTTCTTGGGCGTTGTGTTTTTGATTCCGTATCCCGCCTTAAGCTCTCCTGCGGCTGCCCGCTTGTAATGGTTAGGGCGCGTCGGCTTCCCCCCCTCGTTGTGTGGCAGTTGTGGCGTGCACTTCTTATGTCCCCCCCGCCGCTGCCCCGGTTTCACTGCCCTTGATTTCAATGCTCTGGCAAGGTGGGGGCGGGGTCCTTTAGTCCCTCCGCTGCTCATATACGTCCAGAGCGGCCGGGGGGGACTACCACGTTATGCGGAATGGTGTACTTTGGGGGAGGATCACCCCCCTACAAATGTTTACGAATATTGGGGCTATGCAGTGGATGTTCTTTATTAATTACTTTGATTTCCAAAAGTTCTCCGTTGTATTCCCCACGGGGGTATTATTCCGTGCTCCAGATATGTGGGCGTCCCCACAATCCCCCTAGCTGGGCTCACCTCCTGCTCCGGCCGAGGAATCCCTGGGCGTCCCCCGCTCCACCCATCGAGCGGTCCGCCCCAATCCTGCTCTCTCAGGCCTCCGCGCCTTCTCCCGTCTGTCTCTGCCACGTGAGCTCGGAGTCACCGGCCCCTCCTCGCTCTGAGCCGCACGTTTGTCCGCCGCCGGGAAGGGCGGCCCCGCGCCGTGGCCGACAGCGGCCTCCACTGGCCCAGGCCACTCCTGATCGCGCTCCGGGGAGGGGGCCCCCGCAACGCCGTCCACCCCAGCAGCCCCACTCTTCCGCCCGCAGTGCCTCCTCTTCCAAGCCCAGAAGGGCTTCGCTCGAGCCCGATGGGGGAGGGGCCGACCGCCCAGTCACTCCGATCTCCCTCTGCAGCGCCGCAGCCAGCGTTCTGCCAATGCCGCATTAGCCCCCGAGGGGGTGGGGGTATCTCCAGCTGTCTGGGGGGGCAATTCATGTGAAACAGGCCGTTCACTGCTACTTATGTGCTAAATTTTCAGCGGCCCGGGCGGAGCGCAGCTTAGACGCGACTCCTCTCCCCGGCGGTCATCTTGGATCCCCCTCTGGCAGCATCTTTGATAATTTGGGCTGGGAAGATATCTCCCTGGCATCTTGACGGCTTGAGCGAGGCAATGATATGTTCAACTTCTAGCGTGGTGACTTGGGAAAATGTAAAACCCTGGAGAAGTTTGGGACAGTATTCTTGGGGTCTGTGCTGGGTACCTAGTTTGGTGAGGTTAAGCTTTTTAGCTGCAATTTTGTTTTGGAGGGTAGCAATTTTTCTGGATAATGCATTTTGGATGTTAGTACACCATACTTTGTTCTTCGTACACAAGTCCTCAAGGGGAGTAGGATGTTCCATTTCCTTAGGATAACAAATAATTCCTTAGTACCAGAGCTGGCTTTATTAATCCTATCATTGTAAGTTTCCCGTTTAGTTAGCAATATTTCAGCTTTGTATTTCGTGGACAATTCCTTCAGGTTGTGTTTATTCTCCTTGGAGGGAATATTTCTCCACAGGACTTTCAATTTTCTTTTTTCTGCCCGCAAGGCTTTTAGCTGAGGTGTGAACCATGGGTTGAGGTGGGCTCTAGGTTTACCTTTTCACATTTTAAGTGGAGCGATAGTGTCTAGCGCTTGAGTGATGGTAGAATTGTATACATCTACTAACAGGGCTGGGTCAGACGTGTCTGGTGTTGCGTTCAAGGTGGGTAACAGAAGAGGCAGTATCTTGTCTATTGTGATATTCCGTTTGTCCCTCATAAGGAGAGGCAAAGCTATAAGTTAGTCTTAACTACTGGTCTACTAGCTAGTGTGATAAAGGATACTAAGAAATGATCTGTCCACGTCTGAGGTTCAACAGAAGTAATAGTAGTCTCGCAATTGAGATCTGCTACCCAATCTAAGGTTCTCCCTTTATCGTGGGTAGGCTGGTTGACTCTGCGTGAGATCAAGTTCGGTGAGGGTATTGGACAGTGCTCCTGCATGTTGATCATTAGGATTGTTATAGCCTAGGTTAAAATCACCTAACATTAATATTTGTGAGGTAAGTTTAGTGTTGGCAGATAGTATCATTGTGATGTCTTCATCAAAGGAGCCAATGGGACCAGGGGGTCTATAAATGAAATGAACAGTTAGGGTGCTAGTATTAGTCGTAGTTAGTTTGATCATAAGTAGTTCACACGACTTAACGGAAGGTGAGGGTACTACTCTGAGCCCTAGGCTCGTCTTCGGAATGACGGCTATGCCGCCTCCTCTGGAGGTTTCTCTATCAGCTCTCAGGATATTGTAGCTGTTAGCTACAGTTAGCCAGTAACAGAGAGGGTCCTGCCGCTGCGTGGAGCCACGTCTCTGTTATTGCTAGGAAGTCGAGTTCACTCGTGTTGATTATGTCGGCTATGTCTATGGCATGGGCAACAATGGATCTGGCATTGATTAGAGCACCTTTTATGTAGGCGCTAGTAGTGTTGGAAGGGTTGCAGACATCTTTTCTTAGTTTTCTTCTTGTTTTTTGGTGGATTTTGTATGAGTATTGTTAGGAAAGATTCTCTTAACTGCATCTTTCCTTCCATCTTTATGGAACCCCCAAACATTTTGCTTTTATTTTTCAATCTGACCTGTACTTTTTGCAGTACAGTGAAGCCTTAAGCTTCACTGCACTGGTCTTTGCTCACATGTTATGGGGAAACTGATATGTCCTTAAGGCTATCAGTACTGGGAAACAGTGTTTCCCTTAGTCTTGTGACTATGTTGCTACTTGTGGTTACTTTTGTATCACATGTGGTAACTTTTTATCATTACACTGCAGTGCAATGGGGTTCATTTTTGTTTTGCCCTAGACTAACACTCAAAGGATTTTTTGGTTACTCTAGAGGTGCTTAAAAGATGGGCTGGTGGAAGCAGTGACTTTCCCCACTTTTTGGGGAATTCTGTTTTAGCTTAACTGCGTTTACCGCGTTAGGCTACTTACTGTGGCTACTGGTCAAACATGGCCGTGCCACAAGGTTTTTCGGCCATTCTTTTTGCATCTTGTTGTTTAGCCTTCCTCCTGGCCTCAGAGGCCAGAACGATCCTTATAAGGACTTCCAGTGCCCGGGAAAGCAGCAGCTTTTAGCGAGCTACTGGAGGGCTTTGTGTGTTTGCAGGCAGGATGTGGGCTGGACCAGTCTGGCTCCAATACACATCCTGGTTTCTGTGTGTCTGAGTGGTATGCATGTGTGTTCCCGCCAGTGGTCCTGATCGGACCACTGTGGGGTGTGTGTGGGCTACTTCTGCCATTGGCTAGTGGGAGTTTTCGACTCCTTCCTGGCTTTTAGGATAAGAAGAGGGCCCTGCATGCATTTCTGGGAGATCCTGGAAGAACCTGAAGGAGCCAAGAATCCAACCAGCTGAGGAGACCTGCAAAAAACCCAAAACGTGTGTGAAGGAGGCCTGGCATCCAACATCTGCTACAGTCCCGGTGGAGCCCTGTCTGTCTCATTATCTTCAGTAGGCCTGCGAAGGTGCTACGACCCCAGGAGTGGAGGGACCATCCATTCTCAAAGCCTACTCGGTGTGCAGCACAAAAACCGCCTTCAGAAGTGCCCGGGAATCGTCATGTGGCTGACGAGCTACGTTTTTGGGCTATCGGGTTATCTTTGTCACCATTCCTGAAACTTGGCACACCCTCAGCTGCCACTGCAACGACACCCTATGCAAAATTTCGGCGTCCTAGCACCAAGGGAAAGAGAAAGACCGGAAAGTCCGACCGCGGCTACTGAGTACTGCTGCATCAATGTGGGTGGCGCGCACGGTTCGAAACCTGCTTTTCTGACCCGCCTCCAGTCTCGAGAATGGTGCTGCATCGTTTGTTTTTGCATTTCTTCATCAAGAGTCCTTGCACCAGCAAATGCTTCTAACCAGAGAATCACTCGAACCTGCAACCAGTGAAAATCGAGGACTGTGGATTTCAGTGGGAAAAGCAAGCCAGGACACCCTTCCTTTGTTCTGGAAAGACTTGGGAAGATTCGGAGTGAGGGGGGTAAGTTACTGAGCTTTTAACATACCCCTACACTCCCATTATAAGTCAATGGACTTATAATAACATTTATTCTAACACTATTGGCTTTGCCATTACTTGCCTTGGCAAGACTTCTGACTGTTGGGAGTACTTTTGGGCACTTGTCTATATTGAACCCTGACTCTAAGAATCCATCACTGGACCACAGAGACCCTACCTAAATTTGTCCTGCATCCTAAGTTCTGTGTAATTGTATCCTGAACAATAGGGCACAAGGACCCAGACAATTTTGGATTGGACTACATTAGTTAGGGATCATCTCTGTGGACCGTTTTGTGTGTGATACTCACCTATTAATTCCCTTGCAGGAGTATTTTGATTGGTATTATGCACTTGAACCTGTGACTGTATATATGTATTTTAGTTTGATGGTATTGGTTGATAAGTCCCCCTGCTTGTATTCATTTTCTTAGAGTGTGTTTGGCCATAATTAAATAACTGTATTTTTATACATCCTGTAATTTGTGACTCCCATTGTGTGACCTCATTGTGGACCCTTTACAATCTCACCCCTCTGAAGATCTTAGCCTAGACCGCCCGTCACTGCTACCTTGAACTGGTTTGGCTACAGCTTCCCAGAGTTGTCCCTGTCACAATATAGGTTGGCCTTTTATACATCTGTCCACCAGGCCAGAGTATAGAAAATCAGTCTTAACAAGTATTTAGGTTATTAGGCACCTCTTCTACCAATGTCAATAATGGAGAGCTAATTTTAACTATGGGTTTGGTCTGTGCAGAAAAGTGTCTGGCGAGTCTAAAGCCAAGCCTATTATTTCTTCTGACTTCAATAGAGCAAGGTTGGTTGGGTACTGGTTTCGTAGTCTAAAGCTTAATCCATTGTCTAGGGGTTATGATGCTTGGTGAGTTAGAGAGTGTGACAAGCTCTGTGTTAGGTTGCTTTAATCCTAAATTTAATTCTGGTAGGTCTAATGGTAGTGAAAGGTGAGCTATACTTTCGGGGTGGCAAACATGTTGTAGGTTTAATCCACAGTCTTGAAAAGGGAGTAGTCATAGTTATGGCCTTAGGTAATGACTGAATAGAATCGGCCGCAGCAGATGAGGTGAGCATCGAGATTATGAGGCAATTGGCAGTGTGCATAGTATAGGTGGGTGGGGCAGCTAGCTGTAGGGGAGAGGTAGTTAGTGTCCAAGAGCTTGGATACCATGCCGAGGGTCCTATGAATCCTGATATGGCTAAGTCCCTGGTAGTCAGGTTGAGTGCTAAGAGGAGTGAGCAGATGCTCCAAGGAGGTAAAGCAGTATAGACTACTAGAAAGAAAAATGATCTGATATTCATTAGGTATGATATGAAAAGCACCGTAATCTTCTAGCATAAATAATAACACCAATTCACGTAAAGAGCCTAAAACAGATTTACATCACCCCAAAGAAGTGGGCACTATGTACTGTTCATGTTAGCCTAGTAGGTATGAGACAATGTTCGCTGCAGCCGCTGAAACATATAGCGGGTTCCTGCTGTAGTGAATAGACAAAGGTGAGTTACAATGTTCACTGAGAACTAGGCAATCTGGTATGAAGCGCCCGGTGTATACATGGCACATTAAGCCCACTGAGAGGGGCGTGGAACGATCCTGAGTTCACTATTGAAAAGGTGTGAAGGAGTAGCGATAACCTGGCAAGGTTCAAAGGTAAACGCCTTGGTAGACCCCACCTCTGAAGGGATTGGTGCCAACAAACAGAATGGAAAGGGCCATAGATCATTGCTTTTAGGCAAACGTCAGAGGGGTGAGCACGGCACGGACATCCACTGACAGGCACAGGCAGGCCCTTATTCACAGCCCTTGACAACAGCCGGCTTCTGCCTGCCAGTGGTGATGTAGTTGATACGAGCCAATCAGTGGCTACAGTTGCAATCAGATCCGACTCTAGCAGTAGGCAGTGCATGTTGCGGCCATTACGCACTTTGCTGACAATGGAGATTAAGGTGACACTCTGAAATTGGCAAAACTAAACCTTTCGTGGGCGGGTAGATTTATGGCGATAAAAATGAACGTTCTGCTAAGACTTCTCTTCATTTACCAATCGCTCCCAGTTATCCTCCCTGACTCCTTTCACGCCGAAACCAAGCGCTATCTGCTGGCTTTCGTATGGGAGTGGAAAAAGCCTTGCATCGCATATAATAAACTGATTCTCCCCAAAAATAAAGGGGGCATGGCATACCCGGATTTTTACGAGTACCCCCTTAGCTGAATCTGCCCCCCCACCCCTGATCAGAGACATCATAATAGACCCAATTTGTTTCCAGTCTCAATGCGAGCAAGGGCTGATTAGGGCGGGCAGATGTGGAAGGAGGGGACGATCTTGATGAGGGAGGAATTAGAAGATGCACAACAGGGCCTGAAGATCCAACCCCTGCCATATTTACAACTAAAGGGGGCTCTCACCGACCCTAGATGGGAGGACCAGCTCTGGAGAGGTCTCTCCCCTTTCAAATCTATTTTGAACCACACATAGGCTCCAAAGGGCTGATTGCAAAACTCTACTGCACACCTTTGGAAAGGGGATACCTTCCAACTCCCCGTACCTTAACAAAGTGGGAGAAAGACTTGGGGTGGGATGAAAACCATATCAGTTCAATATAAGATGCACTACAGTAAACTCCTAATGCAATGGCATTTAACCCCACAGCGCCTAGCAAAAATGTACACAGGCATTAGCCCCTATTGCTGGCGAGGCTGCGCGCAGATTAGCCCCTTCTGGCACCAGTGGTGGGATTGCCCCTGTGCTCGGGTCTACTGGAAGGAAATCCTGGGATGGATACATGATGTTGAGGGAATAGAAAGGGCATTTACTCAACTCCTGGTGCTGTTTGGAGTCGAATTGGTGGAAGATCAGCATCAAGTCCTCCCCCATTTGAATAGGAACTTGCTCTTAGCAGCGCAAGTATGTCTGACCATAAAATGGAAGGAGAGTGTGCTGCCATCAAAACTCAAATGATTGCGCAAAGCCAAAGAAATCTACGAAATGGCGAGCCTTACGGCAGCATTACTGGAATCTCACTTGCACAATAGACATGCAATGGCTTCCCTTCCTAGAGTTCTGGCGACACAAAACAGCTCCCCAAGGCCCAGGACAAAAGGGTGTGCTGTAGGGTAGTGACAATGACCCTCTACTCCTGAGCCCTTGGGTTTCATCTAGAGATGGAGAACCCTAATCATGCCGTGGCACTAACAGTCATGAGATGTACTAACGAAGCCGGAGGCTCGGCTGCCTGTATAACAAGGTTTCACAACATGAGAGTTCTTGTTTGTTTGTTTGTTTATTTATTTGCATTGCGCGCCAGACCCAAGGGTAACCGGGCGCAGTGAACAGAATATACGAAGCTTACAATGTTGCATAGAAATTACAATGTTACAGCAAATTACAATGTTACATAAGTAAAAATGTACAATAGTGATAAGTCTTTGATGGTACATATGTACATTCAGATAAGTAACATAACACAAATTAAAGTCTTTCAAACCTTACATGTTGTTGTCATTGAGGTGTTTGATAAGATTCGTTCTAAAGTGAGGGAAAGGTTGGTCTGATCTAAGGTTGTGTGGCAGGGCATTCCACCATTTAGCGGCTAGCACAGGGAAGCTTGTGCCGCCAATTTTGGCAAGTTTAAATCTTGGAATTTCCAGACAGTTGGAGTTGGGAGTTCTTGTAGGTCTGCTAGAGATTGTTCTTCTTATTTTGTCCATCAGGTAAATGGGGGCAGCGTTGTTGAGGGCTTTGTGCATCAAGGAGAGCATTTTTAGGTGAATTTTATTGTCGGTGGAGAGCCATTTGTGTTGTTGTCTAGTGGAGGAGATATGTTCCCTTTTGTTTATGCCTAAGGCGGCTCTAAGGGCGTTATTTTGTAGGATTTGTAGCCTTTTGGTGATAGTTTTGTTGGCGCCGCTGTAAAGGGCATTGCAATAATCGAGTCGTGATAGTAATTAAGGCTCTCGCTAGGATCATGCAACTGTTGTTAGATAAGAAAGGTTTACCTGCTCCTATTAATTTGCAGGTATAGGCTGTCGTGGAAGCTAAGGAGTTAACTTGTTTGGCAAAAGACATGGTGGAGTCAAGATAGAAGCCTAGTGTTTTTACTTCACTCGAAACCTCAATGCTATTGCCATCTATGTTAAACGTGGAATAGTCCTTGCCTAGTTTGTTGATATTGGCCTGCGTGCCCAGAATGATCAGCTCAGTCTTCTCATCATTCAGGCAGAGGCCATGTGATGCCATCCATGCCTGAATAATGAGGTACACCCTATTCACCAACTCCCTGTCCTTGCTGTGATCCCCAGAAAGCGGGAGGAGAATCTGTGTATCATCTGCATAGTTAGTGTAGGTGATACCTAGAAGGTCCAGATCATCGAAGAGGGGTTTAGTGAATATGTTGTACAGGGTTGGTGAAACACAGGAGCCTTGAGGGACGCCGCACGTGATTGGAAGAGGGTCGGCTGCTGCCGAGGGGAAGAAGACTCTCATTGTTCTCTCACTCAGAAAGGATTCAATCCATTTGGTGGCATGCGTGGAGAAGTGTGCAGCAGTGTCTAAGTGTTTGCAGAGGACCCTGTGATCCACCAGATCGAAAGCAGCTGAGAGATCAAGTAAGAGGAGGAGTGCCGTTTTACCTTGATCTCTCAGTTCGTCTATTTGGGTCTTTAGATCAATAAGTGCAGTTTCAGTACCGTGGAGTGAACGGAAACCAGATTGTCTGGCTCCCAGTAGATTGTTTAATTCAAGGTGTCTTTGAATTTGTGTAAAGGCAACCTTGTCTAGTATCTTCAGTAGGAAAGGTACGGTAGTGGTGGGCCGATAATTAGTGGGGATGAGGAGGTCAAGAGTCTGCTTCTTGAGAAGTGGGAGCACCCATGATTGTTTTAAGTTCGCCGGGATATTATCTGAAGCGAAGGAGGAGTTGATCTATTTTGAAATGAACGGTGAAAGGTCTCTGGCAGCGCCTTTTATTAGTTGTGCTGGGCAGATGTCACCATTGCAGTTCGACGGTTTGAGGGAAAGGATGATTTTCTCTACCTCTAGGATGGTAGTTTTTGTGAAGGAGAATTTGTTGGGTGGGTCGTTAATGGTGTTGTTAAGTGGCGGCTTGTTTGTGAGGTTTAGGGAATCTTTTTTTAGTTGGATTTTATTTTGCAGAGTGGTGATTTTATTTGCTAGGGCTGTTTGGATATCTGTGCACCAGGTCTGGTCTTTGATGCAGGTATCAGGTGTGGCAATGGGGGACTCAAGTTCTTTCAAGATGGAGAAGAGTTCCTTCATACTTGAGTTGGCATTGGCAATGCGAACATTGTAGGAATTACATTTCGCTAGACAGATTTCATTTTTATAATGCCGAGAGATATTAGTTAAGTTAGCTTTATTCTCTTCGGTTGGACATAATTTCCAGTTAGATTCGTATTTCCTTTTGTTTAGTCGCAAGGCCTTAAGTTCCGGCGTGAACCTCTTGTTTAAGTGTGCCTTGGGTTTGCTTGTTCGCATTTTCAGAGGGGCGACTTTGTCCATAGTGGTGCGCATGATGTTGTTGAATTCGTTGACCAATGCACTAGGGTCGAGGTTGTCTGGCAGTGCATTTAAGGTAGGAAGGATCAGGGGAATAATATTATCCGCTGTAATATTCTTTTTGTTTCTTGTAGGGCATGGTGGAGCTGCCAAGGAGTGGTCTGTCCAGGATAGGGGCGTAATAGAGGATACTGTGGTTGAACAGTTGGAATCAGCGATCCAGTCAAGTATTCTACCCTTTGCATGTGTGGGGGTGCTAACGTTTTGGGTAAGTCCCAAGGTGTGAAGGGTATTGGCAATAGTAGAAGCATGGGCATCTGCTTGGTCATTGAAGCCAAGGTTAAAGTCCCCTAATATCAGCAATTGGGAAGTAGTTTTGGTATTGTTGGACAGAAGGCTGTGCAGGTCCTCCTCGAAGGTTCCAAGTGGACCCGGTGGTCTGTAAATTAGGTGAATTGAAAGAGTTTGGGTGTTGTTTATGGGAATTTTGGCAGTGAGAGTTTCACAGGATTGCATAGTTGTGGTAGGGACTAGGCGTAGTGATAAGTTTATTTTGGATATAATGGCGATTCCACCTCCGCGGGAGCCTTCTCGGTCCTGCCTAGATATGGTGTAACCGTCAGGAATGGCCAACATGAGCGATGGGCCTGCCGCATTGTGTAGCCAGGTCTCAGTTATAGCAATAAAGTCTAGATTGGCTTCTGTGATTAAGTCAGCTAGGTCAATGGCGTGTGCCACTAGGGATCTTACATTAAGGAGTGCTCCCTTGAGGGAGTGTCCTTTAGGGTCCATTTTGGTTATGGCCGAGTTGGATGAGTTGGTATTTGTCGTAAGCATGTTTATATTCACTGATGGGGGGGATTGAGGGGGTGCAGTGCATTTTCTAATGTGTTGGTCTTTCGTTGTGCGTTTTATAGTGGGGAGGGATCTTCTAAGAGGTTCATAAAGTTTATTAAGTCTGGTGCGTAATTTAAGGTTTCTCTCGTGAGTTGGGGTAGGCTGAGAGGTGTAGACTAGTTGGCCTGGCATGGCCTGGTGCGCGGGGCTGATGTGGCCAGGGTAGTTAGGTGTCTTGGGTATGGTGAGTAGGAGAGGAGGCGCGAAAGCTGGCTTGCAAGGGGGAACTTCAATGTGGCTGTTCTTAGGGGAGGCGTGCAGTATGGCCATAATCATTAGAAGATAAATTTTGAGTGAGCTAGACATAGTGCAGAGCTATTCCTATTAGCTAGTAATGCGACTTGGTGTGTGTGGACAGGATAACTGGTCGTCAAGGTACTAAATGTCGGTAACTGTGTCTAAGGCTGTGTGGCTAGATCTGTAAGGTCTAGGCACCATTCACTAGTAGGGGCGCAAGTATATGAGGCATGAATGGGCAGTGTCTATGGTACATAGCATGGGAGGCACCTAAATACACCTGTTCCAACAGGGCTAAGATATAGAGACTGAGGGCACCTAGATGTGGCAATCAAACAGTGACTATGATACATAGCATGGTGGGCTAAAATACAGAGGCTAAGGGCACCTAGATATGGCAATCAAACGGTGACTATAATGCGTAGCGTGTGAGGCTAGGACATAGCGCAAATCAAAAGTGGTCTATTAGCGACCATAAGGCACAACACAAGTCAAATGTGGTCTATTAACGACCATAAGGCACAACACAAGTCAAATGTGGTCTATTGGCGACCATAGGCACAGCACAAATCAAAAGTGGTCTATTAGCGACCATAAGGCACAACACAGGTCAAATGTGGTCTATTAACGACCATAAGGCACAACACAAGTCAAATGCGGTCTATTGGCGACCATAGGCACAACACAAATCAAAAGTGGTCTATTAGCGACCATAAGGTACAACACAAATCAAATGTGGTCTATTAGCAGCCATAAGGCACAGCACAAATCAAGTGTGGTCTATTGGCGACCATAGGCACAGCACAAATCAAATGTGGTCTATTAGCAACCATAAGGCACAACACAAGGCAAGTGTAGTCTGTTAGTGATCCTGAGGTGCAGCACAGGGTGCAGTGTGGCAGCATCTATAGTACATGGGCAGGGTTAGGAAACGCCTGGGTTCGGAGAGCACTTAAGCCAATAAGCCAAAGGGCGGCCACTGAGTATAGGATTGAGCCTAACGCTGCAAAGCTAGAGTGTCATGTATGAGGCAATCTAAAGGCACAAGCTAGTAGGTGCAAAATTAGGCAATACCTATGTGCTAAGGCTGGTAGCAATTGTGGACGAACAGACTCAAGTTCAAGTTATGAGGCACAACACGCATGGCGTGTGTTCTGCTCGGCTGGACGCAAGCAGTGAGGCCTTAAAGCATTAGGTGCTATGGATGAAAGGCGTGCACTGTTGACGCATAGAAAGAACGCCGTAATATAAAGTTAATAGTATAGGTTAATGGCGATTGCAGGATTACCTTGCAATGCACGTAGACAGACACCGCTGGTTGGCGGACAGGAAGGGCACTGGAAACGTGGTTGCAGCAATTTGAAGATAGGGACAACGCCTGGCGCTGGTAGCGCTCGGTCAGCTCAGTCAGAGCCTTCTCACGAGAGCCTTACCTCGAGGGCCGGCTCTCTCGCCTGCCGGCGAATCATGGCAGGTATGAGACGAGGTACCTGGCCAATCAGCTTACGCCTACGAGCTGTGGGGAAGCAGGCAGAAGAAAGGACAGGGTGCCTTGGTGACGGCGGCCATTTTAGAGATTGGAACCCCTCGTGTGTTTCAATGGTGGGGGTGCAGATTTCCCTGGAATATGGGCACCTGCACGATAATCGAATCTGGATGGAACGCTGAATGAAAAGAGACAGCTTGCCACGGCGGATTCCAGAATTCAGATAAAGTAAAGCGGAATTATGCACGAGGGGCACACAGCAGCTGGTAATATGCTGGAGGCCTACCTCTGCATCCTGGGCACATTGCAGGGGGGGAGGCTGCTCTTGCAGCCTGCCACATTGCTGGGGACCTCCTGCTCCTTCGGTGGTGAATGGTGGGATGATCGGCTCAGTCAGAGCCTTCTCACGAGAGCCTTACCTCGAGAGCCGGCTCTCTCGCCTGCCAGCGAATCGTGGCAGGTATGAGACGAGGTACCTGGCCAATCAGCTTATGCCTACGAGCTCTGGGGAAGCAGGCAGAAGAAAGGACAGGGTGCCTTGGTGGCGGCGGCCATCTTAGAGATTGGAAACCCTTGTGTGTTCCAATGGTGGGGGTGCAGATTTCCCTGGAATATGGGCACCTGCACGAGAATCGAATCTGGATGGCACGCTGAATGAAAAGAGACAGCTTCCCACGGCGGATTCCAGAATTTAGATAAAGTGAAGCGGAATTATGCACTTCTAATGACATTTTTGTTGTTGTTGTTGTTAGTGTCTTCTGACCTGCACATATCCCCCGACACGGTTGTTAAAGGAGGAGGAAGACAGTGCGAGGAGGCAGATGGAGGGGGGATGGTGGGACAAGCATTTATTTTGGAAAAAAACTGGTCCCCCATTTATTCTGTTCGGATCCTGAAAAGCAATGTAACCTTTGTGCAAATGTTGATCTAAATAAAAAAAATTAAAAAAGATGGTGGTGCTCCTGAGGCTCCCCCATTATTTCACTACCGTTCCATTCGATATGCCTAAAGCCTTTTTTAGGACACTTGATACCACATGTTGGGGCTTCCTAGGGCACAACTCGAGATGCAGGATGGCACTGGAGAAATTGCAGAGGCCGTACAATCAAGGGGTATACAAGTTCCTGATTGTGAAGCATATTTCATGGCGTGCCAACTTCAATTCGTCACGAACTAGCTGTCAGATTAACAGAACCAAGACACCCAGTTGCTACGGCCGGCATGCACCCCATTCTTTTTGAAAGAGGTTATATGGACCACCTCACCACGAGATTTGAAACCTCCTTTGCTGTTGAGGCTGGGCAAGAAAATATGGCATAGGGAGTGTAATTTTCTAGGTAAAAAAACACCCTACTCCTATTGGTGACACTAAAGGGGGAAGATGCATGTTAGGGGGAATTCTCAGAAATGTGGTAATTCCTCTCTACCTTAGAGACCCCCAGCTCTTGCTGGACTAAAGGACTTTGATTTTTTACCTGGAGAGCGTGAGACCCTTTTTTCCCACTCTCTCATGTATTTTTAATTTGATTTGAACTCAGTGTTTCTTTTGGTTGTGGCGTCTGACAAACTCCATAGGTATCATCATTTACATTGTGTCACACAGCACCTTCAATGCAGTGACACAGGGAAGACTTCTCAGATGTCCTAAGGTTTAAATACCTTCACTTGAATAAACTACTGTTTCCACAAGCAGTGAAGTGAAATTGACTTTACTTACACTTGTAACTTTCTAGACCCAGCACACACTATCTTACAATAGGGTGCTGGAGCGGTTCCTCTCTCTCACTCACTATTCTCCCCACTGGCCCGACTCACTCTGCAGGGCACACTCTGGATGTTCTGATCTCCTCAGACCTTCCCCTCTCTGTTCCGCTCTCCTCTGCTCTCTCCTGGAATGATCACTGTCTCCTCTCCTCTCACCTCACCCTCCCTAGCCCTCAGGCCAAGCCACTTCCATCACTGCCACCCACCTTCTCGGTCATCCGACCCATGAAGCGCGCGTCAGCTGAGGCTTCCACCGCCACCTTCTTACCCCCCTTGCCCCTTTGGCTGACTCTCACCCTGATACAGCCCTCTCCACGCTCCACCCGGCTATATCCGATATTCTTGATATCCTTGCCCCTGTCATGAGAATCCGCCTGAAGCCCAAAGCCAAGTGCAACTCCTGGTACGACTCAGACCTTGTCACCCTAAAACGCAAGTGCAGGGTGACCGAGAGGAAATGGTGTGCTTCATGTACATCCTCTGACAAACTGACCTGTTGCCTGCACCAAAGGCAATATCGGCTCTCTGTCCTAACCAAGAAGAGAGCTCATATCCAAGCCTGCGTTTCTGAGGCATCTAATAACTCGGCTGAACGCTTTAAAATCTGCAAGGAACCGGCCAATACTGCCGCAGTCTCTACCTCTGCTGTCCCTTCCCAGGCCCTCTGCACGGCACTGGCTTCTCACTTCATCTTAAAAACTCAGGATATCCTGTCCTCACTCTCCTCCTATACCCTCCTTCACCCTACTCCCTGCTCTTCCTCTGGCCCTTCTGCAGCCACCTCTCCTCCCTCCTTCTCTGCCTTTCCCCTGTTCTCCGCTGACGAGGTTTCTAGACAAGTCTGATCTATGAAAGTTTTGTCGAAACAGATTCACCCCTGTTCCTCCAAAACTATCAAGGAGCACATCGACTCCCTGGCTCCTGCCCTGGCTGATTTCTGCAATCACTCCTTCGCCACTGGAGTCTTCCCATCCCCCCCGAAGCACTCCCTTGTGCACCCTCTTATTAAGAAACCCTCTGCTGACCCCTTCTGCCCAGCTAACTATCACCCAATCTCCATCACTCCCTTCCCTGGCAAGCTCCTGGAGAAACTTCCCATCTCCCAGCTTAATCTCCACACTGAATCTGTTGGTTGCCTTCATGACCATCAGTCTGGCTTCAGAGCTGCCAGAAGCACGGAAACTGCTCTCCTGATATCCGTGTAGCCCTGCTCTCCAACCTTGACTCTAACTCCCCTTGCGTCCTCATCTTGCTTGATCTCTCTTCTGCCTTTGTCACTGTCAACCATGCCATCCTGCTCAACCGTCTCCGTGATGACCTGGGTATCACTGGTCAGGCTCTGGCGCGGCTGACCTCTTTCCTCTACGAACGACCCTCTCAGGTCCAACCTGGGTCCTTCCTCTCAGCTATCTTTTTCTCTACCTGTGGTCTCCCCCAGGGGTCTAACCTCTCTCCCTGGCTGTTCAACCGATACTTAGCACTCCTTGCCCACCGCATCGCTGCTCTCTGCCCCAACATTCAGTGCTATGCGGATGACACCCAGCTCATTTTCAGGCTACCCTCGGCTTCCTCCTCTGCTTCCCTCATCTCTGACTGTCTGTCTGCTATCCAGGATCGGTGTGCTGCCAATGACCTCTGCCTTAATGCCAGTAATACTGAGATTCTCCTCATCAGCACACCCACTGGCTGGCCTCGCTTGGCCCTCTTCCTGCTCCCACCTGCAAGGCTAAAAACCTCAGGGTCATCTTTGACTCCACACTCTCCTTCTCTCCTCACATCTCTGACGTCTCTAAGAAGTCCGACTACCAGCAGCACCTCCTCAGAGGTATTCTTCCTTTCCTCTCCTTCCCCCAGAAGCTCACTGTCTCCAGAGCCCTGGTTCTCTCTAGGCTGGACTATTGTAACAGCCTCTATCTAAATCTGCCTGCTTCTACTCTCCTCCCTTTGCAACTTATCCAGAACAGGACTGTGAGACTTGTCCTTGGCCTCAAGCCCAGGGATCGTATCTTTCCAGGACTGAAATCTCTGCACTGGCTTCCAGTGGCTGCGAGGATTAAGTTCAAAACCCTCTGCATCCTTCACAAGGCCTTCTGGGGCCTGGGGCCTCAATACCTTCAACTCTCTCTTCCTAAATACCTTCCTTCTCATGCTCTTCGCTCATCCGCCTCCAACTCCCTCAGGGTCAGTCGCTTCTCCAAGCAACGAGTTGGTGGTAGATCTCTTTCTTCGGCTGGCGTCTCCCTCTGGAACAGCCTCCCTGCCTTCCTTAAACTTGAGGAGAACCATCTCTGGTTCCGGAAGCACCTCAAAACCTTTCTCTTTGCTTCTGCTTTTTCTCCTCCTCTTCTCTGCTGACCTCCTGGCTGTAACCGGAACTGCACTGGCTACCTGGACACCCTCTGATCTCAGGCCCAGGTCCTTCCCCCGCCAGCGTCACACACCTGCACTGCCCACATGGCAACCCCTGCACTTGGCGACTGTTTCTGTATCCCTACAGTCCCCCTACCAGCCCTTGACTCCTGATGCCCGCACTTACCCATGAACTTGCCACATGCTGGCTGTTTACTTATTTATTGTTATCATCTTTTCCCATGTACTGCACTGTCCCTGCCCCCTTCCCACACACTTACACGATCAGAATGACACCTAGCCTAGTAGGATCGTTGTCCTGTCCTCCCTTTTGTTCCCCTCCCTTGCCTCGTCGCACCTTGAAACACTTGTGTATAGGCGCATTATAAATGCCATATCATATCATATCATATCATACTTAGTATCCTCTTTGTCTAGGTTCTCATGTAACATGTCTATGTTACCCTTTCCTCAATTAATGGCTGGTAGCAGTGGTTTACTTTTAACTACTGTGGTGTGCTTTTACCGCGGGCTGCATTCACAGCTGCAGTAAAGCACACAAGGGTGCTATTTTTGTCTTCTTTTTTCGGCCATTTCTTTGAGGTTTACTCTGCGCGCCAAACCAGGTTTGGTCCCTTTGTTCATTTTGTTTTTGGTGGAATTCACGAGTGAAGCCCGACTCTGGTTCCAGGGTGTCTGGCGGGGACAGGAAGCGAGGGAGGTGCCCGAAACTCTCTGTGCTCAGTCTCCTAGGAGACAGGAATGCACTCTTTGGTGATTGGCCGGCTGGCTGTCCGGCAAGGACAGCCACCCTACTGGGTGACTGACAGCTAGGCCGGAATGAATGGGAGAAACCTGCATAAAAGGCAAGGCTTTTTGGTTTGGAAGCCAGAGTTGACCACTGGACAAAGGAATCTGAAGAACTTGAAGAGGATGCCTGCTGCAACTCCTGGATTGCTGGTTTGCCCGGTGAAGCCCTGCTGCTGTGCTTAAACTCAATTTCGTTTTGACTAGAGAAGCCCGGTAAGGACGACTTCTCCCCTTCAGTTGGTGGGACCAATCAACTACAAATTAAGCCACCTGGACA
The DNA here is from genome assembly GCF_040938575.1 of Ambystoma mexicanum. Taxonomy (NCBI): domain Eukaryota; kingdom Metazoa; phylum Chordata; class Amphibia; order Caudata; family Ambystomatidae; genus Ambystoma; species Ambystoma mexicanum. The sequence continues at coordinate 55,084,195 of NC_090930.1, read as the reverse complement.
TCCTCTCGGAGCTGGTTGAAATTCCACTGCAGTTGCTGCTGGAACCGAATAGCCAGGAAGAGAAACACCAGATTGTGTGCGTTGCTTTTAAGTTGGACAAGAGCTTCAAGAAGATCCTCCGGACTCCCAGGAAGCAGGACTGACTGAGCCTGAGCCACCTCAACAGATTGCTGGACCCCAGATGCCAGGGAAGCCCATCTCGACAGCCAAGAGTCTGCGGTGTTGCTATTTGCTTAGACGCGAGGAGTTGAAACCGCGATGTGCCGCTGAATAGAAATTGGTCCTTTGCTGTTGCCAATCGTCCCGTTGCAGTGCAGGAGTCCTCCAGACGTCCTCCCTCTTGTCCCCGCGACTGAGGCCCAGGAACACGGGATATGCAGAGCTGCACAGGAACAGAAGTCAGCCAAAGCCCTTTTCTTCTAACGAAAGGTACTGTACAGTCTAAGAGCCTATCTCTTGTTGTAGCCTTACTTGTTCTCTGCAGAGACTTGCCCGGGTTGCTCTGTAGAGTTGCTAACAGCTTCTTTACTTCACAAGCCTAATCAGCTTGTTGCCCTGCTTTGATTTCTTCTTTTCTACAAAGACTTCTAAAACATTGTGCAAGACTTTAACATACCTACAAGAAGTGTTTCAGCTCACCTAGACTTTTGCCCAATTGACTTTAGCCTAGCCCGGCTCCCTGAATGGCTCTTCTTCCCTCTGACATTGTCTTTAGTCGTCCTTCCAGGAAGGGGTTAACTAACTTTGCATTGGGCGTTACGAAAAGTACTTACCTGCTTCAGAATATTTGTGTGATCTCTTGTTTTGTTCTAATAACCTTATTCCTTTGACATACTCCTAAGTCTGATTCTAAATACAAACAGTGGTATATTAATGTCCACAGTTTCCTAGTTACTAAAGACACCTGAGGGTTTAGGAAGTGTCTGTGTGCCATCCCAAAAGGGTACTTACTGATTTAGAAATATTAAGATTGTGTATTTTGGAGTTTATTTGTGTGTTACTATTACATTGCCCTTCTGAAGAAGGCTTACTCTAACTGACTGTTAAATACATTCATAATTGTTTAATCAAGAAACTGTGTGTGGAAGAGTTTATTTGAATACTTGTCACTGTGAATCTCTGTGTAACTCCCCTACAGCTCACATTGACCCCTCTTGAGATAAGTCTGGCTGCTCAACACGCTACCAACCTGTGTAGTACAGACTTATACCAAAGGTTGGGTTCCTATTGCCAGGAGGTCAGGGTTGTGGTAGTGCAACCAAAGGGTACTGCATACAATCTTGCCTAACAATGCACAACTTAGGCTGAATGTAAGGAAGTACTGGGAACCCATGGGGGTGGTGAGATGTGCTACAGGAGGGGAGACCGATGAACTTCAGTGCACTCACTTCAGAAACAGGAGTACAGCAAGGACAACACATAATGTATGCCTCACTCCTCAATACAATAAAGCAGAAATGTCCGGGAATAGATAGGGTACTGCTGGAAGATGAAAAAATAGAAACACTTTACGATATTTCAGAGAGTGGACATGCAGAATCGAGAATATACGAGTTGTTAATGGCAAGGCCGGGGGATAAGCTAGTACAGACCATGCGTAACTGGGAAGCGGACTTGCAGGAGCAATTGACAGACAAGGTCGGGGTAGGGCTATAGCGTATCACAAGAAAGTGTCCACAAATGCAAAGCTCCAGCTGATCCAATTATACGTAACTCACAGGGCATATTTCCCCCCGAAGAAAATCGCCAAATTCAGGAAAGGCAACAGAACAAACCTGCCCAAAATGTGCCCTGATCAATGCAGATTTGGTGCACATGTTCTGGGCCTGTACGAAGATCCGTCAATACTGGGAAGAGGTAGCTCAGGCCTTGGCCAAAGCAGGTATAACACTAGACATTATTTCTCCCACAGCTTGGTTGCTAGGAATCTTTTCAAGACCAAAGCAAGCGAAACGTGTTAGTAAGTTGAAAGACCTAGCATACATGCTGACAAATCATAGGATAGCAATGGGTTGGAAAGCACACAAGCGTCCGGTAGTAAACATGTGGTGGAGGGACCTCCAGGGATGGACGCTGGCAGAAACCTCAGAGTGGCAAGAAGCATCTCGCCGGGGGCAAGGGGAACAGAATATAGACTTAGATTCTTCGAAGCATATGTTGCAGGAACTGATAGCCTCTTCGCACAATGGCACCCAAATGGGGACACACGAACCGGTACAAGTAGTGGACTAGAGAAGGTGGTACATGCTTGGTACAGTCAGATGCATAGTATAAGTCGACAGCGCAAGTGGAATATGCTTGGAAGTGGGAAGAGACATTGGGGGGAGGGGTATGAACAGACACAAGTGGCTATATATTGTCTTGTGAACGGTTACATAAGTCTGTAAGTTATTTTGTTGGAAACTAATAAAACTGTTTGAAAAAAAAAGAAATGTTGTTGATGAACCTGCACTGGTATTATATCCCTGAAGAGGACCTCATTGAGAGGTCGAAACTCTGTTGGCATACCATTAAAAAAGACAAACGAAGAACTAAGACTTGTTGTTGCGATGTTTAACTATAATTTATTGACTCTCTGTAGGGATATTAGTAGGTGCAGCGCATTTGGTCCTGGAATTATTCTGTTTGATGTCATTTTATTCTTTGACTTTGGGCTTTTGTCACTTCTCGGTGACCAATGCTGATATACACCACCTAGTCTAGTATTAGATTGTGGATATAGGTACCAAGCTCGGTGGGGGAATAGCCTAAATCTTATTGTTGTACACTTCCTTGTTGAAGGTGTCTTTGATCCGGCCACGCAATTAAGAAGCCCCTCTCGCTCGTGAGACCCGCGGCTTCACAGCACTTTCTGGCCACGGTCTGCGGCACGCTTCTCTGCAATTAGGTTCACATGGAGAAAAGCAGTTTTCCTTCACACCTTCCACTGTGCAACCTCTGCACTTCAGAATTTGGGTGAACAGGACCATCGCAGAACAGGCAGGTTAGATCTGCTGGATCAAAGTCCCGGCGTCCCTTCAGTTTTCCCACTTATGTCTGGATTGCCAACATTGTGCTCTCGTCTTTCTGCCTCTACTGCTACTGCTTACATGCCCGATCACAGCTCTGTCTCCACCTAATGGCCTGCACCCGAGGGGGCCTTTTAAGCCTCTCAGCTCCCTTCTAATTTCCTTAAATGCATTTATAGAAGAATCACAAGCCTTTATTTGAACAGGTGTAGGTAGTTTGTTGACATCATTATTTATAGGCTCCCTTTCACTGTACCTCTGGGAGTAAGGGGTATTTTTACCTTAGAAGTCTTTAATGGTCGTTCCTTCCTTGGGATCTTTAAAGGCGTTGCACCAACTTTATACACACCAACAAACTTGATATGTGGTTTAGATATATCATAACGACAGTGAGCTATTACATATCTTGGTACATTCAAAAGGTTCTTCCCTTTCAAGGATAAATACTGCATCTCATCCAATGGGATCTCCTTACCACTCCGGTCCTTAACTCTTCCCAGGTGATCCTCTCGCAGTACACCACCCCCAAGGTCAGGATCAGGAAGCGTCTGCCTGTCCCTGGCCACATGGGAGGAACTTTAGGCAGGGTTTTAGTGAGGGATCTGTAAGATTCAACACATACTCTTCCCTTAAAGACCTGACCTCCCGGTCCAGTTTCCTGTTCCTCTTCTTCATCTGCTCTCCCCACTTCATAGAAGGTTTACAGGTTTCTCAGTCCCAGACTGGATCATAGGAAACAACAAGTTACTTCTTACCTGGTAACGTTCTTTCGATGGGATGTTCCTTCGACCCATCGAATGGCAAGAATTATAGAATTCATGGGTTGGTCTACACCTTCACCTGCATTCCAACAGGATGACCTTACAGACATTTTAGTTAAAGGCCCACAGGAGGATCCTGTGGTTCCATTTCACGCTGCATTACAAAGAAAAATATTGGCTAACTGGGAAACTCCTGAGGTTATCCCGGCGGTTAACAAGAAGTTATCAGCCAAATATAGAGTATCTGCTACGGACCCTGAATTTTTGTCTAAACATCCAACTCCAGAGAGTCTGGTTGTCCAAGCAGCAACTGCATCAGGCAGTAGATCGGCATACCCTACTGTTCCACAGGACAGGGATGATAAAAGATACGACACTATGGCTAAGAAAGTTTTTTCTGCATGTAGCATGGCGTTGAAATCTATTAACGCTACTTGTACGCTTGCAAGGTTCAGCCATACAATTTGGGAGTGTGCTTCATCGGCGGCTGACTGCCTCCCAGAGGGAGAAGAAAGGGAAGCGATTCTAAACATCATTAAGGATGGTAAAGACGCAATGTGCAATCCCTTCAAACTGGCATTGATTCTGCTGACAGCATCAGTAGGGCCATGGCGGCAAGTACTACAACCCGCAGATTTGCGTGGTTGCGAAAGTCTGGATTTGCTTCAGATGTACAAGCAGACTTTTAAATATGCCCTTTGACGGCTCTTCTTTGTTTGGTAAGAAGGTGGATGACAGCCTAGAAAAGTTACAGACATCCAAAGCAGCAGCAAAATCCCTGGGAGCTGCAATCCGTCAAACGCCATATCACCCCTCAGGAACCTCTTGGAGAGGTAAGTCCATTTGCTTTTATTCCGCATTCGGAAAAGGCAGAGGACAGTCGGTTCAAAGAGGTCAAAAAAGATTCACCCGAGGTGGACGGGGTAAAAATACAAAAGCCGCAGCAGCAGGTGCCTCTTTACCCTCGGCACCTGCATCAGCCGCCTCTAAATCACTCTGAGGACTCTCCTCACAAGACACCAGTAGGGGGCAGGCTAACTCAACATCTGACGGAATGGCAGGCTATTACGTCAGATGCTTGGGCATTGGAGACAGTTGCTCAAGGTTACTGCCTGCCTTTTCTACGCATTCCTCAGAGTCATCCACCGGGGAACAGCTCTCGGAAAGTTCCAGATCCGCTCCTCTTGCAGGAAATTGTAGGCCTGCTGGAGAAAGGTGCCATAGAACCGGTACCTGTAGCGGAGAGGAACAAGGGCTGGTACTGGGGGGCGTGCCTACGAAGCCATGTGAGCGGACATGCTTCTCGTCGGGCTTGTGGTGATCCTACAATGATCATGGAATAAAGTGCAGTTGTACTGGACTGGCGGGCGCAGAAACATAAGCATCTGTTTATGAATATGCCGTGATCACTCAGTGCTCGTGTTGAGTGGGCGTGACACCAGGAAAAGCTGCTGGAGGCGCGCAGAGTCTGGTTGACACGGGGGACGAGAAACACAAGATGGCGACCCGCCGTGGCAGAGAAGAAGTCACCGCCGAAGCATCGGCGGCGCGAGCCGGGAGATGGACTGGAGTGCTTGTAGAGGTGTGAGGGCGCACACAGGGGTGTCGCTGGAGTGCCCAGGAGCTGGGAGCCTCCCGTTGCCTAGAATTGTGAGAAAAATCCCTGCGGGCAGAGAGACACAGAGAGGCTGCAGGCGCTAGGACCGCGCGGGAGCCAAGAAGACAAAGCGATCCCCGCGGCCCGACAGCAGGAGCACCCCGCGGCAACCGGAGGGCGAGGAAGAGAGGCGGCCCGAGAGGACTGCCAAGGGCTGGAGCGGAGGCGCCAAGACTGAGGCGCCCGCTCGCAAGTTCCCCCCGACCCGCGTGGGCGTGGACAAAATAAGCCGTGGACTGGCGGCTGGAGAAAGGAGCGGCTGCAGCGCCGCATGTATAAAGCGAATGAGAAAAGAGATCCCGGCGTTCAGGAGCAGCAGCCTCTAGAAGACAGCCGTGTTGAAGGCTGAGTTGACTGTTTCAGAGGAGCAGCAACCTCCAGTTGACAGCTGTGTTGAAGGCTGAAGTTACTGTTGCTATAGAAAAGGAGTTCTGGCTCAAAGAGAGAGAAACGCAGTCGCGCACTGAATCAGCTGTGCGCAGAGCTTCATTGAGGTGTCCCGGTCTCCAGTGACTCTTCACAAAGAACGAACATTGCGAGAAATCCTCAGAAGACGACCCAGTCTCCTATGATACTTTAAAAAGGACTAACAGTACGGAAAACCTCGGAGAGACGGCCCGGTCTCCTGTGACACTTCAAAGAGAACGAACAGTGCAAAAATCCTTAAAAAGAGTCGCCCCGGTCTCCCGTGACACCTCAAAGAGAACGAACAGTGTGAAAAGCCTCAGAGTAATACGCCCCAGTCTCCTGTGACATTTGTAAGAAAATAAACATTATGAAAAGCCTCAGAGAGACGCCCGGTCTCTGGAGCGGGGGCAAGACAACAGCGGGATGGCAATTGTGCACTGAACGCCCGCACAAGCAAGTTGGCACGCATTGAGGTGTGCTGCACTCAGGAAGTAGCTAATTGACACCATTTTGCCCTGTGCCGCAATACCTCTTGGCACACACATGGGCTATCCGCTGGTGTGGACCTTGGGGGCACCACAATGTGCCTATTGGATGTGCAGCCCAATCATATAGCCAAAGGGCTATGAGTCAGCTGTAGGGTGCGCCTTGCATAGGGCGGACCTCGGGACTGAATGGAGGCGGCGGGGCCCATGTGGGTGGCCTGACGATCAACACTGGGGCACACAAGTGTGACAGTTACCCATCAGGGGCACAGACACGGGCTAAGGGACACCCTCGGGGAAGTATAAATGAACAGTAGAGGGGGCTCTTGTGATCAAGCGGGAGCGCATAACCCTCTGCTGTGATTGGGAGCGGGACCCGGAATTTCTCTGAGGTGTCCCCCCTAAACACGTGAAACTGTAGCGGGTTACACCTGTTGGAACTGCGGTCCACAAGTGGCAGGGCTGCCTATGTCCTTTAGTGGTAGCGCCATGTCAAATAAGCCTCCGAGAACAAAGGCGAAGCAGCCCACGCTGGATGAATATGCTAGGACCCCGCCGGGACCTGAGGGGGCCAGAAGTAAAGACAAGCCCCCCGTGTGTGGCATCGCGGTCACGAGTGTGAATCAGGAGGTCCTGGCTTCAATCGCAGATCTTAAGTTGGCCTGGGAGACGAAGCTGGAACTGGCTGTGACTGAATTGAAGACAGCACTGGACCGCAAGGTAGGAGAGGTGCAGGAAGAGGTGAACCTTCTGCGGCAGGACGTCTGGTCCCTGGCGGAACGCACGGATAACCTAGAGAAAGAGGTGGGCCCTAACACGGCGGATTGTGCATCGCACAAGCGGGTGGGCAATTTGGAGAACAGGGCGGAGGAAGCAGAAGGACGCGCCCGAAGAAATAACATTCGCATTGTGGGTATACCGGAGGGTGCAGAAGGGAACAACCCCACGGAGTTCATCGAATCCATGTTGCTGCAGGAAATACCTGGAGGGGTGCTGTCTCAAGGGTTCGCAGTTGAGAGGGCGCACAGGGCTCTGATGAGGAAGCCGCCGCCAGGTAACCCGCCTAGGCCAGTAATTGCCAAGATCCTTAACTATCTGGACAGGGAAAGGATACTGGAGCACTTCCGCAAGGGAGGGACAATCCAAAGAGGAGCGGCGAATATAACGGCCTACCCGGACTATACCCTGATGGTGCAGCGAAGTCGGATGAATTTTGGAGTGGTCAAGAGGAGATTGCGAGAAGCGGGCCATAAATACATGTTGCTTTACCCGGCGAAATTGAAAGTCTTTTACAAGAACAGAACTTTATTTTTTGATTCCCCGAATGATGCCATGGGATGGCTTGATATGGTAGGAAGCCCGCAGGAGTCGGACGTCCAGGCGAAAGGAGGAGATGGCGCAGATAAGCAATCAGCAACGGGCGCACCTGCACTGAGGGCAGCATGGAACTATGGGACTAGATTATAGTCAGTGATGTGGCCCGTCGGCCGGTAAAACCTGAGGCCATAGAAAATGAGTCTGAGCACTGTGATTGTTGCTTTCTTAAGAGCCTGGCAGAGCTACTCTGCATACCCCCATTTAGAGATTAGTTAGGTCACCAATAGTGTGGTGACACCCTGCTGGGGTCTTGACGCGGGGGAGCCTGAGATCCAGGGATGGAGCTGGGCATTATTTGGGGCGAGGTGGGGCGGGGGGAGGAGAGGGGTTGTGTGCAGTGGTTTGGTATATTTGGGTTAAGGGAGGGGACGGGGAGTTTTGGGCGTTCAAGTTTAAACATGAGCCTTTGGGAAGAACTAAAACCTGGAGTCTGTTTGGTGTGGGAGGGTGGGCTGACTAGAAGGGGGAAGGGGAAACTACCGATGAACCATGGGGGACCTTAAGATATTAACTTGGAATGTGAGAGGGCTCAACAGTTATTTGAAGTGAAATAAGGTCATGCTATATTTGAAGCGACATAAGATAGACGTCGCTCTGTTACAGGAGATGCACCTGACGCGAGAGAAAGTGGAGCTTGTGGGGAGGAAATGGAGAGGAACTGTGGTGGGTACATCGTACTCTGCCTATGCAAGGGGGGTTCTGGTCTGGGTGGCTCCGCATTTAAGCTGATGGAAGAAGAGGTGGATGAGGATGGGAGGTTGGTTATGTTGAGGGGGCTGATAGAGAACAAAGAAGTGTGCATTGTTAATACATATGCCCCTAACCAAAATACGGCGGCATACTTTAGGATGCTGTGTACCAAATTGAGTGCGTGTGTGGGCGGTGCGATGATCTGGGGGGGGGGATTTTAATTGTGTATTGAATCCTAGGGTAGATAGGTCGGATGATAGGACGGACAGGCCCAACCCGGCGGCTAAAGTATTGCAGGCGCTGCTGGCTGGCTTTGGCCTGGTAGACGTGTGGAGAATGAGACACCCTGGTGAGAGGCAATACTCACACTATTCGGCTCCGCATCTACTGCACACGAGGCTTGATTATATCTTTGCCACTCCAGACGTAGTCACTGAGAGCACCCATATAGATTATAAAGCGAGAGTCCTATCGGATCACTCGCCTTTGGTTCTAGGGTGGCAGTATTGCCCCCCGAGGGCGCGAATACCGACGTGGCGCCTCCGAACGGAGGCGCTTAAAGACCCAGTTTTCAGAGAGGATATGAGAGAGGAGATTGTTGCCTATTTTGAGGTGAATACTGGGAGCGTAAAGTCTGCGGGTACTTTATGGGAGGCTTTCAAGGTTGTGATGCGGGGGGTTGCCATTGCGAAGTCGAAGGGACTGATGGGTGGAGTTCTAGCTGACCTGCATAAAGCCGAAATTGAGCTGGAAAGATAGTTGGGAGGGGGCGCGGCTGATACAGAAGTAGTGCTCAGATTGCAGCAGCAGTGCGCGGAATACTGGGATAGGCTCTGTAACCTTAATTACAAAAAGTATGTAGAGAGGCAGCATGCAGGGGGAGATAAAACGGGCCAGCTCCTAGCGTGGTTGTATAAGAGCGAAACCCCTAGATCCCCGATTCGGACCGTGACCAATGCAGAGGGCGTCACGGTATACACCCAAGAAGGTGTTAATAGGGCATTTGCTGAATATTATAAGGTGCTGTATGAGGATGAAGAGGGGGGCAGCAATGAGGAGATAAATGAGGTACTGGAAGATATTGGCCTGCCCCAAGTTAGCGACGAGGAGAGAGAAGAGCTGGATGCACCGATTACTTTGGAGGAACTTAAGGGGGTCGTAAGGAAGTTACCCACTAGCAAGGCTCCAGGTGCAGAC